>NC_086448.1:171693382-172310588 GCF_028390025.1 Pseudophryne corroboree
GTGTCAAGGAAAAATTCTGACAAATTCTGACATTATAATATGAGACTTTTTCCCAGAACTCGGCCAATGTAATGGTGGGCGATTTTTACACTCCCAATGCAAATCAGATCCGACTTCTCACTGGATTTTTAGATCGGGAAGCATATGATTTTTTTAAACCAGAAAGCGTTTTTTAGTATAACTGCTTGAACAGTGTCACCTATTTTTATCCGAAAGTCTCATGATTGAAGCAACACACACCCTATATAAACTCTAGTCCTCAAGGACGCACAAGCAGATCCTGCTGATTAAGATGATATGCGGCATGCCAATATTCTGTGTGTAATTGCAGCTGTATCAGCATACCAAATTATGTTACAGTGTTTGCCAAGAAAACCCTCTAGCATAACATTTCATATGCAGATACAGCCGAAATTTCACACAGAATATAGCCATGCTGCATATCATTTTAATCAACAGGAGCTGCTTATTGCATAGCCTAATCAAAAAGACACATTTTCCGGGGGGAAACTTGCAAAAATGATCAAAGTATTTTTGTTTGATTTTAAATTTAGATATCATCCTAAAAATATGTATTTGTTGTAAATAGCTGTAATTGTGCATTTGTAATTGATTTCTAACATTGACAAATACAACTCAACCATAAAAAAGCTCTTTTATGTATGACATTGTAGAGCTGTTTTGTTTGAGATTTTCAAACTTGGGGGTGGGGGGACTCAGTTTGAAGGGGGTGTGGGTGTTGGGGTGTGCATTGTTAGTACTGTCTTTTGCCCAAGGGATTAGCATATCTAGCTACAGCTGTGCATGCTACTGCACAGAAATACCAGTTGCCAATCACTGCTTCATTATTTATTACAGTATTTACTTATTTTTGGAGGCTGATAATGCTGCTGACTACTCTGCCTTCCCGCACCAAGGGCCTAATTCAGAGTTGATCGCAGCAGTAATTTGTTAGCAGTTGGGCAAAACCAATGTGCACTGCAGGAGGGGGGGAGTGGGGCAGATATAACATGTGCAGAGACAGTAAGATTAGGTTGGGGTGTGTTCAAACTGAAATCTAAATTGCAGTGTAAAAATAAAGCAGCCAGTATTTACCCTGCACAGAAACCAAATTACCCACCCAAATCTAACTCTCTCTGCAAAGTTATGTCTGCCCCACCTGCAGTGCACATGGTTTTGCCCAGCTGCTAACAAATTTGCTGCTGCGATCAACTCTGAATTACCCCCCAAATGTTATCCTGCTATTTTCCGGATCATGTGTTCACCACACTCTAATTCCTTAAGGACAAGTATGTAAAGGAGGGAGGGAGTGCAGAGCTGTGTCTTTGCCCTGGCTAACAGAAAAACTAGCTTGATTGACTTGCTACTTCCAACCCCTTAAACACACACTTGACTTTCGCTGATAAATTAAATAAATTAAATAAATTTTACATTAACTACATTAAGTACGTTAATTTAAATTAACTTATTTTTTAGCAACAAAAATTATGACAATATTAAAAAACATAATAAAACGGTTTACAGGATTTACTAGGAAAAGTGCACAACTATTTGATTCTTATGTAAAAAAAATGTTTTCTTCTGATTGTTCTGCTGTATCAAGGACAGGCAAATAAGAGCTGAGTTTTCCTTGGGGCTGCTACATATGAGAACTGCTTCATCTCTCTACTAACCAGAACTTGAGAGGTAATTCCAAGTTGATCGCAGCAGGATTTTTGTTAGCAATTGGGCAAACCATGGGGGTAATTCCAAGTTGATCGCAGCAGGAATTTTTTTTAGCAGTTGGGCAAAACCATGTGCACTGCAGGGGGGGCAGATATAACATGTGCAGAGAGAGTAAGATTTGGGTGTGTTATTTTGTTTCTGTGCAGGGTAAATGCTGGCTGCTTAATTTTTACACTGCAATTTAGATTGCAGATTGAACTCACCACACCCAAATCTATCTCTCTCTGCACATGTTATATCTGCCCCCCCTGCACTGCACATGGTTTTGCCCAACTGCTAAAAAGTTCCTGCTGCGATCAACTTGGAATTACCTCCCATGTGCACTGCAGGGGAGACAGATATAACATGTGCAGAGAGAGTTAGATTTGGGTGGGGTGTGTTCAATCTGCAATCTAATTTGCAGTGTAAAAATAAAGCAGCCAGTATTTACCCTGCACAGAAATAAAATAACCCACCCAAATCTAACTCTTTCTGCACATGTTATATCTGCCTCCCTTGCAGTACACATGGTTTTGCCCAATTGCTATCAAAAATCCTGCTGTGATCAACTCAGAATTACCCCCTTGATCTGGTTCAAACTGTGCTGCTATACCCAACTCCTCAGAAAGTTAACAGGGTAGTACCACTGCTTTCTCAAATCCTTCATCACCCCTGCTGCCTGCAAAAAATGTTTTGATTAATGGTGCTACGCATGTCAAATTCCTTTGCTTGAAGTTGTTTTCTAGCAATGTTCAGAAAAGTTCACAAACTTGAAACTAGAAATGCTTTTGGTAAAACTTTCTGCATCTCATAGTGATTGTTGCCAGAAACTCCTTTTGTGGAATTATTAGAGATTTCAGTTCGGGTATTAAAGTTCGGGTACTTTTCTCCCGGACAGGAGAAATGAAATGTAGGTACAGTATGTATTAAAGATATCATCTAGTTGATAGCAGAGATGTTTCAAGATATAAACCTGACAGCCCTGTGTTGCTTCACTGAATGGTTTTGCATTAAGATCAGACACAGGGCCTAATTCAGACCTGATCGTAGCAGCAACTTTGGGGGTCATTCCGAGTTGATCGCACGTAGCAACTTTTTGCTGCCCATGCGATCAACTAGACGCCGCCTAGGGGGGAGTGGATTTTTGCATAGCAAGGCTGTGAACGCTTGTGCAGCCCTGCTATGAAAAAAAAGTTTTGTGCAGAAGTAGACCAGGGTAAGAGTTACTTACCCTGTGCGTTCGATCCAGCGATGCAGGTCCCGGAATTGACATCAGACATCCGCCCTCCAATCGCCTGGACATGCCTGCGTTGGACTCACCACTTCCAGAAAACAGTGAGTTGCCCCCCCCAGAACGCCTTCCTGCTGTCAATCTTCTTGCGATCGCGCAAGCGATCACTTTCTTCATTCTTCTGGTCGTTGCCCGGCGACGGCCGTTGCTGGGCAACGACGCGTGTGCGCATTGCAGCCGCCGCGCAGGCGCAGAACTGACCCATTCGCACCACTGCAACAAACAGCAGCGTGTGAACGGGTTGGAATGACCCCCTTTGCTTGCAGATGGGCAAAACCATGTGCACTTGCAGGTGGAGCAGATATAACGTGCAGAGAGTTAGATTTGAATGGGTTATATTGTTTCTGTGCAGGGTAAATACTGGCTGCTTTATTTTTACACTGCAATTTAGATCTCAGTTTAAACACACCACACCCAAATCTAACTCTCTCTGCACATGTTATATCTGCCCCCCTCCCCTGCAGTGTACATGGTTTTGCCCATCTGCTAACAAAGTTGCTGCTACGATCAGGGGGTATATTTACTAATATTCGTGTTTTAGCCGTTTTTAAGGGTGTTTGATCTCGAATGGTATCGGGTGCATTTTACTGCAACTTTTTGAATCCTGATACAGTCAGTTACTAAGCTGCCGAGTTTTCAACATTCGTTTTTTCCGATGTCGATGTGATTCGTAATGTCAGGCAGTGTTTTACGGGAGTGATGAGTAAAACACTGCCTGACAAAACACAAGGAATCCCGGCCGGATCTGTGAGATCCGTGCAGGGCTTCATTGTGTGCATTGTGAGCAGTGCAGAATGGGTTAAAAACTGAAAAACCAGCCTCGGGCTCTTTGAGCCGGTCCTGGCTGTAAAAACACAGGGGAAAAATTGACAGGGAATCCCCCATATTTTAACAACCAGCACCGGGCTCTGCGCCTGGTCCTGGTGTAAAAAATATGGGGGACAAAAGATGTAGGGGTCCCCCATATTTTTCACACCAGCACCGGGCTCCACTAGTCAGAGAGATAATGCCACAGCCGGGGGACACTTTTATATTGGTCCCTGTGGCCTTGGCATTAAATCACCAACTAGTCAACCCTGGCCGGGGTACCCTGGAGGAGTGGGGACCCCTTGAATAAAGGGGTCCCCTTCCTCCAGCCACCCAAGGGCCAGGGGTGAAGCCCGAGGGTGGCGGATGGGGGGCTGATAGCCATAGTGTAAAAAAAAGAATATTTTTTGTAGCAGAACTACAAGTCCCAGCAAGCCTCCCCGCAAGCTGGTACTTGGAGAACCACAAGTACCAGCATGCAGGGGGGAAACGGGCCCGCTGGTACCTGTAGTTCTACTACAAAAAAATACCCAAATAAAAACAAAACACACACACCGTGATAGTACAATTTTATTACATACATGCACACTTACATTCATACATACTTACCTATGTTGACACGAAGAGTCGGTCCTCTTCTCCAGTAGAATCCAGGGGTACCTGTAAATAAAAATTATACTCACAAAAAATCCTGTGTAGATCGGTCCTCTTCTGTTTGTAATCCACGTACTTGGCAAAATAAAAAAACGGTTTACCCGGACCACGCACTGAAAGGGGATCCATGTTTACACATGAATCCCCTTTCCCCGACTGGCGGAACCCCCTGTGACTGCTGTCAAAAAAGGGTCCCTTCAGCCAATCAGGGAGCGCCACGTCATGGCACTCTCCTGATTGGCTGTGCGCGCCTGAACTGTCAGTCAGTCTGCGCACTGAAGATACAATGTAGCACATAGGCGCTCCATTGTATCCAATGGTGGGAACTTTGCGGTCAGCGGTAGACCACGAGGTTAAGTGGGGTCACTCTTCTGGTTGAGGACACCGTTAGCAACATTGCACTGCCGATACCAATGGCATCCCCGCATTGAGGACACCAACGGCACCCCCAAACTGAGGACACCAATGGCACCCATCCACCAACACTGTTAACACTACTGGCACCCCCGCTCTGCTGACACTGCCAGCACCCCCGCTATGCTAACACCACTGGCACTCCTGCACTAAGAACACCACCAGCACCCCCACACTGAGGACACCACCAGCACCCCTCTGCACTGAGGACACTGCTGGCATTGCCAACACCACAATCACAGTAAATGCACTAATGGTGTACCCAACCCACATTGTTTCCAACCTGCACTTTATCCAACCTGCACTGTATTCGACTTGCACTTAATCCAACCCAACTGTATCCAACCTGCACTGTATTCATACCACACTATATCCCGCACTGTATCTGACCTGCACTGTATCCAACCCACATTGTATCTGACGAGCACTGTATTCAGCCCACACTATATCCCACATTGTATCCAAAATGCACTGTATCCCGCACTATATCTGACATGCATTGTATCCCACACTGTATCCGACATGCATTGTATCCCACACTGCATGCAACCCACACTGTATCCTGCACTGTATCCAACCTGCACTGTATCTGACCTGCATTGTTTTTATGGTTGGGGATATTTTGGGGAACTGCTCAACAAAAAGGCTGATTGATTGGGGCTTTACATGGGTACAGAGTGCCAGTCATCAGTGGTCCAGCGGCCCAAGGATGGAAATACAGATTGGGCACTGAAAATAGGCATGTGCTGGGGGCATTTGCACTTGTCTAGGGGGCATTAACGTCTGCTGTGCTGTTGCTATTTTACACATTTTTTTTCTTTGCACTTCTTTGGTTTTGAGCAATAATATTGTATGCACGATTGTTAGTAAATGTCTGTGTTGGATTGTTTTCTATTGAAAGTACTTGTGAGCTAGTTAGATTGGTTATTGCTAATACAACTTTTTTAAACAGACATAATTGCCATGTGTTGCATAGCCTGATTAAAACGGGGTGCAGGACCTACTATATACCAGGACCCCCTCTGGCAGGGGCCACCCGACCGGAGCACACTGACATCACTAGCTTTCCTTCTTGTGCAACAGCAGAATTAGGCAGCCAGAATGTGAGCAGGACAGTATGCAGTACAGGCTAAGGCACAGGAGTATCAGTTTTCCTGAGATACCGATGGAGCTTCCTGACCAGAGGAAAGATAGGTTACAGAGGACCCATACACCTACTACCTGCCTGAGTCCTGTGTAACCTGTTATCTAATGAGAGCACAAAACACAGAGAGTCCTCCTGAGTCCTGTCCCAGTGTGGAAGTATTGAAATCTTGCAAGATAAATTATAGATTTTATTTCTCTGTGTATGTTAAGGTTGTTGAAGTTGCGTATGTTCCATTACAGGAAAACTTTGTAAAATAGTTGTCTCTTTATTAGGTGGAGCTATAAACAGTATCCAGGCATTATTAAACTATTAGTTTTCATCTAATATACACCATTGTTTTAAAATAATATACTTAGATCACCATGTAATATTGTACACTTTTTGCACTGTAGGCACTTTGGGGTCTATTTACTAAGCCTTGGATGGAGAAAAAAGTACCAACCAATCGGCTCCTAACTGACATGCCATGGCTGTGTTTGAAGTTAGAAGCTGATTGGCTGGTACTTTATCTCCATCTGCTTGATCTCCATCCGAGGCTTAGTAAATAGACCCCTTTTGTATGTTATTTCATGTATACCCCGTATGATGATGTTCTGTAAGTTCCTGCCCAGCAGGAGGAGCATGTCCTCTGGTGTCTGTGGAGCACAAGCTCCCAGCTTCTATAGTGACTAGGACTGCGCTGCCTGGATGCACGTCAGAGGCGGACTTCTGGCCGTCGGAATCCTGTGCATCATCAATGGCGGGCAGACACTGTGAGATTTAAAAGCCTGGTTAAGTGAATTATGTGTTTATATAATTATGCTGTTTGTGCCCTGGAGAGTCATTCCTTGAAACATTGGGCTGTGCTGGTACAGGTCTTGGTCTCAGATGGGGTGAAACACGTGAGAAACTGAACGAGGTGTTCACCACACCAATAGGAGTAACTCCAGGAACAGGTTCGGTATGACATCCCGGTGGCTGGGATGCAGGAAGTCATATGAGCGAGAACGGCATCCCGACACTGAAGATCCAGACATCGGATGTGGTATTTTTACTCTCCCCTAACCCTCCAGGGGTGGCAACTAGGCCCTTAGGGCCTGATTCAGCAATGTTGCTTATTTTGCTACAATCGCTATTTGCGGATTTAAGCACATGTGAGCAGTCTAAGCCCAGTCGAAGGCAGAGATGGGGCATAAGCGTTTTATGGGCATCGATGCACCATTTGGGGGATGTGGTGGTATTCGGACCGTTTTTGGGGCAAGCCGTGGTGGCTGCGTGAATTTGCACACAGCCAATTCAACCCAATAGATGGCTGCCCACTTACTGTCTAGGCAGGGAGCAACCCTAATCATGCACTTGCATGTTATCAGTGGGGGTTGCAAGACCTGGCATGCACTGGGATTGCCCCCACATGTTAGTGTAAAGGGTTGTAGTTCTGCGTTTTTTTGCACAGCTACAACCCATGCTGATTCGGGCCCTTAGTGCAGTAAACAACAAAACAATCCTTTCTATGAAATATATGCATTTGGAGAATTCATATGCTAGGATTTTTATGTGTACAGTATATGTGTAAAATTTTCCTCAACTTGTGACTTATTGTTCATATTTATTCTATTTTATTTTGTAATATTACTGCAGTTGATAACATTGTAATGAATTTAACCTAATTTGATTATTCTAACAATTGAGTATTCAGCATATGTGCAAATAAATTTATATATTTTTTAAAGTTTGTCTGGGGAGGCTATGTATGAGTTAGACCACATCGCTATCATTACAGCCCAGTGCCAACACCTCTATAATATCACTCCATAACTATAATAAAGTAGTCCCATGTCTGTCCGCCCCCCCAATACCATGATAACAGACTCCATCCCATCCCTCCCCATTACACCACACTGGCCAGCACCCGTCGGCGTCACATCATTACATTACACCCGACCAGACACACTTTTGTATTGCCCCCCAGCATCGCCCCATCTTACCAATAAATCATCACCCAATACGATGCAAGACAACACAGGAGGCTGGAGAGGAGCAGCTGAACCCGCTCCCTGACCCTGAGACGTTGCGTAAAGTGTATGTGGTACCGGGATCCATCAGCAGCACCATCATTACCAAGTAGAATGGTGGGCGGAGCACCCACTGACCATGCCCACCGGGAACATCTGAATGGCAGGGAGCACTCACTTTTGCCATGCCCACAGTTCCAAGCCGAGCGCCAGCCTTCTCCAATGGTTTTCTTTGTACGGTGTGAGCATAGGCAAATGCAGGGGGGGTTTCTAGTTGCCTGGAAACGCCCCTCCTCTTGTCAAGTTGCTCAAATTATAACAACAGTAGCAATGGTATATAATATGAAGGTAGCTGCCAGGAAGAAGAGACAGAAGCCTTTCCATGAGGTGGGAGAATCAATGTGTGCTTGGAAAGTGCACTTCTGTCTACTACTGGTTGTATTATGTTTGTTTGTTTATTTGTTTAGTATGGTATCTTTAACTTTTTCCTGACCACTTATCTTATTTATATTGTTTAAATATGTTTGATACAGCCTGTACTATAGACAATCTATAGCGTTAAATATTAATACTGAATTCCATACAGTATCCAATATATAAAAAGTTCCAATGTTCAGGGTCATTACTAGGTTCTTTTACTGCTCCCCCAGACTCCTGCACTTGCTCCACAGAGTGGGAGATTATGGATTGCATTTGGAAACCCCCCTCTAGAAATCCTGCGTTTGCCACTGGTGAGTACTGCAGCAGTTGGGTCTATGGGGGTTGGGAGAGGGGTAATCTGCCCCTTATTAAATTTGGTGTTGCTGCTAGAATAGGAGATGTAAAACTTTGATGGCGTTAGGAGTGAGGGAGGAGAGACTCACAGGCCAGTGTCGGACTGGGGCATGAAGGGCCCAGCAATGCGCTGTGTATAGTCCTGTGCAGTATAACGTAACATATGTACAGTGCCTTGCTAAAGTATTCACCCCCTTTACATTTTTCATGTTTTGTAGCCTCACAACCTAGAATTAAAATGGATTGTTTGAAGGTTTGCATCATTCACTTTGTTTTTGTTTTTATTGTAGAGCAAACAACAAATAGGACAAAATAACAGAAAACTTCAGCATGCATAACTATTCACGTACTTTGTAGAGCCAACTTTTGTGGCAATTACAGCTGCAAGTCGCTTTGGATAAGTCTCTATGAGCTTGCCACATCTTACCACTGGGATTTTTGCCCATTCCTCAAGGTAAAACTGCTCCAGCTCCTTCATGTTGAATGGTTTCCGTTTGTGAACAGCAATCTTCAAGTATGACCACAGATTCTCAATTAGATTGAGATCTGGGATTTGACTAGGCCATTCCAACACATTTAAATGTTTCTCCTTAAACCACTCGAGTGTTGCTTTAGCAGTATGCTTCTGGTCATTGTCCTGCTGGAAGGTGAACCTCCGTCCCAGTCTGAAATCACAGGCAGACTGAAACAGGTTTTGCTCAAGAATATCCCTGTATTTAGCACCATTCATATTTCCCTCGACTTGAAACAGTTTACCAGACCCTGCTGCTGAAAAACATCCCCACAGCATGATGGTGTTCTTGGGGTGATGGGATGTGTTGGGTTTGCACCAGACATAGCGTTTTCCTTGCTGGCCGAAAAAGTTCAATTTTAGTCTCATCTGACCAGAGCACCTTCCTCCATACATTTGGGAAGTCGTCCACATGCCTTTTGGTAAACTCAATGCCTTCTTATTTTTAACACTAAGTAATGGCTTTATTCTGGCCACTCTTCCATAAAGCCCAGCTCTATGGCATGTATGGCTTATTGTGGTCACATGCACATATACACCAGTCTCTGCTGTGGAACTCTGCAGATCCTTCAGGGTTACCTTTGGTCTCTGTGCTGCCTCACTAATTAATGCCCTCCTTGCCTGGTCTGTGAGTTTTGGTGGCCGGCCCTCTCTTGGCAGGTTTGTTGTGGTACCATGCTCTTTCCATTTGAAGATTATGGATTTGATGTTGCTCCGGGGGATCATCAAAGATTTGGATATTTTTTTATAACCCAACCCTGACTTGTACTTCTCAACAACTTTGTCTCTGACTTGTTTGGAAAAGCTCCTTGGTCTTCATGGTGTGATGGACCTAATTCAGAGTTGATTGCAGCAGCAAATTTGTTAGCAGGTGAGCAAAACTATGGTGGTCATTCAGAGTTGATTGCTAGCTGCATTTGTTCGCAGCGCAGCGATCAGGCTAAATAAGTGGCAGTTCTGCGCATGCGTATGTGGTGCAATGCGCATGTGCGACGTATGGGCACAACGAACAATGCAGTTTTGCACAGGGTCTAGCGATGCATTTCAGTCGCACTGGTTGCCGCAGAGTGATTGACATGAAGTAGGCATTTCTGGGTGGCAACTGACCGTTTTCAGGGAGTGTTCGGAAAAAAGCAGGTGTGCCAGGAAAAATGCAGGCGTGGCTGGGCGAACGCTGGGCGGGTGTGTGACATTAAATCCGGAACTGAATAGTCTGAAGTGATCGCAAGCGCTGAGTAGGTTTTGAGCTACTCTGAAACTACACAAAAAATATTTGCAGGTGCTCTGCGATAAAAACGTTCGCACTTCTGCGAAGCTAAAATACACTCCCAGTGGGCGGCGGCATAGCGTTTGCACGGCTGCTAATAACTACTAGTGAGCGATCAACTCGAAGTGACCCCCCATGGGGGGCAGATATAACATGTGCAGAGAGAGTTAGATTTGGGAGGGGTGTGTTCAATCTGAAATCTAAATTGCAGTGTAAAAATAAAGCAGCCAGTAATTACCCTGCACAGAAACAAAATAACCCACCCAAATCTAACTCTCTCTGCACATGTTATATCTGCCACACCTGCAGTGCCATGGTTTTGCCTAACTGCTAACAAATTTGCTGCTGCGATCAACTCTGAATTACCCCAGATGTCTCTTGCTTAGTGGTGTTGCAGCCTCTGGGACCTTTCAGAAAAAGTGTGTTTATACTAGAGATGAGCAGGTTCGGTTCCTCGGGATCCGAACCCCCCCGAACTTCACCTATTTTACACAGTTCCGAGGCAGCCTTGGATCTTCCCGCCTCGCTCGGTTAACCATAACGCGCCCGAACATCATCATCCCACTGTCGGATTCTTGCGAGATTCGTATTCTATATAAGGAGCCGCGCGTCGCCGCCATTTTCCCTCGTGCATTGCAGATTGAACGGAGAGTACGTGGCAGCGTTCTCTCTCTGAAAAGCTCCGTAATCTGTGCTCAGTGTACTGCAAATATCTGTGCTCAGTGTGCTGCAAATAATCTGTGCTCAGTGTGCTGAAAATATCTACGTTCTCTGCCTGAAAATGCTCCATATCTGTACTCAGTGTGCTGTAAATATCTGATCAGTGTGCTGCATTGTGGGGACTGGGGACCACCAGTATAAGTAAATACAGTACATGATGTGGCCATTCACTGGTACCTGGTGACAGAATGTATACTGGATTCCACCACAATGTAACTTTACATCTGTCACCTATATGTGGTCATTCACTGGTACCTGGTGACAGAACGTATTCTGGATTCCCTCAAAATGTAACTTTATATCTGTCACCTATGTACATGATGTGGCCATTCACTGGTACCTGGTGACAGAACGTATACTGGATTCCACCACAATATAACTTTATATCTGTCACCTATATACATGATGTGGCCATTCACTGGTACCTGGTGACAGAACGTATACTGGATTCCACCACAATGTAACTTTATATCTGTCACCTACAGATGTAGCCACCTTTATCTTGACTGTTTCTCCGCCGAGACGGGCGTTTAGTCACGCTAATGCGATAGCTGAGTTTAATCACAGGCAGGCGCGTTGAGGCGATCTAGATACTCATCATGCATTACACATCTCCACCACTGTGTGGCTAATGCTCCACTAATCCAGTACTTTCGATCGTACAGTATAGCGGCGGATTGATCTACAGCTCTGGCAATACTGTAGGCGTAACGGGAGGCGGTGGAAAAAGTATGGAGTACTGTATGTGTATGGAGACGCAACTACAGTAATTGTGTAAAAGGAAGAATGTACAGTACAATGTATAAACACCGTGCTTTTAAAATATATGAGCGTCTGAGTTCGCTAATGCATAATGGGAATGGAGGACTAGCAGAAGGCGGAGGAAAACACCGTGCTTTACAAATGCGAGCGTCCGAGTCCTCTAAGGCATAAACCAACAGCAATGGGGCGGGGGCCGGGCGCTGTTTGCAGTACTTTCACACATGAAATTGGAAATCTCTCATGAGGCGTCGTGGGCTAGGGGTGAAGGCTCCCACCTCCCTCGCTGGGGGTCCAGGGTTCGAGACCTGATGTGCTTTCTTTCTTTTTTTTTTTTCTGTAATAATGCACTGTATTATTTTATTTACATTGTAAGACAGTCAATGGAAGGATGCACACAGGTTTCACATAAATCAAAGTACATCTGCAGGAGCGATTCTTTACGCTAAATGCACCTAAACAGCGGGAATGAAATGAGTGTATTCTGACGCTACCAACTGAGCAAAACAGTACTGTAGATCTTCAGCGTTTGTGTATTGCACAGGACCTGAATTTCCTCCCTGTGCAGGCCCCCAGGGGGGAAGGGCGATGGGGGTAGGGGGGAGACGATGGAAAATACTGTGCCTTTGAAATGCAATTACATGAGCGTCCGAGTACACTACGGCATACTGTAAACCAACACCAATGGGAAGGAAGTGCCAACCTTATTTTTAATGTGTTCCCGTGACATTCACTGTAACATTTTTTTTTTCTCTCCAATACAGTACATCCAATGGAAGGATGCACACAGGTTTCACATAAATCAAAGTACATCTGCAGGAGCGATTCTTTACGCTAAATGCAACCTACAGTACAGTACTGTAAGTGAGCAAAACAGTACTACAGTGGGCGTTTGTGTATTGCACATGACCTGCATTCCCTCCCTGTCTACTGCATGATCTGTGCAGGCTCCCATGGGGGAAGGGCAACAGGCTAGCAGGAGGCGGAGGAAAACACCGTGCTTTACAAATGCGAGCGTCCGAGTCCTCTAAGGCATAAACCAACAGCAATGGGGCGGGGGCCGGGCGCTGTTTGCAGTACTTTCACACATGAAATTGGAAATCTCTCATGAGGCGTCGTGGGCTAGGGGTGAAGGCTCCCACCTCCCTCGCTGGGGGTCCAGGGTTCGAGACCTGATGTGCTTTCTTTCTTTTTTTTTTTTTTTTTTTCTGTAATAATGCACTGTATTATTTTATTTACATTGTAAGACAGTCAATGGAAGGATGCACACAGGTTTCACATAAATCAAAGTACATCTGCAGGAGCGATTCTTTACGCTAAATGCAACCTACAGTACAGTACTGTAAGTGAGCAAAACAGTACTACAGTGGGCGTTTGTGTATTGCACATGACCTGCATTCCCTCCCTGTCTACTGCATGATCTGTGCAGGCTCCCATGGGGGAAGGGCAACAGGCTAGCAGGAGGCGGAGGAAAACACCGTGCTTTACAAATGCGAGCGTCCGAGTCCTCTAAGGCATAAACCAACAGCAATGGGGCGGGGGCCGGGCGCTGTTTGCAGTACTTTCACACATGAAATTGGAAATCTCTCATGAGGCGTCGTGGGCTAGGGGTGAAGGCTCCCACCTCCCTCGCTGGGGGTCCAGGGTTCGAGACCTGATGTGCTTTCTTTCTTTTTTTTTTTTTTCTGTAATAATGCACTGTATTATTTTATTTACATTGTAAGACAGTCAATGGAAGGATGCACACAGGTTTCACATAAATCAAAGTACATCTGCAGGAGCGATTCTTTACGCTAAATGCACCTAAACAGCGGGAATGAAATGAGTGTATTCTGACGGACTGTGCATCTTCGGTATTTGTGTATTGCATAAGACCTGTGAAGGCTCCCAGGAGGGAAGGGCGTAGGGCAAGACAGTGGAAAATACTGTGGTCAAAGAAAGGGCATATTTAAAACTAAGGGAAACTGTCACAAAGTACAGTAACTACAGTACTGTACGTTGAATTCCTGGAACGCACGACGTCTGAGACGCACGACGTCTGAGGCGCACGACGTCTGAGACGCTCATTGAGCATAAGGACGGTCATGGCTGCTGTACGGGACCGTCCCTATGCTCTGGGTGAGCTGCGTCTCCTCGTTCGCTGGCGGGACAGAACTCTCGCCAGCAACGAGGAGAAGGTGAGAGCTTATAGGAGGGCCAGCAGGGATATCCTCCGGACTTACAACCGGAGGAGAACGGTGAGGTCACTGCAGAGGAGATGGAGTGACCTCGTGAGGAGGACCCCACGACGCCTGCAGGCCATAAGGGATTGTAAGTACAGTACATTACTGTAGATTACTGTACTTTAAGTTACTGTAGTTACAGGTACAGTACATTACAGCAGGGGCTGCTGTAGCAGCAGGTATCCGGTCTATACAGCACTGTACAGTATTTGTGGTAAACAAATGGTTAAACAAGGACCAAACATTAACCCGGGTCAAAAGGTCAATTTGTTTTTTTGCGTCGACCTAGATGGTGCGGCTTTTGAAATTGGTTGACACCAGTTACTGTAGGTTGACATGGTCGTTAAGTTGACATGGAAAAAGATCGACATGCGTTTTACAAAAACAATTGTTATTTTTTTAAACTTGTGTATATACAGTAGTTCTTTACAATCCACGTGGTCTACGATTGTGCAGTGTACAGTATCATGCAGTGTACAGTATATGCAATGTATCACAGTGTATCGTGCTGCGTAATTGCAGCGTGTCATGCAGTGTACATTCAGTATATGGTATTGTGCAGTGAGTGTAATGCATAGTGAATCACATCGTGCAGCAGAGCCGGCCTTAGGCATAGGCAAACTACAATAGGCAAATGCCTAGGGCATTTGCTATGCTTAGGGGCACCAGCAGCTTCTGCTGATTAAAATGATATGCGGCATGCCTATATTTTGCGTGACTGCGGCTGTATCTGTATCTGGCTAGGGCCAGCACTGTCGTGCAGTGTACTGTATACACATGTGGTAATTGCAGTTTTTTGTGCAGTGTACATTGTATCATATTTTGCAGGGAAATGTGCAGTGTAATGTGCAGTTTGTCATATCACGCAGTGCATACACTATGCAGTGTCGTGCAGTGCATTGTGTGGTTTAATTGCAGTGTGTCGTGCAGTGTGCAGAAATTTGTGTTTCAGATAGTACAGTGTTCTAAGGGATGTTACTTTGGCAGAAATTATTCTAAGGGATGTTACAGTGGCCTAATGTGTTCTGACGTGCATTACTCTTGCATAATGTGTTATAAGGTTCATGACTGTGGCAGATCTCTACTTTGTGACGTAATGTGGATATACTACTGCACTACTGTGACGTACAGTACAGTAACGTGAATAAGGTGCTCTACTGTGTGACACAACGTGAATCAAGGACAGTACTGTGACGTGAATACGGTGCTCTACTGTGTGACACAACGTGAATCAAGGACAGTACTGTGACGTGAATAAACTGCACTACTGTGACATGACGTGAATAAGATGAATTCAGGTGAGTGCTGCATCATCTGTCATGGAATCAATTTATACTGTAATGAACAGTACTGAGATGGTTAAGGGTGGGAGGGCTGCATGCTGATGTGTGTCATAATGTTTATAAGGGCAATGCTAATGTGTGTTACAATGTCTATAAAGGTAGTGTTCTGTCTAATACCCTGGACCTACTGTACTGTAGCGATACTGTAAGTGTACTGTATGTCACATTTAGAAATGTCCCCCTTAAGTTTTGAAGACAGTACAGTACACTATGCCCTCCTGAGTGATTAGGTGCAGGGTACTAGAATGAACAATTCCATTGATTGTGATGTCATAAAGATGCTGTCAATGTTGAATTTCATTGACTGTACAGTATGCTGCCATTATACTGTATATATATTTTTACAGGGCTGGTAGCACGACGGCACAGGAGGCGGAACAGGCGCCGCCAAGCTGGTAAGTATTGTCAAATACAGTAGTGTAAAGTACATAGTGATTTCTATAGTCCCACCCCCCTGTCCTGACCATCACAGATAACTCGCTGCAATCCGGATGGGAGAGAGGGTGGGACACTTCCTGTGAGATCTGGTTGCCCGTGATGTTAAGAATGTCTGTTTACAAAACTAACTGTAAATATTAAACACACAGTATAAATAACATTGTAGATAGCTGAATACCCGTGCTGCGCTACGGGATGAGGATGGTAAATTACAGTGATAGTTGTTTGTTAATTTACGTTTGACAGCTTCACTTACAGCACTGTTATTTTTTTTCTCGCAGTACCACCACCACCACCACCACCACCACCACCACCACCACCACCACCACCACCTGCGCTGCCAGGTATTGTGTAACGAGAATTCTGGTGCGACTGTCATCGTTACACTACTGTACATGTGTCCTGGATACTGTATAGTACATGTTACAAATTGACAGCTTCACTTACAGCACTGTTGTTTTTTTTCTCACAGTACCACCACCACCACCACCACCACCACCACCACCACCTGCACTGCCAGGTATTGTGTAACGAGAATTCTGGTGTGACTGTCATCATTACACTACTGTACATGTGTCCTGGATACTGTATAGTACATGTTACAAATTGACAGCTTCACTTACAGCACTGTTGTTTTTTTTCTCACAGTACCACCACCACCACCACCACCACCACCACCACCCCCTGTGCTTCCAGGTATTGTGTAACGAGAATTCTGGTGCGACTGTCATCGTTACACTACTGTACATGTGTCCTGGATACTGTATAGTACATGTTACAAATTGACAGCTTCACTTACAGCACTGTTGTTTTTTTTCTCACAGTACCACCACCACCACCACCACCACCACCTGCACTGCCAGGTATTGTGTAACGAGAATTCTGGTGCGACTGTCATCGTTACACTACTGTACATGTGTCCTGGATACTGTATAGTACATGTTACAAATTGACAGCTTCACTTACAGCACTGTTGTTTTTTTTCTCACAGTACCACCACCACCACCACCACCACCTGCACTGCCAGGTATTGTGTAACGAGAATTCTGGTGCGACTGTCATCATTACACTACTGTACATGTGTCCTGGATACTGTATAGTACATGTTACAAATTGACAGCTTCACTTACAGCACTGTTGTTTTTTTTCTCACAGTACCACCACCACCACCACCTGCACTGCCAGGTATTGTGTAACGAGAATTCTGGTGCGACTGTCATCATTACACTACTGTACATGTGTCCTGGATACTGTATAGTACATGTTACAAATTGACAGCTTCACTTACAGCACTGTTGTTTTTTCTCACAGTACCACCACCACCACCACCACCACCGTCTGACCAGCAGAGCTCCGGAAGTGGTAATCATTATTTTTGTTACAGACACACTAGTTTCCTACAGTATTACTGTAATTTTTTTATTTTACAATACTTGTTATCTTGTACACACAGACCGCCTCGTTATTGATACGGAGCCAGAGGAGGAGGAGGAGGAAATGTGGGAGCCTTCAGGCCAGCCTGGTAAGAATTGTAATCTACTGTACAGTACTCTACATTCTACATTCATTGATTTATTAACAGTACCAATGGCTTGGGTTTGCGTGACCAGTGGTCAGGATTCCAGCAGTCAAGTGACCGACAGCGGTATCCTGATTGCAGAAATCCCATTGACTTTTCTTTTTGTTTTTTTTATATTCAACACAGATGTCACTTACGTGGACTCTGAGTCGGAGGAGCCACAGTATAGTAAGTACAGTAGGATTTTCTCAAGCCCATTCTTAAAAGTATTGACCAAGTCCACTTTTATTACTTTTCAGGCAGGGAATTCCAAACATGTACTGTACAGTATTTCCCTCACCGTGAAGACCCCTTTTCGCCTCTGTGTGCGAAATCGCCTCTCCTCCAACACGAGTTAAATACAGGCACAGTACAGTACTGTATGTCCCCTACCACTGGACAGTCATTCTGCTCCTACTGTATTATGAATATATCTCTGCCTCCTGTAGCACTGTACTACTGTGCAATTTTGTAGTAACTGTACTCTACTGTATTTTGTTTATAATATTTTTTTATTTTCCACTCAGTAATTATTGACAGTGAGGAGGAAGGGGAGAAGAAGCCCTCTCCCCAACTTGGAAAGTAAACTAAAGTATTGTACTGTACTGTACATTGTGTTAAACCAATGGGTTGGGTTTGCATGACCAGCAGTCAGGATTCTAGCGGTCAGGTGACCGACAGTGGCATCCTGATTGCAGCAATCCCAACAGGGTGAGGTACGGTATCCTAACCCTCCTCCACTACCCCCTGATTCTGGCCTCGACATTCTCGTCTCTGTGTGCGAAATCTACTCTCCTCCTCCAATTCCTGACTGAATTTTTGCTTTACTGTATTCAACACAGAATACAAAAGTATATTTCATGGAATTTTTGCTTTCACAGGCCCTACACTGTCACAGGCGGTGGCGGAGGAGGAGGACCAGGACTCTCTGTCCCTCACCACACTGCACCCATTAAGTAAGTCCAGTCCGGTACATCTTGCCTCTGTAGAGCCAGTTTGAGCAAGGAGAGATTGATTGCTTCTTTTTTAGGTGGGAGCCCAAACCAACCAGTCATTTCAGCCACAGTCGTGTGGCAGACCCTGTTTATACAACATAAGGGTGGGAGGGCCCAAGCACAATTCCATCTTGCACCACTTGGGTCACTTAGCTTAGTCATCCAGCGACCTCGGTGTTCAGAATAGACTGGAAATGAGTAGAAATTATGGTCATTGAGGTTAATAACACTATACAGTAGGATCAAAAATACCCCTAAATTCTACGATTTAAGCTGTTTTTGAGAGGTTTTTGAAAAAAAGCACCAGGATCCAAAACAAGTCCGAATCCAAAAGCAAAACACAAAACCCGAAAAATTTCCGGTGCACATCTCCAGTTTTAATAAAGTCCAGGAGGGAAACATTCTCCTGATGAAGACACTGTACTGCAAGCAATAGGACACGAGGATGTGCACTGAGACTGGAGGGGGGAAGGTTCAGGGGGAATTTTAAGAAAAAATACTTCACAGAAAGTGCAGTGGACAAGTGGAATAGCCTCCCATCAGAGGTGGTAGAGCCTAAAACAGTAGAGCTACAGTATTTAAACATGCATGGAAGAGACATAAGGATATCCTTACAAAGAAATAAAGATCAAATAAGCTTTGATGTAAAAAATGGTTAAAAAAAAAGAGGCAGATTAGATGGGCAAAGTGGTTCTTACAGTATTTGTCGTCAAATTCAATGTTTCTGTATGTACAGTACAGTACAACATTGTGTTTAAAATAGTAAAGTAGTGTATTTCCTGGAATGAACCTTTTTTTTCTCATTAATGTTTTTTCACAGGCCCTACACTGGAACAGGCCGCCGAGGAGGAGGATGATGAGGATGATGAGGCGGCATTTAGTGGTAAGAATTATCACTGACATTGATTTGATTCCACCAGAGTAGCACTTTTCATCAGATTTTTCTGGAAAATGCGTAGAAATCGGATAAAAATTGCACAAATCGGAATAGTGGATGGGGGACTTTAGATGATTGTTTTTGTTTGAACTGGTGATATTGCCCATACAGTAGCAACCAATCACATTCCACATTAACATTTATCTACAGTAGTTACACTTACAGACGATAATGCAGTACAGTAGGTAATATTTGTAATTGTCAGAGAAGTATCTTCATATACTGTAGTTAGAATTCTCATATTTGCTATACAGGAGCAAACCGCTTCATCAGTGAGGTTCCTGCTTCCAGTGTAATAGGTTGTGGTTTCTAATCCTGGGTGTGATACTTGTAAAATGTGTATATTCAGTATAATAAAGAGGGTGTGACTTGTAAGGTGCGTGGACCAGTGAGGAAGTCTGCCACTAAAAAGACAGCGACAGCTATCAATTAACTTAATTCAATGGTGTCACAGAATAGGAGGAGAGGTTCCCCTCCTTCAGAGCAGGAGCCCGGCGGCAGATGACTCCGTTGCCTCCCAGAGTTCTGCCTCTGTGGATAACATCACCTGTTCTAAAAAAAACTCCCATCTTACTAAATCTCTCTCTCTCTCTCTCTCTCTCTCTCTCTCTCCCCCCATGTCACTGTCTCTCCATTCATCTCTCTCTCTAGATACTGTCAGTGATGAATTTCCCATTAGGCACGAGAGGCACGTACTGTACCTAGGGGCGCCATCTGTTTGGGGGCCGCAGTTGGATGCTTACAGTATGCTGATACTGTCATCCCAAAAATTACCACTACAGTAACTGCTAAATATTTTAAGTGTACTGTACAATATGCACATACAGTACAGTACTGTACAGTATGCATAATTCAAAGCAAAAAAGAGTTGCTACCTTAGTCTAGTCATAATCACCGACATACGGGCCACTCACAAATTTTCTGATGGTCTCGGTGGGGTCCCTTGGAATCATCATGCCTGTCACAAGCATACCTTTTTTTACCCACCTGTCACTAGGCCTGGACACTAGTGTACTATTACTATACTTTTTACTGTATACTGTATCTTATAATATTCTTCTCTTTTACCCACAGACGACGAGCCAGAATACCATTTTGGTAAATAAATATACTGTACAGTAGCAATAGTTGGTACTGCAATTACAGTATTTTTTTTCTCCAACATTACTTTAAGTCCAACTGATATGACTAACTGTATTTTATCTTTTTACAGTCCGTCGCCAACCAGTGGAGGAGACACCTGGTAATAAAATAGAAATACATAATGCACTGTACTGTATTCTAACTTACTGTAACATGTATAACACTGAGCTGATCATCTTCACACCCTCTGACATAACCTTACAGTACATACTGTACTTTCTCTCCTTTTTCACCCTCTTCACTACACAAATGCATGCTGCGTTTCCTGACTACTGATATAATAGTGTGTAGAGCGTAGCGAGGCACCGTGCCCACCGCGTGGCGAGCGAAGCAAGCATGCAAGGGGCTGCTTTCCGCTCGCCGCCCCTGTCGGGATTGTGTGGTCGGGATTCCGGCGTCTGTATTTTGACTGCCGGGATCCCGTCCAGCGGGATTACGTACTGATCTCCAGTCTGAGCCTGCCCTAGGCATAGGCATACTTGCCAAATGCCTAGGGGCACAAGCAGCTTCTGCTGATTAATATGATATGCAGCATGCCTACAGTATATTCTGTGCATACAAAATGCATTACTAATGTGCAGCATTATGTGTATACAGTACTTTGTTGTGTAACATATACTGTAGCAAGGGCACTACTGTGTGGTCTAATGTGAACAAAGAGCAATATGATGTGATGCAATGTGAATAAGTGGGAATACTTTGAGGAGTAATGTGGTACTATCATATGATGTAACGAGAATAAGAGACACTATTGCATGATATGTTGTGAATAAAGTTGCAGTACTGTGTGGCGTAATTTCAGATTGGGGAATTACTGTGTGGCCATGCCCCTTCCCAGCAAGAACATGCACCGTTTTGGGATGCACACCGAATGTGCACACTGTTGCTATTTTAAACATACAGTAGGTTGGAGGAGCACCAAAATGAGGACTGCTATGGTTGAGGGGTGATGGTGCTGGGAAAGGGGTACAGGGTCAGAGGCGGAAATAGCATCTGTGCAAGGGGGCAGCATCCAAAAACTTGACTAGGGAATCATATTATTTATGGCTGGCTCTGAGTACAGTCCACTATTATTGATAGTACTCCCTACAACACCACCTACAGTACTGTAACCCTCTTTTTTCTGAAGCGGTCATGAAATGTCATGACTGCTAATACATAAATGTCTACAGTATTTGTACTGTGGTGTTTTATTCCTTTGACAATTTGTTTATGACCTATTGAAGCTAAACTCTTGTACAGTACTTTATATTTTGAATACCAGCAATACAGTATAATACTGTACCTACAGTATACAGTAATAATTGTTTAGTATTTGAATGTGACTAAATGTTTTTTTTTCTCCAATATAGTGCCAATGATTTATGGGGGCCCCAGACAGGGGCAAGATAGGTGGGCTGGCCCAGAAGCGGGCAGGCAGCAGCCCACTTATACAAGAGGTAAACTAAAGCAATGTTTAAATTACCTCGACAGCATACAGTAGTGTTTGATTTACTGTACTGACAATACAGTACTGTACATTGTAAATAACAAGATTGTCTAATATAGAGTAAAGTACTGTATTGCCATTACTACACTGTAAAGTATTCAGTATTTGTTTTGTAATACTGTCCTTTTTTTCCCACAGAACAGTTGCAGCGTGCCATCCAGCTCCTGCGGGTGGTGGTCCACCTCTTAGTGGACCACTTTTTTAATTTGTTATTAAGAGCATTTTAATTTTTTTTTTTTTTTATAAATATGTTTGTTATTGTACTCCATTGTATAGTATCTTTTTCTACTGTATAAGATAGGCATACTGTACACCATACAATTATCTGGCAGATAATCTGCAAGATCTGGCTGTTTGTAATGAAATTCTCTCCTAATTTAGCTGTGGTGTACCTCCTGAGTGTGCTGGGGTGCTTTCTGGCCAGTTTGGGGTGATTTGGAGCAAGTTTGGTCGGCCATCTGGCCGACATGTGCTGTCGACTGTTTGGCAAACATGTGTTTTCCCTCCAGCATGTGTGTGTCAGGCATTTTGTGTGTGTCAGGCATTTTGTGTGTGTCAGGCATTGCTGTGTGGTTCCACAAATGTTAGCGTGTCAAAGTGCTGACCACTGACACCACTACAGTATTTCACTTTGGACCGCATGCCTTTTGTGGAACCACACAGCCCAGCATGACTTATTGCTGGGCTGTGTGGTTCCACAAATGTTAGCGTGTCAAAGTGCTGACCACTGACACCACTATTTCACTTTGGACCGTAATGCCTTTTGTGGAACCACACAGCCCAGCACGACTTATTGCTGGGCTGTGTGGTTCCACAAATTTTCTTGGAAAACAAATGAACATGAGTGTCTTTACTTTAATACTTTTTTTTTTTTCCCCCACAGATATCTATATACACAAGAAAAGAATGTAACGAAGAACAAACTACTTTTTTGTTTTAATTAACTTTCAAACTTTATTTAAAAAAAACACCTTTTTTTTCTTCAATAAACTTTTAAAAATAGAAGTTTCCTGTGGTTTTTATTAAAATATGAAATGCAAGATGCCTAACCAAGTTGTTTTACATACAGTATACCACTCTTAATTGAATTCCCATCATACAGTAGTACTAATTTATACAGTACAGGAAGTTGGGAATACAAACATTGGAAACCACGTCATGTTTATTTTAAGAAACACTTTATTTACGGACAAAATCATTTGGAACATGTAACATCACACATACTGTATTGTAATAAGAAAGCCAACATCACACATACTGTACGGTACTTTAATCAAAAGGTAACAGCACAAATACAGTAACAATATCAACTTTAACATTTTTATAATTTATTTTTTTGTGGTGGTGGTGCGGGGTAATGGTTTTTGTACTTTATTTTTAGGTTTTGCTTTTTTGAATTATTTTTCGTTTTTGTCTTTTGCTTTTTAACACTGTCGCATACGGACACCAGAATAGAGGACTGACAACAGCAGCCCCTGGATGGAAACGCAGCCCAAGGCCCCAGATGGACACAGCACAATGGACTCGGCTGCTACTGGATAGATACAGCAGCGCCCAAAAAATCAACAGGAATAAAAGGGGCAACTTGTACCAGGCCCTTACATTACCAGGAATGTGGTGAGCCAAGTTCATGCACTCCCCTTTGAGTAACCGAGCTGCTCCAAGTGGATTCAGCACAGTGCATGCAGCCCCAGAAAATGTACAGGTCATACAGGTACATTGACACAATTTTTTAGCTTCAGCTGTGTGAAGCTGATGTGCTGAAGCTAGGAGGTAGGTAATGATCTGGTTTCATCATAGTGGAGCTTCCAAGTCATTTTCCTCTTCGTTCTCAGCGCAGCGTTTATGGTATCCCTTATCTTCCTCTTTTCTGGATCACCAATCCTCACGCGGCGTTCACACCTAGCCATGATGTCATGTACCAGATTTTTGGGCAGCGGAAGTTTGCCCTTGGAACCATCAAAGTTCACACGATTGGCCCACGTCAAGTATTTGTCGTACTGTACATGGTGCTGGAACAGAGAATATGCATATTTCTGAATATGTCCATTTGAAGCTCTGTACAGATGGTCGTCCAGGGAAGTTGAGATGACAGCCAGGGCAATATTGTTCAGAGAGCCTCCGAATGTATTGAGAAGTGGCCTGTGAGCAGGTGTGCTGGTCATCATTGGTGTTCCTGGCAACAGCACACTTGAATCCAGGCCTCTGCGGTCGTCCAGCCCGCTGCGGTCGTCCAGCCCTCTGCGGTCCTCCAGGCCTCCTCTGCGGTCATCCAGGCCTCCTCTGCGGTCGTCCAGGCCTCCTCTGCGGTCGTCCAGGCCTCCTCTGCGGTCGTCCAGGCCTCTTCTGCGGTCCTCCAGGCCTCCTCTGCGGTCGTCCAAGCCGCTGACTTCGTCCAGTCCGCTGCTGTGGTCCAGGCCTCTGCGGTCCTCCAGGGCTCCTCTACGGTCGTCCAGGCCTCCTCTACGGTCGTCCAGGCCTCCTCTGCGGTCCTCCAGGTTTCCTCTGCGGTCCTCCAGGTTTCCTCTGCGGTCCTCCATGTCTCTTCTGCGGTCCTCCAGGCCTCCTCTGCGGTCGTCCAAGTCGCTGACTTCGTCCAGTCCGCTGCTGTGGTCCAGTCCGCTGCTGTGGTCCAGGCCTCTGCGGTCCTCCAGGTTTCCTCTGCGGTCCTCCAGGTTTCCTCTGCGGTCGTCCAGGTTTCCTCTGCGGTCGTCCAGGTTTCCTCTGCGGTCGTCCAGGTTTCCTCTGCGGTCGTCCAGGCCTCCTCTGCGGTCGTCCAGGCCTCCTCTGCGGTCGTCCAGGCCTCCTCTGCGGTCCTCCAGGCCTCTTCTGCGGTCCTCCAGGCCTCCTCTGCGGTCGTCCAAGCCGCTGACTTCGTCCAGTCCGCTGCTGTGGTCCAGGCCTCTGCGGTCCTCCAGGGCTCCTCTACGGTCGTCCAGGCCTCCTCTACGGTCGTCCAGGCCTCCTCTGCGGTCCTCCAGGTTTCCTCTGCGGTCCTCCAGGTTTCCTCTGCGGTCCTCCATGTCTCTTCTGCGGTCCTCCAGGCCTCCTCTGCGGTCGTCCAAGTCGCTGACTTCGTCCAGTCCGCTGCTGTGGTCCAGTCCGCTGCTGTGGTCCAGGCCTCTGCGGTCCTCCAGGTTTCCTCTGCGGTCGTCCAGGTTTCCTCTGCGGTCGTCCAGGTTTCCTCTGCGGTCGTCCAGGTTTCCTCTGCGGTCCTCCAGGCCTCCTCTGCGGTCGTCCAAGCCGCTGACTGCGTCCAGTCCGCTGCTGTGGTCCAGGCCTCTGCGGTCCTCCAGGCCTCCTCTACGGTCGTCCAGGCCTCCTCTACGGTCGTCCAGGCCTCCTCTACGGTCCTCCAGGTTTCCTCTGCGGTCCTCCAGGTCTCTTCTGCGGTCCTCCAGGCCTCCTCTGCGGTCGTCCAAGTCGCTGACTTCGTCCAGTCCGCTGCTGTGGTCCAGGCCTCCTCTACGGTCGTCCAGGCCTCCTCTGCGGTCCTCCAGGTTTCCTCTGCGGTCGTCCAGGTTTCCTCTGCGGTCCTCCAGGTCTCTTCTGCGGTCCTCCAGGCCTCCTCTGCGGTCGTCCAAGCCGCTGACTTCGTCCAGTCCGCTGCTGTGGTCCAGGCCTCTGCGGTCCTCCAGGGCTCCTCTACGGTCGTCCAGGTCTCCTCTGCGGTCGTCCAGGTCTCCTCTGCGGTCCTCCAGGCCTCCTCTGCGGTTGTCCAAGCCGCTGACTTCGTCCAGTCCGCTGCGGTCCTCCAGGCCTCCTCTGCGGTCCTCCAGGCCTCCTCTGCGGTCCTCCAGGCCTCGGTCGTCCAGGCCGCTGACTTGAACCGCTTGGTGGTGTGTTGCAATTATGGTGCGGCAAACTCCAACTTGCCATTCTTCCCTCGTTTGTTCAATGACTTTCTTCATGGCTTCTACCATCTGTTCCTTTATGCCTTCTTTAAGGCCAGCCACATCGGTCTGCAGCTGATTGACCTGTCCACCAACTTCTGACTCCATATTGGTCACCTTACTGAGTAGCTCCTTTAGTAAAACAGGACAGGTACACTGGCAGTCCTGCACTTTGGTGTTCACATCTGTGAAATGCAACCTTCTTCGTGGTGAATGTGTCATGTCTTCTTGTCCAGGGGTGGCTACATGGTCCAAAAAAGAAGCTTCCTGATGCAGCGTGTTTGTCACGTCCTCTAGAACCGGTATTTCCAGATTCATTGGCTGAACACTGTGATCTGCAGGAGATGGAACAATTACATCATTTGCCACACCACATATCAGCTCCAACTTATTATTCTTTGCCTTGGCATTTTTTCGTGGTTTCACCACATTTTCTTTCTGAGCCGCCTTGGCAGTTTTCTTCTTCTTTTGTGGGACTACTGCAGCAAGTTTCTGTGCCACTGATGGGTGGGTTTTGGCACTCCCGTAAAATCTGGTAGTCTGCATTCTTTGTCTTTTGTCTAAAAATATAAAAACCACAATAAGAAAACATGTAAAGCACAGCATGCTAAAAATAGCAAACAACTGTACATTTTCAAATAAAGTGCACAACAGTAAAGTGCAAATACTGTACAGTATTATACTTTTTTCCCTGTGCCTCCCAACATGAACCTCTGCAGGAGGGACAGAATGCTCTGTTACGGACTTCAGTTTAAATATACAGTATGATTACCATCACCTGTGCGAACAACTATACTGTACAGTAGTTACTGTATTTGATAAGATAGGTGTTTCACCCCAAGTGATAGCAATCATTCAGTACTACTGCACATAGTACACCGGGATAAGCGAGGTCTATGTACATTACGTTATACCGAGCTGGATCGCTTAGCAACCTGACAAAATGGCCGCCGACCGTGAACTCCCAGCACGTGGCAGCGCTTGGATATGGAGTGAGATACAGTATGGTACAGTCCAGGGGGCAATGCTGAAGGAGCGTCACAATCCCCTAGCTCAATTACCAGAGCCATCTTAACAGCAGTGTGGGCCCCTGGACACAGCAATGCACTGGGGCCCCTACCCACCCACCAGCGGAAGGGGTGGGGGGAGCTATCAGCGGCAGCTTTGATGTTCCGCGGGGGATAGGGGGGGTTCTATCTTTCGCTCAGTATGTACAGTAGGACCTGGAGAAATAATTTCTGCTAATTATTCTTTTACTGCACAGATGGGGCAGGAAGGAGAACACTAAACTGTAGAAGGGGGCATTGTGCTGAATGAAGGGGCCCTGGTACATGACTTCCAGGGTGGTAGGGGGTGTTTAATACACAGGGGAGGAGTGGATAATGGAGTGGGCTTAATATTCATCATTTTCCGGGGGTCAGGGCAGCGTGCTTTACTGCAGATATCTCCAGTTCCTGGAAATACTGTAGATTTCTTAGCTCTAATGGGGGAAAAAAAAACTAGAGTCCCACCTGTCAGGAGGTACTGGGGACACTTGTCAGGAGATACTGGGGACACCTGTCAGGACGTACTGGGGACTTGGGGATCAGACTTTAGAAGCCAGAGCAATCCACCGACAAAAATATAAAACTGCATATTACAGTAGGAGTGTGGAGCTGGAGCAGGGAACAGCTGCTTGAAGGCTGATATCTCTGGTTCTGGGCATAGTAGAGGCAAGCTGCCAGTGTCCACTGAAAGGGGGGAGTCACAGCTTTTGGAGTATACCCTCCGAAAAACTCTAAGGCAAAAAGAAACCTAGATATCTGGCTGTGAAAATCAATTAACAGGTTTGGATGGGGACCACTGCTTTGAAGCCTGCTATCTCTGGTTCCCCAGGGCCGATTTTCAAAAATCTGGTACCCCTGGAAAGAGGGGACCCTCAGCTATCAGACTAGGTCCCTTTTACTCCTGGGGCCCTTGGGCAAGAGCCCATTGAGCCCATATGAAAAGACGGCCCTGTCAATTACACCGGCGAGGTCTATGCACATTACGGTATACCGAGCTGGATCGCTTAGCAACCTGACAAAATGGCCGCCGACCGTGAACTCCCAGCACGTGGCAGCGCTCGGATATGTAGTGAGATACAGTATGGCATACATTTCACACTCCAGGGGGCAATGCTGAAGGAGCGTCACAATCCCCTAGCTCAATTACACCGGGATAAGCGAGGTCTATGCACATTACGGTATACCGAGCTGGATCGCTTAGCAACCTGACAAAATGGCCGCCGACCGTGAACTCCCAGCACGTGGCAGCGCTCGGATATGTAGTGAGATACAGTATGGCATACATTTCACACTCCAGGGGGCAATGCTGAAGGAGCGTCACAATCCCCTAGCTCAATTACACTGGGATAAGCGAGGTCTATGCACATTACGGTATACCGAGCTGGATCGCTTAGCAACCTGACAAAATGGCCGCCGACCGTGAACTCCCAGCACGTGGCAGCGCTCGGATATGTAGTGAGATACAGTATGGCATACATTTCACACTCCAGGGGGCAATGCTGAAGGAGCGTCACAATCCCCTAGCTCAATTACACTGGGATAAGCGAGGTCTATGCACATTACGGTATACCGAGCTGGATCGCTTAGCAACCTGACAAAATGGCCGCCGACCGTGAACTCCCAGCACGTGGCAGCGCTCGGATATGTAGTGAGATACAGTATGGCATACATTTCACACTCCAGGGGGCAATGCTGAAGGAGCGTCACAATCCCCTAGCTCAATTACACTGGGATAAGCGAGGTCTATGCACATTACGGTATACCGAGCTGGATCGCTTAGCAACCTGACAAAATGGCCGCCGACCGTGAACTCCCAGCACGTGGCAGCGCTCGGATATGTAGTGAGATACAGTATGGCATACATTTCACACTCCAGGGGGCAATGCTGAAGGAGCGTCACAATCCCCTAGCTCAATTACACTGGGATAAGCGAGGTCTATGCACATTACGGTATACCGAGCTGGATCGCTTAGCAACCTGACAAAATGGCCGCCGACCGTGAACTCCCAGCACGTGGCAGCGCTCAAATATGGAGTGAGAGATGGTATACATTTTAAAATACACCGGGATAAGTTGTACAGGCCAGGGAGCAATGCACAGGGACATTCATCATTTACGTATATAAATAATTGTAAACCGTAAATGAAAGAATTACCGGTCAAATACTGTATGACGAAACTGTGTCAATGAGCTGGAACACGTGAGCCTAGCAGAAGTTTTCGAAGGCAGAAACAGAGAGCAAATTATCAGGAGATTTCTGAAAGGTCGGAGAAGATCCAGACAGCAAGTCTGCCTACGAGGAAACAGCTTTGCAAAGTGGGTAGCGGGCGGTGACTGAGACGCTCTTTTATTCACATTCAAAAGTACAGTATGCTCTGTGATTGGTGTAAGGATGAATGCGCCTATATTGGCACCAATCACAGCGGTAAGAATTCCTTTTGTGTGAATGTGAATAAAAGAGCGTCTCAGTCACCGCCCCGCTACCCACTTTGCAAAGCTGTTTCCTCGTAAGCAGACTTGCTGTGTGGATCTTCTCCGACCTTTCAGAAATCTCCTCATAATTTGCTCTCTGTTTCTGCCTTCGAAAACTTCTGCTAGGCTCACGTGTTCCAGCTCATTGACACAGTTTCGTCATACAGTATTTGACCGGTAATTCTTTCATTTACGGTTTACAATTATTTATATACGTAAATGATGAATGTCCCTGTGCATTGCTCCCTGGCCTGTACAACTTATCCCTGTGTATTTTAAAATGTATACCATCTCTCACTCCATATTTGAGCGCTGCCACGTGCTGGGAGTTCACGGTCGGCGGCCATTTTGTCAGGTTGCTAAGCGATCCAGCTCGGTATACCGTAATGTGCATAGACCTCGCTTATCCCAGTGTAATTGAGCTAGGGGATTGTGACGCTCCTTCAGCATTGCCCCCTGGAGTGTGAAATGTATGCCATACTGTATCTCACTACATATCCGAGCGCTGCCACGTGCTGGGAGTTCACGGTCGGCGGCCATTTTGTCAGGTTGCTAAGCGATCCAGCTCGGTATACCGTAATGTGCATAGACCTCGCTTATCCCAGTGTAATTGAGCTAGGGGATTGTGACGCTCCTTCAGCATTGCCCCCTGGAGTGTGAAATGTATGCCATACTGTATCTCACTACATATCCGAGCGCTGCCACGTGCTGGGAGTTCACGGTCGGCGGCCATTTTGTCAGGTTGCTAAGCGATCCAGCTCGGTATACCGTAATGTGCATAGACCTCGCTTATCCCAGTGTAATTGAGCTAGGGGATTGTGACGCTCCTTCAGCATTGCCCCCTGGACTGTGAAATGTATGTCATACTGTATCTCACTACATATCCGAGCGCTGCCACCTGCTGGGAGTTCACGGTCGGCGGCCATTTTGTCAGGTTGCTAAGCGATCCAGCTTGGTATACCGTAATGTGCATAGACCTCGCTTATCCCGGTGTAATTGAGCTAGGGGATTGTGACGCTCCTTCAGCATTGCCCCCTGGACTGTGAAATGTATGCTATACTGTATCTCACTACATATCCGAGCGCTGCCACGTGCTGGGGGTTCACGGTCGGTGGCCATTTTTAGTAGAGATGAGCGGATTCGGTTTTACTCGGTTTTACTCGGTTCTCAAAACCGAATCTTATTGGCTATCCAAAACACGTGACATCCGTGAGCCAATAAGATTCGGTTTTGAGAACCGAGTAAAACCGAGTAAAACCGAATCCGCTCATCTCTAATTTTTAGTGTGCATAGAACTCGCTTATCCACATAGGCCCCTGTGTTTTTAACTACTATATTGAGATGCACATTTCTAGGCCTACAGTATTTAATATACAGTAAGCAGCATTGTTGTTAGGCAATAATTGAAGAATTTACATACAGTACTGACATGTACTGTATGTAATGCTTGTACATCATGTCAGTCGACCCTTATGCTGTACACTACTGTAAGTCTCACAGGGCCCATGCACTTCCAAGGAGGGTTATTTACTGTACTGTATCTGTTTCATACAGGAAACTAATTGCAGTCCATAACACTGAAGTGGTATTTTCAGTACTGTACAGTATACAATACTTAAATTTGAACATCAGGTACTGGATAGTAAACATGTACAGTATTAACTTCTATCATAAAACTCTTATGCATTTTCAGATGTGTAAATTTTAGACTACAGTATTCACAAATGTTTTTTCTCCATACAGGAATTATAGTTGGACAACATGCCAGTAACTATCAACAAAACGATGAGCAAGATAATCGCCAACATGAAAAAAGAAAATAAAACCATCAAAGAGATCCATGCATGGCTCAAGGAAAGTGGCATTATAGTCACTTTAGAAACGGTGCGCTATCATGCATTCGAGAGAACAACGCCCAGATTTGTATTTCCTACAAAATGCACATGGTACGTACTGTACACTACTGTAATGTTTAAATGACTTGCTTTATACCTTAAACAATTTTTTTGAAATAAAATAAAAACTTCATCAATTGTAACTGTGATTGTGCTGTTCATGAATTCATATTTTTCATACTGTATTGTACTGTAGGAGAGTGCAACAAATTGTGGAGGAACTAACTCGTGAGGATGATGAGCGTACTGCTCTGCAAATAAAACGAATTCTCCATTCCAAGTATGACCTGGACATATCGGCCACCAGCATCAGAAGGATGCGACGGAAAATGGGATGGACCTTTGGCGCAACAAGGTAAAATACTGAAAGCAGTATAAACCATACAGTAAATGCACTGTTAATAATCCCTTGATACGTGATATAATAATGCCATAAATCATTATACAGAGTGTGTACTTTATACTATATACAGTATGTGTGTGTGTATATACTGTATATATTCTATCCCAAAAGAGATACCTACTGTATAGGCACTCAGAGACAGCAATGAAGCATTGCCGGCTTATTGTGATGATTACATACTGTATACTGTGTGTGTGTGTGTGTGTGTGTGTGTGTGTGTATGTACAGTATGTATATATATATTACTCTGTATGTACCTTAATGTACTGTATGTACAGTTTAATGTATACAGTAGGTATATAATACAGTATACTGCACATACAGTCTACTGTATATACAGTAATCTGTAAATCTGTAATTTCATAACTGTATCTGATTTCATTATTTTTGGCTCTTCACAGGATATCTCCAATGATAAGAGATGTGAATAAAGAAAAGAGAGTGGAACAGGCACGGCGATGGATTGAGAGTGGTGAAACATTTGATGATGTCATTTTCACAGATGAATCGTCTGTTGCCCTTGAGCGGTTCTCCAGAATGTCATTCAGGAAACGTAACCATATCTCTTTAAAACCACGCCCAAAGCATCCATTGAAAGTCCATGTATGGGGAGGCATATCACGATTAGGAGCTGGTCCCCTATTATTTTTCGAAGGTACAGTACTATACTTTATTCTGTGCCTGTGTTCTGTAAAAATACATGCTGTACTGTAGAGTACGTGTAACTGCACAATAAAAGGAGTTGCTTATTAATGAACAACATTTTTTGATTTCTGTAGGAATCATGGATAAGAAATTTTTCCAAGAAACAATAGTAGAGGAATGTATGGTGCCATTTGTGAATAAATATTACCCAACTCACCATAGGATATTCCAAGACAATGATCCTAAACACTCCGCCTCAGCCAAATTTATGGAAGAGAAAGGTATGAATTGGGAACGCACACCACCAGAGTGAGTATTCTTTCAACAGTGTACAAGTAAAATTTTGGATAGCACTCTAGTACTGTAAAAAAAAAATTTGTTTAATAAACAGTACAATATTGTATGTTTAATTTTCTCTATTTACTGTAATGTAATTAATTTTTTCTATACGCTTTTTTTTAATTTTTATATAGATCACCAGACATGAACCCAATCGAATTAGTGTGGGCTCAATTGAAGAGGTACGTTAGGAGTGTTGCAAAGCCAACAACAAAACAGCAACTGGTGGATGGGATAAAGAAATTTTGGCTAGAAGTACTCACACCTGAACATTGTAATAATTATATAAATCACCTGTATAAAGTATTACCTGTTGTAGTCGAAAGAAATGGTCAAGCCACAAATATGTAGCTCTGTACTGTATTTTCTGTTTAAAATTTTAAATTGGTGCATTATTAAAAAAAATGATAAAATTGCCTTTGTCTGATTATTGCATAAACTAATGTAGAATATTATACAGTAGTAATGTTATTGATGTGTATGAACAGTTATTTTCAGTTTTATAAGTCCTGAATAAGAGTACTGTACATTTTGATCAGTGCAGTACATGGAATCGGATGTTGTAATACTTTTTTTTTACATTAATATTGATGTTTTTCCAATAAATATTCAATTTTACAGTATGGTACGGTACAGTACATGAGGGTACCTGTACAGTATGATACGTCATTATGGGGGAGAAATACTGTATCCACTAAATGTACAGTAAAATGTTTTTTTCTTATTACAAACACACAAATGCATCTCAGATGGAAATATGCTATACACAGCAGACAGCTTATGGTGACAGAACTTCCCTACTGTATCCCCACCCATAGTCGTGGTATATTTTAGATTGCCTAATGAGACACTCCTGCAGCATTGCCAATGATTCATGTAAAACCTGTGTGCAAACAGTATCTGTATTGAATGCAAAGTACAGTAAGAGTACAGTATACAGTATTATCAGAGCCAAACCTGACCAACATGATGCCCTAGGCTAGATTTTGGCTGATGCCCTCTTGCACAGATGCTACGTAGTTCCGCCTCTAACCCTGCACCCCTTTCCCAGCACCATCACCCATTTTGGCGCTCCTACCCCCTATAATCTAAATAAGAACAATGTGCACATTTAGTGCCAGCCCAAAACAGTGTACAGTATGTTCTTGCTGGGAAGGGGCATGGTAACACAATAATACCCGAAGATGAAATGACACAACACAGTACTGCAACTTTATTCACATTATATCATGCAGTGGTGTCTCTTATTCTCATGACATCATATCATAGTACCACATTACTCCTAACAGTAATGCCCCTTATTCACATTACACCCCACCACATTCATCTTTATTTACATTAGACCACAGGTTCTCAAACTCAGTCCTCAGGACCCCACACAGTGCAGGTTTTGCAGGTCTCACAGAATCACAAGTGAAAAAATTAGCTCCACCTACTGTATGGACCTTCTAAAATGTGTCAGTTAGTAATGAATACATCTGTGCACTTGCTGGTTTACCTGCAAAACATGCACTGTGTGGGGTCCTGAGGACCAAGTTTGAGAACCACTGCATTAGACCATGCAGTAGTGCCCTTTCCTTATGTTACACCAGAAAATATTGTAGTACACCTTATACACATACAGTACAGTAATGCCACACATTAGTAATGCATTTCATATTTAAATTTTCTGATTTAATTTCATAGAGCCGCAGTCACTCACAGAATATAGGCATGTACTGTAGCATCTCATTTTATTCAGCAGAAGCTGATTATTCCCGTTTGGCTAGTTTGCCGCCTCTGTACAGTATATTACAATAGAAAAAAGTTATAGTGTCAGTGAAAAAAGCACCTCATGACAGATACTGTACACAAGCTCATGTCTAAATACTGTATACTGTAAGCAGTGACATTAAGGGGTACAGTACTGTATATGCAATTGCGGTCGAATTCCGGCAGGAATACGGAAAAAATGGACACGGGATCCCCCATCTTTTTAGAACCAGCACCGGGCTCTGCGCCTGGTCCTGGTGCAAAAAATAAGGGGGACAAAAAAGCGTAGGGGTTCCCCATATTTTTTGAATCAGCACTGGGCTCCACTAGCTGGACAGATAATGCACAGCCGGGGGACACTTTTATACCGGTCCCTGCGGCCATGGAATTAAATACCCAACTAGTCACACCTGGCCGGAGTACCCTGGAGGAGTGGGGGCCCCTTAAATCAAGGGGACCCCCCCTCCAGCCACTCGATTATCTCTATCACCCCTGTGTATTGTAGCTAGGGGATTGTGACGCTCCTTCAGCATTGCCCCGTAGCCTGCAAAATCTGTGCTGTTATTTGCTCCATAGCTGAGTGCCTCCTAGGAGCTAGGAGTCACAGGCGGTAGCCATTTCAATTGAGTCTGCCCTGCTATAGAATTGTATGTGTACATTACCGTACGGTGCATAGAACCTTTACAGTAGAAACTCTCCTGCAGCTTTGGCCTGCTTTACTGTATGTACTGTAAAACTTGTGTTTTGTCAGTTTGCTATGCGACCGAGCCCGGTGTAACGTACTGTAATGTGCATAGACCTCGCTTATCTCTGTGTATTTTGGCTAGGGGATTGTGACGCTCCTTCAGCATCGCCCCGTAGCCTGCACAGCTTATGCCATTTCTCATTCCATACCCAACTGCTGCCTGCCATGAGGTGGGGGTTCAGGAGGTGGGGGTTCATGGGTAGTGGTCGTTTTGACAGTGTGCTATGCGATTGAGTCCGGTGTACCGTAATACTGTATGCAATCCTACAGTAGCTTATCCCTATCTCCCCTGTGTATTTTGGTTAGGGGATTGTGACGCTCCTTCAGCATTGCCCCATAACCTGCACAAGGGTTCAGGGGCGGCGGCCATTTTGCCAGTGTGCTACAGTATGTGATCGAGTCCGGTGTACCATAATGTGCATACTGTGTATTTTAGCTAGGGGATTGTGACGCTCCTTCAGCATTGCCCCCTGCAGTGTGAAATGTATGCCATACTGTATCTCACTACATATCCAAGCGCTGCCACGTGCTGGGAGTTCACGGTCGGCGGCCATTTTGTCAGGTTGCTAAGCGATCCAGCTCGGTATACCGTAATGTGCATAGACCTCGCTTATCCCAGTGTAATTGAGCTAGGGGATTGTGACGCTCCTTCAGCATTGCCCCATAGTCTGTACAATCTGGACTATTACTTGCTCCGTAGCCTAGGGCCTCTGTGGGGCAAGGAGTCATAGGTGGTAGCCATTTCTATTCAGTCTGCCCAGCTACAGAATTGTACAGTATGTGTACTGTACGGAGCATAGAACCTTAACCTGCATAGAACCTGCACATTATGGTACACCGGACTCGATCGCATAGAACCGCTCATGCAGCTTTGCCCTGGTTTATGTGAATAAAAAAAATAATAAAGTGTCTGAAAAAAACTAACATGCATTCGTACTTAAGGAATCGAACCCTGGACTCTGAGTATAGGAAGCGAAACACTTCACCACTTCGCCGCAGACAAATGTATAAATCCGTTGGTTTTGATTATGCTGTAATGGCTACGGGATTAGGACGATAACATACTGTACAAAATTCCTAATCTTGAGAGGCAATAGTGAACTTGTAACACACATCCATTTGCGACAGTGTACACTACTGGTTTTACAGTACTGTATGTTTTGTCTGCGGGACTTGGACGCTCACATACAGTATTCATAAAGTATTGTAGATGGATCATATACTGTATGCTGTACTATTTGCGTCGGTGTCGTATATACAGTACTGTATTAAATAATGCAGCGTAATGAGTACAGTATTTACTGTATGCAGCGTAATGAGACGCCTTAGTAAAGTAGTCCTTATTATGTATTTCAGTATTGTATTTTACGGGAGACCACACGCATGCGCAGTGGTGATTGTAAAAAGCGACATCTGGTGGCTGATCGCAGGTATTACACGTAAAGGTAACGCCAAACGTCAAATGTCTGTCTCCGTGCGATTAGATAGCCTCTCTGTGACTAGGCGCGCCTCGCTACGCCCCAGTACGCTGCGTATGGTCGAACGGGACAAACGCCGCAGCCACTCAAGATAAAGGTGGCTACATCTGTATATACATGATGTGGCCATTCACTTGTACCTGGTGACAGAACGTATACTGGATTCCCCCACAATGTAACTTTATATCTGTCATCAGTATATACATGATGTGGTCATTCACTGGTACCTGGTGACAGAACGTATACTGGATTCCCCCACAATGTAACTTTATATCTGACACCTATATACATGATGTGGTCATTCACTGGTACCTGGTGACAGAACGTATACTGGATTCCCTCACAATGTAACTTTATATCTGTCACCTATATACATGATGTGGTCATTCACTGGTACCTGGTGACAGAACGTATACTGGATTCCCCCACAATGTAACTTTATATCGGTCACCTATATACATAATGTGGTCATTCACTGGTACCTGGTGACAGAACGTATACTGGATTCCCTCACAATGTAACTTTATATCTGTCACCTATATACATGATGTGGTCATTCACTGGTACCTGGTGACAGAACGTATACTGGATTCCCTCACAATGTAACTTTATATCTGTCACCTATATACATGATGTGGTTATTCACTGGTACCTGGTGACAGAACATATACTGGATTCCCCCACAATGTAACTTTATATCTGTCATCAGTATATACTAGAGATGAGCGCCTGAAATTTTTCGGGTTTTGTGTTTTGGTTTTGGGTTCGGTTCTGCGGCCGTGTTTTGGGTTCGAACGCGTTTTGGCAAAACCTCACCGAATTATTTTTGTCGGATTCGGGTGTGTTTTGGATTCGGGTGTTTTTTTCAAAAAACCCTAAAAAACAGCTTAAATCATAGAATTTGGGGGTAATTTTGATCCCAAAGTATTATTAACCTCAAAAAACATAATTTACACTCATTTTCAGCCTATTCTGAACACATCACACCTCACAATATTATTTTTAGTCCTAAAATTTGCACCGAGGTCGCTGTGTGAGTAAGATAAGCGACCCTAGTGGCCGACACAAACACCGGGCCCATCTAGGAGTGGCACTGCAGTGTCACGCAGGATGTCCCTTCCAAAAAACCCTCCCCAAACAGCACATGACGCAAAGAAAAAAAGAGGCGCAATGAGGTAGCTGTGTGAGTAAGATTAGCGACCCTAGTGGCCGACACAAACACCGGGCCCATCTAGGAGTGGCACTGCAGTGTCACGCAGGATGGCCCTTCCAAAAAACCCTCCCCAAACAGCACATGACGCAAAGAAAAAAAGAGGCGCAATGAGGTAGCTGTGTGAGTAAGATTAGCGACCCTAGTGGCCGACACAAACACCGGGCCCATCTAGGAGTGGCACTGCAGTGTCACGCAGGATGGCCCTTCCAAAAAACCCTCCCCAAACAGCACATGACGCAAAGAAAAAAAGAGGCGCAATGAGGTAGCTGACTGTGTGAGTAAGATTAGCGACCCTAGTGGCCGACACAAACACCGGGCACATCTAGGAGTGGCACTGCAGTGTCACGCAGGATGTCCCTTCCAAAAAACCCTCCCCAAACAGCACATGACGCAAAGAAAAAAAGAGGCGCAATGAGGTAGCTGTGTGAGTAAGATTAGCGACCCTAGTGGCCGACACAAACACCGGGCCCATCTAGGAGTGGCACTGCAGTGTCACGCAGGATGTCCCTTCCAAAAAACCCTCCCCAATCAGCACATGATGCAAAGAAAAAGAAAAGAAAAAAGAGGTGCAAGATGGAATTATCCTTGGGCCCTCCCACCCACCCTTATGTTGTATAAACAAAACAGGACATGCACACTTTAACCAACCCATCATTTCAGTGACAGGGTCTGCCACACGACTGTGACTGATATGACGGGTTGGTTTGGACCCCCCCCAAAAAAGAAGCAATTAATCTCTCCTTGCACAAACTGGCTCTACAGAGGCAAGATGTCCACCTCATCTTCACCCTCCGATATATCACCGTGTACATCCCCCTCCTCACAGATTATCAATTCGTCCCCACTGGAATCCACCATCTCAGCTCCCTGTGTACTTTGTGGAGGCAATTGCTGCTGGTCAATGTCTCCGCGGAGGAATTGATTATAATTCATTTTAATGAACATCATCTTCTCCACATTTTCTGGATGTAACCTCGTACGCCGATTGCTGACAAGGTGAGCGGCGGCACTAAACACTCTTTCGGAGTACACACTTGTGGGAGGGCAACTTAGGTAGAATAAAGCCAGTTTGTGCAAGGGCCTCCAAATTGCCTCTTTTTCCTGCCAGTATAAGTACGGACTGTGTGACGTGCCTACTTGGATGCGGTCACTCATATAATCCTCCACCATTCTATCAATGTTGAGAGAATCATATGCAGTGACAGTAGACGACATGTCCGTAATCGTTGTCAGGTCCTTCAGTCCGGACCAGATGTCAGCATCAGCAGTCGCTCCAGACTGCCCTGCATCACCGCCAGCGGGTGGGCTCGGAATTCTGAGCCTTTTCCTCGCACCCCCAGTTGCGGGAGAATGTGAAGGAGGAGATGTTGACAGGTCGCGTTCCGCTTGACTTGACAATTTTGTCACCAGCAGGTCTTTCAACCCCAGCAGACCTGTGTCTGCCGGAAAGAGAGATCCAAGGTAGGCTTTAAATCTAGGATCGAGCACGGTGGCCAAAATGTAGTGCTCTGATTTCAACAGATTGACCACCCGTGAATCCTTGTTAAGCGAATTAAGGGCTGCATCCACAAGTCCCACATGCCTAGCGGAATCGCTCCGTGTTAGCTCCTTCTTCAATGCCTCCAGCTTCTTCTGCAAAAGCCTGATGAGGGGAATGACCTGACTCAGGCTGGCAGTGTCTGAACTGACTTCACGTGTGGCAAGTTCAAAGGGCATCAGAACCTTGCACAACGTTGAAATCATTCTCCACTGCACTTGAGACAGGTGCATTCCATCTCCTATATCGTGCTCAATTGTATAGGCTTGAATGGCCTTTTGCTGCTCCTCCAACCTCTGAAGCATATAGAGGGTTGAATTCCACCTCGTTACCACTTCTTGCTTCAGATGATGGCAGGGCAGGTTCAGTAGTTTTTGGTGGTGCTCCAGTCTTCTGTACGTGGTGCCTGTACGCCGAAAGTGTCCCGCAATTTTTCTGGCCACCGACAGCATCTCTTGCACTCCCCTGTCGTTTTTTAAAAAATTCTGCACCACCAAATTCAAGGTATGTGCAAAACATGGGACGTGCTGGAATTTGCCCATATTTAATGCACACACAATATTGCTGGCGTTGTCCGATGCCACAAATCCACAGGAGAGTCCAATTGGGGTAAGCCATTCCGCGATGATCTTCCTCAGTTGCCGTAAGAGGTTTTCAGCTGTGTGCGTATTCTGGAAAGCGGTGATACAAAGCGTAGCCTGCCTAGGAAAGAGTTGGCGTTTGCGAGATGCTGCTACTGGTGCCGCCGCTGCTGTTCTTGCGGCGGGAGTCCATACATCTACCCAGTGGGCTGTCACAGTCATATAGTCCTGACCCTGCCCTGCTCCACTTGTCCACATGTCCGTGGTTAAGTGGACATTGGGTACAACTGCATTTTTTAGGACACTGGTGAGTCTTTTTCTGACGTCCGTGTACATTCTCGGTATCGCCTGCCTAGAGAAGTGGAACCTAGATGGTATTTGGTAACGGGGGCACACTGCCTCAATAAATTGTCTAGTTCCCTGTGAACTAATGGCGGATACCGGACGCACGTCTAACACCAACATAGTTGTCAAGGACTCAGTTATCCGCTTTGCAGTAGGATGACTGCTGTGATATTTCATCTTCCTCGCAAAGGACTGTTGAACAGTCAATTGCTTACTGGAAGTAGTACAAGTGGGCTTACGACTTCCCCTCTGGGATGACCATCGACTCCCAGCGGCAACAACAGCAGCGCCAGCAGCAGTAGGCGTTACACGCAAGGATGCATCGGAGGAATCCCAGGCAGGAAAGGACTCGTCAGACTTGCCAGTGACATGGCCTGCAGGACTATTGGCATTCCTGGGGAAGGAGGAAATTGACACTGAGGGAGTTGGTGGGGTGGTTTGCGTGAGCTTGGTTACAAGAGGAAGGGATTTACTGGTCAGTGGACTGCTTCCGCTGTCACCCAAAGTTTTTGAACTTGTCACTGACTTATTATGAATGCGCTGCAGGTGACGTATAAGGGAGGATGTTTCGAGGTGGTTAACGTCCTTACCCCTACTTATTACAGCTTGACAAAGGGAACACACGGCTTGACACCTGTTGTCCGCATTTCTGGTGAAATACCTCCACACCGAAGAGCTGATTTTTTTGGTATTTTCACCTGGCATGTCAACGGCCATATTCCTCCCACGGACAACAGGTGTCTCCCCGGGTGCCTGACTTAAACAAACCACCTCACCATCAGAATCCTCCTGGTCAATTTCCTCCCCAGCGCCAGCAACACCCATATCCTCCTCATCCTGGTGTACTTCAACACTGACATCTTCAATCTGACTATCAGGAACTGGACTGCGGGTGCTCCTTCCAGCACTTGCAGGGGGCATGCAAATAGTGGAAGGCGCATGCTCTTCACGTCCAGTGTTGGGAAGGTCAGGCATCGCAAACGACACAATTGGACTCTCCTTGTGGATTTGGGATTTCAAAGAACGCACAGTTCTTTGCGGTGCTTTTGCCAGCTTGAGTCTTTTCAGTTTTCTAGCGAGAGGCTGAGTGCTTCCATCCTCATGTGAAGCTGAACCACTAGCCATGAACATAGGCCAGGGCCTCAGCCGTTCCTTGCCACTCCGTGTGGTAAATGGCATATTGGCAAGTTTACGCTTCTCCTCCGACAATTTTATTTTAGGTTTTGGAGTCCTTTTTTTTCTGATATTTGGTGTTTTGGATTTGACATGCTCTGTACTATGACATTGGGCATCGGCCTTGGCAGACGACGTTGCTGGCATTTCATCGTCTCGGCCATGACTAGTGGCAGCAGCTTCAGCACGAGGTGGAAGTGGATCTTGATCTTTCCCTAATTTTGGAACCTCAACTTTTTTGTTCTCCATATTTTATAGGCAGAACTAAAAGGCACCTCAGGTAAACAATGGAGATGGATGGATTGGATAGTTTACTAGTATACAATTATGGACGGACTGCCACGGTTAGGTGGTATAAAAAAACCACGGTTAGGTGGTATATATTATAATAATAATACAATTATGGATGGACGGACTGCCTGCCGACTGCCGACACAGAGGTAGCCACAGCCGTGAACTACCGCACTGTACACTGGTTGATAAAGAGATAGTAGTATACTCGTAACAACTAGTATGACACTATGACGACGGTATAAAGAATGGAAAAAAAACCACGGTTAGGTGGTATATATTATAATAATAATACAATTATGGATGGACGGACTGCCTGCCGACTGCCGACACAGAGGTAGCCACAGCCGTGAACTACCGCACTGTACACTGGTTGATAAAGAGATAGTAGTATACTCGTAACAACTAGTATGACACTATGACGACGGTATAAAGAATGGAAAAAAAACCACGGTTAGGTGGTATATATTATAATAATACAATTATGGATGGACGGACTGCCTGCCGACTGCCGACACAGAGGTAGCCACAGCCGTGAACTACCGCACTGTACACTGGTTGATAAAGAGATAGTAGTATACTCGTAACAACTAGTATGACACTATGACGACGGTATAAAGAATGGAAAAAAAACCACGGTTAGGTGGTATATATTATAATAATAATACAATTATGGATGGACGGACTGCCTGCCGACTGCCGACACAGAGGTAGCCACAGCCGTGAACTACCGCACTGTACACTGGTTGATAAAGAGATAGTAGTATACTCGTAACAACTAGTATGACACTATGACGACGGTATAAAGAATGGAAAAAAAACCACGGTTAGGTGGTATATATTATAATAATAATACAATTATGGATGGACGGACTGCCTGCCGACTGCCGACACAGAGGTAGCCACAGCCGTGAACTACCGCACTGTACACTGGTTGATAAAGAGATAGTAGTATACTCGTAACAACTAGTATGACACTATGACGACGGTATAAAGAATGGAAAAAAAACCACGGTTAGGTGGTATATATTATAATAATAATACAATTATGGATGGACGGACTGCCTGCCGACTGCCGACACAGAGGTAGCCACAGCCGTGAACTACCGCACTGTACACTGGTTGATAAAGAGATAGTAGTATACTCGTAACAACTAGTATGACACTATGACGACGGTATAAAGAATGGAAAAAAAACCACGGTTAGGTGGTATATATTATAATAATAATACAATTATGGATGGACGGACTGCCTGCCGACTGCCGACACAGAGGTAGCCACAGCCGTGAACTACCGCACTGTACACTGGTTGATAAAGAGATAGTAGTATACTCGTAACAACTAGTATGACACTATGACGACGGTATAAAGAATGGAAAAAAAACCACGGTTAGGTGGTATATATTATAATAATAATACAATTATGGATGGACGGACTGCCTGCCGACTGCCGACACAGAGGTAGCCACAGCCGTGAACTACCGCACTGTACACTGGTTGATAAAGAGATAGTAGTATACTCGTAACAACTAGTATGACACTATGACGACGGTATAAAGAATGGAAAAAAAACCACGGTTAGGTGGTATATATTATAATAATAATACAATTATGGATGGACGGACTGCCTGCCGACTGCCGACACAGAGGTAGCCACAGCCGTGAACTACCGCACTGTACACTGGTTGATAAAGAGATAGTAGTATACTCGTAACAACTAGTATGACACTATGACGACGGTATAAAGAATGGAAAAAAAACCACGGTTAGGTGGTATATATTATAATAATAATACAATTATGGATGGACGGACTGCCTGCCGACTGCCGACACAGAGGTAGCCACAGCCGTGAACTACCGCACTGTACACTGGTTGATAAAGAGATAGTAGTATACTCGTAACAACTAGTATGACACTATGACGACGGTATAAAGAATGGAAAAAAAACCACGGTTAGGTGGTATATATTATAATAATAATACAATTATGGATGGACGGACTGCCTGCCGACTGCCGACACAGAGGTAGCCACAGCCGTGAACTACCGCACTGTACACTGGTTGATAAAGAGATAGTAGTATACTCGTAACAACTAGTATGACACTATGACGACGGTATAAAGAATGGAAAAAAAACCACGGTTAGGTGGTATATATTATAATAATAATACAATTATGGATGGACGGACTGCCTGCCGACTGCCGACACAGAGGTAGCCACAGCCGTGAACTACCGCACTGTACACTGGTTGATAAAGAGATAGTAGTATACTCGTAACAACTAGTATGACACTATGACGACGGTATAAAGAATGGAAAAAAAACCACGGTTAGGTGGTATATATTATAATAATAATACAATTATGGATGGACGGACTGCCTGCCGACTGCCGACACAGAGGTAGCCACAGCCGTGAACTACCGCACTGTACACTGGTTGATAAAGAGATAGTAGTATACTCGTAACAACTAGTATGACACTATGACGACGGTATAAAGAATGGAAAAAAAAACACGGTTAGGTGGTATATATTATAATAATAATACAATTATGGATGGACGGACTGCCTGCCGACTGCCGACACAGAGGTAGCCACAGCCGTGAACTACCGCACTGTACACTGGTTGATAAAGAGATAGTAGTATACTCGTAACAACTAGTATGACACTATGACGACGGTATAAAGAATGGAAAAAAAACCACGGTTAGGTGGTATATATTATAATAATAATACAATTATGGATGGACGGACTGCCTGCCGACTGCCGACACAGAGGTAGCCACAGCCGTGAACTACCGCACTGTACACTGGTTGATAAAGAGATAGTAGTATACTCGTAACAACTAGTATGACACTATGACGACGGTATAAAGAATGAAAAAAAAACCACGGTTAGGTGGTATATATTATAATAATAATACAATTATGGATGGACGGACTGCCTGCCGACTGCCGACACAGAGGTAGCCACAGCCGTGAACTACCGCACTGTACACTGGTTGATAAAGAGATAGTAGTATACTCGTAACAACTAGTATGACACTATGACGACGGTATAAAGAATGGAAAAAAAACCACGGTTAGGTGGTATATATTATAATAATAATACAATTATGGATGGACGGACTGCCTGCCGACTGCCGACACAGAGGTAGCCACAGCCGTGAACTACCGCACTGTACACTGGTTGATAAAGAGATAGTAGTATACTCGTAACAACTAGTATGACACTATGACGACGGTATAAAGAATGGAAAAAAAACCACGGTTAGGTGGTATATATTATAATAATAATACAATTATGGATGGACGGACTGCCTGCCGACTGCCGACACAGAGGTAGCCACAGCCGTGAACTACCGCACTGTACACTGGTTGATAAAGAGATAGTAGTATACTCGTAACAACTAGTATGACACTATGACGACGGTATAAAGAATGGAAAAAAAACCACGGTTAGGTGGTATATATTATAATAATAATACAATTATGGATGGACGGACTGCCTGCCGACTGCCGACACAGAGGTAGCCACAGCCGTGAACTACCGCACTGTACACTGGTTGATAAAGAGATAGTAGTATACTCGTAACAACTAGTATGACACTATGACGACGGTATAAAGAATGGAAAAAAAACCACGGTTAGGTGGTATATATTATAATAATAATACAATTATGGATGGACGGACTGCCTGCCGACTGCCGACACAGAGGTAGCCACAGCCGTGAACTACCGCACTGTACACTGGTTGATAAAGAGATAGTAGTATACTCGTAACAACTAGTATGACACTATGACGACGGTATAAAGAATGGAAAAAAAACCACGGTTAGGTGGTATATATTATAATAATAATACAATTATGGATGGACGGACTGCCTGCCGACTGCCGACACAGAGGTAGCCACAGCCGTGAACTACCGCACTGTACACTGGTTGATAAAGAGATAGTAGTATACTCGTAACAACTAGTATGACACTATGACGACGGTATAAAGAATGGAAAAAAAACCACGGTTAGGTGGTATATATTATAATAATAATACAATTATGGATGGACGGACTGCCTGCCGACTGCCGACACAGAGGTAGCCACAGCCGTGAACTACCGCACTGTACACTGGTTGATAAAGAGATAGTAGTATACTCGTAACAACTAGTATGACACTATGACGACGGTATAAAGAATGGAAAAAAAACCACGGTTAGGTGGTATATATTATAATAATAATACAATTATGGATGGACGGACTGCCTGCCGACTGCCGACACAGAGGTAGCCACAGCCGTGAACTACCGCACTGTACACTGGTTGATAAAGAGATAGTAGTATACTCGTAACAACTAGTATGACACTATGACGGTATAAAGAAAGAAAAAAAAATACCACGGTTAGGTGGTATATATTGTAATACAATTATGGATGGACGGACTGCCTGCCGAGTTCCGACTGCCGACACAGAGGTAGCCACAGCCGTGAACTACCGCACTGTACTGTGTCTGCTGCTAATATAGACTGGTTGATAAAGAGATAGTATACAATACATACAACAATGAATATACTACTATACTGGTGGTCAGGCACTGGTCACCACTAGTCACACTGGCAGTGGCACTCCTGCAGCAAAAGTGTGCACTGTTTAATTTTAAATTAATATAATATTATGTACTCCTGGGGGCTCCTGCTATAACAACCTGCAGTGCTCCCCAGTCTCCCCCACAATTATTATAAGCTTTGCCTTTTATACATTGATGTGCAGCACACTGGGCTGAGCTGAGTGCACACAGACTGAGTCACACTGTGTGACTGGCTGCTGCTGTGTATCGTTTTTTTTCAGGCAGAGAACGGATATAGCAGAGAACGGATATATATTAAAATAAATAAAAGTTAACTAACAACAACTGCACTGGTCACTGTGGTAAACTCTGTCTGACTCTGCACAATCTCTCTCTCTCTTCTAATCTAATTTCTAATGGAGAGGACGCCAGCCACGTCCTCTCCCTATCAATCTCAATGCACGTGTGAAAATGGCGGCGACGCGCGGCTCCTTATATAGAATCCGAGTCTCGCGAGAATCCGACAGCGTCATGATGACGTTCGGGCGCGCTCGGGTTAACCGAGCAAGGCGGGAGGATCCGAGTCTGCTCGGACCCGTGAAAAAAACATGAAGTTCGTGCGGGTTCGGTTTCAGAGAAACCGAACCCGCTCATCTCTAGTATATACATGATGTGGTCATTCACTGGTACCTGGTGACAGAACGTATTCTGGATTCCCTCACAATGTAACTTTATATCTGTCACCTATATACATGATGTGGTCATTCACTGGTACCTGGTGACAGAACGTATACTGGATTCCACCACAATGTAACTTTATATCTGTCATCTATATACATGATGTGGTCATTCACTGGTACCTGGTGACAGAACGTATACTGGATTCCCCCACAATGTAACTTTATATCTGTCATCTATATACATGATGTGGTCATTCACTGGTACCTGGTGACAGAATGTATACTGGATTCCCCCACAATGTATCTTTTTATCTGTCACCTATATACATGATGTGGCCATTCACTGGTACCTGGTGACAGAACGTATACTGGATTCCCCCACAATGTAACTTTATATCTGTTACCTATATACATGATGTGGTTATTCACTGGTACCTGGTGACAGAACATATACTGGATTCCCCCACAATGTAACTTTATATCTGTCACCTATATACATGATGTGGCCATTCACTGGTACCTGGTGACAGAACATATACTGGATTCCCCCACAATGTAACTTTATATCTGTCACCTATATGCATGAGGTGGTTATTCACTGGTACCTGGTGACAGAACGTATACTGGATTCCCCCACAATGTAACTTTATATCTGTCACCTATATACATGATGTGGTCATTCACTGGTACCTGGTGACAGAATGTATACTGGATTCCCTCACAATGTAACTTTATATCTGTCACCTATATACATGATGTGGTCATTCACTGGTACCTGGTGACAGAACGTATACTGGATTCCCCCACAATGTAACTTTATATCTGTCACCTATATACATGATGTGGCCATTCACTGTTACCTGGTGACAGAACGTATACTGGATTCCCCCACAATGTAACTTTATATCTGTCATCTATATAATAATTATAGTAGTACAGTACAGTAGGCCATTGCTGTATCTTGCAGCTCTGTGTCACTGCAAGTATCCATTCCATATCTGTGCGGCATTTTTGTGAGCAGTATATATAGTATTACAGTGCAGCATTTTGGTGACTAACAGTATATGGTTGTACAGTAGGCCATTGCTGTATCTTGCAGCTCTGTGTCACTAGCAAAACAGGATGCAAGTTGCTCATATCAATTTGACAATATACTTCAGGTGCTTGAAAGGGAGGGGTAATTCTAAGCAAGAGACAGGATGGGGATTAACCCCTGGTGTCCCCCAGCACACCAAACTATATGGGTAACATGACTTGAAAACCTACATATAATAGAAATCCAGAGGTCTTCGTTACATATATCTGCAGAAATATGGCAAAGCCACCAGGCCTCGACAAGGCTCCTCTGATGCTGGTGGTCCTAAACCTAATACTATATCTGGGCCTGGGGTGCAGAACCCCACAAACCGTCATAGGCCAGCCACCCCAGGGCAGCACACATGTGAGAAGGTAAAGTGTTAGTATGTGTTAATTAAAGGGAATGCAAAATCTGTATACAAAAAGTGATACACTAGTGACGGTGTAATTAAAAGACCTAAAGGATTAATAACAGTGTTAAGGGGGGTGCTAAATAAATATAATAGTGTGCTACCCCACAGCAGCCCAGCCACTCCAATCAGGGGGAACTGCACCCCAGACCCATTTCCAGTACTAATAATAATAATAATAATAGCCCTTCTGGGTCATACTAAATATAGTGCCACATGATAATGGCACCTAACAGATATACCCCAATTGAGAGCTAACTTACCTGGAGCCACCCCTGGGATCTCCATATGGCACTGTAGGAACCAGCATGCCCTCCAAACACTGGTCCCATCTATGCCTCTCATACTAGCAAAACAGAATGCAAGTTGCTCATATCAATTTGACAATATACTTCAGGTGCTTGAAAGGGAGGGGTAATTCTAAGCAAGAGACAGGATGGGGATTAACCCCTGGTGTCCCCCAGCACACCAAAGTATATGGGTAACATGACTTGAAAACCTACATATAATAGAAATCCAGAGGTCTTCGTTACATATATCTGCAGAAATATGGCAAAGCCACCAGGCCTCGACAAGGCTCCTCTGATGCTGGTGGTCCTAAACCTAATACTATATCTGGGCCTGGGGTGCAGAACCCCACAAACCGGCATAGGCCAGCCACCCCAGGGCAGCACACATGTGAGAAGGTAAAGTGTTAGTATGTGTTAATTAAAGGGAACGCAAAATCTGTATACAAAAAGTGATACACTAGTGACGGTGTAATTAAAAGACCTAAAGGATTAATAACAGTGTTAAGGGGGGTGCTAAATAAATATAATAGTGTGCTACCCCACAGCAGCCCAGCCACTCCAATCAGGGGGAACTGCACCCCAGACCCATTTCCAGTACTAATAATAATACTAATAATAATAATAATAATAATAGCCCTTCTGGGTCATACTAAATATAGTGCCACATGATAATGGCACCTAACAGATATACCCAAATTGAGAGCTAACTTACCTGGAGCCACCCCTGGGATCTCCATATGGCACTGTAGGAACCAGCATGCCCTCCAAACACTGGTCCCATCTATGCCTCTCATACTAGCAAAACAGAATGCAAGTTGCTCATATCAATTTGACAATATACTTCAGGTGCTTGAAAGGGAGGGGTAATTCTAAGCAAGAGACAGGATGGGGATTAACCCCTGGTGTCCCCCAGCACACCAAACTATATGGGTAACATGACTTGAAAACCTACATATAATAGAAATCCAGAGGTCTTCGTTACATATATCTGCAGAAATATGGTAAAGCCACCAGGCCTCGACAAGGCTCCTCTGATGCTGGTTGTCCATAGATGGGACCAGTGTTTGGAGTGCATGCTGGTTCCTACAGTGCCATATGGAGATCCCAGGGGTGGCTCCAGGTAAGTTAGCTCTCAATTTGGGTATATCTGTTAGGTGCCATTATCATGTGGCACTATATTTAGTATGACCCAGAAGGGCTATTATTATTATTATTATTATTAGTACTGGAAATGGGTCTGGGGTGCAGTTCCCCCTGATTGGAGTGGCTGGGCTGCTGTGGGGTAGCACACTATTATATTTATTTAGCACCCCCCTTAACACTGTTATTAATCCTTTAGGTCTTTTAATTACACCGTCACTAGTGTATCACTTTTTGTATACAGATTTTGCGTTCCCTTTAATTAACACATACTAACACTTTACCTTCTCACATGTGTGCTGCCCTGGGGTGGCTGGCCTATGCCGGTTTGTGGGGTTCTGCACCCCAGGCCCAGATATAGTATTAGGTTTAGGACCACCAGCATCAGAGGAGCCTTGTCGAGGCCTGGTGGCTTTGCCATATTTCTGCAGATATATGTAACGAAGACCTCTGGATTTCTATTATATGTAGGTTTTCAAGTCATGTTACCCATATAGTTTGGTGTGCTGGGGGACACCAGGGGTTAATCCCCATCCTGTCTCTTGCTTAGAATTACCCCTCTTTTTCAAGCACCTGAAGTATATTGTCAAATTGATATGAGCAACTTGCATTCTGTTTTGCTAGTATGAGAGGCATAGATGGGACCAGTGTTTGGAGGGCATGCTGGTTCCTACAGTGCCATATGGAGATCCCAGGGGTGGCTCCAGGTAAGTTAGCTCTCAATTTGGGTATATCTGTTAGGTGCCATTATCATGTGGCACTATATTTAGTATGACCCAGAAGGGCTATTATTATTATTATTATTATTAGTACTGGAAATGGGTCTGGGGTGCAGTTCCCCCTGATTGGAGTGGCTGGGCTGCTGTGGGGTAGCACACTATTATATTTATTTAGCACCCCCCTTAACACTGTTATTAATCCTTTAGGTCTTTTAATTACACCGTCACTAGTGTATCACTTTTTGTATACAGATTTTGCGTTCCCTTTAATTAACACATACTAACACTTTACCTTCTTACATGTGTGCTGCCCTGGGGTGGCTGGCCTATGCCGGTTTGTGGGGTTCTGCACCCCAGGCCCAGATATAGTATTAGGTTTAGGACCACCAGCATCAGAGGAGCCTTGTCGAGGCCTGGTGGCTTTGCCATACTTCTGCAGATATATGTAACGAAGACCTCTGGATTTCTATTATATGTAGGTTTTCAAGTCATGTTACCCATATAGTTTGGTGTGCTGGGGGACACCAGGGGTTAATCCCCATCCTGTCTCTAGCTCTGTGTCACTGCAAGTATCCATTCCATATCTGTGCAGCATTTTTTGTGAGCAGTATATATAGTATTACAGTGCAGCATTTTGGTGACTAACAGTATATGGTTGTACAGTAGGCCTTTGCTGTATCTTCTAGCTCTGTGTCACTGCAAGTATCCATCCATTCCATTTTCTTCCAGTGATTTGGACCAATAATACCATTGATTAAAACGAATAATTCCAGTGATTTTGTAATTTTCTTCCAGTGATTTGGACCAATAATACCATTGGGATGATTATAAGCCAGTGTTTCTCCTCTTGAATAGGTGATGGTCTCAATACAATTCACCAGGTTTATGAAGAAACATGGAACAAAGAAATAAAACAAATATGGTGTAGCATGTCAACCACACAAAACAATCACAAGTCCCAAACACTTTATATCCGGTATCCCCTTGATTCGTAAGACGTGTGAAAATGAGTCCTAGATGGCGTACCGTACTCACACAGTGGATAGCCACCATAGACCCATAAAGGTATCTTTATGGTTAGGATCCCACCCTCTCACTGGTCAATTCTAGGAATATAGGTGCATACCCGAACTCACACTTCAAGGAGTGGTAACAAATATATCAAGGTATCTTTAGTCCCCCTTAACGAATATACTGGGATGGCGTACCACACTCACAATTATGCGAACTGCTACCCTCACATCAAGGTATCTTTACATTGGATGTACTTCCAGGTGCAAAAAAACTCCAATCCAATCCACATTTGTGAAAAAGGGGTAACAAATTTATTAAAAAGACAAAAAACAGTCCATGAAACACATAAAATGGAGGTACTTCTGCACAACACCAGAAAAAACCATAGGTGTGTAAATGAAAATGTAGAGACGGGCGTTCCGGACTGCCCACTTACCACTACCCAGGTGGGTCGAATCAAAAAGGTAGATGTGCAGATGGTCCCCTCTGTAATAGGCCGACGCGTTTCAATCCTGCTGGATCCTTCCTCAGGGCATACAGAGAGGGTCATCCATGGGGGTTTATAGACCCCTGTGTCCAAATAGCAGGACGTGATGTCACTTCCTTTTCCTGTTCATTAACATCAATAAACCTCTTAACATACTGTCAGTGCTTTCATATTTCATAATAATCCTCGATTCACATACTTAAAAATAAGAAACTAATGTTGTTGATCACTCCGGGAGCTCAAGAATAGATAAAACAAGCCACCAGGAAGTGTACGCCGCGCCGGAAGTGCGCGTGCGTTTCACCTCGCGGTTTGCGTTCCAAATACCGGAAGTGACGTATTCCGGTATTGGAACTGTTTTTTTCACAGAAAGGGGATGTAGTAGCAAGAGGATATTTGCGTTCCACATCCCCTCTTGCGATCCAAAGACCGGAAATGTTAAATCCCGGCATAAGGACCTCCTAAGAACATTTTAGGATATATGGCACCAATTTATTCCGCAATGATCATCAAAAATGTAGATTAAAATGCATGTAGAAATATGGAATAAATAACAAAAATAACAAAAGTGAATGATGAATGAATATGTCCCAAAAGTCCCAAAAAGTCCATATATGCAATTCTTCAGTGATGGTCTTTGGTCTTCAATTATCCGCATAAATTCACATAAATTCATCGTGTAGTAATCCAAAGCCTTTAAAAACAAGAGAGAAAACTGGTGGAAAAGCATGTTTTACATAAACCACTTCATTTCGGAGTCATTATTCAACCCAAAGGGAATGAGAGTCTTACATGAATAAATTAAACTCATTTCGGCTTTAGCCAATCTACTTGCAAGATCATTACTCCTAATATTCGGTACAATAAGACGTATCCCATAAAAACCTGTTATATGGGAACTGCAACAGTTGTGACATTCCTTAAAGTGCAAGGACAAGGCGTGGGTTTCTAGACCTCTTTTCACATTCCTAAGGTGTTCGCTTATTCTAAGCTTTAGAGGTCTCGAGGTTCTGCCTATATAATACTTCCCGCAACTGCAGCCTATCAACAACAAAACTGTTAAAATAAACGAGTTTATAACCTGCAACAGCAAGAATGTTATTTATGCCATAGGCTGCAGTTGCGAGAAGTATTATATAGGCAGAACCTCGAGACCTCTAAAGCTTTTTTTATGGGATACGCACTTTAAGGAATGTCACAACTGTTGCAGTTCCCATATAACAGGTTTTTATGGGATACGTCTTATTGTACCGAATATTAGGAGTAATGATCTTGCAAGTAGATTGGCTAAAGCCGAAATGAGTTTAATTTATTCATGTAAGACTCTCATTCCCTTTGGGTTGAATAATGACTCCGAAATGAAGTGGTTTATGTAAAACATGCTTTTCCACCAGTTTTCTCTCTTGTTTTTAAAGGCTTTGGATTACTACACGATGAATTTATGTGAATTAATGCGGATAATTGAAGACCAAAGACCATCACTGAAGAATTGCATATATGGACTTTTTGGGACTTTTGGGACATATTCATTCATCATTCACTTTTGTTATTTTTGTTATTTATTCCATATTTATACATACATTTTAATCTACATTTTTGATGATCATTGCGGATTAAATTGGTGCCATATATCCTAAAATGTTCTTAGGAGGTCCTTATGCCGGGATTTAACATTACCGGTCTTTGGATCGCAAGAGGGGATGTGGAACGCAAATATCCTCTTGCTACTACATCCCCTTTCTGTGAAAAAAACAGTTCCAATACCGGAATACGTCACTTCCGGTATTTGGAACGCAAACCGCGAGGTGGAACACACGCGCACTTCCGGCGTGGCGTACACTTCCTGGTGGCTTGTTTTATCTATTCTAGATAGTGATCAACAACATTAGTTTCTTATTTTTAAGTATGTGAATCAAGGATTATTATGAAATATGAAAGCACTGACAGTATTTTAAGAGGTTTATTGATGTTAATGAACAGGAAAAGGAAGTGACATCACTTCCTGCTATTTGGACACAGGGGTATATAAACCCCCATGGATGACCCTCTCTGTATGCCCTGAGGAAGGATCCAGCCGGATTGAAACGCGTCGGCCTATTACAGAGGGGACCATCTGCACATCTACCTTTTTGATTTGACCCACCTGGGTAGTGGTGAGTGCGCAGTCCGGAACGCCCATCTCTACTTTTTCATTTACACACCTATGGTTTTTTCTGCTGTTGTGCAGAAGTACCTCCATTTTATGTGTTTTTTGGACTGTTTTTTGTCTTTTTAATACATTTGTTACCCCTTTTTCACAAATGTGGATTGGATTGGAGTTTTTTGCACCTGGAAGTACATCCAATGTAAAGATACCTTGATGTGAGGGTAGCAGTTCGCATAATTGTGAGTGGGGTACGCCATCCCAGTATATTCGTTAAGGGGGACTAAAGATACCTTGATATATTTGTTACCACTCCTTGAAGTGTGAGTTCGGGTATCCACCTATATTCCTAGAATTGACCAGTGAGAGGGTGGGATCCTAACCATAAAGATACCTATGGTGGCTATCCACTGTGTGAGTACAGTACGCCATCTAGGACTCATTTTCACACATCTTACAAATCAAGGGGATACCGGATATAAAGTGTTTGGGACTTGTGATTGTTTTGTGTGGTTGACATGCTACACCATATTTGTTTTATTTCTTTGTTCCATGTTTCTTCATAAACCTGGTGAATTGTATTGAGACCATCACCTATTCAAGAGGAGAAACATTGGCTTATAATCATCCCAAAATAAGGGAAGTACTGTTCTTAGCGCTTGATTATTATGCACATTTTCTCATTTTCTTGCACTGTAACATTGGTTTAGAAGTAAGGTGAAACTTCTGAGAATTGTATTTAGTCAGCAGCTTCAGCGTCTGGTTGTGATATACTCAAACCCCTTCCAATAATACCTTTGATTAGAACAAATAATTCCTGTGATATTGAGGTGTTTGTGTCGCTTAGCTTAGCCGTCCAGCGACCACAGTGCACCTCTTTTTCTCTTTTCTTTGCATCATGTGCTGTTTGGGGCCAATTTTTTTAAGTCCCATCCTGTCTGACACTGCAGTGCCACTCCTAGATGGGCCAGGTGTTTGTGCCGCCCTCTTGGGTCGCTTTGCTTAGTCATCCAGCTACCTCGGTGCAAATTTTAGGACTAAAAATAGTATTGTGAGGGGTGAGGTGTTCAGAATAGACTGGAAATGAGTGGAAATTGTGGTTATTGAGGTTAATAATACTATAGGATCAAAATTACTCCCAAATTCTATGATTTAAGTTGTTCCTGAGGGGTTTTTGAAAAAAAAACACCCGAATCCAGAACACACCCGAATCCGACAAAAAAATTTCAGGGAGGTTTTGCCAAAATGCGTCCGAATCCAAAACACGGTCACGGAACCGAATCCAAAACCAAAACCCAAAACCCAAAAAATGTCCGGTGCACATCTCTAGTTTATACTGACAGATCATGTGACACTTAGATTGTACACAGGTGGACTTCATTTCACTAATTATGTGACTTATGAAGGTGATTGGTTGCACCAGAAATTTTGAGGGGCTTCATAGCAAAGGGGGTGAATACATATGCACATGCCAATTTTCACATTTTTATTTATAATTTTTTTTTATATAAATTATTCTCATTTCACGTCACCAACTTAGACTATTTGTACAGATCCATCACATAAAATTAAGATTAAAAAAAATGTAATTACAGGTTGTAATGTAACAAAATAGGTAAAAAGCCAAGGAGGATGAATACTTTAGCAAGGCAATGTATAATTAAAGTGCACAGTTTGGATCCTGCTCCTCTAATGGGGCCCTCCGGGGGTTTCCCCTATACTAGGGATGGCCATCGATGATTAGATTTATGGCCGATGTGGAATGCTTTTGCCATCGATGGGAGAGAACCAGATGGTTTCCCTCCATTGATGGCACAGCATAAACGAGTTTTTTTTTTTTCAAGGCGTCGCGACTCAGAGCATAGGTACGCCCCTGACACCGATGAAACCCATGGCCCATGGGTCATTCACATAAATAACAGGGATGACCACTGATGGGTGAAACCATCGATGGTCTCCCATAGCATATTTGGTGACCATCAATGGCCATTCATCGTTTTGTCAGTGATTGCAACCATCAATTGCGAACACACCGATGGCCATCCCTACCCTATGCCCCTGTGTAGGAATGGCTATCAACCATCGATGATTTGAAATCATCAATTGTTTATGACTGATGGTAACTACTTTTACCATTGATTGAGGAGAACCAGAATGTTTCTCGCCATTGATGATAAAGAGCTATCAAATATATATTCCTTTTTTCTCCAGAGTGTCAGGGACACGGAGCATAGCTCCACCCTCCAACACCTACGAAGCCAAGCCTCCAGGTCCTGATTGGCCCACAACTCACTCAATAGATCAATTTTCATCTGTTTTGAATCGGGGAAAAAATATTGATAAAATTTGACCTTTAGTAAATAAACCCATTGGAGTGTATTGTATATTCTGATAATATGCAGGGGGAGAGGATACATGATTTAAGTCTAGAATAGATGGGCTAAAGTAGACATAGTTGTATTACTTGGATAAGAAAAATACAAAATCGAAGTCCCAAGTCTTCAAGCAATAAATCAATATGGTGTCTTCTTTCTAGATGTGTGCCAAATAATCATCCTACAGTATGAAAATCTTCAATCCTCTTGCCAGGGAAACCATACCGGTGTTATAAATAACACCTTTTGACAAAGCCCTGTGAAAAATGTATCCACTGCTAGCTACAGATATCACCTTAATATCAGTGAGAAACATTTCCAGAGCGCTAATCATCTGCATATTTCTGTAATTATTTTTATAACATACATGGATTTGCATTTTAAATTCTCCTTCAATAGTGTTCCTGCTAGGGTGTTTCAGTGGGGCAACTCAACTTGCCTGATAATATGCACCCTGCTCTTATTGAGGTGCCCAAGCGTCACTCTGATCTCACACTGACCTTGGTGGGACTGCTCATCCCCGCCTCCCGCTGTACTGCTGCCTTGTGTTCAGGGAATGCAGGGGCTGGTGCTCTTCTCCCTCACCCATGGGCCGGAAAAAAGTTGGGGATGATGTTGTGTGCACTCTGTTTATACTTGTGTATATATATATAGTTATTTATATCGAACCGGAAAACATCCCCCCCCCCCCCCCCTTCCAAGATGGCCACAAACAGGTTGATCTGCTGCCTAGTCTAAACTTAAAGAATGTTTGGTCACACAGTGAATGGTCAAACAAGAACTGGTAGCTTCTCTCTTGGGTCATGCAGCTGGATCACATCTAGTTTATTGTATCATATTGGCGTAGATGGAAAATGACCACTCACACAGGCCTATACTATGTCATCCCAATTAAATGTCCCAATTTTAGCTAACACAGTTTGATTTCAGGCAGTTGCAAGACGTCTGCTGCAATGTGTGAGCACTGTGAGGCAGTGCCGTTTCTTGCGGCGGGTGAGCGGTGCAACCGCACGGGGCGCCCGCCGCGGCACTTCTTGAGGACTTTGAATCAACCCTCCCCTCTCCTCCCGAGTGCCCAGCTCGGGGGGCGGGGTTTCGCAGAATGACGCGATTGCGTCGTGACGTCACGACGCAATCGCGTCATTCCGCGAAACCCCCGCCCCCCGAGCTGGGCACTCGGGAGGAGGGAGAAGGGGAAGCCAAGCCGGCCGAGACGGCTGAAGAGCGGGAAGGGAGAGGCGGAGAGCGGGAAGGGAGAGGCGGCTGAAGAGCGGGAAGAACCGCTTCAAATGTAAGTCAGCCCCTCTCCCTCTCTCTCCCCCCCCCCCCACCACCACCACCTGCCATACTGTGTAAAATGGGGACACCTGTCTGCCGGAATGTGTAAAATGGGGGCACGTGCCTGCCTTAATGTGTACAATAGGGACACTTGCCTGCCGGAATGTGTAAAATGGGGACACTTGCCTGCCGGAATGTGTAAAATGGGGACGCAGTCTGCCGTAATGTGTAAAATGGGGGCACGTGCCTGCCGTACTGTGTAAAATGGGGGCACGTGCCTGCTGCAATGTGTAAAATGGGGACTCTTGCCTGCCGTACTGTGTAAAATGAGGACGCAGTCTGCCGGAATGTGTAAAATGGGGACTCTTGCCTGCCTTAATGTGTAAAATAGGGACACCTGTCTGCCGGAATGTGTAAAATGGGGGCACGTGCCTGCCGGAATGTGTAAAATGGGAACACTTGCCTGCCAGAATGTGTAAAATGGGGACACTTGCCTGCCGGAATGTGTAAAATGGGGACGCAGTCTGCCGTAATGTGTAAAATGGGGGCACGTGCCTGCCGTACTGTGTAAAATGGGGGCACGTGCCTGCCGCAATGTTTAAAATGGGGACACTTTCCTGCCGCAATGTGTAAAATGGGGGTACGTGCCTGCCGCAATGTGTAAAATGGGGACTCTTTCCTGCCGTACTGTGTAAAATGGGGGCATGTGCCTGCCGCAATGTGTAAAATGGGGACACTTTCCTGCCGCAATGTGTAAAATGGGGGCATGTGCCTGCCGCAATGTGTAAAATGGGGACACTTTCCTGCCGTACTGTGTAAAATGGTGGCACGTGCCTGCCGCAATGTGTAAAATGGGGACACTTTCCTGCCGCAATGTGTAAAATGGGGGCACGTGCCTGCCGAAATGTGTAAAATGGGGACACTATCCTGCCGCAATGTGTAAAATGGGGGCACTTGCCTGCCGCAATGTGTAAAATGGGGACACTTTCCTGCCGCAATGTGTAAAATGGGGGCATGTGCCTGCCGCAATGTGTAAAATGGGGACACTTTCCTGCCGTACTGTGTAAAATGGGGGCACATGCCTGCCGCAATGTGTAAAATGGGGACACTTTCCTGCCGCAATGTGTAAAATGGGGGCACGTGCCTGCCGAAATGTGTAAAATGGGGACACTATGCTGCCGCAATGTGTAAAATGGGGGCACTTGCCTACCGTGCTGTGTAAAATGGGGACACTTGCCTGCCGTGCTGTGTAAAATGGGGTCGCGTGCCTGCTGTAATGTGTAAAATGAGGACTTTTTTTTTTATATCCTGTGGTGGCCGTGATGATGAGATCAGATGAGGCCACGCCCATCTTAACAAAGCCATGCCCATTTTAACGAGGCCATGCCCCCTTTCCGGGAGCGCACGCGCCTTTGGCGCGCACATGCTTTTACTCTTTATATCTATGGGGGGCGCATTTTTTTTTATGTGAATGTGGGGGGGCGCATTTTTAAATCTCGCACTGCTAGCCAAATTGGCTAGAAACTGCCCTGGTGTGAGGTTTGTTTAATGTCACCAGGATTGTTTCAGGAGTTGCCCAAGAAGTTATTAATACTATATAGCAAAATGGGAAAAACACGGCACTCACAGGACCTGAAATCACACAGCAGGATGGTTAAAAAAACGGCTGGATGAGCAGCTTTACATTTGTCAACGTTTCATTTAATGGCTAAATTTCATCAGGACATACATGTATGTCACTGCCCAGTAAGAAGTTTAGGATTCCAAAGAAATGGAATTCCGATTATCCTCATCCAGCTGGGGACTGTTTAAAAAGGGACATACGCATGTCATTCGATTGGTGCGGAAATCTACATTACCTCTGCCTCCAACATCATTAAATGATGTCACAGATACGAAGATAGATGGTTTTCTAAAAACCATTTTCTCTTTGTCTGGGGCAATCATAAGACCAGCCATGGCTTCAGCCTGGATGGCAAAAGCAATGGCAGCCTGGGCTGATGCATTGAAGGATGATCTTTCAATGGCATCTAGAGAACAAAAATCCCATATTGCACATATCAAACAGGCAGCTATTTTTATGGAAAAAGCAGCTTTGGATATGGGTACAATTGTCTCTCAGACATCAGCCTCAGCAGTAGCAGCTCGCAGACAGGTCTGGCTACGTACATGGAAAGCTGACTCAGAATCAAAGAAGGGTCTGGAGACTTTTCTTTTTACTGGAGATATTCTTTTGGGTAAAGAATTAGACAGTATGTTGGAGTCAGAAGCAGATTCCAAAAAAGTAAAGTTTCCTTCCACACAAAAATCCAAGCATAGATTTCCAGCTTTTCGGCCCTTTCGGACTCAAAGGAAAAGCAAAAGGAAAGGGTGATGGCAAACAGTCTCAATCTGACAAGTCTAGTAATACTAAATTGAGCTACCAGAGGACCAGCTTCCAAATCAGAAGATAAGCCATCAGCCTGATGGTGCGGGCCTTCACCTGGGGGACCACAGGGTGGGAGGCCGACTTCTTCAGTTTGCACTGGCAGCAGTCTATCACAGATGCCTGAGTGCAAGAAGTGGTATCTCATGGTTATGCATTTGCTTTCAAGAAACACCCTTCTGAAAGTTTTTTTTGTACCAGCCCATCTTCAGTGGAAATGAAGGCCAGGGCTTTGCAAGACGCAGTTCAGAAGTTGCTTCAGTCAGGAGTGATAATTCCAGTTCCTCCTGCACAACGAGGACAAGGTTTTTATTACAACCCGTTTCTAGTCCAGAAGCCAAATGGGTCACGGCCTATACTCAATCTAAAAGTGCTGAACAAGTACATTTGGGTGCCTTAGTGTCATATGGAGACTTTACGTTCCATTATTTTGGCAATGGAGCCAGAGGATTTTATGTTATCCCTGGATATCCAGGATGCCTACCTACATGTTCCTATAGCAGTGTCCCATCAGCGCTATCTCAGGTTTGCAATCCTCCTGCATCATTTTCAGTTTCAGGCCCTACCATTTGGAGTGGCCACAGCTCTCAGAATATTCACCAAAATTATGGTGGTGATGGCATCTTATCTCCGTCTGCAGGGGATAAGGATTTTTCCATACATCAATGACTTATTTATCCTGGCACAGTCTCAGGAATTGTTTCAGTGTCATCTGCAACAGACAATTGCTTGTTTACAGAGAGACATGGTTGGCTCAAAAATTGGGCAAAGTCATCCCTGGTTCCATCACAACGGATGACTCATTTGGGGGCTGTGCTGGATTCATGTCTTCAGAGAGTAATTCTACCTCTGACCAAAATATCCAAAGTTCAGTCAAGGATTCAGGAGCTGCTACACAGTCAAAGTGTAGCCATTCACGCCGCAATGCGTGTGATGGGGTTGATGGTATTGACATTCGACATGGTGAAGTATGCTCAGTTCCATTCGAGGCCTCTGCAAAGTCTGATCCTTTCCAAATGGATTGGTTTTCATCAGACAATAAAAACGCAGACTATGATCTTTCCTCTGGAAGTAAAGAGGTCATTAGCCTGGTGGCTACAGACATCCCATATGGACAAAGGGAGACCCTTTTTGATATCAGATTGGGAAATTCTGACAACAAATGCCAGCCTTCAGGGCCGGGGAGTGGTGTCAGGAAGGGTTTGCTTCCAAGTGGCAGTGGACCGAGGAAGAAAGTTGCCTGCCAATAAATATATTGGATCTTTGGGCCATATATATGGCACTTATTCAGGAAAAGGACATCCTTCAGGGGAAACCAATCCAGATACACTCGGACAATGCAACGGCAGTAGCGTACATCAACCATCATGGAGGAACTCGCAGCAATAATGCAATGAAGGAGGTAAGTCACACATTAAAGTGGACAGAACTTCATCTTCCAGCTTTGTCCACAGTATTCATTCCGGGAGTCCTAAACTGGGAAGCAGATTGTCTCAGTCGACACACCATTCATGCAAACCCAGAGGTCTTCCAAAATCTGGTAGACAAATGGGGGTTACCAGAGATAGATCTCATGGTGTCACGCCAGAACAACAAAGTTCCCGAAAATGCGTCTAGAACAAAGGATCCCAGAGCAATCTTTGTAGATGACCTGTCAGTGAGGTGGGACTTTTGTCTGGCCTATGTGTTTCCACCAATCGCCCTGTTACCCAGGGTAATGTGAAAGGTAAAACAAGGAAAAGGCATTGTGATACTAATAGCTCCGGCCCAGAAGACATTAGTACTCAGATCTGCAGAGGATATTGATGGATGCTCCAGTCTTACTCCCTCAATGTCCAGATCTACTGTCTCAGGGTCCTTGCTATCACAAGCACCTGGATCGAATGTCTTTGATGGAGTGGTTCTTGAGACTTCCATCCTGAAAGCAAGATGATTCTCACAACAGGTAATTTAAACAATGCTCATAGCAAGGAAACCTTCCTCAGTTTGCATTTATCACCGAATATGGCAAGCCTATATTCAATGGTTTTGTGACCCGATATTTGACCCTAGGGTGTTCAGAGTTTCCAGAGTCTTGACATTCCTTCAGGCAGGAATGGACATAGGTCTACTGGTAGCTTCCTTGAGAGTGCAATAAGAAAATTGCTAATCTACAGGATGTGCGCACTTTTTTCCAGGGATTGCTGCAAATTCAACCTCCTTTTGTTCCTCCTACAGTGCCTTGGGACTTAAGTTTAGTCCTAAAGGCCCTTCAAGTTGCCCCATTTGAACCACTTAAATGAGTGGATCTTAAATGGTTGACAGCTAAAGTTCTCTTTCTACTGGCTATTGCTTCAGCTAGAAGAGTTTCAGATTTAGGGGCATTGTTATGTCACCGTCCTTTTCTGATTTTTTTTATCCAGATAGAGCGGTTCTCAGAACCAAATATGGGTATATTCCTAAGGTGGTGTCTAAATTTCACCTTAACAAAGAAATTGTAGTACTTTCAGGGGCCGACCCTTTCTGCGGGAGATGCATCGTTGGACGTAGTCCGTGCCTTGAGGATCTACGTAGATCGTACCAGTGCCATCAGGACAGCAGACACTCTCTTCGTTCTCTACGGATTTCACAAGAGAGGATGGCCTGCTGATAAGCAGACACTGGCGAGCTGGCTTCGGATGACAATTTCAGAAGCATATTCTCAAGCTGATCTCCCTGTTCCGGCTAATGTCTCTGCTCACTCTACTCGTAAGGTAGGTTCGTCATGGGCAGCACAATGTGGTGCTTCAGCAGAACAGATATGTAAGGCAGCCACATGGTCTTCCATTAACACAGTCATTAGACATTAGGTGTGTCTAATGATTGTGCAAAGCTGTCATCAAAGCAAAAGGGGGCTACTTTGAGGAATCTAAAATATAAAACATATTTTTATTTGTTTAACACTTTTTTGTTTACAACATAATTCCATATGTGTTCTTTCATAGTTTTGATGTCTTCAGTATTAATCTACAATGTAGAAAATAATTAAAATAAATAAAAACCATTGAATGAGAAAGTGTGTCCAAACTTTTGACTGGTACTGTAGTTGTAGGGATGAGACCAGCTAATATCACTGATACAGGGCTGGGACCAGTTGGTATTGCAGATGCCTGTCTGGGATTGGCTGATAGCATAGCAGTAAGCCAGGGAACAGCTAAATTGCACACATACCGGGCTGAGCTTAGTTAGAAGCATAGGTGCCAGGATGGGTCTGGCTAGTAGCACTGATAGCAGGCTGGGCCCAGTTAGTAGCATAGATACCGATCTGGGACCGGTTAATAGCACAGATACTGTGCTGGGACCAGTTAGTAGTGCAGACTGTCTGGGGTCGGCTGATAGCACAGATGTTGGCCTGGGACCGGCTAATCGCACACATTCTGGTCTGGGACCAGGACAGGTTAGTAGCATAGATACCGGGCTGGAACCAGCTAATAGCACAGATACTGTGCTGGGACCAGTTAGTAGTGCAGACTGTCTGGGGTCGGCTGATAGCACAGATGTTGGCCTGGGACCGGCTAATCGCACACATTCTGGTCTGGGACCAGGACAGGTTAGTAGCATAGATACCGACCTGGGACCGGTTAATAGCACAGATACTGTGCTGGGACCAGTTAGTAGTGCAGACTGTCTGGGGTCGGCTGATAGCACAGATGTTGGCCTGGGACCGGCTAATCGCACACATCCTGGTCTGGGACCAGGACAGGTTAGTAGCATAGATACCGGGCTGGAACCAGCTAATAGCACAGATACTGGGCTGGGAACAGTTAGTAGTGTACATGCCGGTCTGTGATCCATTAATAGAATAGCGTTTCATCATACAGACTTCTTCAAGGGGTAGGGACATAATGAGACTACTTATACCTATTTATACCCATAGTAATGAGGTTTCAGTTCTGACATCATCACATGTCATGTGACCTAATTATATCAATTCTAGTGCTGATTACTAACATATTTATTTATGCTCAAAATGAGTTGTTTTTATAAATGCAATAGCAGAAAACACATAATTTAACACAAAGACGGCTCTAGTGCCACACTTCCGGTGACGGACCATCGGTTCTGGGCATGCCTGGCACTTCCGCCCCACTTCCGTTATGCGTCTGCGCATGTGCCCGCCGCGATTCCCTGCACAGTCATTCAGTAAGCTTTCTGGTGTCTCTCAGACAGTTAATTTGGCGGCGGACATCTTGTTGGAGTTTTCTCTTATGCATTCCTAATTCCTATTGAGTAGCCATTCTTTAGAAGCCCGCACTGTCAAACACAATACACAGTGTCTCAAAAGAGGGGGAGAAGAATAAAATATTTAATAATAATATTGTTTTGCGCATATATTCTTATCTAAAACAACATAGGGAAGACGATGTGTTTTTAATTTTGGAGTTATAAAGTGCTATGTGTGTTTACTACAGTTTATAATTCTTATTATAGTGCTTTATAAATTACTGTGCATGTTTAAATAGTTATAAAGTTATAAAGTGCTAGGTGTGTTTAACCTACTCATATTATAGTGCTTTATACATTACTGTGCATGCTTACTGTGCTTTATATAACATTGATCTTAACATTATGGAGTGTTAGATTTAAGTGAGTGATATATTTTACTATAATTAAAAGTGCTCAATTAAATAGTTATTTATATAGTGATACTATTAATATTACTGGACTATTGTACTCACGTTTGGTTCTTACAGTACCTGTTATTCCCAGGTGGTCCTCCCCTGGTACTGATCAGGCCCAACACTGCTTATCTTCCAAGATCGGGCAGATTTGGACATTTCCAGTGTGGTTTGACTGTAGGTAATAACGTGCTGTACATATTTATTATTCTTTATTAAAGTGAAACAGTGAGTCATATATAGTATACAAATAGTTGTGAGGAATATACATATATATAAAAAATGACATCTTTACAGAAAGGGCGCAATTTCTTAACTTTCGTTGAAGCCTGAGGGGTACACAGTCTGTAGTTGGAAGATCCAGAACATCTTGCGGCGTGATAACTTATTTGCCAGGTTTCCTCCTCTTTCTCCTAGTTTCACAAGTTCAATGGGTTTGAATGTCAGTGCGTCTGGATTTGAGTTATGTTCCGTGATGATACTGCATGACTTTCAACTTTATTCTTGATGTTCCGAATGTGTTATTGTATCCTTAGTTTTAGTATCCTCTTGGTTTTACCCACATATTGTTTACCACACTTGCACTGTAATAAATAAATCACTGATGAAGAATTGCAGTTCATAAAGTCTTTGATCTTGTATTCCTTTGTATTTTTGTCACATGTGATGTTTTATATATATTTTTTACCTTTACACTCCTGTTATTATAATAAACTGTATATGTTTTTATATACATCAAGTATTGCTCCCTTTATTATATTTTGCACCATTGGTTGCTTATCCCCATTACTTCTGGCTGCATATATATATATATATATATATAGATATGAACAGCCGGCACTCACTCCAACAAGCATGAAAACACCCAGGTGCCTTCTGTATTAGTTTTGCAACCAAGTATATAGAAGAAAAGCAGCGGCACTCTCAGGTTTTAGATTCAAAGAAAACGGGACACAACGGTCACAGGTTCAAAATTCAACGTTTCAATATTTTACTATCGTCATCAGGATAAGAACATTACAAACAAACAATGCTTAAATAGCTACTCACCCCACCTCGTGTAGACCATCGTCGCGAGTACCGGGTCCAGTGACGACACTCCATAGCGCCGCGCACTTCCTGTGCGCCCGGCCGCGCAGACGGTCACCTAGCAACCAATAAACAAAACACCGTGTGTGTACATTAATGGATCAGAGACAAGCTAACCACTCGAGGACTAAAGGAGTGGGACATATAAGGCACATCAGCCTGTCATGGGTATAATATAAACTAATGTATACATGCTGAACATCTGCATATTAACGTATACGTAGTAAGCATATAGATGAGTACCCCACATGATAATTAATATATATAAATAGAGGTAGACCGTGTCCAAATTATCACCGGCTGATCATTGCTGTAATAGGAAAAAAGCATATGTAAGACACATCTGGTTATATAAAGCAGTTCAAGGGGAGATGCTCATTTAGGCCTTTTGGTGCGATGGTGTTTAATCGATATATCCATCTTGTCTCCCTTTGCAGGAGAGCTTTACTCCTATCTCCCCCTCTCATGCGCTTAGGTTCAGCATCGATAATTTTATATCTCAAGGTTGCCAGACTATGGTTAAGCAATTTAAAATGTCTGGCCACCGGCTGATTTAAAGCATCCTTACCACCCTCCAAGGCATGTCTAATGGCTGACCTATGAAGTGCCATTCGTTCTTTGAACTGTCTTGTGGTCTTCCCTACGTAGAGAAGACCACACGGACAGCGGATGATATACACCACGTGGGTGCTACTACATGTCAGTACCTGCCGGATGGCTATCCGTTCCCCCGAATGTGGGTGGGGGAAGGAATTGCCATGCTCCAGGTAGCTGCACGTAATGCACCCTGTACAACGGTAGCAACCAGCCTTTCTGGTTAGAAAGGTGGTTGGTCCAGCTGCTTTTTTCTCAGAAATATCATTTTTTGCTAGCCAGTCCTTTAAGTTACGATTCCTAGTATAACTGGCCATCACTTTGGAATTTCTCAGCATGGGAAGGTCAGGATCCGAGGTGACTATTGGCCATAACTTCTTCACGGACTTCGAAATAATCGAACTGGCAGTAGTGAATTGCTGCACAAACGGTACAATGTCCTTTTTCGGTTTTCTGGTGTCAGCTGTGGGAGTCAACGTCTCTGTCCGAGGAATGGCAAGTACCTTGTTCTTTGCTACAAGGAGGCTCTCATAGTCGTATCCTCTTGTTAAGAACTGCCGGATCATAATGTCTATTTCTTTGACAGTTTCATTGAGGTCATCGGAGATGCGGTGAATCCTTAAAAACTGTGAGAAGGGTAACCCCTTCTTGGTAGAGACAGGATGTTGGCTGCTGTAATGTAGAATAGTATTTCTGTCCGTGTCTTTTTTGTACAGAGTCGTCTTAATTCTACCATTAGATAAGGAGATTTTTACATCCAGATAATTAACGTATTGAGTACTCATTTGATAGGTGAACTTGATGGTGCTCCCAGTGGAATTGATGGTAGTCATCAGTTCTATGAATTCCAGCTCAGTGCCCGTCCATATTAGGAGATAGATTACTACCTACACGGGGTTACTCTATCAGATTACCACCGCAGTGGTCAAATTCCCAGGGGATTCCGGGTGAGAAATTCCCCGACCATAGGAAAATTTAATGCAGAATTTTGCCGAAAATGGGCTGCCATATTGAATAAGTGCAGCCTAGACCTTATTCTATTGGTGATAGCAGAGTCTGCCAGGGAATTAAAAGAAATAAAAACAAAAAAAGCAGAATTTGAGACAAAGCATCTCGATACCCTCAAACAAGATTCCAACACTGATTGGCTTGCCAAGCTCACGACTCAAGTGGAGACATACCGCAACGACCTTGTAAAATTCAAACGGAATAAACTCACTTTGGTCCAGAAAGACTACACAGAAGGCAGAGTATATCCTTGGGCAGTGTTCCCTGGACACAAAAGGGAATATAGACCACGCCAGAGACGATTTAGGAAATTTGCCGGGGACACTGAAACCTCCAGTGGTGGACGGTCGTCACAGAGTGAGGGCGAGACTTCAGTCAAATCCAACACTGGTAAGCCCCCTTTAGGGGTAAGCACTCGCGCACAGCGAGAAGCCACAGGAGACCTTTTACCCGAAGAGGACGACAATGGCAAAGGGTCCTCAAAACGCAAGAACAAACCAGCAAAACGGAAATGATTTTCAATCTGTCAAGCAGGGTGCTAACAACTGAAGAAAGCACACTGCTGACGAAAGGTCTCTCATTTGTGCCGACCAGCACCTTTAATGACTTTCAATGGAAAATCGACTCCTATCGGTTTAATCGCAAGCTAAGACTGCGTGAACACTTTGGGGAGAGTACTGAGGCCAAACCTACACGTGTGAATCCTTTACGAAAAATACAGAGTACATCAACATTTGATCCTATGAGCATGAATTCCTCATTAAGATGTTTCAACCGATCCTTGGACATAGCAGTTAAGGATGTCATCAAATCATCCAAACCGGTCAAATCAAATATGTCTAAAACGGATTGGACCGCTCTAAAGAGCTTAAGTCAAGATGAGAGTATCATCATCCGCCCCGCCGATAAGGGGGGCGGTATTGTGATACAAGATCTACAAATGTACAGAGATGAGATTTATCGACAGCTGGCAGACACTACGGTATATGCACAATTGCCAATGGATCCAACAGAAAGATTCAACTTTGAGCTGAAGAATATGTTGGAGGAAGCAGTGTCAAATGGACATATCACACGACCAGTGATGCTTACATTGTTACAAGAAAAACCGGTGGCGCCAGTGCTATATACATTGCCAAAAATTCACAAAAACCCGAAGGTACCACCTGGTCGACCAATCATCTCTGCTAGAGACTCCATCTACTACAAAACCTCACAATATTTGGACACGTTCCTCCAACCAGTGGTCCAGGCGCAGAAGACATACCTTAAAGACACGACAACATTAATTAGGCTGTTACAGGATTTACCAATGTTGCCTAAGGATGCATTCCTGTGCACATTGGATATAGTCAGCTTATACACCAATATCCCCCATTCAGGGGGGTTGGAAGCGGTGTTTCGACCTTTGGCTGCCAGTCCGTCCTATATAGGCCCGGATTTGATGTTCTTCATCAAACTTTTAGAGCTAACCCTCAAGAGAAATTATTTCTTGTTCGATGCCCACTGGTATGTACAACAACAAGGCTGTGCTATGGGGTCTTGCGTGGCCCAGGCCTTTGCGAACAGTTACATGTTCGAGGTGGAAAAACAAGCATTTTTCAGTGAGGAGACTGTTGCCAGTAAAATACCATTCTATACACGCTATATTGATGATCTATTACTAATATGGACGGGCACTGAGCTGGAATTCATAGAACTGATGACTACCATCAATTCCACTGGGAGCACCATCAAGTTCACCTATCAAATGAGTACTCAATACGTTAATTATCTGGATGTAAAAATCTCCTTATCTAATGGTAGAATTAAGACGACTCTGTACAAAAAAGACACGGACAGAAATACTATTCTACATTACAGCAGCCAACATCCTGTCTCTACCAAGAAGGGGTTACCCTTCTCACAGTTTTTAAGGATTCACCGCATCTCCGATGACCTCAATGAAACTGTCAAAGAAATAGACATTATGATCCGGCAGTTCTTAACAAGAGGATACGACTATGAGAGCCTCCTTGTAGCAAAGAACAAGGTACTTGCCATTCCTCGGACAGAGACGTTGACTCCCACAGCTGACACCAGAAAACCGAAAAAGGACATTGTACCGTTTGTGCAGCAATTCACTACTGCCAGTTCGATTATTTCGAAGTCCGTGAAGAAGTTATGGCCAATAGTCACCTCGGATCCTGACCTTCCCATGCTGAGAAATTCCAAAGTGATGGCCAGTTATACTAGGAATCGTAACTTAAAGGACTGGCTAGTAAAAAATGATATTTCTGAGAAAAAAGCAGCTGGACCAACCACCTTTCTAACCAGAAAGGCTGGTTGCTACCGTTGTACAGGGTGCATTACGTGCAGCTACCTGGAGCATGGCAATTCCTTCCCCCACCCACATTCGGGGGAACGGATAGCCATCCGGCAGGTACTGACATGTAGTAGCACCCACGTGGTGTATATCATCCGCTGTCCGTGTGGTCTTCTCTACGTAGGGAAGACCACAAGACAGTTCAAAGAACGAATGGCACTTCATAGGTCAGCCATTAGACATGCCTTGGAGGGTGGTAAGGATGCTTTAAATCAGCCGGTGGCCAGACATTTTAAATTGCTTAACCATAGTCTGGCAACCTTGAGATATAAAATTATCGATGCTGAACCTAAGCGCATGAGAGGGGGAGATAGGAGTAAAGCTCTCCTGCAAAGGGAGACAAGATGGATATATCGATTAAACACCATCGCACCAAAAGGCCTAAATGAGCATCTCCCCTTGAACTGCTTTATATAACCAGATGTGTCTTACATATGCTTTTTTCCTATTACAGCAATGATCAGCCGGTGATAATTTGGACACGGTCTACCTCTATTTATATATATTAATTATCATGTGGGGTACTCATCTATATGCTTATATGCTTACTGTATACGTTAATATGCAGATGTTCAGCATGTATACATTAGTTTATATTATACCCATGACAGGCTGATGTGCCTTATATGTCCCACTCCTTTAGTCCTCGAGTGGTTAGCTTGTCTCTGATCCATTAATGTACACACACGGTGTTTTGTTTATTGGTTGCTAGGTGACCGTCTGCGCGGCCGGGCGCACAGGAAGTGCGCGGCGCTATGGAGTGTCGTCACTGGACCCGGTACTCGCGACGATGGTCTACACGAGGTGGGGTGAGTAGCTATTTAAGCATTGTTTGTTTGTAATGTTCTTATCCTGATGACGATAGTAAAATATCGAAACGTTGAATTTTGAACCTGTGACCGTTGTGTCCCGTTTTCTTTGAATCTAAAACCTGAGAGTGCCGCTGCTTTTCTTCTATATATATATATATATATATATATTAAAAGAAGTAGCGAATATAAGCGCCCAAGAGTGTGAAGGATATAATAAAACAAAGGGAAGAAGGTATGATGGAAAAAATGGCTTAGGACACTTATCTGAAATAGAGAAGTTTTCTCTTAGGCCGCCCTCTTATATGGCTTAAGTACATGTAGAGAAAGAAAAAACAGCACACATAGTGTATACCATTTTATGGCTTCATAATATATCACTGTCTTATTTCATAGGCATAATTTAGGGAACCAGCTCTTTCCCAATTAAATACAATATGTAGCCAGGACAATGTGATTTTGTTAAAAAACACAAAAATTGAATACACAACTAAACATAAAAATAGCTGAATAAAATGCGTACAAGATAGCAAAATATATAGAGCTTATCTGTCCATATACGGTATGTCTGTAGGTAATTCCATACAAGATGACATAGAGAAATAGCTGAATAGAATGCGTACAGGATAAAAGTATATATGAAGCTTATCTGTCCTTAAAAGGAGATGTCTGCAGGTAGTCCCAACGCGTTTTGTCCGTCAGCATCTGGACTTCATTAAGGGGATGGACAAACTGAGCAGGCTTGCTCTATTTATACCAAAGATGGTGATTATGGCCAGTGGTGATGACCTCACTTCCTGTGGTTACAATACATTTTGCCAGAGCACTAGTAAAAGTTGTTATATACTAATCTAAATAGCACTCAAATAGTGATATAAAGATGTGGGATCAAGAGAACGACTAATAAATTAAGATGTTAACTACTCAGCAGCAGTGAAAAACTACTAAACTAGAACAAAATCTGCTTTAAGCGCCTAATTTTGAGAAATCTATTTTTAATAACACCAAAGCACTGCCAAATAAGGCACTGTGCATGTGCCTTAAAATTGTGCACAAAGGTGGAAAAGGAAAAGGCTGCGCTAATGGTGTTATTGGTAGAACATATTTGTGGAGAGCTGACAAACGAAATTAATATATATATATAAAAAAAATTTTATTAAATTAATACCACACCAATAAAACTTTATAAAAAGTTATAAATTTGTATATACTCTGAAAGAACTATGCATATTTTCAATAAACAAAACACAATATCCACAGATAAATTTGTTATTATAGTATCTAAAATTATTGAATCAATGCAATAGAGATTGGTAACACTGTTAAAAAAATATAGAGTTATTATAACTGCTCACTAGAATTGTATCACTCCAAGGTTTTTTATCTTTGTATGAGTAGGAGAACGAATTGACAGAATAGGAGAGGAGTGGGTTAAACCTCAGCTAGTCTGGGAGGCAGGACGGTAAGGCATTATGGGAGTTTATGATTAGCCAATAGGAATGAATGTTGGGGGTAGGTGGAAAGGGTTCTTAAGCCTGGTGAAGGGGCTGGGTCAGCCTCTTCTGCTTTTGTCGTGGTGAGGGTAAGTGCTCTTCCCCCCTTTGTCTCCTTGCTGTGCTGCTTGCCATTGTGAAATATTAGGTTGCTCTGCTGTGGCAGTGTGCTTTATACTGTGCCTCCTCTGTCCCCATTACCTGGGATTAACTTGCATACCCTCCAACATTTTACACAGAAAAATCAATACAAATCCGAAAAAAGGGGCGTGGGCGTGGGTAAGGGGGCGTGGCCACACCCATTTCCCTATGCTTTCAATGGAAGTTTGGAGAGCCAAAAATCGGTACAGACCAAAAAAAAAAGGTACTGTACCTATTAAAAAGGTACAGTTGGAGGGTATGAACTTGTGGCCTGCCATGCCCCATCCCCGCCGCTCCTCTGGCCCCCCTGCCCGCTATATTGATGCAGCTCCTGCTCGGGAGCCGGCGCACTTTGCTCACGGCCGGGGCTGAATCTGCTGGCGCTGCTGCGGGCGCCCGTCCACGGGCGCGTGCGGTGGTGTGTTTCCGCCCCTTCGCCGGCTAGGCCGCGGGCGCCGGGGGGATCCCTCCGGTGCGGCGGCGGCTGGCGGGGGACAGGGCGGCGGCTGGAGGCGAACTGGATCTGGCAGCTGGCGTGGGGAGCCGGCCGGGGTGCCCACTGGTGTGAATCCTCCGCCGGCTGCTGCGGCGTGGGGACGCGTGCGCGCGCGTTCCCTGCGCCCTCCACCGCTGAGAGTCATCGGCGGCTCCCCAGAGAATGAGGGGACTGCTTGTAGGGATGGGGCCAGTGGCTCTTCCACTGGCCGTCCCTTAAGCAAGGCGATTTCCGTGTCGCGGGCGTGCACGCGCGCCCATGGGGCTGCTGGACTCCCTGGGCGCTCTCCTCGCTCTAGCAGGGGGGGCTCCCGGGGGCCTTTGGTGGTGTCGGCACGGGACCAGAGGGGGGGGTGATGCCTGCAGGCGGGGGTCAGCGAGTTCACCCGGTGGGGGGGCCAGTGGGGGCCGGGGCAGCGCTGTGGCTCGTGGTGCACCGCAGGAGAGAATGGGGGTTCTTAGTGCGGCTAGCGCCAGTCCCAGGCGGGGCCGGCCTGGGCGGCGTGAAGACGCGGTTGGAGCCATCCCTGCTTCGGACCCGGGGACCGGGGGGACCACTGGAGCTGCGGCTTTGGATCCCTCCGCCGTTGCGGCGGCAATGTCGGCCATGACGGTGGCGTTTGCGCCATTTTTGTCGACTTTGTCTGCGGGTGGCGTTTCCGTGGTTCCCGCGTCGGTCAACGCGGCCGTTCTCCCAGGTGCTTCTGGCCCCACCATGGCGCAGTTTCTACAGGCGTGTCGCAGTCTGGGCTCCGCCGCTGCATTGCTGGGTAGCGCTACCCCATCGCCCGCAGGGGCGTCTGCTTTCATTCCCTCCGGAGGGGCTTCGGCTCCTGTGGCGGTTGTCCCTTCTTTTTCAGGTGCGGATCCGGATGGCGATCAGGACGAGGAGCCAGTCGTGGCCGACGTTTCGCCTTCCGTAGGCGGGCCTGCCGGTGAGTGGGACACCGATACAGTTGCTATGTCGCTGGGGTCCTCTTCTTCCTCATACAGCAGTACATCAAGTAGATCTTCTTCCTCTTCTTCGTCGTGCCAGTCTGCGGTTAGTAGCACCGCAAAGGCTAGGTAGAGGGCTATCAAGTACGCACGGTGTGAGGCGTGGCACCAGGATAAACGGTCTCGGGAGAGTAGTAGTAGTTCCCGTCGGGAAAGGAGGAGGCGTAATTTGCCGGGCGTGGTTCGCTGCGAGTGCACGGCAGTCTTGCGAGTGTTGCGTGAGAGTTGCAGGAGGAAGATTAGACGGGGGGAATACGTCAACCTTTTTATGTTGACGGAGGACACCAAGAGGGAAGGTAAGGAAGCGCTTGCGAAGGGCGGTATTGGGGCGGAGGCCTTCCGCTCGTATGACAACTGGTTGGCGGGTTTCTGTGTCTTCGCGGCGTGGTACTTGGAGGATCGCCCTGATGAACACATGAACGTCATCAGGTATATCCACCTCGTGCATGACAAGCAGCATCAGTCTAAGGACATATCAACATATCCCAGTATATCAGGATCCAAGAGCAAGGAAATGGAAAATGACACCATATAAAAATAAGAACTTTTGCAACACTCAAAATAGACAACAAACACAACAAAGAGAGATAATCAATCTGATAACTTGAAAAATTATGACCACAAACAATAGATTCTCAGTTCTACAGAGACTGGACTCAAACAGTGATTCCGATTTTTATCTCCGGATCCAACAACAGAGAATCTTTCCTCTACAAGGAACACCTTTTTCACGGAAAGACTAAAAAGGAATTCACCCATGAAAAGAGTGTTCCAAGAAGAAGAAGAAGTACACGGGGCGGGCATAGGAAGAATAAACAAACGACGGTATCTCCAATAAAGAACCCCATGGAACAAGGTATATTCAACCTATCTAGCCACACTCTCAACAAAGCAGAAATATCCCTTCTCAGTAAGGGTCTAAAATTTGCCCCCAACAAACAGATGAATAAATTCGATACATTTATAGATCTTAATAAATTTTCAAGATCCCTGACGTTAAAAAGACATTTTGCAAAGAAAGAACAACCACTTGATTTATTAGAACCATCAAAATCAGGTCTAAAGCGGAAATCAAAATATTACCCCCTTGAATCAAAAGGGAACTATATTAATGTTTTCCAGGAATTAGTGAGAAAAGAGCTATGTGACACTGAACTCAAACCACCATTATACTCTAATTTGAAGAATAAAGAAAAAGAAGCGCTCAAAAACCTCCAAGGAAATCATGACATCATTATTAAGCAAGCAGATAAAGGGGGAGGCATTGTCCTGCTAGATAGAGAAGCATATGAACTTGAAGCCTTCCGACTCCTACATGATACATCTTCCTATAAACAACTCTCACAAGACCCCACCAATTCCTTCGTAGAAGAACTACGTGTTATGCTGGTACATTACTTTCACAATAACATTTGATAAAAATGAATTCCAATATCTCATGACGACGACACCAGTGATTCCAACATTTTACTATCTCCCAAAGATACATAAGAATCTATCAAAACCTCCGGGGAGACCGATTATTGCAGGGATTGATTCCCTTACAAGCCATCTTTCGGAATATGTAGATACTTTTCTGTGCAAATATGTAGTTAAGTTACCATCATTCTTGAAGGATACCAGTAGTATAATCAACATTTTATCTTCAGTTGAATGGAAGAATTCATACATTTGGATAACTATAGATGTACAAAGTTTGTACACCTCTATCGTCCATGAGAAAGGGATAGAGGCTTGCAAAAGATTCCTTGATAAAGACCCAAATGTCTCAATTAATCACAGGAATGCAATTTGCGATTTTATGAAATTAATTTTGGGCCGCAATTATTTCATATTCCAGCGGATCTTCTTTTTGCAAATATGCGGGACGGCTATGGGTACGTCATTCGCACCCAGCTTTGCAAATTTACTAATGGGTTCCTGGGAAGAAGATTGCATTTACAACAATAACCCATATTTGAAGAATATCATTGTCTATAAACGATATATAGACGATATCATAATCATATGGGAAGGAGATGAAGAACTTTTTCAAAGTTTTTTTCAATCACTAACTGTGAATGAATACAACTTAAACTTTACATACGAGATAAATAAAGAAAGAGTACATTATCTGGATCTGACTCTCTCAAGCATTGAATCAAAAATTGTAACAAGCAATCACATAATAGAGGTAGATACAAACAGCTACCTACATTTCAAAAGCTGCCATTCACGCAACTGGAAAACCAACATTCCATATTCTCAGTTTTACCGAATAAAACATAATTGCAGCAATGAACAAGATTGCCACAACCAACTTACAACATATGCCACCAGATTTAAAGACAGAAACTATCCAGAAGATGTCATTAATAAAGCACTGGAAAAAACAGCGGCAAAACAAAGAATGGAATTATTCGACAAAAAAGCGCAAAAGAAAACAGAAAACTTTACTCCTTTCATTACTACATTTAGCAATCAAGAACCTATCATCAGAAAATCCATCAACAAGCAGTGGAATATCCTTCTAATGGACCCAATACTAAAAGAAATTCTTCCATCGAAACCTGATATCGTATTCCGGAAAACCAGCAATCTAAAAGACATTCTGGCGCCTAGTCATCTATCAACTAAAAATAACTCGGGAAATAGTACCTTTATGAATTGTAAAGGATGCTTTAAATGTGGAAGCTGTAACATCTGTAAATTCCTACATCCTAATAGAAAAAAATTCTCGAATCATGATAACACCAAGGAAAACATTATTAAAGATTTCTTGAATTGTAATTCTTCAATGGTGATATATATACTGGAGTGTACATGTGGATACAAATACGTGGGCAAGACAAAAAGAACCCTTAAATTGTGAATCCAAGAGCATATAAGAAATATTAAGAATAAAGTTGAAAATCACGCAGTCTCCAAACACTTTATAGAAAAACATCAATCCAATCCTGAAGAAATAATGTTTAAAGCAATTGAATTGGTGAAACTCGAAGAAAGAGGGGGTGATATCTTAAATAAACTTTCCAAACGAGAAATGTTTTGGATACACGAACTGAAAACTTTATCACCACTGGGATTGAATGAAGCCTTCGAGATAGCCCCGTTCCTTTGATTAACCAACTCTTTACATCATATACACACCATTAATAATGTCTAGCACACATATTATGCTAAAAGCTCACGTAAAAAATTGGTGACTCTTCTGTTTCTCTTTCTTTTCTTTATTCATTAATATATAGAATTTTTTCAAATGAACGAAAGTCAGATGTCATTAGCCATGCTTATGGTTCTTTTCACAGCTAATATGTGTAAACTCTCGTCAGATGCTGACATCAAACAAGGGGACATTTGAAAGAACTGCGATATTGTTCCAAGCAACATGCAGGGGTGCTTGTACACAAGTTTGGACATATGACCTAAGGAACAATAAGAACTCATTACTGGAACTTATAATTCCTTTTATATCATATAGACCAAAACAAATTTATGGGGCTTCACTGTACCCCCAATAAGATTTTAGATATTATCTAAATGCACTCAAAACTATTCACTAAATAAAAGACTCATTTTTATTTTCCTTAATGGAGGTGCTACCTAAATGCCCCCAATTTTAAAATAATTCACCATAGATTTTAATATTTAATAGAATTCACTATAAGCACTGTCACTTTAATATATACTATATTCACTCCATTGCCAAAACAATTAATTGGCGGTCCCTTCTATCACCTAACTAATCACCCTATCAAGATACCTCACTAATCTATAATCCTTATTATTAATAATATTCACTGTTAATTACACCCGCTACTTCCGGGTGTAACACTAAGTAGCTTCACTAAAATGGCGATGCGTGTCACCGCTATACAACTTCTATCCCTTCTGCTTCACATTACACATCCGGAAAGTGACGTCATAAAAATGGCGGTGCGTGTCACCGCGACATCACTTTAAATTTCCATCCTTTCGGTTTCACAAACTTTCCAACTCTCTCTTTCACAAAACGAACTAGTCACACCATCTTAGTCTTCTGCCAGCCGGAAACAAGGTATCCGGCATATGCATGCTTCTTCTGTGCGTTCCACCGCCACTACCACTAGCTGGAAGTGACGTAAACTTCATAAGCGATGCGTTCCACATGCGGTCCATCGCTACTTCCGGCGGCGGCGCTATGCAGCATAGTTTTTCACTGCTGCTGAGTAGTTAACATCTTAATTTATTAGTCGTTCTCTTGATCCCACATCTTTATATCACTATTTGAGTGCTATTTAGATTAGTATATAACAACTTTTACTAGTGCTCTGGCAAAATGTATTGTAAACACAGGAAGTGAGGTCATCACCACTGGCCATAATCACCATCTTTGGTATAAATAGAGCAAGCCTGCTCAGTTTGTCCATCCCCTTGATGAAGTCCGGATGCTGACTGACAAAACGCGTTGGCACTACCTGCAGACATCTCCTTTTAAGGACAGATAAGCTTCATATATACTTTTATCCTGTACGCATTCTATTCAGCTATTTCTCTATGTCATCTTGTATGGAATTACCTACAGACATACCGTATATGGACAGATAAGCTCTATATATTTTGCTATCTTGTACGCATTTTATTCAGCTATTTTATGTTTAATTGTGTATTAAATATTTGTGTTTTTTAACAAAATCACACTGTCTTGGCTACATATTGTATTTAATTGGGAAAGAGCTGGTTCCCTAAATTATGCCTATGAAATAAGAAATTTTTTCCATCATACCTTCTACCCTATGTTTTATTATATCCTTCACACTCTTGGGCGCTTATATTTGCTACTTCTTTTAATTAACTATATGTGGTTGCCAAACACATTTTCTGTATTATAAGCTGCCGCTCAGATATTATACTGAGAAGTGTTGTAATCTCTAAGGGGATATCAAACCCAATAGGGTAAAGAGATCACAAATTTGTACTTTAGCGCCATAGTCTCTACATATATATATATATATATATATATATATATATATATATATATTTATATATATATATATATATATATAGTTTAGTAGAGTAGATGCCGGGCTGAGACTGGCTTATAACACAGATACATGTATAAATGTAAGCAGTGATACCTTCCCATTGGTGTTTGTTTATGCCATTACGGGACTTGGACGCTCATACGGGACTTGGACGCTCATACTGTACAATATACAGTAGTATATCTCCAACAGCAATGGACGTTCTATATCTGTGGCTCTAACATTATTTGCGTCTGTATACACTATTTATGTTAATCACTCATTCTACAGGAATTATAAACTTACAGGACCCTTATGTCATAAGAACCTTTGTTTTAAACATTCGCTTGCATCTTCATACACTATTATAATTGATTGATTTATTGGTTCATTTTTTGGGGGTGAATTAATAATTTTCGAAGAACAGAGAATGAATAATTTCTGCAGAATGACCTGCCTCATTTGGATGAAACAGATGATATAGAGGAGGACAGCTCCCTGTCCCCCCGGGGTGGAGGTCCTCATTTATGCTGTAAAGGAGGTTCTTAACATACCCGATCAGGAGGCAGAACCAGATGAAGAATTGTACTTTAACGTAAAACCAAAATCATCAGCCACGTTTCCTGTGTCAAAGGAATTAAACTCCCTGGCCAGGGAGGCATGGGTGAACCCTGACAAAAAATTCAAAACCCCACAGAGGTTTTTATCCTCCTTTCCCCTCCCGGCTGAGGACAGGAAGGTATGGGAAAACCCCCCCCATCAGTCGATACGTCTGTGTCTAGGCTGTCAAGAAATTGGTACTACCAGTACCTGGGGCAATAGCCCTGAAAGACCCAGCTTACCATAAAATAGAGACCACTCTCAAAGCAATATATATGTCAGCGGGCGTCGCACAATGTCCCAAAATAGTTTGTGGTTGGATTTCAAGAGCAGTGGTCAAGTGGTCTGATAATGTTATTAATGGATTTAACTCCCTGCCCCAGGATGAGATCATTACTCTGCTGCAACATATACAGGATGCTGCCAAGTTTATGAGTGAAGGTGTAAAGGAATTGTGTCAAATAAATGGCCGTACTACTGCTATGGCGGTTTTGGCCCACAGGGCTCTGCTGTTATGTCAATGGTCAGTGGATGCTGATTCCAAAAGGGGGGTAGAAAATCTTCCCTTTACAGGTGATGCCTTGTTTGGAGACAAGTTGAATAAAAGGATTTCTCAGGCAACTGCGGGTAAGTCTACCTATCTGCCGTCGGCCGCCCCACCAGCTGGACGCTCTTACTCAGGTCCCTCCTTGCAGTTCTTTCATGTGGCAAGGTTCAGAGGCAGAGGCCAAGGAGCCTCCAATGCTCCTAGATGATCTTGTGGTAAATCCCAAAAACCTGCAGCTGCAGTTTCCTTGGACCAAAACCGCGGAACCTCTACCACAAAGCCTTCCACATAACGGTTGGCCCCAACAACAGGGCGACTTTCCGGTAGGTGCTTGCCTTCAGCACTTCGCCTAGGTGTGGGCACAGTCCTGCCGGGATCCTTGGGTGAGGGACCTCATTTATCGGGGATACCAGCTGGAATTTCAAACACTCCTTCCTCAGAGATTTTTCTCCTACGTCCTAGAGGATGCTAGGGGACACTTCAAGAACCATGGGGTATAGACGGGATCTGCAGGAGACATGGGCACTTTAAGACTTTAAAAGGGGTGTGAACTGGCTCCTCCCTCTATGCCCCTCCTCCAGACTCCAGTTCAGAATCTGTGCCCAGTGAGACCGGATGCACACTGAGGAGCTCTCCTGAGACTTTGTTAGGTTTATTATTTTCAGGGAGACCTGCTGGCAAAAGGCTCTCTGCTTCGTGGGACTGAGGGGAGAGAAGCAGACCTACTTCTGTGAGTTTCAAGGCTCTGCTTCTTTGGCTACAGGACACCATTAGCTACTGAGGGTCTGAACGCTAGGTACGCCTAGATGCTCATTCCCAGAGCCCGCCGTCACCCCCCTTGCAGAGCCAGAAGTCAGAAGACAGGTGAGTAGAAGATCAGAAGACTTCGGTGACGGCTCCCACACACATCGGCACTACAGGGTGCAGGGCGCGCGGGGGGGGGGGGGGCGCCCTGGGCAGCATTTAAAACCTCATAGAAGACTGGCAAGGTGGTTTTTAAGTGCCAAGGCACTAAATCCGAACTCCCGACAGTATAAATATTTAAAAAAATAGCGGGGCTGAAGCGCGCCATTAAGGGGGCTGGGCTTAGCCCTCACAGCTCTCATCAGCACCATTTTCTCTTCACAGAGCTGCAGAGACGCTGGTCATTCCTCTACACTGCTGTATCAAGTAACGGTGCAAAGTAGGGGGAGGGACAGTTATTTTGGTGCTATATATGTATTTATAAAAGCACTAACAGGTCTGAGGCTTTGTATAAGGGTTTTCAGAACCGGGATAAGCGCTGGGTTGTGAGCTGGCAAACTCCCTCTGTGTTTCCCTGACAGGCTTTACTGTGGGTCTGTCCCCTATATGCCCAGTGTGTCTGTGGGTGTCGGTACACGTGTGTCGGCATGTCTGAGGCTGAGTACTCTTCTCACGAGGAGGCTGGATTAGGGACAGAAACGGCTGTGGGAGTGACCATGTTGGCACCACCGACTCCTGATTGGGTAAATGTTTTGAGTGCTTTGAATGCAAATGTGGCTCTATTAAATAAGAGATTGGATAAATCTGAGTCTCAGAAGCAGGCATGGAAAAAATCCGTGGAGGATGTTTTGTCACAGGTCCACACCCCCTCGGGGTCACAAAAGCGTTCATTTACCCAGATAGCAGATACAGATTCCGACACGGACTCTGACTCCAGTGTCGACTATAGTGATGCCAGATTAAATCCTAAACTGGCTAAGAGCATTCAGTACATGATTGTGGCAATAAAAGACGTGTTACATATCATGGAGGATCCTGCTGTTCCTGATACTCGCTTTTTGAAAAAGGTTTGGGAAAATCCTGACAAGAAGTTTCAGATTCCCAAGAGAATTACGGTGGCATATCCATTCCCCTCTGGGGATAGGGAAAAGTGGGAGTCACCCCCCACTGTAGACAAGGCTCTGTCATGACTGTCCAAAAAGGTGGCGCTTCCGTCCCCTGACACGGCAGCCCTAAAGGAACCTGTGGATCGTAAGCAGGAAAATACATTGAAATCCATTTATGTCACTACAGGCACGCTGCTCAGACCTGCCGTTGCTTTGGCGTGGGTGAGTAGCGCTATTGAAAAGTGGGCGGATAACTTGTCATCTGAGATAGATACCCTGGATAGGGATAGCATTCTTTTGACACTGGGTTATATCAAGGATGCTGCAGCCTACCTAAAGGAAGCTGCGAGAGACATTGGCCTTTTGGGATCAAGGGCCAATGCCATGGCAGTCTCAGCTAGAAGAACATTGTGGATTCATCAATGGAATGCTGATGCTGACTCTAAGAAGGCTATGGAGTCTCTGCCGTATAAAGGTGGTGTCTTGTTTGCTGATGGCCTCGCTGACCTGGTATCTACGGCTACCGCGGGTAAGTCATCATTTTTACCTTATGTTCCTGCACAACAAAAGAAAATGCACCACTATCAGATGCAGTCCTTTCGGCCCAATAAATACAAAAAAAGGACGAGAGTCTTCCTTCCTTGCTTCTACAGGAAGAGCAAAAGGAAAAAGGTCACCTGCTGTGGCAGGTTCCCAAGAGCAGAAGTCCTCTCCGGCTTCTGCCAAATCCACCGCATGACGCTGGGACTCCTCTGCGGGAGTCCGCACTGGTGGGGGCACGTCTCCAACTCTACGGTCAGTTCTGGGTTCATTCGGCCCTAGACCCATGGGTGTTAGAAAATGTGTCCCAAGGGTACAAACTGGAGTTTCAAGACGTTCCCCCTCGGCGATTTTTCATATCAGCCTTACCAGCTTCTCTTCCGGACAGGGAGGTAGTATGCGATGCGATACAAAAGCTGTGTCAAAATCAAGTCATTATCAAGGTGCCCCCGTCACAACAGGGAGAAGGTTTTTATTCGAGCCTCTTCGTGGTGCCGAAGCCGGACGGCTCGGACGGACCAATTCTGAACCTAAAATCCCTCAATTTCTATCTGAGAAAATTAAAATTCAAGATGGAATCTCTCCGAGCAGTGATCTCCAGTCTGGAGGAAGGGGATTTTATGGTGTCAGTCGACATAAAGGATGCCTACTTACACGTCCCCATATATCCTCCGCATCAGGCTTACCTGAGGTTTGCGATTCATGATTGTCATTACCAATTTCAGACGTTGCCGTTTGGCCTATCCACGGCTCCGAGGGTTTTCACCAAAGTTATGGTGGAAATAATGGTTCTCCTGCGCAAGCAGGGAGTCACAATAATTATCCCGTACTTGGATGATCTCCTGATAAAGGCGAGATCCAGGGACCGATTACTGCAGAGCATTACGATTTCCCTGACAGTTCTGCAACAACATGGTTGGCTCCTGAACTCGCCAAAGTCACAGCTGAGTCCGACGAAACGACTGTCGTTTTTGGGAATGATTCTGGACACAGAATTACAGAGAGTTTTTCTTCCAGAAGAGAAGGCTCTGGAAATTCAGAGTCCGGTCAAACAAATTCTGAAGCCAGCGAGAGTGTCAATCCATCAATGCACTCGATTACTGGGGAAGATGGTGGCAGCCTACAAGGCCATTCAGTTTGGCAGGTTCCATGCCAGAGTGTTTCAGTGGGTTCTGTTGGACAAGTGGTCCAGGTCCCATCTGCACATGCACCGACAGATAATCCTGTCTTCCAAGACCAGAATCTCACTCCTGTGGTGGCTGCGCAGCTCTCACCTTCTAGAGGGATGCAGATTCAGGATCCAGGACTGGATCCTGGTGACCACGGATACGAGTCTCCGAGGCTGAGGTGCAGTCACACAGGGTGAAAATTTCCAGGGAAAATGGTCAAGCCAGGAAGCTTGTCTACACATAAACATTCTGGAATTAAGGGCCATTTACAATGGCCTTCTACAAGCGGAACATCTTCTTCGCGATCTGCCCGTCTTGATTAAGTCGGACAACATATCAGCAGTGGCGTACATGAACCGCCAGGGCGGAACGAAGAGCAGAGCGGCAATGGTAGAGGCCACAAAAGTTTTCCACTGGGTGGAAAGACATGTAAGCGCTCTGTCAGCAGTCTTCATTCCAGGTGTGGACAACTGGGAAGCAGACTTCCTCAGCAGACACGATCTCCATCCAGGAGAGTGGGGTCTTCATCAAGAGGTCTTTGCAGAAGTGACAAGTCGTTAGGAAATTCCTCAAATAGACATGATGGCGTCTCGCATCAACAAGAAACTTCTGAGATATTTTTCCAGGTCGATGGACCCTCAAGCAATAGCGGTGGACGCCCTAGTGACACCGTGGGTGCTTCAATCGGTATATGTGTTCCCTCCGATTCCACTCATTCCAAAAGTGATAAAGATCATAAGAAGAACAAGGGTTCATGCAATCCTCATTGTTTCAAACTGGCCAAGGAGGGCCTGGTATCCAGATCTTCAGGAATTGCTCATAGGAGATCCCTGGCCTCTTCCTCTACGAGAGGATCTGTTACAGCAGGGGCAGTGCGTGTACCAAGACTTACCGCGGCTTAGTTTGACGGCTTGGAGGTTGAACGCCGGATCCTAGCCCGAAAGGGTATTCCCAGTGAAGTCATTCCCACACTTCTTCAGGCTAGAAAAGAAGTAACTGCGAAACATTATCACCGTATTTGGAGAAAATATGTGTCTTGGTGTGAATCCAAGAAGGCTCCTACGGAAGACTTTCAGCTGGGCCGTTTTCTCCATTTTCTGCAAGCAGGTGTGGATGCAGGCCTAAAGTTAGGTTCAATTAAAGTACAAATTTCGGCCTTGTCAATTTTCTTTCAAAAATAATTGGCCTCCCTTCCGGAAGTTCAGACTTTCGTGAAAGGCGTGCTGCACATCCAACCTCCCTTTTGCCCTCGGTGGCACCATGGAATCTTAACGTGGTGTTGCAGTTCCTGCAATCTCATTGGTTTGAACCTTTACATAAGGTAGAGTTGAAATTCGTCACTTGGAAAGTGATCATGCTGTTGGCCTTGGCCTCTGCAAGGCGGGTGTCTGAATTGGCGGCTTTGTCTCACAAGAGCCCCTATTTGATCTTCCATGAAGATAGAGCGGAGTTGAGAACTCGTCAGCAATTTCTGCTGAAAGTGGTGTCATCGTTTCACATGAACCAACCTATTGTGGTGCCAGTGGCTACTGACGCCTTAGCAGAATCGAAGTCTCTAGATGTGGTCAGAGCTTTGAAAATGTATGTAGCCAGAATGGCTCAGATTAGGAAAACGGAGGCTCTGTTTGTCCTGTATGATCCCAACAAGATTGGGGCTCCTGCTTCCAAGCAGACTATTGCACGCTGGATCTGTAATACGATTCAGCAAGCTCATTCTACGCCTGGATTGCCGTTACTGAAATCGGTGAAGGCCCATTCTACCAGAAAGGTGGGCTCATCCTGGGCGGCTGCCCAGGGGGTCTCGGCATTACAGCTTTGCTATCTGGCTAAGGAGGACCTCTTGTTTGGTCAATCAGTGCTGCAGAGTCATCCGCACTCTCCTGCCCGTTCTTGAGCTTTGGTATAAACCCCATGGTTCTTGAAGTGTCCCCAGCATCCTCTAGGACGTATGAGAAAATATGGATTTTAATACCTACCGGTAAATCCTTTTCTCTTAGTCCGTAGAGGATGCTGGGCGCCCGTCCCAGTGCGTATTGTATTTGCAGTCATTGGTTATGGTTACACACGTGTTGTGTTGCGTTTATAGGGGGTAATTCTGAGTTGATCGCAGCAACAAATTTGTTAGCAGTTGGGCAAAACCATTTGCACTGCAGGTGTGGCAGATATAACATTTGCTGAGAGAGTTAGATTTGGGTGGGGTGTGTTCAAACTGAAATCTAAATTGCAGTGTAAAAATAAAGCATCCAGTATTTACTCTGCACAGAAACAAAATAACCCACCCAAATCTAACTCTCTCTGCAAATGTTATATCTGCCCCCCTGCAGTGCACATGGTTTTGCCCAACTGCTAACAAATTTGCTGCTGCGATCAACTCGGAATTACCCCCACAGTCAGCCTGTTGCTGTCGTTATTCATGCCGTTGCATGCGTTGGGTTGAATGCCATGTTGTACGGCATGCTTGAGGTGTGAGCTGGTATGTATCTCACCTTAGTTTAAAAAAAAAGAAATAATTTTTCCTCGAAATGTCTGTCTCCCTGAGCACAGTTCCTATAACTGGAGTCTGGAGGAGGGGCATAGAGGGAGGAGCCAGTTCACACCCCTTTTAAAGTCTTAAAGTGCCCATGTCTCCTGCAGATCCCATCTATACCCCATGGTTCTTGAAGTGTCCCCAGCATCCTCTACGGACTAAGAGAAAAGGATTTACCGGTAGGTATTAAAATCCTATTTTCAGGTCAAGCTTAGCAGCTTTACCCACAACAAGAGTTACCTTGCAAGAAGCCATTCAAAACTTTTAATGATGGGAGTAGTGGTTCCAGTACATCCTCCATTACGCAACAGGGGGTTTTACTCCAGTCTTTTTGTCATAACAAAGCCGGATGGTTCGGTACGGCCCATATTAAATCTGAAAGCTTTGAACCCTTATCTGCGGGTGTTCAAATTGAACATGGAATCCCTGCGGGCAGTGGTGTCCGGTCTGGAGGAAGGAGAATTGCTAGTTTCCTGAAACGTCAAGGATGCTTACCTGCACATCCCTATGTGGCCTCCTCACCAGTCTTACCTCAGGTTCACCATCTTGGACAGTCACTTCCAGTTTCAGGCCTTACCCTTTGGTTTCTCCACAGCTCCAAGGGTCTTCACGAAGGTCATGGTGGAGATGATGCTACAACTGAGCAAACTGGGGGTCAACATTGTCCCCTACTTGGACGATCTCATGATAAAATCAGTGTCCAGGGAACGTCTGCTGCAAAGCATCGACCTTGGAACCATCCCAGTGTCTTCAGTTGCTGGGGATGATACTGGATATGGTGTCTCAGAAGGTGTTTTTCCCTATAGACAAGGCTTTAGCTCTCCAAGCTATGGTGCCCTCAGTGCTCATACCCCGCAAGGTCTCAATACATCTTTGCATACGCTTGCTGGGCAAGATGGTGGCCGCATACGAGGCAGTCCCATATGGCAAGTTTCATGGCCAGCCTTTTCATCTGGATTTGCTGGACAATTGGTCAGGGTCTCACCTGCACATGGATCAGATGGTGACCCTGTCTCCGAAAGCACAGATTTCTCTGTTCTGGTGGCTGCAAGTTCCTCACCTGGTGGAAGGCCGGAGTTTTTGTACCCAGTCGTGGATTCTACTGACAACGGATGCCAGCCTCCGGGGTTGGGGGGCTGTGACTCAAGGGGCCCAGTTCCAGGACTGGTGGTCGAGTCAGGAATCTGCACTACCGCTCAATGTCTTGGAACTCAGAGCGAGATACAATGCCCTTCTTCAGGCTTCCTACCTTCTCCAAGATCAAGCCATCCAAGTACAGTCGGACAACGCCACGGTAGTGGCATACATAAACCGACAGGGAGGAACAAGAAGCAGAACGGCAATGTGAGAAGTGTCAAATAAACTCTTCTGGGCGGAGACCAACGAAAGGGCCGTCTTAGCAATATTCCTTCCAGGAGTGGACAACTGGGAGGTGGATTTCCTCAGCAGGCACAACCTCCATCCGGGGGAATGGGGCCTTCATCCTCAGGTGTTTCAACAATTGGTTCACCGGTGGGGGTGTCCGCAGATAGACCTGATGGCTTCTCGTCTCCACAAGAAGCTACACCATTACTTTTCCAGAACGAGGGATCCACAGGCTGTGGCAGTGGACGCGCTGATGACCCCATGGACTTACCAGTTTGTTTACCTGTTCCCTCCATTCCCGCTCATTCCAAAGGTTCTAAAAATGCTCAAAAGGAAAAGCATTCAGGCAATTCTATTTGCCCCGGATTGGCCTCAACGGGCCTGGTACATAGACCTCCTGACCATGTCTCTGGAGGAACCCTGGCCTCTGCCGCTTCAAAAGGATCTTCTACAAAGGGGTCCATTCGTCTATCCAGACTTACAGTGACTTTGTTTGACGGCTTGGATGTTGAGAGGGAGATTCTAGCCAGAAAAGGTCTCCCTTCCAAGGTTTTTTCCACTATGGTACAGGTCCGGAAGGTGGTTACATCTAAACACTACCACCGTATCTGGAAGAAATATGTTTCTTGGTGTGGGGGAAGAAAAGTTCCTCCCGTGGATTTTCGGATTGGTCATATTTCTGTTTTTCCTGCAAGCAGGTGTGGATATGGGCCTATGGTTGGGCTTCATCAAAGTACAGATTTCGGCTCTCTCTATTTTATTCCAGAAACCACTTGCATTGTTGCAGACTTTCCTAAAAGGAGTTCTTCATATGCAGCCACCCTTCGTCCCTCCCACGGCTCCATGGGATCTAAATGTGGTTTTGTTCTTTCTTCAATCGTACTGGTTGGGACCCTTACAGAAGGTGGAATTGAAATTTCTCACTTGGAAGACTGTCATATTGCTGGCATTGGCGTCTGCAAGATGGGTTTCTGAATTGGGGCCTTATCCTGTAAGGGCCCGTACTTGATTTTTTATGAAGATATGGCTGAGCTCAGGACCCGGCCTCAGTGTTTGCCTAAAGTGGTGTCAGCCTTTCACGTGAATCAGCCAATTGTAGTTCCGGTGTTGGTTGACGTGTCTGTGGGCCCAGAGTCCTTGGATGTGGTGAGGGCTCTGAGGATTTATGTCAAAAGGACGGCTCATCATCGGAAATCTGACTCGCTGTTTGTCCTTTATGATGCCACCAAAATTGGTTGGCCGGCTTCGGAGCAAACTATTGCTCGTTGGCTCAGGTTGACCATTCAGGCCCACTCGACAAGGTCAGTGGGTTATTCCTGGGCAGCTGCCCAGTGTATTTCTACTTTACAGTTGTGCCGAGCTGCTACTTGGTCTGGTACGAACACGTTTGTGAAGTTCTGTAGATTCTACACCTTGGCCAAGGAAGACCTTCAGTTTGGTCAGGTGGTTTTGCAGGAGTCTCTGCACTCTCCCACCCGTTTTAAGAGCTTTGGGACTTCCCCACGATACTAAAGTACAGTTCCCTAGTATCTACTAGGACATAACAGAAAATAGGAATTTAATACCTACTGGTAATTCCTTTTCTCGTAGTCCGTAGTGGATACTGGGCGCCCGCCTAAGTGCATGGTATCCTGATTACTGGATGTAAGTGTTGGTTGGGCCACAGTGGCGGCCCCTTTACTATGTTGGATTAGTTTTGCTGCCCCTTTTTATGCTGGTTGTCGCTTTCCTCTGTTCAGTTAGTGCTCCTGTTCGTTTGGTTGTGTGTTGGCTTGTTGCCTCACCACTATTGTATATGTTTCTTCTCTCATGGTATGTCCATCTCCTTGGGCACAGTTTTCCTAGACTGAGTCTGGTAGGAGGGGCATAGAGGGAGGAGCCAGCACACACATACACACACTTAAGGTTTTATAGTGCCAGGCTCCAGTGGACCCGATCTGTACCCCACGGTCCTAAAGTACAGTTTCCCAGTATCCACTACGGACTATGAGACAAGGAATTACTGGTAGGTATTAAATTCCTTTTTTTTATAGTCAATAAAAAAAAGGAATTTAATCTCTCCATCTGACTATTGGTCTGTGTGTATAGTATACAGTAACATAACAGTTGTCACTGACCATTTGCCAGAGCTTGTAGATCAATCCGCCACTATTCACGCTAAACTACTGGATTAGTGGAGCATTAGCCACCCAGTGGTGGAGATGTGTATTGCATGCCGAGTATATAGTCATACCTCAACGCGCCTGTCCGTGTATAGACTCAACAACCTAAGCTATTGCCTAGGTGCGACTAACCCTCCATTTAGGCGGAGAAACGGCAAAGATGAGGGAGGCTCCATCTGTATGAAGCGCACGGATCAAGCTGCACTGTGTGTGGCGCAAGTGTGGGGTGCTGGGGGCAGCAAGGGAGGCATCTGTAATAAATGCTGACAGCATTTGCCTGTTTTTATGTGCATACATATTATGAAGTGATATCGGGGAAAGGGGAAAGGAAAGTGTGTGTCTGTGTGTGTGTTATTAAGTGAAGTGTGTGTGTGTGTTTTTAATAAGTGAAAGAGGTGTGTGGGTGCATATTATGAAGTGAAAGGTGTGTGTGTGCGTAATAAGTGAAAGAGGTGTGCGTAATATGAGAAATGTGTGTGTGCTTAATTAATGAAAGAGGTGTGTGTGCATTTGTGTGTGCGGAATAAGTGAAAGATGCGTGTGTGCATAATAAGTGAAAAGTTTATGTGCATAATAAGTGAAAGAGGTGTGCATATAAAGTGAAAGAGATGTGTGTTAGCGTAATAATTGAAAGAGGTGTGCGTATAAAGTGAAAGGGGTGTGTGTGCATAAAAAGTGAAAGAGATGTGTGTGCGTAATAAGTGAAAAGTGTGTGTGCGTAATAAGTGAAAGAGGTGTGCGTATAAAGCGAAAGGAGCGTGTGTGTATATAAAGTGAAAGAGATGTGTTTGTTTGTGTGTGTGTATGTGTGTGTGCGTAATAAGTGAAAGAGGTATACGTATAAAGTGAAAGAGGTGTGTGTGTGTGTATAAAATGAAAGAGATGTGCATGTGTGTGCGTGAAAAGTGTATGTGTGTAATAAGTGAAAGAGGTATGTGTGTGCATATAAAATGAAAGAGATTGTGGCCCTCATTCCGAGTTGATCGCTAGCTGCTTTCGTTCACAGCGCAGTGATTAGGTAAAAAAGCGGCACTTCTGCGCATGCGTATGGGCCGCAGTGCGCACGCGCGACGTACTTTCACAAAAGCCGATGTAGTTTCACACAAGGTCAAGCTACGCTTTTCAGTCGCACTGCTGGCCGCACAGTGATTGACAGGAAGTGGGTGTTTCTGGGTGGTAACTGACCGTTTTCGGGGAGTATGTATAAAAACACAGGCGTGCCAGATAAAAATGCAGGAGTGGCTGGAGAAACATAGGCATGGCTGGCCGAATGCAGGGCGTGTTTGTGACGTCAAAACAGGAACTAAACAGACTGAAGTGATCGCTAGCTAGGAGTAAGTCTCGAGCTACTCAGAAACTACACAATCTTTTTTTGTATCAATGCTGTGATCCTTTCGGTCGCACTTCTGCTAAGCTAAGATACACTCCCAGAGGGCGGCGGCCTAGCGTTTGCACTGCTGCTAAAAGCAGCTAGCGAGCGAACAACTCGGAATGAGGGCCAGTGTGTGTGTGTGTGTGTGTGTGTGTGTGTGTGTGTGTGTGTGCGTAATAAGTGAAAAGTGTGTGCATAATAAGTGAAAGAGGTGTGTGTGTGAGTTTAAAGTGAAATAAGTGTGTGTGTGTATAAAATTAATGAGGTGTGTGTGGTGCTATATATTTATATACACATATAGGGGATCATTCCGAGTTGATCGTAGCTGTGCTAAATTTAGCTCAGCTACGATCATCTTCCCAGACATGCGGGGGGACGCCCAGCACAGGATTAGTCCGCCCCGCATGTCAGTCTGGCCTCCCCGCACAAGTACAAAAGCATTGCACAGCGGCGATGCTTTTATACTTGAAGAGTAACTCCCGGCCAGCGCAGCTCCTGCGGCTGGCCGGGAGTTACTCATCACTGCCCTGGGTCGCAGCGGCTGCCTGTGACGTCACGCAGCCGCTGTGGCCCGTCCCCCACATGGTCTGGCCACGCCTGCGTTGGCCGGACCATGCGCCAAAAATGGTGGCCAAACGCCGCCGTGCTGCCCCCTCCCACCCAGTGACCACCTCTGCCTGTCAATCAGGCAGAGGTGATCACTAGGTAACGGCCCTCTGGCATGCGCCGGCACATGCGCAGTTACTACCCGATCGCTGTTCTGCGAACAACTGCGGCATGAGATCGGGTCGGAATGACCCCCCTAGTGTCACATCAGTCCTGCACCTGCCCCTACCTATGCATGGCTCCACACTCACATTGGAAACCCCCCTTCACAAATCCTGCGTTTGCCACTGAGTCTATGAACTTTAGTGTTAATAACTAACAGTGTACATGGTCTACAGTACATCAAAGATTTTAATAGGGGTCTGCACCGGGCCATTTTTCGGGTTTTGTGTTTTATTTTTGGATCTGGATCTCCTTTGTGTTTTGGATCTGGATTGGTTTTGCCAAAGCCACCCTTTTGGGGTTTGGTTTTGGTTTTGGATCTGTATTTTTACGGAAAAAAAATCATAATTTAACAGAATTTGGGGGTGTTTTTGTACCTGCAGTATTTCTGTATTAACCTCAATAACATTCATTTACACTCATTTCCAGTTAATTTTGACCACCTCACTGCTCACAATATTGTTCACCAACATAGGGGGTCATTCCGACCTGATGGCACGCTATTTTTTGCAGTGCTGCAATCAGGTCAAAACTCAGCAAAACTGCGCATGCGTGTGCACCACAATGCGCAGGCGAATCGTACGGCTACAAAGAGGATCGGTGCTGGGCGATGGATTTAACGAAGAATCCATTCACACAGCCGATCGCAAGGTGATTGACAGAAAGAGGGCGTTTATGGGTGTCAACTGACCGTTTTCTGAGAAAATTTGGAAAAACACAGGCATGTCCAAGCGTTTGCTAGGCGGATATCTGATGTCAATTTCGGGACCAAAAAGACTGAAGTGATCGCAGCGGCTGAGTAAGTCCAGAGCTACTCAGAAACTGTAAAAAACGTTTTTTGTACGCTCGGCTGCAAAAGCGTTCGCACACTTGCAAAGCGAAAATACACTCCCCCATAGGCGGCGACTATCTGATCACTGAGCTGCAAAAAATAGCTAGTGAGTGATCAACTCGGAATGACCTCCATAGGCCAAAGCCTGGCTGGCTAAACTAAGCAAAAGAGCAGCGGTACAAACACACGGCAGTTATTTCTGTTTAAAAATGTTTTACAAGTTAGTAATGTATTAGCAATAACCAATCAAACCAACTCACAAGTACAATCAATAGAAAACAATCCAACACAGTAATATCCTGAGAATCGTATGTACAATATCATTGCTCTAAAGTAGTTACCAAACAGCAAAAATTATGTGTAAAATAGCAACAGCAGACACTGATGCCCCCAACACAAGTGCACATGCCCCCAGCACATGGTTATTCTCAGTGCCCAGTCTGTAGCTCCCTCCTGGGGGCCCTGGGGACTGATGACTGTCACTCTGTGCTCATGCAAAGCCCCGATCAATCAGCCTTTTTGTCGAGCAGCTCCCCAAAATCTCCCCAATCACAAAAAACAGCATTCCATACCTGCGTAGTACAGTGCGGAATACTTTGGGACACACAGTTAAATATTGACCAGGTTACAGTGCTGGTCGGATACAGTGCGGATCAGACACAGCACGCGTTACAGTGCAGGTTGGAAACAAAGCAGGTCAGATACAATGCAGATTACAGTGTGGGTCAGATACAGTGCATGTGGATACAGGGCAGGTCAGATACAGTGGAGGTGGTATTCATTGTGGGTTGTATATAGTGTGGGTCAGATACAGTGTGGGTTGGATGGATACAGTGCAGGTCAGAGTGTGGGTTGAATACTGTGGGTTGGATACAGTGTAGGCTACAGTGCAGGTTAAATACAGTGCGTGTCGCATACAGTGAGTGTTGACTACAGTGCAAGGTCAGATACAATGCGCGTCGGATACAGTGCGAGATACAGTGCAGGTCAGATACAGTATGGGTCACATACACTGTGAGTTGTATATATTGTGGGTCAGATACCGCATGGGCCGGATAAAGTGTAGGTTACAGTGCAAGGTCAAATACAGTGTGATTTGGATGTAGCACAGGTTTGATACAGTGTGGGTTGGATACAGTGCAGGTCAAATACAGTGTGTGACGGATACAGCGCGGGTTTCAGTGCAGGTCAAATACAATGTGGGTCGGATACAGCACAAGTTACAGTGCAAGTCGGATACAGTGCAGGCTAGATACACCAATAGTGCATTTAGTGTGACAGAGGGTCCTCAGTGTGGGGTTGTCGGCGGTGTCTTCAGTGTGGTGGTGCCAGCAGTGTCAGCAGGAGAGGGGTGCCAGTGGTGTCCTTAGAGTGCTCGTTATGGAAGTGCAGAGGTGTCAGCGGTGTCCTCAGTGTGGTGGTGCCGGCAGTACAGGGGTGCCAACAGTGTCCTCAGAGCGGTGGTGCTGGCAGTGTCGGCAGTGCAGCGGTGCCAGCGGTGTCCTCAGTGCGGTTGTGCTGGCAGTGCAGGGGTGTTAGAGGTCTCCTCAATGCAGTGGTGCCAGCAGTGTTGGCAGTGCAGGGGTGCCAATGGTGTCCTCAGTGCGGTGGTGTCGGCAATGCAGGGGTGCCAGCGGTGTCCTCAGTGCAGTTGTGCTGGCAGTGTCGGCAGTGCAGGGGTGCCAGTGGTGCTCTCAATGCAGTGGTACAAGCACTGTCAGCAGTGCTGGGGTGCCATGGTGACCTCGGTGTGATGGTGCCGGCAGTGTCGGCAGTGCAGTGGTGCCGGCAGTGTGGATGTGCTGGAGGTATCCTCAGTGCAAGAGTGCTGGCAGTGTCCTCAGTGCAGGAGTGCTGGCAGTGTCCTCAGTGCAGGAGTGCTGGCAGTGTCCCAGTGCAGGGGTGCTGGCTGTGTCCCCAGTGCAGGGGTGCTGGCAATGTTGGCAGTGTGGGCAGTGCAGGCGGCAGTGTCAACAGTGCAGAGAGCCGTGACAGACAGCTCTCTCAGCCAATCAGCGGCCTTCCATAGGTTACCGGCGTCCAAGCCAAAACCTCAGGATCCGACACCAGGAACCTTAGGTTTTTCCTCGATTGGGGATTCGAGTCAGGCGTGCATAACTGAGCCTGACTCGGATCCCCAAGTTCGGGCGGGTTCGGTTCTCAGGGAACCGAACCCGTCCATCCCTAGATTTTAAGGGAGAGTCTAAATTATTTTTTTTAAATCATATTAAGTGCTGTGTTTATGTTTTTCTTTTCATTTATCTGCTTTTGGTTATTATATTGTGATGTACTGTAAAAACAGTAGCACTCAATCCACTTTTTAATGTCCCACATCTATATTTTTGTTGTGGTTATTCATGACCCTGAGAAGGCATTTGCAGTCAATCCTGGTTTATGCAAATGAGGCTTCATGAATTACAATACCAAGAGAAAATTTCATGTACTGTACAGTATGTTCTGCGGCAAGAGTGACTGATCCCTTTATTAATGCAGCAATATGCCTCCTCTCTAGGGCTTAATTTATGTAGGAATGCACAAGAACTCAGTTCTAGGCTGGCACTTCTCATGGCCCCATGGTCTTTAATGTTTAAAGATCAACCCTATGTCTTTACTGCGTATGTCCAATGTGTAATGTAGATTATCCAATAATTTTAACTACCTGCACTATTAAGTCACCCATATGTTTTATAATTACGCCACAACTTAAATAATTCAACCAATAAATAAAGACACGGACAACTGTATAGATTGGAAAAAGGAGGTCACAGCCAAATTTATTTAAATTTGAATCTGGAATTAGAAATCTTAATCACTGGTGGCGAAAAAAACAGTGCCAACTCGGCCATGGCTTAAAAACTTTTAATCATTAAACAAATGGGGCGGAGTTTCCACCCCTTGCGCAATCCGTCTTGGTTAGAACCATCTCTCCTTAACTAGCACAGTGCTGGTCCCTCCTTAAGATGATGACCTGGTCCTCCCCTGAGGTAGTGACCGACTCGCCTTTTCTCAAAGGGGAAATGCTAGCCAAGCTCTGCTGCACTAAATTGAGCCGCCGATGAGCACTGCTTTTCGCCCGCTGCGCCTCGCCTTGCTGGAAAAACTATAACAATTTATTCCAACGTGAAAACAATTAAATGAACTTTAATAAAAAATAATTTGCCTTTCCCAAAATGGCAGGAGGAATTTGAATTCCTCAGCCTTAACATATATAACCTAACACAACCCGCCTACCAAACAAACTCTCTTTGGCTAACTGATTGATTGACAGCCTTAACCCCCTATGCACCACTATCAACATAAAAACCAGTTCCAGCCAGCTTAGCTTCATAACAAATAGGGTGCTTATATTCTCTCTATCCTATACAGTCTCTCGTTCATTTTTGATGGAACTTGGCCTGTGCAGTATGGCTGGTTCAAGGGCTCACTGCAGAATCTGTCTGCTTTCCTGTGACAGCAGCTGTTCCCTCAGAGAACCAATGTCGACCTTGGGTAAACGTGTTCTGATCATAGAGACATTAAAATATTCTATAAAATGATGCCTGTTCAATCTTAATGAGCACATTATTACTAATCCTTTTTTTTTTCTTTTTCTTTTTTTTACTGAACCAAGGAATATTGCTAATTTCAGATGAATCTAATCTTTGGAACATTTTTGTGAATTTAGAGACTTATGAATAAGTTCCAAAAACTGTTTTAACAACCACTTTGAAATAATTTTGAGCATCACTAAACTGCAGAGGATGTTGGGGTAGGATTTGAAAATAAAATCAGCGTTATCTCTTTACAACACTATCATGAACACAGACCAAACAAGGATGGCTTTATAAAGATGGTTATATATAATGCAATTACTGTAATTCAACTGGATGCAATGTAATCTAGATGGCAATGTTTTCTGCTATGAGGCTGACAATTGCAATGTGCATTACAGCTTACAGTGTGGGATGCGTCATATCAGTTACTAGGGTGGTTTATCATTAAAAGTGTATGATGTACCATCGTTCAATGGGCCTAATTCAGTATGAGTTGTAGATGTGCGGGGGAAAAATGCACACCTACAACTCTTTACCCTGACATACAGGGGGATGCCCCACACAGGGTAAGTCTGCCCCGCATGCCTGGTTCTGCCCCCCCCGCACAAACATGCGAGCGCATCACACGAAGGCAATGCTCTCGCATGTTTTGGATTGCCCTCTGCCTTCGCAGCCTTACCCGTCATGTTTAAGCTTGCAGCAGCTGTGTGCGACATCACGCAGCCGATGTGGCCCACCCTAGAAACGGTCTAGACATGCCTGCGTTGCTTGGACCGCTCCCCTAAAATGCTGCCCCAATGCCCCCTCCCGCCCGTCAGTGCCTCTGCCCGTCAATGCATCTCACAGTGTGCGCACGCACAGTGTGGCTTCTGCACATGTGCACACTGCAGAGGTCTTCAGCATGCGAATGCTGTCGGAGCAGCGTTCCATGCTGAATTAGGCCTTATGTCCACTTTTTTTTAAAATCACCTTGGGATGTATCCTACCTTCTGTCTTTCAAAAAGGAAACATGAGTGGCTTTAATTGCCTGAATAAAGAGGGGATGCGGTTATGTGACCGCCGGTCAATATACCAATGCCGGAATCCCGCCTGGTGGAAATCTCGACAGTCGGCATGCCAACTGACAGGGACTATTCCCACTCGTGGGTGTCCACAACACCCATAGAGTGGGAACAAAAACTGTAGTGAGCGCAGTGAGCCACCAAGCCCGCTGCGTTTGCCCCCCACCAGCATTCTAAACAACGGGATCCCAGCGTCGGTATGGTGACCGGCGGTCACCCATTCCCAACCCATAAAGAGGCATCATTCTAAATACTGTCCCAGTTCCCAAAACAGGAACCATATTTATTTTCAGGAACCTTGTGGAAGTGCAGTTCATAACTTTAATCAAGGCATTATTGATTTCATGTACTATTAAAATTATTTATTGAAAGGAATGATTTACCATGATTATATGTGACCTGTAAATGACAGAAGGTAAATCATAAACAAATGAAAATCAGACATCAGTACATTAACAAAGACTTCATGTTCCTTTTCTGATTGATATCCACATTTTATGCCTGCTTCCTTTTGACTGTCCACACTACTCTCACTGTGCTCAAAACAGTGATTATACAGTATCTCCTCAGCTCTTTAGTAAATTGTGCTCTCATTCTGTACATTCTGTACATTTTATCCAGCTATGTTCCTGGAAACATTTGGGTTCATTTAGTAGTTTTCAACTGTTTTCAGGATCCTTTAATCATACACAGATGATTTCATATAATTATCCAACCTTTTTCCATAGACAGAAATAAATAAAAAAACATTAAAAGTTGGGGGCAGTAGCAGATATACTGCAATGCTGCCAAAGCATTTGCTTAGAGCCTGGCGGATCCCAAGCGGGGGCAAAGTGTGGCAGACCTGACAGTGACACAGGGAAGGGGATGGAGACGGAAAAGAAAAACTGAAGAGTAAGAGGAGAATGTACAAGATCACATGGTGGGCCATTCTCTCTTCAGTAGCTCAGGGCTGGGGACTTCACTGCCCTGGGGCTACTTCTGATGTCACAAGGTCATGTGACAGCGGTATACCTGAAAAATATGTTTTTTTTGTTGTTTGTATAAATCGGAATCCACATATCAGTCTGTCCCTCACATGCCACCTACTGCCACTTATCAATTCTCTCCCACTCAAGCTCCCTCCTGCTTACTGACAGCATGTCCCACCTATGCTCCCTCCTGCTCACCCACAGCATATCCCATACACATTCCCTCCTGCCCACAACAGCACGTCCCTCAACCCCCTACCCCCCCCTCTCCTCCCCCACAGCCACTGGAGGATTTTATCTATGAGCTGCAGCCCCCCCCCCCCCCCCCCCTCCAGTAAAATCTGCCACTTCAGTGAACTCAGCTGAGCCAGTTGCAGAATATATGACTGTGGCTTCACTGTGACTGGTAGTGGCTTCCTATTAGAGGTCCTACCTTCTAGTCTCCCGCAGGACAGGCAGTTCCGTTGGGAAATGTTTCCTCCCTCCAGACCGCCAGGCCGGGCTGCAATTAGCAGAGAGCTGGCTTCCTGTAGGAAGCCACTCCCTGCCTGATCATCAGCCTAATCTATCTTCTATGGGCTGTAGCCAATGCATTCGGGGGTTTGTGCTTGCGCACTTAAGCCGTCGCTTGTGCACATGGCCTGGTCCCGGCGCCTAAAAAGAGGAGTGTACTGGCGCTGGTTGTTGTTTCTCCAATATTAATAAACAAACGTGGTTGAATTAAAATATGTAAACAATTTATTCACTAGACAGTAAATGTACCATAACACTTAAAAGCATATAATTGGGCATGAATAAAAACTGAGAACCAAATAGAAATAGCTGCTGGTGTGTGTCCACATGGGATCCCGGACTAAAGGATAAAGTTCCCTGGGGAATAATGATGTTTAGATACAGCTGGTGTTACCCATGGCGATGGAGTCCTCCAGGTGCTTGGGAATTAACAGCAAGCAAGCTGTGATGATTAAGCAAAAGCTGGGTCTCTCCAATCAGTGCTGTAATAATGCAGTTCCACAGAGAAAGTTCCAAAGGCAAGGAATAAATGGATTAAAAGTCCATATCTGGATCCTCTTGAAGTGGAGCGCATGTGGTGATGGCAGCCTGTCAGCTCCATTGCGCAGGCTCCGGGACTTGAGACACAGGACTCTCCGCTGGTCTCAAACAGGGGTTATGGATGCCCCCCTACCCAAAAAAGTAGGAGCAGCTGCTGCCCCGACGGACCCCACTGACAGGGCCGAATCATGGTAGCCCGCAAGCATATTTCTAAGTACTGGCTGCCTAAATACTCCTGACAGGCGGACAGTGATTATAGCTACCTGGTGCCTACTCAGCCTCCATCGCTCGCCTGTTTTGGCATACACTGACTGCGGAGCGGGTGGGATTTGGCATACACTGACTGACTGGGGTGAATTGTTGTTTGAGGAAGGTGGGCCCTCAATCGAGGTCTTGCTTAGAGCCCCATGAGGTCTAAATCTGCTTCTGGCTGGGGGTACTTGAGGACTGGAGTTGTACACCACTGGTTTAGATGGTCAACCTGGCTTCCCATGAAGTGCTAACAACAGGAGGGGGTAGGTACATAGACGACTATGGGCCCCCTCTACCCTGAGAATAATGGCAATGATGCATGTGCTGAAATCACAAAGAGTTTTCTACACATGCACCATATTTCCATCACTACCTTTGAAAACATTATGCTGGTACAATATTGAAGATGGTTTATTCATAAAATATGGAGCAGGAGTGGGTTAGGTTCGGGAGACTTTTAGACAAATAAATAACATCTCATCTGTACATATAGCCATTTAACTTATTTCCTCATCTGTTTTATTAATACTTTTATTTAGTGATGAGCGGGTTCGGATCCTCGGAATCCGACCCGCCCGAACTTCACCTTTTTTTTACACGGGTCCGAGCGACTCGGATCCTCCCGCCTTGCTCGGTTAACCCGAGCGCGCCCGAACGTCATCATCCCGCTGTCGGATTCTCGCGAGACTCGGATTCTATATAAGGAGCCGCGCGTCGCCGCCATTTTCACACGTGCATTGAGATTGATAGGGAGAGGACGTGGCTGGCGTCCTCTCCGAGTCCGTTGTATTATATTAGAACTTAGTTAGTTATAATTGTGGGGAGGATTGGGGACGGGGAGCAGCTGTTAGGGAGTACAGTGCAGGGTTTTGAGTTTAATCCGTTGTTTCTCTGCCTGAAAAAAAACGCTCCACCATATCTGTGCTCACTCAGTGTGCTGCACTGCTGCATGATATATCTGTGCTGAGTGCACTGCTCACACTGCCTAATTGTGGGGACTGGGGAGCAGTTATAGCAGGAGTACAGTGCACAGTTTTGCTGACAGTGACCACCAGTCCAGTATACGTTTGTCTGCCTGAAAAACACTGTGGTGTTTTTTTTTTCTTTCTTCATGCTAGTTTGTTTAGCAGTCTGCTGACACTGCAGTGTCCACCAGGTCCGTTATACAGTATATTATATATATAATTAAGCACTAAGCAGCAGTACGGTAGGCCACGGCTGTACCTACCTCTGTGTCGACTCGTCACTCGTCGTCCATAAGTATAAGTAATACTATCCATCCATCTACATTGTATACCTGTGGTGTTTTTTTTTTTATTTCTTCATACTAGTTTAGCAGTCTGCTGCTGACACTGTCCACCAGGTTCGTTATACAGTAAATTATATTTATATATAAGCACTAAGCAGCAGTACGGTAGGCCACGGCTGTACCTACCTCTGTGTCGTCACTCGTTCATAAGTATAAGTAATACTATACTATCCATCCATCTACATTGTATACCTGTGGTGTTTTTTTTTTCTTTCTTCATACTAGTTTAGCAGTCTGCTGACACTGTCCACCAGGTCCGTTATACACACAGTATATTATATTTATATATAAGCACTAAGCAGCAGTACAGTAGGCCACGGCTGTACCTACCTCTGTGTCGTCAGTGCACTCGTCGTCCATAAGTATAAGTAATACTATACTATCCATCCATCTACATTGTATACCTGTGGTGTTTTTTTTTTCTTTCTTCATACTAGTTTAGCAGTCTGCTGACACTGTCCACCAGGTCCGTTATACAGTATATTATATTTATATATAAGCACTAAGCAGCAGTACGGTAGGCCACGGCTGTACCTACCTCTGTGTCGTCAGTGCACTCGTCGTCCATAAGTATAAGTAATACTATACTATCCATCCATCTACATTGTATACCTGTGGTGGGTTTTTTTTCTTTCTTCATACTAGTTTAGCAGTCTGCTGCTGACACTGTCCACCAGGTCCGTTATACAGTATATTATATTTATATATAAGCACTAAGCAGCAGTACGGTAGGCCACGGCTGTACCTACCTCTGTGTCGTCACTCGTCGTCCATAAGTATAAGTAATACTATACTATCCATCTATCTACATTGTATACCTGTGGTGTTTTTTTTTTCTTTCTTCATACTAGTTTAGCAGTCTGCTGCTGACACTTTCCACCAGGTCCGTTATACAGTATATTATATTTATATATAAGCACTAAGCAGCAGTACGGTAGGCCACGGCTGTACCTACCTCTGTGTCGTCACTCGTCGTCCATAAGTATAAGTAATACTATACTATCCATCCATCTACATTGTATACCTGTGGTGTTTTTTTTTCTTTCTTCATACTAGTTTAGCAGTCTGCTGCTGACACTGTCCACCACGTCTGTTATACAGTATATTATATTTATATATAAGCACTAAGCAGCAGTACGGTAGGCCACGGCTGTACCTACCTCTGTGTCGTCACTCGTCGTCCATAAGTATAAGTAATACTATACTATCCATCCATCTACATTGTATACCTGTGGTGGCTTTTAGTTGTGCGCAAAATATGGAGAACAAAAATGTGGAGGTTAAAAAAATAGGGAAAGATCAAGATCCACTTCCACCTCGTGCTGAAGCTGCTGCCACTAGTCATGGCCGAGACGATGAAATGCCATCAACGTCGTCTGCCAAGGCCGATGCCCAATGTCATAGTACAGAGCATGTAAAATCCAAAACACAAAAGATCAGTAAAAAAATGACCCAAAAATCAAAATTAAAAGCGTCTGAGGAGAAGCGTAAACTTGCCAATATGCCATTTACGACACGGAGTGGCAAGGAACGGCTGAGGCCCTGGTCTATGTTCATGGCTAGTGGTTCAGCTTCACATGAGGATGGAAGCACTCATCCTCTCGCTAGAAAAAAAGAAAAGACTTGCGGCAAAAGCACAGCAAAGAACTGTGCGTTCTTCGAAATCCCAAATCCCAAAGGAGAGTCCAATTGTGTCGGTTGCGATGCCTGACCTTCCCAACACTGGACGGGAAGAGCTTGCGCCTTCCACCATTTGCACGCCCCCTGCAAGTGTTGAAAGGAGCATCCGCAGTCCAGGAATATGGCCATTGACATGCCTGGTGAAAATACCCAAAAAATCAGCTTTTCAGTGTGGAAGTATTTCAACAGAAATGCGGACAACAGGTGTCAAGCCGTGTGTTGCCTTTGTCAAGCTGTAATAAGTAGGGATAAGGATGTTAACCACCTTGGAACATCCTCCCTTATACGTCACCTGCAGCGCATTCATAATAAGTCAGTGACAAGTTCAAAAACTTTGGGCGACAGCGGAAGCAGTCCACTGACCAGTAAATCCCTTCCTCTTGTAACCAAGCTCGCGCAAACCACACCACCAACTCCCTCAGTGTCAATTTCCTCCTTACCCAGGAAAGCCAATAGTCCTGCAGGCCATGTCACTGGCAAGTCTGACGAGTCCTCTCCTGCCTGGGATTCCTCCGATGCATCCTTGAGTGTAACGCCTACTGCTGCTGGCGCTGCTGTTGTTGCTGCTGGGAGTCGATCGTCATCCCAGAGGGGAAGTCGGAAGACCACTTGTACTATTTCCAGTAAGCAATTGACTGTCCAACAGTCCTTTGCGAGGAAGATGAAATATCACAGCAGTCATCCTGTTGCAAAGCGGAGAACTGAGGCCTTGACAACTATGTTGGTGTTAGACGTGCGTCCGGTATCCGCCGTTAGTTCACAGGGAACTAGACAATTTCTTGAGGTAGTGTGCCCCCGTTACCAAATACCATCTAGGTTCCACTTCTCTAGGCAGGCGATACCGAGAATGTACAGGGACGTCAGAAAAAGACTCACCAGTGTCCTAAAAAATGTAGTTGTACCCAATGTCCACTTAACCACGGACATGTGGACAAGTGGAGCAGGGAAGACTCAGGACTACATGACTGTGACAGCCCACTGGGTAGATGTATTGCCTCCCGCTGCAAGAACAGCAGCGGCGGCACCAGTAGCAGCATCTCGCAAACGCCAACTCGTTCCTAGGCAGGCTACGCTTTGTATCACCGTTTTCCAGAATAGGCACACAGCTGAAAACCTCTTACGGCAACTGAGGAAGATCATCGCAGAATGGCTTACCCCAATTGGACTCTCCTGGGGATTTGTGACATCGGACAATGCCAGCAATATTGTGAGTGCATTACATCTGGGCAAATTCCAGCACGTCCCATGTTTTGCACATACCTTGAATTTGGTGGTGCAGAATTATTTAAAAAACGACAGGGGCGTGCTAGAGATGCTGTCGGTGGCCAGAAGAATTGCGGGCCACTTTCAGCGTACAGGCACCGCGTACAGAAGACTGGAGCACCACCAAAAACACCTGAACCTGCCCTGCCATCATCTGAAGCAAGAGGTGGTAACGAGGTGGAATTCAACCCTCTATATGCTTCAGAGGATGGAGGAGCAGCAAAAGGCCATTCAAGCCTATACATCTGGCCATGATATAGGCAAAGGAGGTGGAATGCACCTGTCTCAAGCGCAGTGGAGAATGATTTCAACGTTGTGCAAGGTTCTGCAACCTTTTGAACTTGCCACACGTGAAGTCAGTTCAGACACTGCCAGCCTGAGTCAGGTCATTCCCCTCATCAGGCTTTTGCAGAAGAAGCTGGAGGCATTGAAGGAGGAGCTAAAATAGAGCGATTCCGCTAGGCATGTGGGACTTGTGGATGGAGCCCTTCATTCGCTTAACCAGGATTCACGTGTGGTCAATCTGTTGAAATCAGAGCACTACACTTTGGCCACCGTGCTCGATCCTAGATTTAAAACCTACCTTGGATCTCTCTTTACGGCAGACACAAGTCTGCAGAGGTTCAAAGACCTGCTGGTGACAAAATTGTCAAGTCAAGCGGAACGCGACCCGTCAACATCTCCTCCTTCACATTCTCCCGCAACTGGGGGTGCGAGGAAAAGGCTACGAATTCCGAGCCCACCCGCTGGCGGTGATGCAGGGCAGTCTGGAGCGACTGCTGATGCTGACATCTGGTCCGGACTGAAGGACCTGCCAACGATTACTGACAAGTCGTCTACTGTCACTGCATATGATTCTCTCACCATTGAAAGAATGGTGGAGGATTATATCAGTGACCGCATCCAAGTAGGCACGTCAGACAGTCCGTACGTATATTGGCAGGAAAAAGAGGCAATTTGGAGGCCCTTGCACAAACTGGCTTTATTCTACCTAAGTTGCCCTCCCTCCAGTATTTACTCCGAAATAGTGTTTAGTGCCGCCGCTCACCTTGTCAGCAATCGGCGTACGAGGTTACTTCCAGAAAATGTGGAGAAGATGATGTTCATTAAAATTAATTATAATCAATTCCTCCATGGAGACATTCACCAGCAGCAATTGCCTCCAGAAAGTACACGAGGACCTTTGATGGTGTATTCCAGTGGGGACTAATTAATAATCTGTGAGGAGGGGGATGTACACAGTGAAAGGGGTGATGAATCGGACGATGATGATGAGGTGGACATCTTGCCTCTGTAGAGCCAGTTTGTGCAAGGAGAGATTGATTGCTTCTTTTTTGGTGGGGGCCCAAACCAACCAGTCATTTCAGTCACAGTCGTGTGGCAGACCCTGTCGCTGAAATGATGGGTTCGTTAAAGTGTGCATGTCCTGTTTTTACAACATAAGGGTGGGTGGGAGGGCCCAAGAACAATTCCATCTTGCACCTCTTTTTTCTTTCATTTTTCTTTGCGTCATGTGCTGTTTGTGGAGTATTTTTTTGAAGGGCCATCCTGCGTGACACTGCAGTGCCACTCCTAGATGGGCCAGGTGTTTGTGTCGGCCACAAGGGTCGCTTAGCTTAGTCACACAGCTACCTCATTGCGCCTCTTTTTTTCTTTGCGTCATGTGCTGTTTGGGGAGTATTTTTTTGAAGGGCCATCCTGCGTGACACTGCAGTGCCACTCCTAGATGGGCCAGGTGTTTGTGTCGGCCACTAGGGTCGCTTAGCTTAGCCATCCAGCGACCTCTGTGCAAATTTTAGGACTAAAAATAATATTGTGAGGTGTGAGGTGTTCAGAATAGACTGAAAATTAGTGGAAATTATGGTTATTGAGGTTAATAATACTATGGGATCAAAATGACCCCCAAATTCTATGATTTAAGCTGTTTTTTAGGGTCTTTTGAAAAAAACACCCGAATCCAAAACACACCCGAATCCGACAAAAAAAATTCGGTGAGGTTTTGCCAAAACGCGTCCGAACCCAAAACACGGCCACGGAACCGAACCCAAAACCAAAACACAAAACCCGAAAAATTTCAGGTGCACATCACTACTTTTATTATTACATCTGTATATTACTGATTTTACTAATAACCATATTGTTTTATTGTTAAAGAGAGAAAACATGCACAACTAAAAACAACTTCACTGTGAGATTTTAAATGGTCCAGGAAATATTTCTGCAGAAAGACACTTGTACCTTTCCCATCCCCCTTATTTCCTATAGACCAGCCACAGCACTGGAGGAAGATAACAGGTGGCATTGGCGGATGGCATTAGCTGTGGAACAAGCTGTGCACAGTCAATTACCACTACCAGTAACTATATGTTTTATGTCCCTCGCATCAGCCATGGAATTACCTTTTAAAACGTTTCTCAGCTCCCCACTGTGCAGAAGTTTAAAAGGAATCCCTGGCTGGCAAATGGTATGAGGTTTATTTATTTGATATAGTTTCCTCCATTCTGTTTTCCATTTTAATTGAGGTGCTGGTTAAATATCTATTTTTTAAATGTTTAAAATTTGGATTACCAGAGGGAGACCAGGGTAGAATACATCCCACTAAATCTTTATTTGTTTTCTATTACATTTATTTTATGGGATCCAGCCAGGATGGCGGTGCTCGGGATGCCGGCAGTTGAAATACTGACGCCGGAATCCTGACACTGATGACTATCGCTGCGATGGGATCTGACTGCTGGGATCCTGAACAGGGATATGTCAGGCTGGCGGAGAGGCAAGCCACACAGGGGGGTTGGGTTAGGTTTAGGATGGAGAGGGAGTGTTAGGCTGCAGGCAGAGCCGGATTAAGGGGGGGCGGGGTTCTGGGGATAAGTACCCCTGGGCCCCACGCTGTGAGAGGGCCCCCCGCCGCCGCCGAACACCGCAGATCGGATCTCTATCATTGATCCGATCTGCGCTCCCTGCTCATCCCAGCCCACTGACAGCCGTCAAGCAGCCGACCCCAGCGCTGCAGACTTTTACTGGGCAGCTGAGCCGAACGACGGCTCCGCTGTCCAATGATGAGGTAATCTGCAGCATGCGGCTCCGTGACTGGCTGGAGCGCAGGCTGCAGGGGAAGAAGGAGGCGGGATCCCGTCCATGCACAGCCTCGGCAGAGGTGGAGGATGTTGTACCCAACGGAGGAGAGTGGAACAAGCTCTCCTCCTGTTCAGTGTGTGTTCAGTGCAAAAGTAAGATAGCCTGCATTAACTCTTTTTCATGTCAGAAAAATGTGAAGTCAATGTTCTTATATGTGTATATGTATATATGTATGTATATATATATATATATATATATTAGTGATGAGCGGGTTCGGATCCTCGGGATCCGAACCCCCCCGAACTTCACCCATTTTACACGGGTCCGAGGCAGACTCGGATCCTCCCGCCTTGCTCGGTTAACCCGAGCGCGCCTGAACGTCATCATCCCGCGGTCGGATTCTCGCGAGATTCGGATTCTATATAAGGAGCAGCGCATCGCCGCCATTTTTCACTCGTGCATTGTAGATGATCGTGAGAGGACGTGGCTGGCGTCCTCTCAGTTTCTATGTTCAGTGGGCTGCAAATTGTGCTGCAAATATCTGTGCTCAGTGTGCTGCAAATATCTGTGCTCAGTGTGCTAATTGCTTTATTGTGGGGACTGGGGACCAGCAGTATTATATAGTAGGAGGACAGTGCAGAGTTTTGCTGACCAGTGACCACCAGTATTATACGTTCTCTGCCTGAAAAACGCTCCATATCTGTGCTGCATTGTAGTATATAGTAGGAGGACAGTGCAGAATTTTGCTGACCACCAGTATAACTATATATATAGCAGTACGGTACAGTAGTCCACTGCTCTACCTACCTCTGTGTCGTCAAGTATACTATCCATCCATACCTGTGGTGCATTTCAGTTTTGCACAGTTTGCTGACCACCTGTATATACTATATAGCAGTACGGTACAGTAGGCCACTGCTCTACCTACCTCTGTGTCGTCAAGTATACTATCCATCCATACCTGTGGTGCATTTCAGTTGTGCGCAGTATATATAGTAGTAGGCCATTGCTATTGATATATTACTGGCATATAATTCCACACATTAAAAAATGGAGAACAAAAACGTGGAGGGTAAAATAGGGAAAGATCAAGATCCACTTCCACCTCGTGCTGAAGCTGCTGCCACTAGTCATGGCCGAGACGATGAAATGCCATCAACGTTGTCTGCCAAGGCCGATGCCCAATGTCATAGTAGAGAGCATGTAAAATCCAAAAAAATAAAGCTCAGTAAAATGACCCAAAAATCTAAATCAAAATCATCTGAGGAGAAACGTAAACTTGCCAATGTGCCATTTGCGACACGGAGTGGCAAGGAACGGCTGAGGACCTGGCCTATGTTCAAGGCTAGTGGTTCAGCTTCACATGAGGATGGAAGCACTCATCCTCCTGCTAGAAAACTTAAAAGAGTTAAGATGGCAAAAGCACAGCAAAGAACTGTGCGTTCTTCTAAATCACAAATCCCCAAGGAGAGTCCAATTGTGTCGGTTGCGATGCCTGCACCTCTTTTTTCTTTCATTTTTCTTTGCATCATGTGCTGTTTGGGGACTATTTTTGGATGTGCCATCCTGTCTGACACTGCAGTGCCACTCCTAGATGGGCCAGGTGTTTGTGTCGGCCACTTGGGTCGCTTAGCTTAGTCACACAGCTACCTCATTGCACCTCTTTTTTTCTTTGCATCATGTGCTGTTTGGGGACTATTTTTTTGAAGTGCCATCCTGTCTGACACTGCAGTGCCACTCCTAGATGGGCCAGGTGTTTGTGTCGGCCACTTGGGTTGCTTAGCTTAGTCACACAGCTACCTCATTGCGCCTCTTTTTTTCTTTGCATCATGTGCTGTTTGGGGACTATTTTTTGGAAGTGCCATCCTGTCTGACACTGCAGTGCCACTCCTAGATGGGCCAGGTGTTTGTGTCGGCCACTCGTGTCGCTTAGCTTAGTCACACAGCTTCAATCTTGCACCTCTTTTTTTCTTTGCATCATGTGCTGCTTGGGGACTATTTTTTTAATCTGCCATCCTGTCTGACACTGCAGTGTCACTCCTAGATGGGCCAGGTGTTTGTGTCGGCCACTTGGGTCGCTTAGCTTAGCCATCCAGCGACCTTGGTGCACCTCTTTTTTTCTTTGCATCGTGTGCTGTTTGGGGGCTATTTTTTAAATCTGCCATCCTGTCTGACACTGTAGTGCCACTCCTAGATGGGCCAGGTGTTTGTGTCGGCCAGTTGGGTCGCTTATCTTAGCCATCCAGCGACCTTGGTGCACCTCTTTTTTTCTTTGCATCATGTGCTGTTTGGGGACTATTTTTTAAATCTGCCATCCTGTCTGACACTGCAGTACCACTCCTAGATGGGTCAGGTCTTTGTGTCGGCCACTTGGGTCGCTTAACTTAGTTACACAGCTACCTCATTGCGCCTCTTTTTTTCTTTGCATCATGTGCTGTTTGGGGACTATTTTTTTGAAGTGCCATCCTGTCTGACACTGCAGTGCCACTCCTAGATGGGCCAGGTGTTTGTGTCAGCCACTTGGGTTGCTTAGCTTAGTCACACAGCTACCTCATTGCGCCTCTTTTTTTCTTTGCATCGTGTGCTGTTTGGGGACTATTTTTTGGAAGTGCCATCCTGTCTGACACTGCAGTGCCACTCCTAGATGGGCCAGGTGTTTGTGTCGGCCACTTGGTTCGCTTAGCTTAGTCACACAGCTTCAATCTTGCACCTCTTTTTTTCTTTGCATCATGTGCTGTTTGGGGACTATTTTTTTAATCTGCCATCCTGTCTGACACTGCAGTGTCACTCCTAGATGGGCCAGGTGTTTGTGTCGGCCACTTGGGTCGCTTAGCTTAGCCATCCAGCGACCTTGGTGCACCTCTTTTTTTCTTTGCATCGTGTACTGTTTGGGGGCTATTTTTTAAATCTGCCATCCTGTCTGACACTGCAGTGCCACTCCTAGATGGGCCAGGTGTTTGTGTCGGCCACTTGGGTCGCTTAACTTAGTCACACAGCTACCTCATTGCGCCTCTTTTTTTCTTTACATCATGTGCTGTTTGGGGACTATTTTTTTAATCTGCCATCCTGTCTGACACTGCAGTGCCACTCCTAGATGGGCCAGGTGTTTGTGTCGGCCACTTGGGTCGCTTAGCTTAGCCATCCAGTGACCTTGGTGCACCTCTTTTTTTCTTTGCATCATGTGCTGTTTTGGGGACTATTTTTTAAATCTGCCATCCTGTCTGACACTGCAGTGCCACTCCTAGATGGGCCAGGTGTTTGTGTCGGCCACTTGGGTTGCTTAGCTTAGTCACACAGCTACCTCATTGCGCCTCTTTTTTTGTTTGCATCATGTGCTGTTTGGGGACTATTTTTTTGAAGTGCCATCTTGTCTGACACTGCAGTGCCACTCCTAGATGGGCCAGGTGTTTGTGTCGGCCACTTGGGTCGCTTAGCTTAGTCATCCAGCGACCTCGGTGCAAATTTTAGGACAAAAAAATAATATTGTGTGGTGTGAGGTGTTCAGAATAGACTGAAAATGAGTGGAAATTATGGTTATTGAGGTTAAAAACTGACCCCCAAATTCTATGATTTAAGCTGTTTTTGAGGGTTTTTTGTAAAAAAACACCTGAATCCAAAACACACCCGAATCCAACAAAAAAATTTCAGGGAGGTTTTGCCAAAACGCGTCCGAATCCAAAACACGGCAGCGGAACCGAATCCAAAACCAAAACACAAAACCCGAAAAATTTCCGGTGCACATCACTAATATATATGCATTTGTTTGTTAATATACAGTATGTATATATGTATGTTCATATATCTGTTTAATTCATCCTACAGCGTTTAATTAATTGCTGCTTGTAAAACGCTTTGTCCCTGATGATGGGGTGTTACCCCAAAACGCCGTAGGATGAATTAAACAGATACCTTTTGCATCACTGGTTGTAATAGTCTGCTTGAGTGCCGCCGGATTTGTGTTCTATAAAGGATAGGGCCGTCTACCCACGGAGGGCACAGCAGCAAGAAAATACCTGTATACAGTATTGAGTGCCGGGTGAACAGTTTGTATATATATATATATATATATTATATATATATTACGCAGAATATAATATATCCAAGCTACCCGATCCTCGCCTAGTTCAAATTTTACAGTGTGTGTCATTTACATATATATATATATATATATATATATTCTGATTTTAATTTTAGACCTTAGGGCCCCCTTGTTTTAAGTACCCCGGGCCCCCCGAAGCCTTAATCCGGCTCTGGCTGCAGGGTGGGACGGTTAGGATTAGGTTGCGGGGAGGGAGGGTTAGGCAGCCCTGGGGAGGGTACAGTTAGGCTGCGGGGGGAGGTAGGGAGGGTTAGGTTTAGGCTGCAGGAATGGAGGGTTAGGGCTCCAGGCAGAGCCGGCCCTAGCCAATTTGATGCCCTAGGCAAAATTTTGTCTGGTGCCCCCTAGCTCCGCCGCTAGTTCTGCATCTGTACCTGCAACGCTCAGGTAGTGGGGCCCACCGGGGGGTTACCCTGTGGGCCAGTTCAACTCTGCACAATGCCACACAGTAATGACCATAATACATATAATTCCACACAGTAAAGGAACCTTACACATATGCCCCACATTAGTAATGCCCATAATACACATAATGCTACACAGTAATGCACCTTACACATATGCCCCACATTAGTAATGCCCATAATACACATATACTGCCACAGATACTGCCACACTTGCTGGTTATACAAAAAGATCAGTATCAAACATGTAGAAACTGTCCATTCTCTTCACTATTCAGTGTGTTTGCTGGTGTCTGTTACTCCCGTTAACTGCATGCACTTTACTTTATACTGTGGGAGCTAAATGCTCTGCCCTCCAGTCTGATGTGTCCAAAAGTCATGCTGCACTGATGTTTCATATAGAAATAGCACAACGCAACTTACTGACCACATTACAGTGCTAGATGGCAGGGGAATTTTACGGTATGGACTGACTAGGAAATAAAGTGTGGGGAGAACACTGCCCATGTTATGTCCCTGCAGACACCTGGGGTTTGCACAGGGATAAGGGACACACACAGGATGGCAGGGTCCCCCTCCCCCATGTGCACAAGCAGTATAGGTGATGTCAGGTTTCTGTGAAGCAGTCTTCCAAAATACACGTGTTATCATAAGAAGCCATCCAGTAATAACCTTATATAGTCAGTAAAAATGTCACAGGTCCAGGAATTGCATTTACTGGGCTTCTGCTGTCTGTCTGAGGTCTCACAAGTCAGGGGCATTCAAGCATGTCGGAGGAAGTTTAAGGCACAGTGTGCATTTTTTTTGACAAATGTAAACAGCAGTGTATACAAGTACTGATTGAATACATTTGAAAGTAACAGTTAGTTTGCGGACTGTCCCTCTCAGCATGAGATGCTGCAGGGACATGCTTGGATGCCCCTAGACATGCTTGAATGCCCTAGGCAAATGCCTAGCCTGCCTATAGCTAAGGCCGGCTCTGGCTCCGGGGCGGGTTAGGTTTTGGCTGCGGGAATGGAGGGTTAGGGCTCTAGGGAGGGTTAGGTTTTAGCTGCGGGAATGGAGGGTTAGGCACCTCCGGGGAGTGTTAGAGTTAGGCTAAGGGGGGGATGGGGGGGAGGGGGAATTAGGGTCATACTGCAGATTGAGAGGGTGAGGGGATTGGATATAGTATGCTCATCTACTAGCTGAGGGATCCTGAGCGTCGGGATGCTGCTGTTGGTATTATGACTGCCAGCATCCCAAGCACCAGGATCCCAATACCATTGTTTATTTTATGTTCGGGAAAAGAAGACTGCACTCGCTCCTAAAGCTCACTGGTCCTATAATATCTAGACAAGCAGGTGAATGAAGTGATGTACAGTATGTAGGAAAGTAGCTGGTATGTGGATTGTACTGCGTAATGTAGGACAGTATTGGTCAGATCTACATCCAGGTTCAAATGTGTCAATGGCTTTCCATTACTGACAAAGAGCCTGATTCATAGGTGGTCGCAGTGGTAATGTCGGACAAAACCATGTTTTCAGTCTCTGCATGAGTCTGAATCGCATTCCCCATATATCCTGATGGTTTTTGCTCAAAGACACAAATAGAAATTGCATGCAGAGACTTGTCATTTTGGCGCCTGTTTCTGAGTGGTTATAGAGGGGTGACTAGACAGGCACGAGTATATTTCAATATTTGTGTTCCAATGTCTAAATAGACAGTGTGTAGATGGACAGTCAATAGGTCGACACCATATGGTCAACATACATTTGGTCGACAGGGTCAAAAAGTCGACAGGTAAAGGTAGACAGTGCTTGAGATCGACTGGTATAAGGCTAACAGGTTCAAATAGGCGACTTGACAATGGTCAACACACACATGGTCGACAAAAGTTTTTTGGGGTTTTCGCAAGTTTTTCAACTTTTGCTTGATTTACCATCCATGTGGACTACAATTGGGAATAGTAATCTGTGGCAGATTGGGAATAGTAATCTGTGGCAGATTGGGAATAGTAATCTGTGGCGAAGCGAGCCTTCAAGGTTATATATTTGCAATACTTGTGGCCACATATGATGGAACATAGAAAATTACACCCAGTGTTTTTTTTTTAAAAAGGTGTGTCAACCTTTTTGTGTCGACCATTTCCATATTGAAATTGTAACCCTGGCTACCTCTTGTACCTGTTAATATTTTCTACTGTCTACCTTTTCCATGTCGACCTTTTGACCCTTTAACTAATGCATTTCGACCATATGGGGTTGACCTAATGACTGTCTATCTAATTACTGTAGATCTTCTATACCACACCCTTAATATTTATCTACTTTTTAGATTCAAAACTGCTAAGATGCTTCTTTTCACTTGAGAGTAGACAGTTACCCTCGTTGAGGGCCTGATTCTGTGTCTGCAGGCAATGCATATGTTTATGTACAGTAGCTGTCTGATGCATCTAAAGGGCCATACACACTGGTCGATATATCGGCCGTTCTCTTGAATGGCCGATATATTGCGGGACCGTCGGCCAGTGTGTACAGCCGATACATCTGTGAACTCCGTCATTCACAGACTTATCGCGTCGGCCGTGCAGCACAGCCGACGGACAATATATCTACCGATACATTGGTGCGTCGCTGTGTGTGTACGGCGGTCGGCCGACCGCCCTTACACATGCTGCGGCGGCCGGCGGTGATTGACAGCTGAACTGGGCAGGCGTGTGTACACTCCCGCCAAGTTCATGACGTCAGTCCCCGACGGATCGGGCAGTGTGTATGCTCAACATACTGCCCGATCCGTCCATAGATATATCTGCAGATCAATTGATCTGCAGCTATTAGTGTGTACCCACCTTAAGTCACACTGGGCATACATTCTGATTCTCACTGCGCAGAGATGCAGAGTGTATTGGCTCAGGGAGTGCAGATTTTAGTGGGAGTTATTGGGCGTGGCTCAGATGCAAAGTCGCTCACACTGGAATCCATGCTCAGATGGAGAAACTGCACCTGCCATAGGACTGGTCTTATTTAAGCTGGGTACACACTGGCAGATATATCTGCAGTCCAATCGATCTGCAGATATATCTGCAGATGGTGGTTGTTCATACACACAGAAAGATGCACCAATATATCTTAAAGATATATCTGCTGTTCAATCTATCTGCAGCTATATATGCAGATGGGGGAATTGTTCATACACACTGAAAGATGCACCAATATATCTGCAGATATATTGGTCATCTGCTGTATTGCACAGCAGATGCAATATATCTGTGAAAGACGTCTTTCACAGACATATTGCTTGTACACACCTGCAGATCAGCAAAAGATATATTGGACAACCAACTGATTGGCCAATATATCTGCCAGTGTGTACCCAGCATAAGTTTCCATGGTATTGGGTGAGGACTAGTGACAGGACTAGCTACTTTAATCCTCAGGGAGAAGGGAAATGTGATGAAGGAGATAGCAGAACATGGTGTAGCGTGGTGCGGGGCAGTCGACGGGTACCGATATCTGTAGTGAGAGGCAGAGGTAGCTGTGCTCTCACAGAGAATAGGATCAGTAAATGGGGGAGTAGAGTAGACAGGAAACCATAATAGGAAACTAGTGATGTGCACCGGACATTTTTCGGGTTTTGTGTTTTGGTTTTGGATTCGGTTCCGCGGCCGTGTTTTGGATTCGGACGCGTTTTGGCAAAACCTCACCGAAATTTTTTTGTCGGATTCGGGTGTGTTTTGGATTCGGGTGTTTTTTTCAAAAACCCCTAAAAAACAGCTTAAATCATAGAATTTGGGGGTCATTTTGATCCCATAGTATTATTAACCTCAATTACCATAATTTCCACTCATTTCCAATCTATTCTGAACACCTCACACCTCACAATATTATTTTTAGTCCTACAATTTGCACCAAGGTCGCTGAATGACTAAGCTAAGCGACCCAAGTGGCCGACACAAACACCTGGCCCATCTAGGAGTGGCACTGCAGTGTCAGGCAGGATGGCACTTCCAAAAAATTGTCCCCAAACAGCACATGATGCAAAGAAAAAAGAGGCGCACCAAGGTGGCTGTGTGACTAAGCTAAGCGACACAAGTGGCCGACACAAACACCTGGCCCATCTAGGAGTGGTACTGCAGTGTCAATCAAGACAGGATGGCACTTCCAAAAAATTGTCCCCAAACAGCACATGATGCAAAGAAAAATGAAATAAAAAAGAGGTGCAAGATGGAATTGTCCTTGGGCCCTCCCACCCACCCTTATGTTGTATAAACAGGGCATGCACACTTTAACGAACCCATCATTTCAGCGACAGGGTCTGCCACACGACTATGTACTTTCTGGAGGCAATTGCTGCTGGTGAATGTCTCCACGGAGGAATTGATTATAATTCATTTTGATGAACATCATCTTCTCCACATTTTCTGGAAGTAACCTCGTACGCCGATTGCTGACAAGGTGAGCGGCTGCACTAAAGACTCTATCGGAGTACACACTGGAGGGAGGGCAACTTAGGTAGAATAAAGCCAGTTTGTGCAAGGGCCTCCAAATTGCCTCTTTTTCCTGCAAGTATACGTACGGACTGTCTGACGTGCCTACTTGGATGCGGTCACTCATATAATCCTCCACCATTCTTTCCATGGTGAGAGAATCATATGCAGTGACAGTAGACGACATGTCAGTAATCATTGGCAGGTCCTTCAGTCCGGACCAGATGTCAGCACTCGCTCCAGACTGCCCTGCATCACCGCCAGCGGGTGGGCTAGGAATTCTTAGCCTTTTCCTCGCACCCCCAGCTGCGGGAGAATGTGAAGGAGGAGATGTTGACGGGTCACGTTCCGCTTGACTTGACAATTTTCTCACCAGCAGGTCTTTGAACCTCTGCAGACTTGTGTCTGCCGGAAAGAGAGATACAACGTAGGTTTTAAATCTAGGATCGAGCACGGTGGCCAAAATGTAGTGCTCTGATTTCAACAGATTGAACACCCGTGAATCCTGGTTAAGCGAATTAAGGGCTCCATCCACAAGTCCCACATGCCTAGCGGAATCGCTCTGTTTTAGCTCCTCCTTCAATGTCTCCAGCTTCTTCTGCAAAAGCCTGATGAGGGGAATGACCTGACTCAGGCTGGCAGTGTCTGAACTGACTTCACGTGTGGCAAGTTCAAAGGGTTGCAGAACCTTGCACAACGTTGAAATCATTCTCCACTGCGCTTGAGTCAGGTGCATTCCCCCTCCTTTGCCTATATCGTGGGCAGATGTATAGGCTTGAATGGCCTTTTGCTGCTCCTCCATCCTCTGAAGCATATAGAGGGTTGAATTCCACCTCGTTACCACCTCTTGCTTCAGATGATGGCAGGGCAGGTTCAGGAATTTTTGGTGGTGCTCCAGTCTTCTGTAAGTGGTGCCTGAATGCCGAAAGTGGCCCGCAATTCTTCGGGCCACCGACAGCATCTCTTGCACGCCCCTGTCGTTTTTTAAATAATTCTGCACCACCAAATTCAATGTATGTGCAAAACATGGGATGTGCTGGAATTTGCCCAGATGTAATGCACGCACAATATTGCTGGCGTTGTCCGATGTCACAAATCCCCAGGAGAGTCCAATTGGGGTAAGCCATTCTGCGATGATCTTCCTCAGTTGCCGTAAGAGGTTGTCAGCTGTGTGCCTATTCTGGAAAGCGGTGATACAAAGCGTAGCCTGCCTAGGAACGAGTTGGCGTTTGCGAGATGCTGCTACTGGTGCCGCCGCTGCTGTTCTTGCTGCGGGAGGCAATGCATCTACCCAGTGGGCTGTCACAGTCATATAGTCCTGAGTCTGCCCTGCTCCACTTGTCCACATGTCCGTGGTTAAGTGGACATTGGGTACAACTGCATTTTTTAGGACACTGGTGAGTCTTTTTCTGAGGTCTGTGTACATTTTTGGTATCGCCTGCCTAGAGAAATGGAACCTAGATGGTATTTGGTACCGGGAACACAGTACCTCAATCAAGTCTATAGTTGGCTCTGAATTAACGATGGATACCGGAACCACGTTACTCACCACCCAGGCTGCCAAGGCCTGAGTTATCTGCTTTGCAGCAGGATGACTGCTGTGATATTTCATCTTCCTCGCAAAGGACTGTTGGACAGTCAATTGCTTACTGGAAGTAGTACAAGTGGTCTTCCGACTTCCCCTCTTGGATGACGATCGACTCAAAGCAGCAACAACAGCAGCAGCGCCAGCAGCAGTAGGCGTTACACTCAAGGATGCATCGGAGGAATCCCAGGCAGGAGAGGACTCGTCAGACTTGACAGTGACATGGCCTGCAGGACTATTGGCTTTCCTGGGTAAGGAGGAAATTGACACTGAGGGAGTTGGTGGTGTGGTTTGCAGGAGCTTGGTTACAAGAGGAAGGTATTTAGTGGTCAGTGGACTGCTTCCGCTGTCACCCAAAGGTTTTGAACTTGTCACTGACTTATGATGAATGCGCTGCAGGTGACGTATAAGGGAGGATGTTCCGAGGTGGTTAACGTCCTTACCCCTACTTATTACAGCTTGACAAAGGCAACACACTGCTTGACACCTGTTGTCCGCATTTGTGTTGAAATAATTCCACACCGAAGAGCTGATTTTTTTTGTATTTTGACCAGGCATGTCAATGGCCATATTCCTCCCACAGACAACAGGTGTCTCCCCGGGTGCCTGACTTAAACAAACCACCTCACCATCAGAATACTCCTTGTCAATTTCCTCCCCAGCGCCAGCAACTCCCATATCCTCATCCTGGTGTACTTCAACAGTGACATCGTCAATTTGACTATCAGGAACTGGACTGCGGGTGCTCCTTCCAGCACTTGCAGGGGGAGTGCAAATGGTGGAAGGCGCAAGCTCTTCCCGTCCAGTGTTGGGAAGGTCAGGCATCGCAACCGACACAATTGGACTCTCCTTGGGGATTTGTGATTTAGAAGAATGCACAGTTCTTTGCTGTGCTTTTGCCAGCTCACATCTTTTCTTTTTTCTAGCGAGAGGATGAGTGCTTCCATCCTCATGTGAAGCTGAACCACTAGCCATGAACATTGGCCAGGGCCTCAGCCGTTCCTTGCCACTCCGTGTCGTAAATGGCATATTGGCAAGTTTACGCTTCTCCTTAGACGCTTTTAATTTTGATTTTTTTGGTCATTTTACTGAACTTTTGTGTTTTGGATTTTACATGCTCTCTACTATGACATTGGCATCGGCCTTGGCAGACGACGTTGATGGCATTTCATCGTCTCGGCCATGACTAGTGGCAGCAGCATCAGCATGAGGTGGTAGTGGATCTTGATCTTTCCCTATTTTAACCTCCACATTTTTGTTCTCCATTTTTTAATGTGTGGAATTATATGCCAGTATCAATAGCAATGGCCTACTACTATATTTACTGCGCACAACTGAAATTCACCACAGGTATAGAATGTAGATGGATAGTATACTTAATGGATGACGACACAGAGGTAGGTACAGCAGTGGCCTACCGTACTGCTATATATAGTATACTGGTGGACACTGTCAGCAAACTGCAAAACTAAAATGCACCACAGGTATAGAATGTAGATGGATAGTATACTTAATGGATGACGACACAGAGGTAGGTACAGCAGTGGCCTACCGTACTGCTATATATAGTATACTGGTGGACACTGTGTCAGCAAACTGCAAAACTAAAATGCACCACAGGTATAGAATGTAGATGGATAGTATACTTAATGGATGACGACACAGAGGTAGGTACAGCAGTGGCCTACCGTACTGCTATATATAGTATACTGGTGGACACTGTCAGCAAACTGCAAAACTAAAATGCACCACAGGTATAGAATGTAGATGGATAGTATACTTCATGGATGACGACACAGAGGTAGGTACAGCAGTGGCCTACCGTACTGCTATATATAGTATACTGGTGGACACTGTGTCAGCAAACTGCAAAACTAAAATGCACCACAGGTATAGAATGTAGATGGATAGTATACTTAATGGATGACGACACAGAGGTAGGTACAGCAGTGGCCTACCGTACTGCTATATATAGTATACTGGTGGACACTGTGTCAGCAAACTGCAAAACTAAAATGCACCACAGGTATAGAATGTAGTGATGTGCACCGGAAATTTTTCGGGTTTTGTGTTTTGGTTTTGGGTTCGGTTCCGCGGCCGTGTTTTGGTTTCGGACGCGTTTTGGCAAAACCTCACCGGAAATTTTTTGTTGGATTCGGGTGTGTTTTGGATTCGGGTGTTTTTTTCAAAAAACACTAAAAAACAGCTTAAATCATAGAATTTGGGGGTCATTTTGATCCCATAGTATTATTAACCTCAATAACCATAATTTCCACTCATTTTCAGTCTATTCTGAACACCTGACACCTCACAATATTATTTTTAGTCCTAAAATTTGCACCGAGGTCGCTGGATGGCTAAGCTAAGCGACACAAGTGGCCGACACAAACACCTGGCCCATCTAGGAGTGGCACTGCAGTGTCAGGCAGGATGGCACTTGAAAAAAATAGTCCCCAAACAGCACATGATGCAAAGAAAAAAAGAGGCGCAATGAGGTAGCTGTGTGACTAAGCTAAGCGACCCTAGTGGCCGACACAAACACCTGGCCCATCTAGGAGTGGCACTGCAGTGTCAGACAGGATGGCACTTGAAAAAAATAGTCCCCAAACAGCACATGATGCAAAGAAAAAAAGAGGCGCAATGAGGTAGCTGTGTGACTAAGCTAAGCGACCCTAGTGGCCGACACAAACACCTGGCCCATCTAGAAGTGGCACTGCAGTGTCAGGCAGGATGGCACTTGAAAAAAATAGTCCCCAAACAGCACATGATGCAAAGAAAAAAAGAGGCGCAATGAGGTAGCTGTGTGACTAAGCTAAGCGACCCTAGTAGCCGACACAAACACCTGGCCCATCTAGGAGTGGCACTGCAGTGTCAGACAGGATGGCACTTGAAAAAAATAGTCCCCAAACAGCACATGATGCAAAGAAAAAAAGAGGCGCAATGAGGTAGCTGTGTGACTAAGCTAAGCGACCCAAGTGGCCGACACAAACACCTGGCCCATCTAGGAGTGGCACTGCTGTGTCAGACAGGATGGCACTTGAAAAAAATACTCCCCAAACAGCACATGATGCAAAGAAAAATGAAAGAAAAAAGAGGTGCAAGATGGAATTGTCCTTGGGCCCTCCCACCCACCCTTATGTTGTATAAACAGGACATGCACACTTTAACGAACCCATCATTTCAGCGACAGGGTCTGCCACATGACTGTGACTGAAATGACTGGTTGGTTTGGGCCCCCACCAAAAAAGAAGCAATCAATCTCTCCTTGCACAAACTGGCTCTACAGAGGCAAGATGTCCACCTCATCATCATCGTCCGATTCATCACCCCTTTCACTGTGTACATCCCCCTCCTCACAGATTATTAATTCATCCCCACTGGAATCCACCATCTCAGGTCCCCGTGTACTTTCTGGAGGCAATTGCTGCTGGTGAATGTCTCCACGGAGGAATTGATTATAATTCATTTTAATGAACATCATCTTCTCCACATTTTCTGGAAGTAACCTCGTACGCCGATTGCTGACAAGGTGAGCGGCTGCACTAAACACTCTTTCGGAGTACACACTGGAGGGAGGGCAACTTAGGTAGAATAAAGCCAGTTTCTGCATGGGCCTCCAAATTGCCTCTTTTTCCTGCCAGTATACGTACGGACTGTCTGACGTGCCTACTTGGATGCGGTCACTCATATAATCCTCCACCATTCTTTCAATGGTGAGAGAATCATATGCAGTGACAGTAGACGACATGTCAGTAATCGTTGGCAGGTCCTTCAGTCCGGACCAGATGTCAGCACTTGCTCCAGACTGCCCTGCATCACCGCCAGCGGTTGGGCTCGGAATTCTTAGCCTTTTCCTCGCACCCCCAGTTGCGGGAGAATGTGAAGGAGGAGATGGTGACGGGTCGCGTTCGCTTGACTTGACAATTTTCTCACCAGCAGGTCTTTGAACCTCTGCAGACTTGTGTCTGCCGGAAAGAGAGATACAACGTAGGTTTTAAATCTAGGATCGAGCATGGTTGCCAAAATGTAGTGCTCTGATTTCAACAGATTGACCACCCGTGAATCCTGGTTAAGCGAATAAAGGGCCCCATCCACAAGTCCCACATGCCTAGCGGAATCACTCTGTTTTAGCTCCTCCTTCAATGTCTCCAGCTTCTTCTGCAAAAGCCTGATGAGGGGAATGACCTGACTCAGGCTGGCAGTGTCTGAACTGACTTCACGTGTGGCAAGTTCAAAGGGTTGCAGAACCTTGCACAACGTTGAAATCATTCTCCACTGCGCTTGAGACAGGTGCATTCCACCTCCATTGCCTATATCGTGGGCAGATGTATAGGCTTGAATGGCCTTTTGCTGCTCCTCCATCCTCTGAAGCATATAGAGTGTTGAATTCCACCTCGTTACCACCTCTTGCTTCAGATGATGGCAGGGCAGGTTCAGGTATTTTTGGTGGTGCTCCAGTCTTCTGTACGCGGTGCCTGAACGCCGAAAGTGGCCCGCAATTCTTCGGGCCACCGACAGCATCTCTTGCACGCCCCTGTCGTTTTTAAATAATTCTGCACCACCAAATTCAATGTATGTGCAAAACATGGGAAGTGCTGGAATTTGCCCAGATGTAATGCACACACAATATTGCTGGTGTTGTCCGATGTCACAAATCCCCAGGAGAGTCCAATTGGGGTAAGCCATTCTGCGATGATCTTCCACAGTTGCCGTAAGAGGTTTTCAGCTGTGTGCGTATTCTGGAAAGCGGTGATACAAAGCGTAGCCTGCCTAGGAACGAGTTGGCGTTTGCGAGATGCTGCTACTGGTGCCGCCGCTGCTGTTCTTGCTGCGGGAGGCAATACATCTACCCAGTGGGCTGTCACAGTCATATAGTCCTGAGTCTGCCCTGCTCCACTTGTCCACATGTCCATGGTTAAGTGGACATTGGGTACAACTGCTTTTTTTAGGACACTGGTGAGTCTTTTTCGGAGGTCTGTGTACATTTTCGGTATCGCCTGCCTAGAAAAATGGAACCTAGATGGTATTTGGTACCGGGGACACAGTACCTCAATCAAGTCTATAGTTGGCTCTGAATTAACGATGGATACCGGAACCACGTTTCTCACCGCCCAGGCTGCAAAGGCCTGAGTTATCCGCTTTGCAGCAGGATGACTGTTGTGATATTTCATCTTCCTCGCAAAGGACTGTTGGACAGTCAATTGCTTACTGGAAGTAGTACAAGTGGTCTTCCGACTTCCCCTCTGGGATGACGATCGACTCCCAGTAGCAACAACAGCAGCGCCAGCAGCAGTAGGCGTTACACTCAAGGATGCATCGGAGGAATCCCAGGCAGGAGAGGACTCGTCAGACTTGCCAGTGACATGGCCTGCAGGACTATTGGCTTTCCTGGGTAAGGAGGAAATTGACACTGAGGGAGTTGGTGGTGTGGTTTGCAGGAGCTTGGTTACAAGAGGAAGGGATTTAGTGGTCAGTGGACTGCTTCCGCTGTCACCCAAAGGTTTTGAACTTGTCACTGACTTATGATGAATGCGCTGCAGGTGACGTATAAGGGAGGATGTTCCGAGGTGGTTAACGTCCTTACCCCTACTTATTACAGCTTGACAAAGGCAACACACGGCTTGACACCTGTTGTCCGCATTTGTGTTGAAATAATTCCACACCGAAGAGCTGATTTTTTTTGTATTTTGACCAGGCATGTCAAGGGCTATATTCCTCCCACGGACAACAGGTGTCTCCCCGGGTGCCTGACTTAAACAAACCACCTCACCATCAGAATCCTCCTTGTCAATTTCCTCCCCAGCGCCAGCAACACCCATATCCTCATCCTGGTGTACTTCAACAGTGACATCAGTGACATCTTCAATTTGACTATCAGGAACTGGACTGCTGGTGCTCCTTCCAGCACTTGCAGGGGGCGTGCAAATGGTGGAAGGCGCAAGCTCTTCCCGTCCAGTGTCGGGAAGGTCAGGCATCGCAACCGACACAATTGGACTCTCCTTGGGGATTTGTGATTTTGAAGAACGCACAGTTCTTTGCTGTGCTTTTGCCAGCTTAAGTCTTTTCTTTTTTCTAGCGAGAGGATGAGTGCTTCCATCCTCATTTGAAGCTGAACCACTAGCCATGAACAAAGGCCAGGGCCTCAGCCGTTCCTTGCCACTCCGTGTCGTAAATGGCATATTGGCAAGTTTACGCTTCTCCTCAGACGCTTTTAATTTAGATTTTTGGGTCATTTTACTGAACTTTTGTGTTTTGGATTTTACATGCTCTCTACTATGACATTGGGCATCGGCCTTGGCAGACGACGTTGATGGCATTTCATCGTCTCGGCCATGACTAGTGGCAGCAGCTTCAGCACGAGGTGGAAGTGGATCTTGATCTTTCCCTTTAACCTCCACATTTTCGTTCTCCATTTTTTAATGTGTGGAATTATATACCAGTATCAATAGCAATGGCCTACTACTATATTTATTGCGCACAACTAAAAGGCACCACAGGTATACAATGTAGATGGATGGATATTAGTATACTTAATGGATGACGAGTGACGACACAGAGGTAGGTACAGCAGTGGCCTACTGTACTGCTATATACAGTATAATGGACCTGGTGGACACTGTCAGCAGACTGCTAAACTACTAGTATTAAAAAAAAAGCCACCACAGGTATACAATGTAGATGGATGGATAGTATACTTAATGGATGACGAGTGACGACACAGAGGTAGGTACAGCAGTGGCCTACCGTACTGCTATATACAGTATAATGGACCTGGTGTACACTGTCAGCAGACTGCTAAACTACTAGTATAAAAAAAAGCCACCACAGGTATACAATGTAGATGGATGGATAGTATACTTAATGGATGACGAGTGACGACACAGAGGTAGGTACAGCAGTGGCCTACCGTACTGCTATATACAGTATAATGGACCTGGTGCACACTGTCAGCAGACTGCTAAACTACTAGTATAAAAAAAAAAGCCACCACAGGTATACAATGTAGATGGATGGATAGTATACTTAATGGATGACGAGTGACGACACAGAGGTAGGTACAGCAGTGGCCTACCGTACTGCTATATACAGTATAATGGACCTGGTGGACACTGTCAGCAGACTGCTAAACTACTAGTATAAAAAAAAGCCACCACAGGTATACAATGTAGATGGATGGATAGTATACTTAATGGATGACGAGTGACGACACAGAGGTAGGTACAGCAGTGGCCTACCGTACTGCTATATACAGTATAATGGACCTGGTGTACACTGTCAGCAGACTGCTAAACTACTAGTATAAAAAAAAAGCCACCACAGGTATACAATGTAGATGGATGGATAGTATACTTAATGGATGACGAGTGACGACACAGAGGTAGGTACAGCAGTGGCCTACCGTACTGCTATATACAGTATAATGGACCTGGTGGACACTGTCAGCAGACTGCTAAACTACTAGTATAAAAAAAAGCCACCACAGGTATACAATGTAGATGGATGGATAGTATACTTAATGGATGACGAGTGACGACACAGAGGTAGGTACAGCAGTGGCCTACCGTACTGCTATATACAGTATAATGGACCTGGTGTACACTGTCAGCAGACTGCTAAACTACTAGTATAAAAAAAAAGCCACCACAGGTATACAATGTAGATGGATGGATAGTATACTTAATGGATGACGAGTGACGACACAGAGGTAGGTACAGCAGTGGCCTACCGTACTGCTATATACAGTATAATGGACCTGGTGCACACTGTCAGCAGACTGCTAAACTACTAGTATAAAAAAAAAAGCCACCACAGGTATACAATGTAGATGGATGGATAGTATACTTAATGGATGACGAGTGACGACACAGAGGTAGGTACAGCAGTGGCCTACCGTACTGCTATATACAGTATAATGGACCTGGTGGACACTGTCAGCAGACTGCTAAACTACTAGTATAAAAAAAAGCCACCACAGGTATACAATGTAGATGGATGGATAGTATACTTAATGGATGACGAGTGACGACACAGAGGTAGGTACAGCAGTGGCCTACCGTACTGCTATATACAGTATAATGGACCTGGTGGACACTGTCAGCAGACTGCTAAACTACCAGTATAAAAAAAAAAGCCACCACTGGTATACAATGTAGATGGATGGATAGTATACTTAATGGATGACGAGTGACGACACAGAGGTAGGTACAGCAGTGGCCTACCGTACTGCAATATACAGTATAATGGACCTGGTGGATACTGTCAGCAGACTGCTAAACTACTAGTATAAAAAAAAAGCCACCACAGGTATACAATGTAGATGGATGGATAGTATACTTTATGGATGACGAGTGACAACACAGAGGTAGGTACAGCAGTGGCCTACCGTACTGCTATATACAGTATAATGGACCTGGTGGACACTGTCAGCAGACTGCTAAACTACTAGTATAAAAAAAAAAGCCACCACAGGTATACAATGTAGATGGATGAATAGTATACTTAATGGATGACGAGTGACGACACAGAGGTAGGTACAGCAGTGGCCTACCGTACTGCTATATACAGTATAATGGACCTGGTGGACACTGTCAGCAAACTGCTAAAAAATTACTAGTATAAAAAAAAAGCCACAGGAGTGTTTTTCAGGCAGACAAACGTATACTGGTGGTCACTGTCAGCAAAACTCTGCACTGTACTCCTGCTATAGCTGCTCCCCAGTCCCCACAATTAAGCAGTGTGAGCAGTTCACTCAGCACAGATATATCATGCAGCACACTGAGCACAGATATGGTATGGAGCGTTTTTTTCAGGCAGAGAAGAGAACGGATAAAAAACTGGTGGTCACTATCAGCAAAACTCTGCACTGTAGTGTACTCCTCCTAACAGCTGCTCCCCAATCCTCCCCACAATAGTAAAATAAACAAGCAAAAAAGCAATCAGATCAACTGTCTCCTCTCGTATATAAACGGAGAGGACGCCAGCCACGTCCTCTCCCTATCAATTTCAATGCACGTGTGAAAATGGCGGCGACGCGCGGCTGCTTATATAGAATCCGATTCTCGCGAGAATCCGACAGCGGGATGATGACGTTCGGGCGCGCTCTGGTTTGCCGAGCAAGGCGGGAGGATCCGAGTCTGCTCGGACCCGTGTAAAAAAGGGTAAAGCTCGGGTGGGTTCGGTTTCTCGGAAACCGAACCCGCTCATCACTAATAGAATGTAGATGGATATTGGATAGTATACTTAATGGATGACGACACAGAGGTAGGTACAGCAGTGGCCTACCGTACTGCTATATATAGTATACTGGTGGTCACTGTGTCAGCAAACTGCAAAACTAAAATGCACCACAGGTATAGAATGTAGATGGATAGTATACTTAATGGATGACGACACAGAGGTAGGTACAGCAGTGGCCTACCGTACTGCTATATATAGTATACTGGTGGACACTGTCAGCAAACTGCAAAACTAAAATGCACCACAGGTATAGAATGTAGATGGATAGTATACTTAATGGATGACGACACAGAGGTAGGTACAGCAGTGGCCAACCGTACTGCTATATATAGTATACTGGTGGACACTGTGTCAGCAAACTGCAAAACTAAAATGCACCACAGGTATAGAATGTAGATGGATAGTATACTTAATGGATGACGACACAGAGGTAGGTACAGCAGTGCACTCTGCACTGTACTCCTCTTATATAATATTAAAAATACTGGTGGTCCCCAGTCCCCACATTAAAGCAGCACACTGAGCACAGATATGGAGTTTTTTTCAGGCAGACAACGTATACTGGTGGTCACTGTCAGCAAAACTCTGCACTGTACTCCTGCTATAGCTGCTCCCCAGTCCCCACAATTAAGCAGTGTGAGCACTCAGCACAGATATATTATGCAGCACACTGAGCACAGATATGGTATGGAGCGTTTTTTTCAGGCAGAGAACGGATAAAAACTGGTGGTCACTTATCAGCAAAACTCTGCACTGTACTCCTAACAGCTGCTCCCCAATCCTCCCCACAAATAAGAAATAAACCAATCAACTTCAACGATAAACGGAGGGGACGCCAGCCACGTCCTCTCCCTATCATCTCCAATGCACGAGTGAAAATGGCGGCGACGCGCGGCTGCTTATATAGAATCCGAATCTCGCGAGAATCCGACAGCGGGATGATGACGTTCGGGCGCGCTCGGGTTAGCCGAGCAAGGCGGGAAGGTTCGAACCTGCCTCGGACCCGTGTTAAAAGGGTGAAGTACGGGGGGGTTCGGTTTCCAAGAAACCGAACCCGCTCATCACTATAGGAAACTGAGCCGTATTCTCACCAGTGAGAGTGAGAAGATTTCACTGTTATTCATATTATTTATACATAAAGAATACATGTCCTGTGGGTAGCAGGTGACTGAATGGCCAGTAGGTAAAGTGGTATGGCATACTGGCCCATACCACCTAACTTAAACCAATGATGTCCTGTGGGGCTATTTCCAATGGGTGGCATGAAGCGGCAAATCCACCTGCTTCATTGTTAATCCAGCCTTGGTCAAGTGGACCCCATGCCACACAACTTGCACCTACAGTAAAATATACAGTACTACAGTGTCTGCCGAGCAGTGCATCACACCCTATACCAGCAGCCATATATAATCTTTACGGTGACATATTTTGAAAGATGTAGGAGTATCAAAGACTAAATTAACTCTGCTTTGCCACTGCAGGAACCAATGGCACAATTGCTCCTGCAGTGGATTCCAACAGCCAATGGCAAGTCTATGCAGCTTTTGCTAGAGAGTTGTATATATAAATCAGTTTTGTGTATGGTTAAGTGTGTATTCACCATGTACATACTCTGGAGCTGAGAGCAGGCAGCTGCATAATGCTGAGTTGTATACATCAACACTAAGGGCCTAATTCAGATCTGATCGCTGGGCTGCGTTTTTTGCTGCCCTGCGATCAGATAGTCGCCGCCTAAAGGGGGAGGGTGAAATCGCTATGCAAGTGTGCATTCTGATGCGTAGCAGAGCTGCACAAACTGATTTTGTGCAGCCTCTGGGCAGGCCAGGACTTACTCAGCTGCAGCGATTATTTTGTACTGGTCGGGACCGGACTTTAAGTCAGACAACCTTGGACTAGAGATGTGCAGAGGAAATTTTTCGGGTTTTGTGTTTTGGTTTTGGGTTCGGTTCCGCGGCCGTGTTTTGGGTTCGAACGCGTTTTGGCAAAACCTCACCAAATTTTTTTTGTCGGATTCGGGTGTGTTTTGGATTCGGGTGTTTTTTTCAAAAAACCCTAAAAAACAGCTTAAATCATAGAATTTGGGGGTCATTTTGATCCCAAAGTATTATTAACCTCAATAACCATAATTTCCACTCATTTTCAGTCTATTCTGAACACCTCACACCTCACAATATTATTTTTAGTCCTAAAATTTGCACCGAGGTCGCTGGATAACTAAGCTCAGCGACCCAAGTGGCCGACACAAACACCTGGCCCATCTAGGAGTGGCACTGCAGTGTCAGGCAGGACGGCCCTTCCAAAAAATACTCCCCAAACAGCACATGACGCAAAGAAGAAAAAAAGGAGGCGCAATGAGGTAGCTGTGTGAGTAAGCTAAGCGACCCTAGTGGCCGACACAAACACCTGGCCCATCTAGGAGTGGCACTGCAGTGTCACGCAGGATGGCCCTTACAAAAAACACTCCCCAAACAGCACATGACGCAAAGAAAAAAAGAGGCGCAATGAGGTAGCTGTGTGAGTAAGCTCAGCGACCCTAGTGGCCGACACAAACACCTGGCCCATCTAGGAGTGGCACTGCAGTGTCAGGCAGGATGGCCCTTCCAAAAAATACTCCCCAAACAGCACATGACGCAAAGAAGAAAAAAAAGAGGCGCAATGAGGTAGCTGTGTGACTAAGCTCAGCGACCCAAGTGGCCGACACAAACACCTGGCCCATCTAGGAGTGGCACTGCAGTTTCACGCAGGATGGCCCTCCAAAAAACACTCCCCAAACAGCACATGACGCAAAGAAAAAAAGAGGCGCAATGAGGTAGCTGTGTGACTAAGCTCAGCGACCCAAGTGGCCGACACAAACACCTGGCCCATCTAGGAGTGGCACTGCAGTGTCACGCAGGATGGCCCTTCCAAAAAACACTCCCCAAACAGCACATGACGCAAAGAAAAAAAGAGGCGCAATGAGGTAGCTGTGTGACTTAGCTCAGCGACCCAAGTGGCCGACACAAACACCTGGCCCATCTAGGAGTGGCACTGCAGTGTCAGGCAGGCTGGCCCTTCCAAAAAACACTCCCCAAACAGCACATGACGCAAAGAAAAATGAAAGAAAAAAGAGGTGCAAGATGGAATTGTCCTTGGGCCCTCCCACCCACCCTTATGTTGTATAAACAGGACATGCACACTTTAACCAACCCATCATTTCAGTGACAGGGTCTGCCACACGACTGTGACTGAAATGACTGGTTGGTTTGGACCCCCACCAAAAAAGAAGCAATTAATCTCTCCTTGCACAAACTGGCTCTACAGAGGCAAGATGTCCACCTCATCATCATCCTCCGATTCATCACCATGTACATCCCCCTCCTCACAGATTATCAATTCGTCCCCACTGGAATCCACCATCACAGCTCCCTGTGTACTTTATGGAGGCAATTGCTGCTGGTCAATGTCTCCATGGAGGAATTGATTATAATTCATTTTAATGAACATCATCTTCTCCACATTTTCTGGAAGTAACCTCGTACGCCGATTGCTGACAAGGTGAGCGGCGGCACTAAACACTCTATCGGAGTACACACTTGTGGGAGGGCAACTTAGGTAGAATAAAGCCAGTTTGTGCAAGGGCCTCCAAATTGCCTCTTTTTCCTGCCAGTATACGTACGGACTGTCTGACGTGCCTACTTGGATGCGGTCACTCATATAATCCTCCACCATTCTTTCAATGGGGAGAGAATCATATGCAGTGACAGTAGACGACATGTCCGTAATCGTTGGCAGGTCCTTCAGTCCGGACCAGATGTCAGCATCAGCAGTCGCTCCAGACTGCCCTGCATCACCACCAGCGGGTGGGCTCGGAATTCTGAGCCTTTTCCTCGCACCCCCAGTTGCGGGAGAATGTGAAGGAGGAGATGTTGACAGGTCGCGTTCCGCTTGACTTGACAATTTTCTCACCAGCAGTTCTTTGAACCCCTGCAGACTTGTGTCTGCCGGAAAGAGAGATACAACGTAGGTTTTAAATCTAGGATCGAGCACAGTGGCCAAAATGTAGTGCTCTGATTTCAACAGATTGACCACCCGTGAATCCTTGTTAAGCGAATTAAGGGCTCCATCCACAAGTCCCACATGCCTAGCGGAATCGCTCTGTGTTAGCTCCTCCTTCAATGTCTCCAGCTTCTTCTGCAAAAGCCTGATGAGGGGAATGACCTGACTCAGGCTGGCAGTGTCTGAACTGACTTCACGTGTGGCAAGTTCAAAAAATTGCAGAACCTTGCACAACGTTGAAATCATTTTCCACTGCGCTTGAGACAGGTGCATTCCACCTCCTATATCGTGCTCAGTTGTATAGGCTTGAATGGCCTTTTGCTGCTCCTCCAACCTCTGAAGCATATAGAGGGTTGAATTCCACCTCGTTACCACTTCTTGCTTCAGATGATGGCAGGGCAGGTTCAGGCGTTTTTGGTGTTGCTCCAGTCTTCTGTACGTGGTGCCTGTACGCCGAAAGTGTCCAGCAATTCTTCTGGCCACCGACAGCATCTCTTGCACGCCCCTCTCGTTTTTTAAATAATTCTGCACCACCAAATTCAAGGTATGTGCAAAACATGGGACGTGATGGAATTTGCCCTTATTTAATGCACACACAATATTGCTGGCATTGTCCGATGCCACAAATCCACAGGAGAGTCCAATTGGGGTAAGCCATTCTGCGATGATCTTCCTCAGTTGCCGTAAGAGGTTTTTAGCTGTGTGCGTATTCTGGAAAGCGGTGATACAAAGCGTAGCCTGCCTAGGAAAGAGTTGGCGTTTGCGAGATGCTGCTACTGGTGCCGCCGCTGCTGTTCTTGCGGCGGGAGTCTATACATCTACCCAGTGGGCAGTCACAGTCATATAGTCCTGAGTCTGCCCTGCTCCACTTGTCCACATGTCCGTGGTTAAGTGGACATTGGGTACAACTGCATTTTTTAGGACACTGGTGAGTCTTTTTCTGACGTCTGTGTACATTTTCGGTATCGCCTGCCTAGAGAAATGGAACCTAGATGGTATTTGGTACCGGGGACACAGTACCTCAAACAAGTCTATAGTTGGCTCTGCAGTAATGATGGATACCGGAACCACAGTTCTCACCGCCCAGGATGCCAAGGCCTCAGTTATCCGCTTTGCAGCAGGATGACTGCTGTGATATTTCATCTTCCTTGCAAAGGACTGTTGGACAGTCAATTGCTTGGTGGAAGTAGTAAAAGTGGTCTTACGACTTCCCCTCTGGGATGACCATCGACTCCCAGCAGCAACAACAGCAGCGCCAGCAGCAGTAGGCGTTACACGCAAGGATGCATCGGAGGAATCCCAGGCAGGAGAGGACTCGTCAGAATTGCCAGTGACATGGCCTGCAGGACTATTGGCATTCCTGGGGAAGGAGGAAATTGACACTGAGGGAGTTGGTGGGGTGGTTTGCGTGAGCTTGGTTACAAGAGGAAGGGATTTACTGGTCAGTGGACTGCTTCCGCTGTCGCCCAAAGTTTTTGAACTTGTCACTGACTTATGATGAATGCGCTGCAGGTGACGTATAAGGGAGGATGTTCCGAGGTGGTTAACGTCCTTACCCCTACTTATTACAGCTTGACAAAGGCAACACACGGCTTGACAAATGTTGTCCGCATTTCTGTTGAAATACTTCCACACCGAAGAGCTGATTTTTTTGGTATTTTCACCAGGCATGTCAATGGCCATATTCCTCCCACGGACAACAGGTGTCTCCCCGGGTGCCTGACTTAAACAAACCACCTCACCATCAGAATCCTCCTGGTCAATTTCCTCCCCAGCGCCAGCAACACCCATATCCTCCTCATCCTGGTGTACTTCAACACTGACATCTTCAATCTGACTATCAGGAACTGGACTGCGGGTGCTCCTTCCAGCACTTGCAGGGGGCGTGCAAATGGTGGAAGGCGCATGCTCTTCACGTCCAGTGTTGGGAAGGTCAGGCATCGCAACCGACACAATTGGACTCTCCTTGTGGATTTGTGATTTCGAAGAACGCACAGTTCTTTGCTGTGCTTTTGCCAGCTTAAGTCTTTTCATTTTTCTAGCGAGAGGCTGAGTGCTTCCATCCTCATGTGAAGCTGTACCACTAGCCATGAACATAGGCCAGGGCCTCAGCCGTTCCTTGCCACTCCGTGTGGTAAATGGCATATTGGCAAGTTTACGCTTCTCCTCCGACGATTTTATTTTAGATTTTTGAGTCCTTTTTTTACTGATATTTGGTGTTTTGGATTTTACATGCTCTGTACTATAACATTGGGCATCGGCCTTGGCAGACGACGTTGATGGCATTTCATCGTCTCGGCCATGACTAGTGGCAGCAGCTTCAGCACGAGGTGGAAGTGGATCTTGATCTTTCCCTATTTTTGGAACCTCAACATTTTTGTTCTCCATATTTTAATAGGCACAACTAAAAGGCACCCCAGGTAAACAATGGAGATGGATGGATACTAGTATACTTATGGATGACGAGCGACTGCCGACACAGAGGTAGCTACAGCCGTGGACTACCGTACTGCGTCTGCTAGTATAGACTGGATGATAATGATATAAAAAATATATATATATCACTACTGCAGGACAGGTATATATTGTATAATGACGGACCTGCTGGACACTGTCAGCACTGCAGACTCCTAAACTACTAGTATGAAGAAGATAGAAAAAAAAAAACCCACCACAGGTAGGTATACAATTATGGACGAGCGACTGCCGACACAGAGGTAGCTACAGCCGTGGACTACCGTACTGCGTCTGCTAGTATAGACTGGATGATAATGATATAAAAAATATATATATATCACTACTGCAGGACAGGTATATATTGTATAATGACGGACCTGCTGGACACTGTCAGCACTGCAGACTCCTAAACTACTAGTATGAAGAAGATAGAAAAAAAAACCCACCACAGGTAGGTATACAATTATGGACGAGCGACTGCCGACACAGAGGTAGCTACAGCCGTGGACTACCGTACTGCGTCTGCTAGTATAGACTGGATGATAATGATATAAAAAATATATATATATATCACTACTGCAGGACAGGTATATATTGTATAATGACGGACCTGCTGGACACTGTCAGCACTGCAGACTCCTAAACTACTAGTATGAAGAAGATAGAAAAAAAAAAACCACCACAGGTAGGTATACAATTATGGACGAGCGACTGCCGACACAGAGGTAGCTACAGCCGTGGACTACCGTACTGCGTCTGCTGGTATAGACTGGATGACAATGATATAAAAAATATATACATATCACTACTGCAGGACAGGTATATATTGTATAATGACGGACCTGCTGGACACTGTCAGCACTGCAGACTCCTAAACTACTAGTATGAAGAAGATAGAAAAAAAAAACCCACCACAGGTAGGTATACAATTATGGACGAGCGACTGCCGACACAGAGGTAGCTACAGCCGTGGACTACCGTACTGCGTCTGCTAGTATAGACTGGATGATAATTATATAAAAAATATATATATATATCACTACTGCAGGACAGGTATATATTGTATAATGACGGACCTGCTGGACACTGTCAGCACTGCAGACTCCTAAACTACTAGTATGAAGAAGATAGAAAAAAAAAACCACCACAGGTAGGTATACAATTATGGACGAGCGACTGCCGACACAGAGGTAGCTACAGCCGTGGACTACCGTACTGCGTCTGCTAGTATAGACTGGATGATAATGATATAAAAAATATATATATATATCACTACTGCAGGACAGGTATATATTGTATAATGACGGACCTGCTGGACACTGTCAGCACTGCAGACTCCTAAACTACTAGTATGAAGAAGATAGAAATATAATGAATGACGGACCTGCTGGACACTGTCAGCAGAATGCGTTTATAGAATAAAAAAAAAAAACACCACACGATTGTTTAACTTTTTCAGGCAGACAATATACTGGTGGTCACTGCTGGTCAGTCACACTGGCACTCTGGCAGCAAAAGTGTGCACTGTTAAATATGTACTCCTGCTATAACTGCTCTCCAGTCTCCCCCACAATTAAGCTGTGTGAGCAGTGAGCACTACTCAGCACAGTCAGATATACATAGATGATATTATCATGCAGCACACTGAGGCTGAGCACAGATATGGTATGTGACTGTGTATCGTTTTTTTTCAGGCAGAGAACGGATTATATTAAATAATAAATAAAACTGGTGGTCACCATTAGTATAACTATCAGCAAAACTCTGCACTCTCTGAGTACTCCTAATGCTCCAGTAAATCAAGTGTCTCACTCTCTATCTAAACGGAGAGGACGCCAGCCACGTCCTCTCCCTATCAATCTCAATGCACGTGTGAAAATGGCGGCGACGCGCGGCTCCTTATATAGAATCCGAGTCTCGCGATAGAATACGAGCCTCGCGAGAATCCGACAGCGGGATGATGACGTTCGGGCGCGCTCGGGTTAGCCGAGCAAGGCGGGAAGATCCGAGTCTGCCTCGGACCCGTGTAAAAAGCGTGAAGTTCGGGGGGGTTCGGATTCCGAGCAACCGAACCCGCTCATCTCTACCTTGGACACGCCTTCGTTTGTCCAGACACTCCTTGAAAACGGTCAGGTGACACCCATAAATGCCCTCTTCCTGTCAATCTCCTTGCGAACGCCCGTGCGAATGGATCCATCGCACAATCCCGTCGCAGGGCGCTGATCCCCGTTGCAGCGGTGCAGTGCGCCAGTGCAGTACGGCTCTGCCGCATGCACAGTTTGGATCTGATCGCCCACTGTGAGAAAGCACACAGCAGCGATCAGATCTGAATTACCCCTTAAGTCATACACAACTCAGTTGAATCTCCCCTTGTAACTGAAAGGGGGTAAATGGAAAATATGGGGTGTTTGCACATAGGCAAAGTTTTACAATGACGTGTCAATGTAATTGCAGTCTATGTAGAGGTTAAGATGGATAGTGTTTCCACAGACCAGAAAGTGGACTTTAATATGTGATAGCAGGACCGAAACTAGGATTTTCGTAACTCGGGGCTAAGGCAGTAATTTAATGCCCCGACCCTCCCCACCAATAAAACAAAACAAAACAAAACAAAACAAAAAACAATTAAAAAACAAACAAACCCTGTCAGACTAAAATAATCAGGTTATCAAAAATGTTGATAAAAGAGGATACTATTGGACAATGGCCCTCATTCCGAGTTGTTCGCTCGCTAGCTGCTTTTAGCAGCTTTGCACACGCTAAGCCACCGCTTACTGGGAGTGTATTTTAGCATAGCAGAATTGCGAACGAAAGATTAGCAGAATTGCGAATAGAAATTTCTTAGCAGTTTCTGAGTAGCTCGAGACTTACTCTGCCACTGCGATCAGTTCAGTCAGTTTCGTTCCTGGTTTGACGTCACAAACACACCCAGCGTTCGCCCAGACACTCCCCCGTTTCTTCAGACACTCCCGCGTTTTTCCCAGAAACGCCAGCGTTTTTTCGCACACACCCATAAAACGGCTAGTTTCCGCCCAGAAACACCCACTTCCTGTCAATCACACTCCGATCACCAGAACGAAGAGATTTCTTCGTTAAGCCAAGAGTAAAATACCAAACTTTTTATCAAATTTACTTGGCGCAGGCGCACTGCGAACGTTGCGCATGCGCAGTTTGCGGCTAATCGCACCGATGCGAAGAAAAATAATGAGCGAACAACTCGGAATGAGGGCCAATATTCCTCTATGTGCCTCAAATGCCCTTTGCATCACATGCCCCGCCAATGTCTTAAACTACGTGGTACTCTGTGTGACCCCATACATTGTACTATATCATAACACTTCATCACTGCACTACATTCCCCTATGCACTGCACTACATCACTATATACTACATCACACTGAACTACATCACTACACTACATGCCCTTATGCACTGCACTAAATACTCTATATGCTACACTACATCACCACACTACATCCCCTTATATGCTACCCCACATCCAGGGGCGGATCCAGAAGAAAATGATAGGGGGGGCACCATGGAAGGGGAAGTACATTTGCGTGCGGCTTCGGTGCATGTGAGGTGGCGCTTCTTATACAATGCCCACAGTTGTAGCGCTCATTATGCAATGTCCACTGTACTGGTAGTGCCCCTTATATAGACCCCATAGTAGTGGTGCCCCTTATGCAATGCATGTATTGCCCCCAGTAGTAATGTTGCCTGTAGTAATGCCCGCAGTCATTTAGTGAGTGTGGCCAATTAAAATGAGACGTAATACACAGACATATGCCCCCAATAGTGCAGTGCCAAATCCACAATTGCACCCAGTGCCAGATCCACAATTGCCTCCACAGTGCCAGATCCACAAATGCCCCCACAGTGCCAGATCCAAAAATGCCCCCACAGTGCCAGATCCACAAATGCCCCCACGGTGCCAGATCCAAAAATGCCCCCACGGTGCCAGATCCAAAAATGCCCCTACAGTGCCAGATCCAAAAATGCCCCTACAGTGCCAGATCCAAAAATGCCCCTACAGTGCCAGATCCAAAAATGCCCCCACAGTGTCAGGTATACAAATGCCCCCACAGTGCCAGGTAAACAATTGTCCCCACAGTGCCAGGTAAACAATTGCCCCTAGAGTGCCAGGTATACAAATGCCCCCACAGCAGTTCTGCAGCTGCTTACCGTTGCTGCTGCTGCTTCTCTGCCGGCTCTGAGGGTGTCAGGAGGAGAGCGCGGCTATGTCTGGCGGCGTGTAGGACTTCAAACTAGCCGCCAGTTCGTGAGCCAATCAGAGCTCGCGGACCGGCGGCTCCTGATTGGCTGCTGGTCCGCGAGCTCTGATTGGCTCACGAACCGGCGGCTGGTTTGAAGTCCGCAACACGCCGCCAGACAGCCGCGCTCTCCTCCTGACAGCTGAGACACGCTGCCGCTGGACTGAGCGGCAGCGTGTCTCAGTGACACAAGCAAGGGGGGGGACGGATGGGGCCACAAATGACAGGGGGGGCACGGGCCCGAGTGCCCCCCCCCTGGATCCGCCACTGTATCCATCCATACCTGTGGTGCATTTCAGTTTTGCACAGATTGCTGACCACCAGTATATAATATATAGCAGTACGGTACAGTAGGCCACTGCTCTACCTACCTCTGTGTCGTCAAGTATACTATCCATCCATACCTGTGGTGCATTTCAGTTTTGCACAGTTTGCTGACCACCAGTATATAATATATAGCAGTACAGTACAGTAGGCCACTGCTCTACCTACCTCTGTGTCGTCAAGTATACTGTCCATCCATACCTGTGGTGCATTTCAGTTTTGCACGGTTTGCTGACCCCCAGTATATAATATATAGCAGTACGGTACAGAAGGCCACTGCTCTACCTACCTCTGTGTCGTCAAGTATACTATCCATTCATACCTGTGGTGCATTTCCGTTTTGCACAGTTTGCTGACCACCAATATATAATATATAGCAGTACGGTACAGTAGGCCACTGCTCTACCTACCTTTGTGTCGTCAAGTATACTATCCAACCATACCTGTGGTGCATTTCAGTTTTGCACAGTTTGCTGACCACCAGTATATAATATATAGCAGTACGGTACAGAAGGCCACTGCTCTACCTACCTCTGTGTCGTCAAGTATACTATCCCATTCATACCTGTGGTGCATTTCAGTTTTGCACAGTTTGTTGACCACCAGTATATAATATATAGCAGTACGGTACAGAAGGCCACTGCTCTACCTACGTCTGTGTCGTCAAGTATACTATCCATCCATACCTGTGGTGCATTTCAGTTTTGCACAGTTTGCTGACCACCAGTATATAATATATAGCAGTACGGTACAGTAGGCCACTGCTCTACCTACCTCTGTGTCGTCAAGTATACTATCCATCCATACCTGTGGTGCATTTCAGTTTTGCACAGTTTGCTGACCACCAGTATATAATATATAGCAGTACGGTACAGTAGGCCACTGCTCTACCTACCTCTGTGTCATCAAGTATACTATCCATTCATTCCATCCATGTGGCAGACCCTGTCACTGAAATGATGGGTTTGTTAAAGTGTGCATGTCCTGTTTATACAACATAAGGGTGGGTGGGAGGGCCCAAGGACAATTCCATCTTGCACCTCTTTTTTTCTTTCATTTTTCTTTGCATCATGTGCTGTTTGGGGACTATTTTTTGAAGTGCCATCCTGTCTGACACTGCAGTGCCACTCCTAGATGGGCCAGGTGTTTGTGTCGGCCACCTGGGTCCCTTAGCTTAGTCACACAGCTACCTCTTTGCGCCTCTTTTTTTCTTTGCATCATGTGCTGTTTGGGGACTATTTTTTTAAGTGCCACCCTGTCTGACACTGCAGTGCCACTCCTAGATGGGCCAGGTGTTTGTGTCGGCCACGTGGGTCGCTTTGTTTAGTCACACAGCTACCTCATTGCACCTCTTTTTTTCTTTGCATCATGTGCTGTTTGGGGACTATTTTTTGAAGTGCCATCCTGTCTGACACTGCAGTGTCACTCCTAGATGGGCCAGGAGTTTGTGTCGCCCATTTAGGTCGATTAGCTTAGTCACACAGCTTCCTCATTGCGCCTCTTTTTTTCTTTGCATCATATGCTGTTTGTGTTTTTCTTTTTTAATCTGCCATCCTGGCTGACACTGCAGTGCCACTCCTAGATGGGCCAGGTGTTTGTGTAGGCACTTGGGTCGCTTAGCTTAGTCACACAGCTACCTCATTGCACTTCTTTTTTTCTTTGCATCATGTGCTGTTTGGGGATTATTTTTTTAATCTGCCATCCTGTCTGACACTGCAGTGCCACTCCTAGATGGGCCAGGTGCTTGTGTCGGCCACTTGGGTCGCTTAGCTTAGTCACACGGCTACCTCATTGCGCCTCTTTTTTTCTTTGCATCATGTGCTGTTTGGGGACTATTTTTTTAATCTGCCATCCTGTCTGACACTGCAGTGCCACTCCTAAATGGGCCAGGTGTTTGTGTCGGCCACTTGGGTCATCCAGCAACCTCGGTGCAAATTTTAGGACTAAAAATAATATTGTGAGGTGTGAGGTGTTCAGAATAGACTGGAAATGAGTGGAAATTATGGTTATTGAGGTTAATAATACTTTGGGATCAAAATGACCCCCAAATTCTATGATTTAAGCTGTTTTTGAGGGGTTTTTGTAAAAAAACACCCAAATCCAAAACACACCCGAATCCGACAAAAAAATTCGGTGAGGTTTTGCCAAAACGCGTTCGAACCCAAAACACGGCCGCGGAACCGAACCCAAAACCAAAACACAAAACCTAAAAAAATTTCCGGTGCACAGTCCTAAAATTTCCGGTGCACAGTCCTAAAATTTGCACTGAGGTCGCTGGATGGCTAAGCTAAGCGACACAAGTGGCCGACACAAACACCTGGCCCATCTAGGAGTGGAACTGCAGTGTCAGGCTGGATGGCCCTTCAAAAAAATACTCCCCAAACAGCACATGACGCAAAGAAAAAAAGAGGTGCAATGAGGTAGCTGTGTGACTAAGCTCAGCGACCCAAGTGGTCGACACAAACACCTGGCCCATCTAGGAGTGGCCCTGCAGTGTCAGACAAGATGGCCCTTCAAAAAAATACTCCCCAAACAGCACATGACGCAAAGAAAAAAAGAGGCGCAATGAGGTAGCTGTGTGACTAAGCTCAGCGACCCTAGTGGCCGACACAAACACCTGGCCCATCTAGGAGTGGCACTGCAGTGTCACGCAGGATGGCCCTTCAAAAAAATACTCCCCAAACAGCACATGATGCAAAGAAAAAAAGAGGCGCAATGAGGTAGCTGTGTGACTAAGCTCAGCGACCCTAGTGGCCGACACAAACACCTGGCCCATCTAGGAGTGGCACTGCAGTGTCACGCAGGATGGCCCTTCAAAAAAATACTCCCCAAACAGCACATGATGCAAAGAAAAAAAGAGGCGCAATGAGGTAGCTGTGTGACTAAGCTAAGCGACCCTAGTGGCCGACACAAACACCTGGCCCATCTAGGAGTGGCACTGCAGTGTCACGCAGGATGTCCCTTCAAAAAAATACTCCCCAAACAGCACATGACGCAAAGACAAAAAGAGGTGCAAGGAGGTAGCTGTGTGACTAAGCTCAGCGACCCAAGTGGCCGACACAAACACCTGGCCCTTCTAGGAGTGGCACTGCAGTGTCAGACAGGATGGCCCTTCAAAAAAATACTCCCCAAACAGCACATGATGCAAAGAAAAAAAGAGGCGCAATGAGGTAGCTGTGTGACTAAGCTAAGCGACCCTAGTGGCCGACACAAACACCTGGCCCATCTAGGAGTGGCACTGCAGTGTCACGCAGGATGGCCCTTCAAGAAAATAGTCCCCAAACAGCACATGACGCAAAGAAAAAAAGAGGTGCAATGAGGTAGCTGTGTGACTAAGCTCAGCGACCCAAGTGGCCGACACAAACACCTGGCCCATCTAGGAGTGGCACTGCAGTGTCACGCAGGATGGCCCTTCAAAAAAATACTCCCCAAACAGCACATGATGCAAAGAAAAAAAGAGGTGCAATGAGGTAGCTGTGTGACTAAGCTCAGCGACCCAAGTGGCCGACACAAACACCTGGCCCATCTAGGAGTGGCACTGCAGTGTCAGACAGGATGGCCCTTCAAAAAAATACTCCCCAAACAGCACATGACGCAAAGAAAAAAAGAGGCGCAATGAGGTAGCTGTGTGACTAAGCTAAGCGACCCTAGTGGCCGACACAAACACCTGGCCCTTCTAGGAGTGGCACTGCAGTGTTACGCAGGATGGCCCTTCAAAAAAATACTCCCCAAACAGCACATGACGCAAAGAAAAATGAAAGAAAAAAGAGGTGCAAGATGGAATTGTCCTTGGGCCCTCCCACCCACCCTTATGTTGTATAAACAGGACATGCACACTTTAACGAACCCATCATTTCAGCGACAGGGTCTGCCACACGACTGTGACTGAAATGACTGGGTGGTTTGGGCCCCCACCAAAAAAGAAGCAATCAATCTCTCCTTGCACAAACTGGCTCTACAGAGGCAAGATGTCCACTTCATCATCATCGTCCGATTCATCACCCCTTTCACTGTGTACATCCCCCTCCTCACAGATTATTAATTCGTCCCCACTGGAATCCATTATCTCAGGTCCCCGTGTACTTTCTGGAGGCAATTGCTGCTGGTGAATGTCTCCATGGAGGTAATTGATTATAATTCATTTTAATGAACATCATCTTCTCCACATTTTCTGGAAGTAACCTCGTACGCTGATTGCTGACAAGGTGAGCGGCGGCACTAAACACTCTTTCGGAGTACACACTGGAGGGAGGGCAACTTAGGTAGAATAAAGCCAGTTTCTGCAAGGGCCTCCAAATTGCTTCTTTTTCCTGCCAGTATACGTACGGACTGTCAGACGTGCCTACTTGGATGCGGTCACTCATATAATCCTCCACCATTCTTTCAATGGTGAGAGAATCATATGCAGTGACAGTAGACGACATGTCAGTAATCGTTGTCAGGTCCTTCAGTCCGGACCAGATGTCAGCATCAGCAGTCGCTCCAGACTGCCATGCATCACCGTCAGCGGGTGGCCTCGGAATTCGTAGCCTTTTCCTCGCACCCCCAGTTGCGGGAGAATGTGAAGGAGGAGATGTTGACGGGTTGCGTTCCGCTTGACTTGACAATTTTCTCACCAGCAGGTCTTTGAACCTGTGCAGACTTGTGTCTGCCGGAAAGAGAGATCCAACGTAGGTTTAAAATCTAGGATCGAGCACGGTGGCCAAAATGTAGTGCTCTGATTTCAACAGATTGACCACCCGTGAATCCTTGTTAAGCGAATGAAGGGCTCCATCTACAAGTCCCACATGCCTAGCGGAATCGCTCTGTTTTAGCTCCTCCTTCAAAGCCTCCAGCTTCTTCTGCAAAAACCTGATGAGGGGAATGACCTGACTCAGGCTGGCAGTGTCTGAACTGACTTCACGTGTGGCAAGTTCAAAAGGTTGCAGAACCTTGCACAACGTTGAAATCATTCTCCACTGCGCTTGAGACAGGTGCATTCCACCTCCTTTGCCTATATCGTGGGCAGATGTATAGGCTTGAATGGCCTTTTGCTGCTCCTCCATCCTCTGAAGCATATAGAGGGTTGAATTCCACCTCGTTACCACCTCTTGCTTCAGATGATGGCAGGGCAGGTTCAGGTGTTTTTGGTGGTGCTCCAGTCTTCTGTACGCGGTGCCTGTACGCCGAAAGTGGCCCGCAATTCTTCTGGCCACCGACAGCATCTCTTGCACGCCCCTGTCGTTTTTTAAATAATTCTGCACCACCAAATTCAAGGTATGTGCAAAACATGGGACGTGCTGGAATTTGCCCAGATGTAATGCACGCACAATATTGCTGGCGTTGTCCGATGCCACAAATCCCCAGGAGAGTCCAATTGGGGTAAGCCATTCTGCGGTGATCTTCCTCAGTTGCCGTAAGAGGTTTTTAGCTGTGTGCGTATTCTGGAAAGCGGTGATACAAAGCGTAGCCTGCCTAGGAACGAGTTGGCGTTTGCGAGATGCTGCTACTGGTGCCGCCGCTGCTGTTCTTGCAGCGGGAGGCTATACATCTACCCAGTGGGCTGTCACAGTCATATAGTCTTGAGTCTGCCCTGCTCCACTTGTCCACATGTCCGTGGTCAAGTGGACATTGGGTACAACTGCATTTTTTAGGACACTGGTGACTCTTTTTCTGACGTCCGTGTACATTCTCGGTATCGCCTGCCTAGAGAAGTGGAACCTAGATGGTATTTGGTAACGGGGGCACACTACCTCAAGCAATTCTCTAGTTCCCCGTGAACTAACGGCGGATACTGGATGCACGTCTAACACCAACATAGTTGTCAAGGCCTGAGTTATCCGCTTTGCAACAGGATGACTGCTGTGATATTTCATCTTCCTCGCAAAGGACTGTTGGACAGTCAATTGTTTACTGGAAGTAGTACAAGTGGTCTTCCGACTTCCCCTCTGGGATGACGATCGACTCCCAGCAGCAACAACAGCAGCGCCAGCAGCAGTAGGCGTTACACTCAAGGATGCATCGGAGGAATCCCAGGCAGGAGAGGACTCGTTAGACTTGACAGTGACATGGCCTGCAGGACTATTGGCTTTCCTGGGTAAGGAGGAAATTGACACTGAGGGAGTTGGTGGTGTGGTTTGCGGGAGCTTGGTTACAAGAGGAAGGGATTTACTGGTCAGTGGACTGCTTCCGCTGTCGCCCAAAGTTGTTGAACTTGTCACTGACTTATTATGAATGCGCTGCAGGTGACGTATAAGGGAGGATGTTCCGAGGTGGTTAACGTCCTTACCCCTACTTATTACAGTTTGACAAAGGCAACACATGGCTTGACACCAGTTGTCCGCATTTCTGTTGAAATAATTCCACACTGAAGAGCTGATTTTTTTTGTATTTTGACCAGGCATGTCAATGGCCATATTCCTCCCACGGACAACAGGTGTCTCCCCGGGTGCCTGACTTAAACAAACCACCTCACCATCAGAATCCTCCTTGTCAATTTCCTCCCCAGCGCCAGCAACACCCATATCCTCATCCTGGTGTACTTCAACACTGACATCTTCAATTTGACTATCAGGAACTGGACTGCGGGTGCTCCTTCCAGCACTTGCAGGGGGCGTGCAAATGGTGGAAGGCGCAAGCTCTTCCCGTCCAGTGTTGGGAAGGTCAGGCATCGCAACCGACACAATTGGACTCTCCTTGGGGATTTGTGATTTCAAAGAACGCACAGTTCTTTGCTGTGCTTTTGCCAGCTTAAGTCTTTTCTTTTTTCTAGCGAGGGGATGAGTGCTTCCATCCTCATGTGAAGCTGAACCACTAGCCATGAACATAGGCCAGGGCCTCAGCCGTTCCTTGCCACTCCGTGTCGTAAATGGCATATTGGCAAGTTTACGCTTCTCCTCAGACGCTTTTAATTTTGATTTTTGGATCATTTTACTGATCTTTTGTGTTTTGGATTTTACATGCTCTGTACTATGACATTGGGCATCGGCCTTGGCAGATGACGTTGATGGCATTTCATCGTCTCGGCCATGACTAGTGGCAGCAGCTTCAGCACGAGGTGGAAGTGGATCTTGATCTTTCCCTATTTTTTTAACCTCCACATTTTTGTTCTCCATATTTTAATGCGCACAACTAAAAGCCACCACAGGTATACAATGTAGATGGATGGATACTATAGTATTATATTACTTATGGACGACGAGTGCACTGACGACACAGAGGTAGGTACAGCCGTGGCCTACCGTACTGCTATATATATATATATATATATATAATATACTGTATAATAATAATAACGGACCTGGTGGACACTGTCAGCAGACTGCTAAACTAGTATGAAGAAAAAAAAAGCCACCACAGATATACAATGTAGATGGATGGAGAATATAGTATTATATTACTTATGGACGACGAGTGCACTGACGACACAGAGGTAGGTACAGCCGTGGCCTACCGTACTTCTATATATATATATATATATATATATAATATACTGTATAATAATAATAACTGACCTGGTGGACACTGTCAGCAGACTGCTAAACTAGTATGAAGAAAAAAAAAACCACCACAGGTATACAATGTAGATGGATGGATAGTATAGTATTATATTACTTATGGACGACAAGTGCACTGACGACACAGAGGTAGGTACAGCCGTGGCCTACCGTACTGCTATATATATATATATATATATATATATAATATACTGTATAATAATAATAACAGACTTGGTGGACACTGTCAGCAGACTGCTAAACTAGTATGAAGAAAAAAAAAGCCACCACAGGTATACAATGTAGATGGATGGATACTATAGTATAGTATTATATTACTTATGGACGACGAGTGCACTGACGACACAGAGGTAGGTACAGCCGTGGCCTACCGTACTGCTATATATATATATATAATATACTGTATAATAATAATAACGGACCTGGTGGACACTGTCAGCAGACTGCTAAACTAGTATGAAGAAAAAAAAAGCCACCACAGATATACAATGTAGATGGATGGATAGTATAGTATTATATTACTTATGGACGACGAGTGCACTGACGACACAGAGGTAGGTACAGCCGTGGCCTACCGTACTGCTATATATATATATATATATATATATATATATATATAATATACTGTATAATAATAATAACTGACCTGGTGGACACTGTCAGCAGACTGCTAAACTAGTATGAAGAAAAAAAAACCACCACAGGTATACAATGTAGATGGATGGATAGTATAGTATTATATTACTTATGGACGACAAGTGCACTGACGACACAGAGGTAGGTACAGCCGTGGCCTACCGTACTGCTATATATATATATATATATATATATATATAATATACTGTATAATAATAATAACAGACTTGGTGGACACTGTCAGCAGACTGCTAAACTAGTATGAAGAAAAAAAAAGCCACCACAGGTATACAATGTAGATGGATGGATACTATAGTATAGTATTATATTACTTATGGACGACGAGTGCACTGACGACACAGAGGTAGGTACAGCCGTGGCCTACCGTACTGCTATATATATATATAATATACTGTATAATAATAACGGACCTGGTGGACACTGTTAGCAGACTGCTAAACTAGTATGAAGAAAAAAAAAGCCACCACAGGAGTGTTTTTCAGGCAGACAAACGTATACTGGACTGGTGGTCACTGTCAGCAAAACTGTGCACTGTACTCCTGCTATAACTGCTCCCCAGTCCCCACAATTAGGCAGTGTGAGCAGTGCACTCAGCACAGATATATCATGCAGCAGTGCAGCACACTGAGTGAGCACAGATATGGTGGAGCGTTTTTTTTTCAGGCAGAGAAACAACGGATTAAACTCACTGGTGGTATAATCAAAACCCTGCACTGTACTCCCTAACAGCTGCTCCCCGTCCCCAATCCTCCCCACAATTATAACTAAGTCACTCAGTCTTTTCTACTATAACGGAGAGGACGCCAGCCACGTCCTCTCCCTATCAATCTCAATGCACGTGTGGAAATGGCGGCGACGCGCGGCTCCTTATATAGAATCCGAATCTCGCGAGAATCCGACAGCGGGATGATGACGTTCGGGCGCGCTCGGATTAACCGAGTAAGGCGGGAGGATCCGAGTCGCTCGGACCCGTGAAAAAAAAGGTGAAGTTCGGCCGGATTCGGATCCCGAGGATCCGAACCCACTCATCACTAGTTGATATACAGTACTATATATGGCACTCTGTGTAAAAGACTGTAGCATAAACATTGAAAATAAACCCCACAAGTTTATATATTGGATTTATATTATTTGTAATTGTATTGTGAGCCAGAATAGAAAACTTTCCAATTGTATCATATTGCATCTTAAATTTAAATGATATGGTAATGAATTATTTACCATTTATGTTATAAATGAACACTAGAGGCATTGATCCAGTCATGAAGAGCAAAATTATTAAGCAATTTGTAACAGATGAAATCAGCACTCAGGGTAGGGGTGAGGATTAGTGAAAAATGATTAATGAGAGCAGCTTGAATCTGAAGATATCTATCCTCCCACGCAAACTGCATCATTTGACACCAGGTATCACATAGATTTTATACACAAACTAGGCTTTTTTCATGGGTTTAGGTCTACAAGCTCATCGGCTTAAGAGCCAGAACCTCACCCAAGCATTCCATTTAATGAGCACTTGGGGAAATAGCTGACAAGAATTGGCTTACATACTATACATATGGAAAATTGGCGTGCATAAAACCGAAATACTTGCAGCATATGTTTGGAGCCTATAAAGTCCAGTGAGTGGTGCCAGGGGAGATATACAGTACTGTATACAGTATATCAACAATGTTAAAAGGAGAAAATTCATGAGGGATAGACTTGATTATACAGACAACAAAATAAAAAAATGTAAGGAACATAAAAAATGCAGGTACTCATCAAAGACTTACAACGAATGGACCAAAGTTCATTTTAAACCCCATATGAAATAATTCAGAGAATATGACTCTCTAGTTTCTACACCTATTTCCCATAGAAATAGATTTTCTGTTTTGGATAAAGTTGAGATAGTGAAATATTTTTTTTTATTTTTTTCTACCATAATATCTCATACCTGAGATTGAAGAAATACTATTCAGAAACATAGGGGCATACAGTATGTATCAAAGCTTGGAGAGAAATAAAGTGGAGAGAGAAATATACCAAACATTAGCTCCTGTTATTTTTCAAACACAGGGCAGATGTACTAAGGCTTGGAAAGTGAGAAAGTGGAGAGAGATAAAGTACCAGCCAACCAGCTCCTGTCAATTTTCAAATGCAGCCTGTAACGTTGCAGTCAGGAGCTGATTGGCTGGTACCTCATCTCTTTTCATATTATCAGTACGTCTGCCATAAAATGTAAAGAACACCCATTTTTAATATAGAACAATCCATTTAATACCAATCTTCTATTTTCTCCCTAATATTAAAAAAATGCAGACAGAACATCGGTGCCGGAATCCTGACACCTGTCAGAATCCCGACGCTAGAATCCCGACAGCCGACATCCAGAATGTAAGTATCAGGGGTAGCTTAGGGTTAGGATGTGGGGGGAGGGTCAGAGTTAGGCTGCAGGAGTGGAGGTTATGGTTAGGATGCGGGAAGGGAAGGTTGCATTTAGGTTGCCAGGGGATGGGGGGAAAGTTTAGGGTTAGGCTACGGGAAAGGAAGGTTAGGTGTACGGAGGGGAGAAGGTTAGATTACTTACCCTATAACTATTGAGATCGTGGCTGTTGGGATGCCGTGGTCAACACCTATTAAGTAAGGGGCTAAAGTATCTTTTGCCTCCACTAATCGACCAAATAATTTTCAGTTGCTTATTGACCTTAATACATTTGTTATAAAAATACTTTAACAACTATGGCCCTCATTCAGACCTGAACGCAGCCGCGCGGTCGCTCACAGCGGGCACATTCAAGTGGTCTGTGCATGTGCGTGATCTTACACTTTCCGGGCCACATACAGGAAGGATGAGGCTGCAGTCAGATTGACCGCGGCGGCCTTTGGAGGGGCGTCATTGCGGTGTTGGGGGGTGGGGGTGTACCGAACAGGGGCACGTCAGGAGCTTTTTCTGGGCGACTGCATGACACTACATGCAGCCACTCCAAAAAAAAAAATGCCCACTGCCTGCCTGGCAGTGCAGCCAGTCTGCACTGCCAGGGCTCAACCTTAGTTCCGAGGTGTCCACAATTTGGGAGGCGGCCTCACATGCTGTTTGCCCGTGTGCTCTGTGGTGGGAGGTCCCCAGCATGTGCAGAGATGAACGTTCATCTCGGAATAATCCCCTATGTTAAAAAAGGCAGAAGGTGTTGAAGAATTATGAGGAAAATCAGGTCTTAAAATATTATCTGATTGAATCTAAAAATAATTAAATAGATATTTTTTATTAATTAGTTAAGAAAGATATATGCAAAGATAATTATGAAAATCTGATATGCAATTTAAGTAATATGGAGAAAAATGACCTTAAAACCCTGAAGGAGAAATAAGAATATTGTTTTGAAACAGGTAGATAAGTGGGAATGGTTGGTTATTTTAAAAGAAGGGATAATGGAAAAGAGGCTGATTGGTAGAGATGTGCACCGGAAATTTTTCAGGTTTTGTGTTTTGGTTTTGGGTTCGGTTCCGTGGCCGTGTTTTGGGTTCGAACGCGTTTTGGCAAAACCTCACCGAATTTTTTTTGTCGGATTCGGGTGTGTTTTGGATTCGGGTGTTTTTTTTCAAAAAACCCTAAAAAACAGCTTAAATCATAGAATTTGGGGGTCATTTTGATCCCAAAGTATTATTAACCTCAATAACCATAATTTCCACTAATTTTCAGTCTATTCTGAACACCTCACACCTCACAATATTATTTTTAGTCCTAAAATTTGCACCGAGGTCGCTGTATGACTAAGCTCAGCGACCCAAGTGGCCGACACAAACACCTGGCCCATCTAGGAGTGGCACTGCAGTGTCACGCAGGATGGCCCTTCCAAAAAACACTCCCCAAACAGCACATGACGCAAAGAAAAATGAAAGAAAAAAGAGGTGCAAGATGGAATTGTCCTTGGGCCCTCCCACCCACCCTTATGTTGTATAAACAGGACATGCACACTTTAACCAACCCATCATTTCAGTGAGAGGGTCTGCCACACGACTGTGACTGAAATGACGGGTTGGTTTGGACCCCCACCAAAAAAGAAGCAATTAATCTCTCCTTGCACAAACTGGCTCTACAGAGGCAAGATGTCCACCTCATCATCATCCTCCGATTCATCACCGTGTACATCCCCCTCCTCACAGATTATCAATTCGTCCCCACTGGAATCCACCATCACAGCTCCCTGTGTACTTTGTGGAGGCAATTGCTGCTGGTGAATGTCTCCACGGAGGAATTGATTATAATTCATTTTAATGAACATCATCTTCTCCACATTTTCTGGAAGTAACCTCGTACGTGTCAGGTCCGGGTGTTTTTGTGAATCCGTTAACCTGGAACCAACCACAGGGGTAGGTGCTGGGGTATGAAGAAAACAGGGAGGACGAAGGAAGTTCCGTTTCATATATTTATTAAAGTAACAATTCAGTAAGGAGTTAAATGACTAGTTGTTAATCATCATTATACTGAAGTATTGCAGGAATGACAGAAATAATATGCAAGAGAAAACTCAGAAATAAATAAAAGAAATGTTCATGGAAACATATGCAAAAACAAGCTGAAGAATAAATGTTGAATTGTCCAAATATAAACAGGCTTTGATGCTGAACTGCAGATTGTGTTTAACTGGTTAATGCAGACATGGAGAATTAACTGTAAGAATTTGCAATGGAGTTTTAAGAGTTAACTGAGAGACTGTGAAGAATTATCCTTGTAATGACAACATAGAAAAAGTACTGAATTGGGTTACTTGCGGGTTCCGGAGATCACTGTGAAACTGTAGTAGATGGCGAGGTGATGAATGGGTTAAATGCAGAGTTGAACAAACGAACAGCTGAGGGAATTGGAATCCTCCAGACTTTGTATGATAGGCAGACAGACAAGGTAACCTCATGCAGGACACTGGGAATCCAAGTGTTTCCAATAGGTGTGCAATTGACTGATAGCACAATGGAGAGCCGGTAGATCTTTGGCAGTGAAGGCTGCAAAACGGACCTCTGGGAACGGAGGCGATATCTGGACCACGGGAATCACACAGGAATGCACGGAGAGAGTTCAGAGCTAGAGCACAGCTATGATACAACAAAGCACTGGCCCAGAGTGACATAATCCCAGCCTACTTAAAGGCAGCACAAGCACGGGATTGGCTTACACCTGCCCACAGGTGTTTTCACAAGTGCTCAGTATTAGCTATTTGGTCTCCAACATGGCCACCTCCTATACAGCAGACACACCGCAGTGCCTTAGGCCATTTGGTCCCCGCACTCACAGTTCCCAGACTCTGCATTACCTGTGCCATTGATCACGCCGTGTCCCCACACGGGCGCACAGCACCGCGAGCAACCGCACTGGCAACGGATGAACCCCAGAACCCGCAAAGGTGAGAGACCGGTTCGTGACAGTACCCCCTCTTCTACGGGTGGTCTCCGAACACCTTTGAACCTTGTCAGGATTTTTGAAGAAGTATTTCTGTACCAGTCTTGGAGCATGAACATCTTCAGAGAAAACCCAGGATCTCTCCTCCGGGCCGTAACCCTTCCAGTCGACCAGAAACTGTAAACGTCCATATCGGGAACGTGAGTCCACAATCTCTTTAACTTCAAATTCCTCATTCTGCAAAGAGTGAACTTTAGGAGATTTGGACTGGGTAGTACGGAACTTATTGAGAATCAAAGGCTTCAGTAAAGATGTATGAAAGGCGTTAGGAATTCTCAAAGACGGTGGCAGCTTGACTTTGTATGACACAGGGTTGAGTACCTTTACAATGGGAAATGGACCAATAAACCTGGGAGCAAATTTCTTAGAAGGAACTTTGAACTTGAGATTGCGCGTAGAAATCCAAACTTGGTCTCCCACTTTGTAATTCGGTACAGCTTTACGTTTTTTATCTGCAAAAGATTTATAACGAGCGGAAGTTTTGACCAAGGACTTACGTACACAACTCCAGATGCTAGATAGACGTTGAAGCTCTTGATCTGCCGCTGGGACCTCTAGGGCTGGTAATGGATGAAACTCTGGCACACGAGGATGAAAGCCGAAGTTAATATAAAAGGGCGTAGATTCTGAAGATGAATGGAAGAGATTATTATGAGCAAATTCTGCCAATGGAAGGTAGTCAACCCAGTCATCCTGTGAGGACGATATATATAGCCGGAGAAATGTTTCAAGGTCTTGGTTGACTCTCTCAGTTTGTCCATCTGTCTGAGGATGATATGCAGAAGAAAAGTTCAACTTGACATTTAAAGATGAACAAAGCGACCTCCAAAACTTGGCCACAAACTGTGTTCCCCGATCAGAAACAATTTCTCGAGGAAGGCCATGCAACTTGAAGATTTCAGAGATGAACAATCTGGCTAGTAAAGGGGCTGATGGTAACCCAGTTAATGGAATGAAATGTGCCATTTTCGAAAATCGATCCACTATCACCCAAATGGTATTTTGCCCTTTTGATGGAGGTAGATCGGTCACGAAATCCATTGAGATATGAGTCCATGGTTGTTTGGGTATGGATAGTGGATGTAACAAACCTGGTGGAGAACTTCTTGGACTCTTATGTTGGGCACATTTAGGACATGCTGCTATAAACTCTTGGACATCGGCTTTGAGACGTGGCCACCAATAAGACTGTTGAATAAACTTGAGAGTCTTTAGAACCCCAGGATGACCCATGAAGGAAGAGGAGTGAGCCCAGGTAAGCAGCCGTTTTCGAAGACTTGTGGCGACAAAGGTCTTGCCAGGCGGAGGAACTGGAGAGGTTCGAGTCATTAAAAAGGACCTAGGATTCACAATGGCTTGATTCGTGGTAGCATCATTTAATTCAGAAGAAGCAAAGGACCGGGAAAGGGCATCTGCCTTTTTGTTCTGAGACCCTGGACGATAGGTGAGTTTGAAATCAAATCGTGAGAAGAAAAGCGCCCATCGGGCTTGTCGTGGATTCAAACACTGAGCTGACTGCAGATACAGAAGATTCTTATGATCAGTATAAACTGTAATGCGATGTTGAGCTCCTTCTAGAAGGTATCTCCACTCCTCAAATGCCAACTTGATGGCAAGTAACTCTTGCTCACCGATTGCATAATTACGTTCTGCCGGGAGGAACTTACGGGAGAAATATCCGCAGGGATGGACCTTTTTATCTTCAAAGACTTGTGACAACACAGCTCCTACTGCTTCTGTAGATGCATCCACCTCTAGTAGAAAGGGACGATTCAGATCAGGCTGTCGAAGAATGGGGGCTGACACAAAGGCTTGCTTTAAATCAGAGAAGGCTTTGATTGCTTCTGAAGACCAGTTCGTAGGATTTGCTCCCTTACGAGTTAGGGCTGTGATGGGAGCAGCTAACGTAGAATAATTCTTAATGAATCTCCTATAGAAATTAGCAAAGCCGAGAAATCGCTGAATCCCCTTGAGAGTTGTAGGAGTGGACCAATCTCGGATAGCTTGTACCTTACCGGGATCCATACATAGCTCTGATCCAGAAATGATGTAACCAAGGAACGGTATGGAAGATACTTCAAAAGTGCACTTCTCTAACTTACAATAAAGTTGATTTTTCCTCAGACGTGTCAGTACCTCTTTAACTTGGTGACGGTGAGACTTTATATCCCTAGAGAATATTAGGATATCATCCAGGTACACTACTAGACACTTGTAGAGAAGATCACGAAAAAGTTCATTCACATAGCTTTGAAAAACTGCAGGTGCATTACAAAGACCGAAAGGCATTACAAGGTATTCGTAATGCCCATCCCGGGTATTAAAAGCAGTCTTCCACTCGTCCCCTTCTCGGATGCGGATTAAATTGTAGGCCCCTCGGAGATCCAGTTTTGTAAACACAGTAGCTCCTTTTACCCGGTCAAATAATTCTGGAATTAAGGGTAATGGATACTTGTTTTTCACAGTGATCTCATTGAGTCCACGGTAATCTATGCATGGTCGTAACCCACCGTCCTTCTTCTTAACGAAAAAGAATCCGGCTCCTGCAGGTGAAGAAGATGGTCTGATAAATATTTTGGTTAGATTTTCTTGTATATAATCAGACATAGCTTGCGTCTCTGGGATGGATAGCGGATAAATTCGTCCCCTAGGAGGTGTTTTTTCCCGGAACCAGGACAATTGGGCAGTCCCATTCGCGATGAGGAGGTAGAGAGTCTGCTGCTTGTTTACTGAAAACATCCGCAAAGGATTGATACACCGGAGGTAGGTCGGGAAGGCTGATTGACCGGAGAGGTACAATTGAGGCTAAACAGTTCTTGGTACAAGATTTACCCCATGAAAGGACTTCCATGGTTTGCCAATTAAGTTGAGGGTTATGTTTCTGCAGCCAAGGTAAACCAAGTATCACATCTTGAGAGGCTTTGGGAATCACGTAGAAGGAGAGGTATTCGGAATGGAGCACACCAACTTTCATCTTGAGACATACGGTTCGATGAGTAATTATACCATCTGGAATTCGACTTCCATCCACTGCTGTAACGGCAACTGCTGCTTCCAGAGGCATGGTTTGAACTTTAGACCGCATGACAAAGGCTGAGGAGATGAAGTTCTCGGCTGCCCCAGAATCTAGGAGAGCTGAAACTTTCACTGTAGAACTTGGCACTTCTAATTGAATAGACAAGGTCGGCTCTTTCCCAGAACGTGATTCTAGAGTAACTCCTAGCTTAACCTCTCTTGAATAAGCTAGGAGCGAGAGTTTCCCGGTCGGAGTTTGCAAAATTTAACTAAGTGTTCAGAGGACCCACAGTACATGCAGAGGTTACCCTGTCGACGACGAAGTCGTTCCTCTTCTGTGAGGCGAGAGCGCCCAATCTGCATAGGTTCGTCTGTCGTTACCGGAGACTGTGATGAAGAATCTTGTCGAGGCCTAGGATGATAACGTGGACTGGATCGCTCTGCCCTGGATTTCTCTAAACATCGCTCCCTGTAGCGTAGGTCAAGTTTGTTACAGAGAGAAATCAATTCATCCAGTTTAGTTGGCACATCCCGGATAGTTAAATCGTCCTTGATTCTCTCAGAAAGTCCATTCCAAAACGCAGCGATCAGGGCCTCCTCATTCCAGTTTAACTCTGAAGACAACGTGCGAAACTGAACAATATATTGATTGACAGGACGTAAACCTTGACGTAGACGGAGAATCTCCAAAGATGCTGAGGTGGTCCTGCCGGGTTCGTCAAAGATTCTCCGGAAAGAAGATACAAACTCTTTGTAATTAGAGAGGATAGGATCACCTCTCTCCCATAATGGTGATGCCCACTCCAGAGCCTGACCGGAGAGGAGGGCAATAATATATGCGACCTTAGAACGAGCTGATGGGAAACAGGCGGACATCAGTTCGAACTGGATCTCGCATTGATTCAGGAATCCCCTGCAAAGTTTTGGAGTTCCGTCAAACTTACTCGGAGAGGGTAACTGCAAGCGGGACGTAGGCAGCATCACAGGAGAAGCTGTAGTGGTAACTGGGACAACCGGAGTTGGAATCTGGACTTGAGACGTTTTAATTGCTGTATGAAGAGTCTCTAAACGGTCTGCCATAGTTTGCATAAACTGCACTATTTGTGTCTGTATGGACTCCTGGTTTTCCAGACGGGAAAGGATATTTGACATAGCACCGCCTCCTGCGAATTGGTCACTTGACGGATCCATGTGGCCAGTGCTTACTGTCAGGTCCGGGTGTTTTTGTGAATCCGTTAACCTGGAACCAACCACAGGGGTAGGTGCTGGGGTATGAAGAAAACAGGGAGGACGAAGGAAGTTCCGTTTCATATATTTATTAAAGTAACAATTCAGTAAGGAGTTAAATGACTAGTTGTTAATCATCATTATACTGAAGTATTGCAGGAATGACAGAAATAATATGCAAGAGAAAACTCAGAAATAAATAAAAGAAATGTTCATGGAAACATATGCAAAAACAAGCTGAAGAATAAATGTTGAATTGTCCAAATATAAACAGGCTTTGATGCTGAACTGCAGATTGTGTTTAACTGGTTAATGCAGACATGGAGAATTAACTGTAAGAATTTGCAATGGAGTTTTAAGAGTTAACTGAGAGACTGTGAAGAATTATCCTTGTAATGACAACATAGAAAAAGTACTGAATTGGGTTACTTGCGGGTTCCGGAGATCACTGTGAAACTGTAGTAGATGGCGAGGTGATGAATGGGTTAAATGCAGAGTTGAACAAACGAACAGCTGAGGGAATTGGAATCCTCCAGACTTTGTATGATAGGCAGACAGACAAGGTAACCTCATGCAGTACACTGGGAATCCAAGTGTTTCCAATAGGTGTGCAATTGACTGATAGCACAATGGAGAGCCGGTAGATCTTTGGCAGTGAAGGCTGCAAAACGGACCTCTGGGAACGGAGGCGATATCTGGACCACGGGAATCACACAGGAATGCACGGAGAGAGTTCAGAGCTAGAGCACAGCTTTGATACAACAAAGCACTGGCCCAGAGTGACATAATCCCAGCCTACTTAAAGGCAGCACAAGCACGGGATTGGCTTACACCTACCCACAGGTGTTTTCACAAGAGCTCAGTATTAGCTATTTGGTCTCCAACATGGCCACCTCCTATACAGCAGACACACCGCAGTGCCTTAGGCCATTTGGTCCCCGCACTCACAGTTCCCAGACTCTGCATTACCTGTGCCATTGATCACGCCGTGTCCCCACACGGGCGCACAGCACCGCGAGCAACCGCACTGGCAACGGATGAACCCCAGAACCCGCAAAGGTGAGAGACCGGTACGTGACAGTACGCCGATTGCTGACAAGGTGAGCGGCGGCACTAAACACTCTTTCGGAGTACACACTTGTGGGAGGGCAACTTAGGTAGAATAAAGCCAGTTTGTGCAAGGGCCTCCAAATTGCCTCTTTTTCCTGCCAGTATACGTACGGACTGTCTGACGTGCCTACTTGGATGCGGTCACTCATATAATCCTCCACCATTCTTTCAATGGAGAGAGAATCATATGCAGTGCCAGTAGACGACATGTCCGTAATCGTTGGCAGGTCCTTCAGTCCGGACCAGATGTCAGCATCAGCAGTCGCTCCAGACTGCCCTGCATCACCGCCAGCGGGTGGGCTCGGAATTCTGAGCCTTTTCCTCGCACCCCCAGTTGCGGGAGAATGTGAAGGAGGAGATGTTGACAGGTCGCGTTCCGCTTGACTTGACAATTTTCTCACCAGCAGTTCTTTGAACCCCTGCAGACTTGTGTCTGCCGGAAAGAGAGATCCAAGGTAGGTTTTAAATCTAGGATCGAGCACGGTGGCCAAAATGTAGTGCTCTGATTTCAACAGATTGACCACCCGTGAATCCTTGTTAAGCGAATTAAGGGCTCCATCCACAAGTCCCACATGCCTAGCGGAATCGCTCCGTGTTAGCTCCTCCTTCAATGTCTCCAGCTTCTTCTGCAAAAGCCTGATGAGGGGAATGACCTGACTCAGGTTGGCAGTGTCTGAACTGACTTCACGTGTGGCAAGTTCAAAAGGTTGCAGAACCTTGCACAACGTTGAAATCATTCTCCACTGCGCTTGAGACAGGTGCATTCCACCTCCTATATCGTGGTCAGTTGTATAGGCTTGAATGGCCTTTTGCTGCTCCTCCAACCTCTGAAGCATATAGAGGGTTGAATTCCACCTCGTTACCACTTCTTGCTTCAGATGATGGCAGGGCAGGTTCAGGCGTTTTTGGTGTTGCTCCAGTCTTCTGTACGTGGTGCCTGTACGCCGAAAGTGTCCCGCAATTCTTCTGGCCACCGACAGCATCTCTTGCGCGCCCCTGTCGTTTTTTAAATAATTCTGCACCACCAAATTCAAGGTATGTGCAAAACATGGGACGTGCTGGAATTTGCCCAGATTTAATGCACACACAATATTGCTGGCGTTGTCCGATGCCACAAATCCACAGGAGAGTCCAATTGGGGTAAGCCATTCTGCGATGATCTTCCTCAGTTGCCGTAAGAGGTTTTCAGCTGTGTGCGTATTCTGGAAAGCGGTGATACAAAGCGTAGCCTGCCTAGGAAAGAGTTGGCGTTTGCGAGATGCTGCTACTGGTGCCGCCACTGCTGTTCTTGCGGCGGGAGTCCATACATCTACCCAGTGGGCTGTCACAGTCATATAGTCCTGACCCTGCCCTGCTCCACTTGTCCACATGTCCGTGGTTAAGTGGACATTGGGTACAAATGCATTTTTTAGGACACTGGTGAGTCTTTTTCTGAGGTCTGTGTACATTTTCGGTATCGCCTGCCTAGAGAAATGGAACCTAGATGGTATTTGGTACCGGGAACACAGTACCTCAAACAAGTCTATAGTTGGCTCTGCAGTAATGATGGATACCGGAACAACGTTTCTCACCGCCCAGGATGCCAAGGCCTCAGTTATCTGCTTTGCAGCAGGATGACTGCTGTGATATTTCATCTTCCTCGCAAAGGACTGTTGGACAGTCAATTGCTTGGTGGAAGTAGTAAAAGTCGTCTTACGACTTCCCCTCTGGGATGACCATCGACTCCCAGCAGCAACAACAGCAGCGCCATCAGCAGTAGGCGTTACACGCAAGGATGCATCGGAGGAATCCCAGGCAGGAGAGGACTCGTCAGAATTGCCAGTGACATGGCCTGCAGGACTATTGGCATTCCTGGGGAAGGAGGAAATTGACACTGAGGGAGTTGGTGGGGTGGTTTGCGTGAGCTTGGTTACAAGAGGAAGGGATTTACTGGTCAGTGGACTGCTTCCGCTGTCGCCCAAAGTTTTTGAACTTGTCACTGACTTATGATGAATGCGCTGCAGGTGACGTATAAGGGAGGATGTTCCGAGGTGGTTAACGTCCTTACCCCTACTTATTACAGCTTGACAAAGGCAACACACGGCTTGACACCTGTTGTCCGCATTTCTGTTGAAATACTTCCACACCGAAGAGCTGATTTTTTTGGTATTTTCACCAGGCATGTCAATGGCCATATTCCTCCCACGGACAACAGGTGTCTCCCCGGGTGCCTGACTTAAACAAACCACCTCACCATCAGAATCCTCCTTGTCAATTTCCTCCCCAGCGCCAGCAATACCCATATCCTCCTCATCCTGCTGTACTTCAACACTGACATCTTCAATCTGACTATCAGGAACTGGACTGCGGGTGCTCCTTCCAGCACTTGCAGGGGGCGTGCAAATGGTGGAAGGCGCATGCTCTTCACATCCAGTGTTGGGAAGGTCAGGCATCGCAACCGACACAATTGGACTCTCCTTGTGGATTTGTGATTTCGAAGAACGCACAGTTCTTTGCTGTGCTTTTGCCAGCTTAAGTCTTTTCATTTTTCTAACGAGAGGCTGAGTGCTTCCATCCTCATGTGAAGCTGAACCACTAGCCATGAACATAGGCCAGGGCCTCAGCCGTTCCTTGCCACTCCGTGTGGTAAATGGCATATTGGCAAGTTTACGCTTCTCCTCCGACGATTTTATTTTAGATTTTTGAGTCCTTTTTTTACTGATATTTTGTGTTTTGGATTTTACATGCTCTGTACTATGACATTGGGCATCGGCCTTGGCAGACGACGTTGATGGAATTTCATCGTCTCGGCCATGACTAGTGGCAGCAGCTTCAGCACGAGGTGGAAGTGGATCTTGATCTTTCCCTATTTTTGGAACCTCAACATTTTTGTTCTCCATATTTTAATAGGCACAACTAAAAGGCACCTCAGGTAAACAATGGAGATGGATGGATACTAGTATACTTATGGATGACGAGTGACTGACGACACAGAGGTAGCTACAGCCGTGGACTACCATACTGCGTCTGCTAGTATAGAGATGATAATGATATAAAAAATATATATATATCACTACTGCAGGTATATATAATATAATGACGGACCTGCTGGACACTGTCAGCAGACTCCTAAACTACTAGTATGAAGAAGATAGAAAAAAAAACCCCACCACAGGTAGGTATACAATTATGGACGAGCACTGACGACACAGAGGTAGCTACAGCCGTGGACTACCGTACTGCGTCTGCTAGTATAGAGATGATAATGATATAAAAAATATATATATATCACTACTGCAGGTATATATAATATAATGACGGACCTGCTGGACACTGTCAGCAGACTCCTAAACTACTAGTATGAAGAAGATAGAAAAAAAAACCCCACCACAGGTAGGTATACAATTATGGACGAGCACTGACGACACAGAGGTAGCTACAGCCGTGGACTACCGTACTGCGTCTGCTAGTATAGAGATGATAATGATACAAAAAATATATATATATCACTACTGCAGGTATATATAATATAATGACGGAACCTGCTGGACACTGTCAGCAGACTCCTAAACTACTAGTATGAAGAAGATAGAAAAAAAAACCCCACCACAGGTAGGTATACAATTATGGACGAGCACTGACGACACAGAGGTAGCTACAGCCGTGGACTACCGTACTGCGTCTGCTAGTATAGAGATGATAATGATATAAAAAATATATATATATCACTACTGCAGGTATATATAATATAATGACGGACCTGCTGGACACTGTCAGCAGACTCCTAAACTACTAGTATGAAGAAGATAGAAAAAAAAACCCCACCACAGGTAGGTATACAATTATGGACGAGCACTGACGACACAGAGGTAGCTACAGCCGTGGACTACCGTACTGCGTCTGCTAGTATAGAGATGATAATGATATAAAAAATATATATATATCACTACTGCAGGTATATATAATATAATGACGGACCTGCTGGACACTGTCAGCAGACTCCTAAACTACTAGTATGAAGAAGATAGAAAAAAAAACCCCACCACAGGTAGGTATACAATTATGGACGAGCACTGACGACACAGAGGTAGCTACAGCCGTGGACTACCGTACTGCGTCTGCTAGTATAGAGATGATAATGATATAAAAAATATATATATATATCACTACTGCAGGTATATATAATATAATGACGGACCTGCTGGACACTGTCAGCAGACTCCTAAACTACTAGTATGAAGAAGATAGAAAAAAAAACCCCACCACAGGTAGGTATACAATTATGGACGAGCACTGACGACACAGAGGTAGCTACAGCCGTGGACTACCGTACTGCGTCTGCTAGTATAGAGATGATAATGATATAAAAAATTTATATATCACTACTGCAGGTATATATAATATAATGACGGACCTGCTGGACACTGTCAGCAGACTCCTAAACTACTAGTATGATAAAGATAGAAAAAAAAACCCCACCACAGGTAGGTATACAATTATGGACGAGCACTGACGACACAGAGGTAGCTACAGCCGTGGACTACCGTACTGCGTCTGCTAGTATAAAGATGATAATGATATAAAAAAAATATATATATCACTACTGCAGGTATATATAATATAATGACGGACCTGCTGGACACTGTCAGCAGACTCCTAAACTGCTAGTATGAAGAAGATAGAAAGAAAAAACCCACCACAGGTAGGTATACAATTATGGACGAGCACTGATGACACAGAGGTAGCTACAGCCGTGGACTACCGTACTGCGTCTGCTAGTATAGAGATGATAATGATATAAAAAATATATATATATCACTACTGCAGGTATATATAATATAATGACGGACCTGCTGGACACTGTCAGCAGACTCCTAAACTACTAGTATGAAGAAGATAGAAAAAAAAACCCCCACCACAGGTAGGTATACAATTATGGACGAGCACTGACGACACAGAGGTAGCTACAGCCGTGGACTACCGTACTGCGTCTGCTAGTATAGAGATGATAATGATATAAAAAATATATATATATCACTACTGCAGGTATATATAATATAATGACGGACCTGCTGGACACTGTCAGCAGACTCCTAAACTACTAGTATGAAGAAGATAGAAAAAAAAAACCCACCACAGGTAGGTATACAATTATGGACTAGCACTGACGACACAGAGGTAGCTACAGCCGTGGACTACCGTACTGCGTCTGCTAGTATAGAGATGATAATGATATAAAAAATATATATATATCACTACTGCAGGTATATATAATATAATGATGGACCTGCTGGACACTGTCAGCAGACTCCTAAACTACTAATATGAAGAAGATAGAAAAATAAACCCCACCACAGGTAGGTATACAATTATGGACGAGCACTGACGACACAGAGGTAGCCACAGCCGTGGACTACCGTACTGCGTCTGCTAATATAGAGATGATAAAGATGATAGAGATGAACAAAAAAAAATATAACACTACTGCAGGTAAATATTTATATAATATAATGAATGACGGACCTGCTGGACACTGTCAGCAGAATGCGTTTATAGAATAAAAAAAAAAAACACCACAGGAGTGTTTAACTTTTTCAGGCAGACAATATACTGGTGGTCACTGGTCAGTCACACTGGCAGCAAAAGTGTGCACTGTACTCCTGCTATAACTGCACCCCAGTCTCCCCCACAATTCAGCTGTGTGAGCAGTGAGCACTCAGCACAGTCAGATATACAAGATGATATTATCATGCAGCACACTGAGGCTGAGCACAGATATGGTATGTGACTGTGTATCGTTTTTTTTCAGGCAGAGAACGGATTATATTAAATAATAAATAAAACTGGTGGTGGTCACTAGAGATGTGCACTTGAAATTTTTCGGGTTTTGTGTTTTGGTTTTGGGTTCGGTTCCGCGGCCGTGTTTTGGGTTCGACCGCGTTTTGGCAAAACCTCACCGAATTTTTTTTGTCGGATTCGGGTGTGTTTTGGATTCGGGTGTTTTTTTCAAAAAACACTAAAAAACAGCTTAAATCATAGAATTTGGGGGTCATTTTGATCCCAAAGTATTATTAACCTCAAAAACCATAATTTCCACTCATTTTCAGTCTATTCTGAACACCTCACACCTCACAATATTATTTTTAGTCCTAAAATTTGCACCGAGGTCGCTGGATGACTAAGCTAAGCGACCCTAGTGGCCGACACAAACACCTGGCCCATCTAGGAGTGGCACTGCAGTGTCACGCAGGATGGCCCTTCCAAAAAAAACACTCCCCAAACAGCACATGACGCAAAGAAAAAAAGAGGCGCAATGAGGTAGCTGTGTGAGTAAGATAAGCGACCCTAGTGGCCGACACAAACACCTGGCCCATCTAGGAGTGGCACTGCAGTGTCACGCAGGATGGCCCTTCCAAAAAACACTCCCCAAACAGCACATGACGCAAAGAAAAAAAGAGGCGCAATGAGGTAGCTGTGTGAGTAAGATAAGCGACCCTAGTGGCCGACACAAACACCTGGCCCATCTAGGAGTGGCACTGCAGTGTCACGCAGGGTGGCCCTTCCAAAAAACACTCCCCAAACAGCACATGACGCAAAGAAAAAAAGAGGCGCAATGAGGTAGCTGTGTGAGTAACGTAAGCGACCCTAGTGGCCGACACAAACACCTGGCCCATCTAGGAGTGGCACTGCAGTGTCACGCAGGATGGCCCTTCAAAAAAATACTCCCCAAACAGCACATGACGCAAAGAAAAAAAGAGGCGCAATGAGGTAGCTGTGTGAGTAAGATAAGCGACCCTAGTGGCCGACACAAACACCTGGCCCATCTAGGAGTGGCACTGCAGTGTCACGCAGGATGGCCCTTCCAAAAAACACTCCCCAAACAGCACATGACGCAAAGAAAAAAAGAGGCGCAATGAGGTAGCTGTGTGAGTAAGGTAAGCGACCCTAGTGGCCGACACAAACACCTGGCCCATCTAGGAGTGGCACTGCAGTGTCACGCAGGATGGCCCTTCCAAAAAACACTCCCCAAACAGCACATGACGCAAAGAAAAAAAGAGGCGCAATGAGGTAGCTGTGTGAGTAAGATAATCGACCCTAGTGGCCGACACAAACACCTGGCCCATCTAGGAGTGGCACTGCAGTGTCACGCAGGATGGCCCTTCCAAAAAACACTCCCCAAACAGCACATGACGCAAAGAAAAAAAGAGGCGCAATGAGGTAGCTGTGTGAGTAAGATAAGCGACCCTAGTGGCCGACACAAACACCTGGCCCATCTAGGAGTGGCACTGCAGTGTCACGCAGGATGGCCCTTCCAAAAAACACTCCCCAAACAGCACATGACGCAAAGAAAAAAAGAGGCGCAATGAGGTAGCTGTGTGAGTAAGATAAGCGACCCTAGTGGCCGACACAAACACCGGGCCCATCTAGGAGTGGCACTGCAGTGTCACGCAGGATGGCCCTTCCAAAAATCACTCCCCAAACAGCACATGACGCAAAGAAAAAAAGAGGCGCAATGAGGTAGCTGTGTGAGTAAGATAAGCGACCCTAGTGGCCGACACAAACACCTGGCCCATCTAGGAGTGGCACTGCAGTGTCACGCAGGATGGCCCTTCCAAAAAACACTCCCCAAGCAGCACATGACGCAAAGAAAAAAAGAGGCGCAATGAGGTAGCTGTGTGAGTAAGGTAAGCGACCCTAGTGGCCGACACAAACACCTGGCCCATCTAGGAGTGGCACTGCAGTGTCACGCAGGATGACCCTTCCAAAAAACACTCCCCAAACAGCACATGACGCAAAGAAAAAAAGAGGCGCAATGAGGTAGCTGTGTGAGTAAGGTAAGCGACCCTAGTGGCCGACACAAACACCTGGCCCATCTAGGAGTGGCACTGCAGTGTCACGCAGGATGGCCCTTCAAAAAAATACTCCCCAAACAGCACATGACGCAAAGAAAAATTAAAGAAAAAAGAGGTGCAAGATGGAATTGTCCTTGGGCCCTCCCACCCACCCTTATGTTGTATAAACAGGACATGCACACTTTAACCAACCCATCATTTCAGTGACAGGGTCTGCCACACGACTGTGACTGAAATGACGGGTTGGTTTGGACCCCCACCAAAAAAGAAGCAATTAATATCTCCTTGCACAAACTGGCTCTACAGAGGCAAGATGTCCACCTCATCATCATCCTCCGATATATCACCGTGTACATCCCCCTCCTCACAGATTATCAATTCGTCCCCACTGGAATCCACCATCTCAGCTCCCTGTGTACTTTGTGGAGGCAATTGCTGCTGGTCAATGTCTCCACGGAGGAATTGATTATAATTCATTTTAATGAACATCATCTTCTCCACATTTTCTGGAAGTAACCTCGTACGCCGATTGCTGACAAGGTGAGCGGCGGCACTAAACACTCTTTCGGAGTACACACTTGTGGGAGGGCAACTTAGGTAGAATAAAGCCAGTTTGTGCAAGGGCCTCCAAATTGCCTCTTTTTCCTGCCAGTATAAGTACGGACTGTCTGACGTGCCTACTTGGATGCGGTCACTCATATAATCCTCCACCATACTTTCAATGGGGAGAGAATCATATGCAGTGACAGTAGACGACATGTCCGTAATCGTTGGCAGGTCCTTCAGTCCGGACCAGATGTCAGCATCAGCAGTTGCTCCAGACTTCCCTGCATCACCGCCAGCGGGTGGGCTCGGAATTCTGAGCCTTTTCCTCGCACCCCCAGTTGCGGGAGAATGTGAAGGAGGAGATGTTGACAGGTCGCGTTCCGCTTGACTTGACAATTTTCTCACCAGCAGGTCTTTGAACCCCAGCAGACTTGTGTCTGCCGGAAAGAGAGATCCAAGGTAGGTTTTAAATCTAGGATCGAGCACGGTGGCCAAAATGTAGTGATCTGATTTCAACAGATTGACCACCCGTGAATCCTTGTTAAGCGAATTAAGGGCTCCATCCACAAGTCCCACATGCCTAGCGGAATCGCTCCGTGTTAGCTCCTCCTTCAATGTCTCCAGCTTCTTCTGCAAAAGCCTGATGAGGGGAATGACCTGACTCAGGCTGGCAGTGTCTGAACTGACTTCACGTGTGGCAAGTTCAAAGGGCAGCAGAACCTTGCACAACGTTGAAATCATTCTCCACTGCGCTTGAGACAGGTGCATTCCACCTCCTATATCGTGCTCAATTGTATAGGCTTGAATGGCCTTTTGCTGCTCCTCCAACCTCTGAAGCATATATAGGGTTGAATTCCACCTCGTTACCACTTCTTGCTTCAGATGATGGCAGGGCAGGTTCAGGCGTTTTTGGTGGTGCTCCAGTCTTCTGTACGTGGTGCCTGTACGCCGAAAGTGTCCCGTAATTCATCTGGCCACCGACAGCATCTCTTGCACGCCCCTCTCGTTTTTTAAAAAATTCTGCACCACCAAATTCAAGGTATGTGCAAAACATGGGACGTGCTGGAATTTGCCCATATTTAATGCACACACAATATTGCTGGCGTTGTCCGATGCCACAAATCCACTGGAGAGTCCAATTGGGGTAAGCCATTCCGCGATGATCTTCCTCAGTTGCCGTAAGAGGTTTTCAGCTGTGTGCGTATTCTGGAAACCGGTGATACAAAGCGTAGCCTGCCTAGGAAAGAGTTGGCATTTGCGAGATGCTGCTACTGGTGCCGCCGCTGCTGTTCTTGCGGCGGGAGTCCATACATCTACCCAGTGGGCTGTCACAGTCATATAGTCCTGACCCTGCCCTGCTCCACTTGTCCACATGTCCGTGGTTAAGTGGACATTGGGTACAACTGCATTTTTTAGGACACTGGTGAGTCTTTTTCTGACGTCCGTGTACATTCTCGGTATCGCCTGCCTAGAGAAGTGGAACCTAGATGGTATTTGGTAACGGGGGCACACTACCTCAAGAAATTGTCTAGTTCCCTGTGTACTAACGGCGGATACCGGACGCACGTCTAACACCAACATAGTTGTCAAGGCCTCAGTTATCCGCTTTGCAACAGGATGACTGCTGTGATATTTCATCTTCCTCGCAAAGGACTGTTGGACAGTCAATTGCTTACTGGAAGTAGTACAAGTGGTCTTCCGACTTCCCCTCTGGGATGACCATCGACTCCCAGCAGCAACAACAGCAGCGCCAGCAGCAGTAGGCGTTACACGCAAGGATGCATCGGAGGAATCCCAGGCAGGAGAGGACTCGTCAGAATTGCCAGTGACATGGCCTGCAGGACTATTGGCATTCCTGGGGAAGGAGGAAATTGACACTGAGGGAGTTGGTGGGGTGGTTTGCGTGAGCTTGGTTACAAGAGGAAGGGATTTACTGGTCAGTGGACTGCTTCCGCTGTCGCCCAAAGTTTTTGAACTTGTCACTGACTTATTATGAATGCGCTGCAGGTGACGTATAAGGGAGGATGTTCCGAGGTAGTTAACGTCCTTACCCCTACTTATTACAGCTTGACAAAGGCAACACACGGCTTGACAAATGTTGTCCGCATTTCTGTTGAAATACTTCCACACCGAAGAGCTGATTTTTTTGGTATTTTCACCAGGCATGTCAATGGCCATATTCCTCCCACGGACAACAGGTGTCTCCCCGGGTGCCTGACTTAAACAAACCACCTCACCATCAGAATCCTCCTTGTCAATTTCCTCCCCAGCGCCAGCAACACCCATATCCTCCTCATCCTGGTGTACTTCAACACTGACATCTTTAATCTGACTATCAGGAACTGGACTGCGGGTGCTCCTTCCAGCACTTGCAGGGGGCGTGCAAATGGTGGAAGGCGCATGCTCTTCACGTCCAGTGTTGGGAAGGTCAGGCATCGCAAACGACACAATTGGACTCTCCTTGTGGATTTGTGATTTCGAAGAACGCACAGTTCTTTGCTGTGCTTTTGCCAGCTTGAGTCTTTTCATTTTTCTAGCGAGAGGCTGAGTGCTTCCATCCTCATGTGAAGCTGAACCACTAGCCATGAACATAGGCCAGGGCCTCAGCCGTTCCTTGCCACTCCGTGTGGTAAATGGCATATTGGCAAGTTTACGCTTCTCCTCCGACAATTTTATTTTAGATTTTTGAGTCCTTTTTTTACTGATATTTGGTGTTTTGGATTTTACATGCTCTGTACTATGACATTGGGCATCGGCCTTGGCAGACGACGTTGCTGGCATTTCATCGTCTCAGCCATGACTAGTGGCAGCAGCTTCAGCACGAGGTGGAAGTCGATCTTGATCTTTCCCTATTTTTGGAACCTCAACATTTTTGTTCTCCATATTTTAATAGGCACAACTAAAAGGCACCTCAGGTAAACAATGGAGATGGATGGATACTAGTATACTTATGGATGGACGAGCAACTGCCGACACAGAGGTAGCTACAGCCGTGGACTACCGTACTGTGTCTGCTGCTAATATAGACTGGATGATAATGAGATAAAATTAATATATATATATATATATATATCACACTAGTACTGCAGCCGGACAGGTATATATTATGTAATGACGGACCTGCTGGACACTGTCTGTCAGCACTGCAGACTCCTAAAGTAAGCTACTAGTATCAAGAAGATAGAAAAAAAAAAAACCACGGGTAGGTGGTATACAATTATGGATGGACGAGCGACTGCCGACACAGAGGTAGCTACAGCCGTGGACTACCGTACTGTGTCTGCTGCTAATATAGACTGGATGATAATGAGATAAAATTAAAATATATATATATATCACACTAGTACTGCAGCCGGAGAGGTATATATTATGTAATGACGGACCTGCTGGACACTGTCTGTCAGCACTGCAGACTCCTAAAGTAAGCTACTAGTATCAAGAAGAAAAAAAAAAAAAAAACCACGGGTAGGTGGTATACAATTATGGATGGACGAGCGACTGCCAACACAGAGGTAGCTACAGCCGTGGACTACCGTACTGTGTCTGCTGCTAATATAGACTGGATGATAATGAGATAAAATTAAAATATATATATGTATATCACACTAGTACTGCAGCCGGACAGGTATATATTATGTAATGACGGACCTGCTGGACACTGTCTGTCAGACTCAGCACTGCAGACTCCTAAAGTAAGCTACTAGTATCAAGAAGATAGAAAAAAAAAAAAACACGGGTAGGTGGTATACAATTATGGATGGACGAGCGACTGCCGACACAGAGGTTGCTACAGCCGTGGACTAGCGTACTGTGTCTGCTGCTAATATAGACTGGATGATAATGAGATAAAATTAAAATATATATATATATCACACTAGTACTGCAGCCGGACAGGTATATATTATGTAATGACGGACCTGATGGACACTGTCTGTCAGCACTGCAGACTCCTAAAGTAAGCTACTAGTATCAAGAAGATAGAAAAAAAAAAAAAACACGGGTAGGTGGTATACAATTATGGATGGACGAGCGACTGCCGACACAGAGGTAGCTACAGCCGTGGACTACCGTACTGTGTCTGCTGCTAATATAGACTGGATGATAATGAGATAAAATTAAAATATATATATATATCACACTAGTACTGCAGCCGGACAGGTATATATTATGTAATGACGGACCTGCTGGACACTGTCTGTCAGACTCAGCACTGCAGACTCCTAAAGTAAGCTACTAGTATCAAGAAGATAGAAAAAAAAAACCCACGGGTAGGTGGTATACAATTATGGATGGACGAGCGACTGCCGACACAGAGGTAGCTACAGCCGTGGACTACCGTACTGTGTCTGCTGCTAATATAGACTGGATGATAATGAGATAAAATTAAAATATATATATATATCACACTAGTACTGCAGCCGGACAGGTATATATTATGTAATGACGGACCTGCTGGACACTGTCTGTCAGACTCAGCACTGCAGACTCCTAAAGTAAGCTACTAGTATCAAGAAGATAGAAAAAAAAAACCACGGGTAGGTGGTATACAATTATGGATGGACGAGCGACTGCCGACACAGAGGTAGCTACAGCCGTGGACTACCGCACTGTGTCTGCTGCTAATATAGACTGGATGATAATGAGATAAAATTAAAATATATATATATCACACTAGTACTGCAGCCGGACAGGTATATATTATGTAATGACGGACCTGCTGGACACTGTCTGCAGAATGCGTTTATAAAAACACCACACGACGAGTGTTTAACTTTTTCAGGCAGACAATCACAATATACTGGTGGTCAGCAGACAATCACAATACTGGTGGTCAGTGGTCACTGGTCAGTCACACTGGCAGTGGCACTCTGGCAGCAAAAGTGTGCACTGTACTTAAATGTACTCCTGCTATAACTGCTCCCCAGTCTCCCCCACAATTAAGCTGTGTGAGCAGTGAGCACTCAGCAGTCAGAGAACGGATTAATTAATTAATTAAACTGGTGGCACTGGTCACTGGTCACACTATCAGCAGCAAGTAGTACTCCTCCTATATGCTCCCCAAAATTTGTGTCTCTCTCTAGTACTCTAGTCACTCTAAACGGAGAGGACGCCAGCCACGTCCTCTCCCTATCAATCTCAATGCACGTGTGAAAATGGCGGCGACGCGCGGCTCCTTATATAGAATCCGAGTCTCGCGATAGAATCCGAGCCTCGCGAGAATCCGACAGCGGGATGATGACGTTCGGGCACGCTCGGGTTAACCGAGCAAGGCGGGAAGATCCGAGTCGCTCGGCCCCGTGTAAAAAAACCTGAAGTTCGGGCGGGTTCGGATTCCGAGGAACCGAACCCGCTCATCTCTAGTGGTCACTAGTAACTATCAGCAAAACTCTGCACTCTGAGTACTCCTAATGCTCCCCAAAATTACTAAGTTAGTAGTAAATCAACTCAAGTGTCTCTATCTATTCTAACGGAGAGGACGCCAGCCACGTCCTCTCCCTATCAATCTCAATGCACGTGTGAAAATGGCGGCAACGCGCGGCTCCTTATATAGAATCCGAGTCTCGCGATAGAATACGAGCCTCGCGAGAATCCGACAGCGGGATGATGACGTTCGGGCGCGCTCGGGTTAACCGAGCAAGGCGGGAAGATCCGAGTCTGCCTCGGACCCGTGTAAAAAGGCTGAAGTTGGGGGGGGTTCGGATTCCGAGGAACCGAACCCGCTCATCTCTACTGATTGGGTGACTTCAAATCATGTAAGTTGTTAAAAAAATGACACCACTGAGTTATATGTATCTGCCCTTACAGTAGGTAATTATTAGTAAGAGGATGGCATGGAGAGATAATTAATAGAGTAGAATACTAATTTCTAATACAGAACAATCCAGTAATACCAATCTTTATTTTCTCACTAATATTCATAAAAGTCGGCGCACTGTTCCGAATAAGTTGATGCCTTTTTAAAAAATACATTTGACAAAATTTAAATTGTATGTCAGGGATACCACTGCCCTGTTAACAACACTTTAGAGTACAGAATGGCAGGAGGGTTATGCATAGGCCGCAATAGATGTCAAATCACTATACACATCTATTGTACATGAGAAAAGGTTCAGTTCCACTAAAGAATTTTAGATAATGATGACACAGAGCACAGAACACAATGGGTGGAATTCAATTGTGTCTTTCCCCCCACCCCCGATCGTGCCCACCTGCAGCTATTCATATGTTTCAGTCGATGGGCGCCATATCATCACATTGCTACCGAGGGGTGGCATGCTGAGATGAGTGAAAAGTGACCTGTTTGGGCACACATACGGGATTTTTTGCGATCACGCCAATGACTTTAGCTGGTTTTGCCACTTTGCGTGGCTAAATCCGACTGATATGGACGGAATACACGTGATAAAGGGGATCAATTGAATAACGTCCCACAATCTCTCGTCACTTTAGACGGGAGATCGGGCGCAAGAAATCAATTGAATTCTGCCCAAAGAGTTAATTTTACATTTTTTCTCATATATAACCTGCTTCGTAATTTAAGTAACCTACTGGTGATGTTAGTTAAGGAACCTGTTATGAAGGTTACAACTAAATAAGTGCCTCCACCACCTAAGTTATTGAAATATTTCAAGATTTTCTCATGAGGAAATACCCCATTGTTTGCTTACATAATTTCAATACAGCTATTAATAACCAACATTTATGAATATACAAAGCAGTTGTGAAAATACGTTACGTTCAATATCCTGGCTATCGGGAGCCTGGCAGCAGAAATCCCGACGTCCATCAGAACACTGACACCGCAATCCTGAAAACATCAGGATCCGCCGGATGGCCAACAGCCAGAATCTGGTAGGTAAGTATAGTCGGGAGGTTAGGGTTAGGCACCACTGAGGCAGGGCCGTAGCTAGGTGTGGGCAGACAGTGCCTTGCTCACAGCGCATTTGTCCTGTGGGCGGTGCACCGTCTGCCCACACCTATTGACCAGCTCTCTATGTGGGGAGAGTTGCAGCACTGTCTGCTGTAGATATGACAGCAGGCAGCGCTGGGAACTGGGGAGGGAGAGAGTGAACTTCCCAAGTTGTGTGCTCAGCCATCCCCCTTGCTGTGCCAGTGCTACAGACATGAAATGAGGCAGCTCTGGCCAGGTTCCTCCATGTGGCCAGCTCTCCTCTGGTGTTCCGGTGCAGCAAAACTTATGGCGGTGAGCTCTGGGCATCCTATGTGCACGCGCCGCCCCCCTACCTTCCTGTGTAGAAGTGAGTGCAGCAGGAGCCGGCCGGCTGCCGTTGCTGAGGACAGGACGTAAATAAAGTTTGTGCCCTGATAGTTGGATGGACCCCTTCACCCCCATTCTATGAAGCCTGGAGAGGAGCTCTGAGCTAGCCTGAAATTCTGAGTGAGACGTAGATGTAGGTGTGGACTTGGAGTGCATGTACATATAAACAACAGTGCAAAAACATTTATCTTAGTTTATTTACATTAAGCACCTACATTTCACAGATATTCTTCATATATTCACTAATTTGCTTATAAACTGCAGTCATCCCTGCATTGGTATTCTGACCGACGGGATCTACTACATCCCATTCACAGTACCAGAAAATGCAGTGTGTTTTTATTATCATTACTGATTGATCTTCCATTCTGTACGTGTGATGACCTTTCCAGAGTCCTGATTAATTTAGCTGGCAGTAGTCCAAAAAGTGATGTTTCATGCACATTAACCCCCCCCCCCCCACCCACCACCACCGCATTTAGTTGTATAATATAATTTATAGTATAATAAAAAAAATATAAGTTATTACAAATTGAAATATTTTTTATTGTACATATAACTTCATACACATCAAATCATTTTTGCTCATCTTTTAACTACTATGTCAGCATATAAAGCTAAATTGAAGGGGCTCTTCCTTGGTGTAACATGTATAAGGGTTACTATTGTGGTGTAATGTCTATAAGGGGTACTACTGTGGTGTAACATGTATAAGGGTTACTACTGTTGTGTAACACCTATAAGGGGTACTACTGTGGTGTAACATGTATAAGGGTTACTACTGGGGTGTAACATCGATAATGGGTACTACTGTGGTGTAACGTCTATAAGGGGTACTACTGTGGTGTAACGTCTATAAGGGGTACTACCGTGGTGTAACATATATAAGGGGTACTACTGTGGTGTAACGTCTATAAGGGGTACTACTGTGTGGTAATAAGGCTTACTACTGTGGTGTAATGTCTATAAGGGGTACTACTGTGGTGTAACACCTATAAGGGGTACTACCGTGATGTAACATGTATAAGGGTTACTACTGTGGTGTAACGCCTATAAGGGGTACTACTGTGGTGTAACATGTATAATGTTTACTACTGTGGTGTAACGTCTATAAGTGGTACTACTGTGGTGTAACGTCTATAAGGAGTACTACTGTGGTGCAACATATATAAGGGGTACTACTGTGGTGTAACATGTATAAGGGTTACTACTGTGGTAACGTCTATAAGGGGTACTACTGTGGTGTAACATATATAAGGGGTACTACTGTGGTGTAACATCTATAAGGGTTACTACTGTGGTGTAACATCTATAAGGGTTACTACTGTGCTGTAACATGTATAAGTAAGTGTCTCTACTGTGTTAATGTGACTAATGGACACTACTGTGCAGTGTAATGTGAACTGGTACTATTCTGTGGTCACGACCCTTAACCATAAAGCCACCGCCCTAGATTTTTGCTTTGCTTATCATCACGCATTATCCCTATTTTAAATATGGGGGAGAGGGGGCACCAATTCTTTTTCTGGCACAGGGCACCAAAATGTCTAGTTACGGCACTGTGGGACTGCCATACTGTGTAAAACGGGACTCTACCTGGCATAATGGGTGATAGGGGCTCTCCCTGCAGTAATGTGTAAAATGGGGCTCTACATGGCATAATGTGTTAAAGGGGCTCTGCCTGGTGTAATATGTGTAACTGGTAATACTGTTTGGCGTAATTTGAATAATGCAGACTTCAGTACAGAGTAATATGAATTGGTATTGTTTTTTGGCAACACCCCTTCCTATGAAGCCATGCCCCTATATTTTTGGCATGCGCCTATGGCGTGTACTGGCCCTGTTTTGTATATGGGGGGGAGGGGGCGCCGATGCTGTTTCTTGCAAAAATCTAGAGCGGTGGCTTTATGGTTAAGGGGCGTGGCCACAGAATAGTACCAGTTCACATTACACTGCACAGTAGTGTTCATTAGTCACATTAACACATTAGAGAAACTTACTTATACATGTTACACCACAGTAGTACCCCTTATAGATGTTACACCACAGTAGTAACCCTTATAGATGTTACACCACAGTAGTACCTCTTATATATGTTACACCACAGTAGTACCCCTTATAGACATTACACCACAGTAGTAACCCTTATGCATGTTACACCACAGTAGTACCCCTTATATATGTTATACCACAGTAGTACCCCTTATAGACGTTACACCACAGTAGTACCACTTATAGACGTTACACCACAGTAGTAACCATTATACATGTTACACCATAGTAATACCCCTTATAGGCAATACACCACAGTAGTAACCCTTATACATATTACACCACAGTAGTACCCCTTATAGGCGTTACACCACAGTAGTACCCCTTATAGACGTTACACCACAGTAGTAAGCCTTATACATGTTACACCACAGTAGTACCCCTCATATATGTTACACCACAGTAGTACCCCTTATAGACTTTACACCTCAGTAGTACCCCTTATAGACGTTACCCCACAGTAGTACCCCTTATAGATGTTACACCCCAGTAGTAACCCTTATACATGTTACACCACAGTAGTACCCCTTATAGATGTTACACCCCAGTAGTAACCCTTATACATGTTACACCACAGTAGTACCCCTTATAGGTGTTACACCACAGTAGTAACCCTTATACATGTTACACCACAGTAGTACCCCTTATAGACGTTACACCACAGTAGTAACCCTTATACATGTTACACCACAGTAGTACCCTTTATAGACGTTACACCACAGTAGTAACCCTTATACATGTTACGCCAAGGAAGAGCCCCTTCAATTTAGCTTTTTATGCTGACATGGTAGATAAAAGATGAGCAAAAATGATTTGATATGTATGAAGTTATATGTACAATAAATTTCAATTTGTAATAACTTATATTTCTTTTATTATACTATAAATTATATTATACAACTAAATGTGGTGGTGGTGGGTGGGGGGGATTAATTTGCATGAAACATCACTTTTTGGACTATTACCAGCTAAATGAATCAGGACTATGGAAAGGTCATCACACGTACAGAATGTAAGATAAATTAGTAATGATAATATAAACACACCGCATTTTCTGGTACTGTGAATGGGATGTAGTCAAGATACCGGCGGTCAGAATACCGGTGCATGGATCTCGACCGCCAGAATACCGGTAGCACCGCCACAGCTAATCCTATCCCTGGGTGTCCACGACACCCATGGAGTGGGAATAGAACCTGTGACGAGCCTGCTTCATTGTGCTTGCCCCCCTGCTGGCATTCTGGTGGTTGGAATCCCGGCGTCGGTATTCTGAAACCCCTGTGCTAAATACCAAACCATCTTGACCGCATCCCCCTGTGAATGTGTGGTGTGGATTTTGCCTAACTGATGATATGCTTCCTGGACAGGGCAACTGTGGGATTGGATGACTGCAGTTTATAAGCAAATGAGTGAATATATGAAGAATATCTGTGAAATGTAGGTGCTTAATGTAAATAAACTAAAATAAATGTTTTTGCACTGTTGTTTATATGTACATACACTTCGAATCCACACCTACATCTACGTCTCACTAGGCATTTCAGGCTAGCTCAGAGCTCCTCTCCAGGCTTCATAGGATGGAGGTGGAGGGGTCCATCCAACTATCAGGGCACACACTTTATTTACGTCCTGCCCTCAGCAACGGCAGCCGGCCGGCTCAGATGCACTCACTTCTACAAAGGGGGATAGGGGGCGGCGTGCGCACATAGGATGCCCAGAGCTCACCGCCATAAGTTTTGCTGCACCGAAACACCAGGAGGAGAGCCGGCCACATGGAGGAACCTGCCCAGCACTGCCTCATTTCATGTCTGCAGCGCTGGCACAGCAATGGGGATGGCTGAGCACACAATTTGGGAAGTTCACTCTCTGCCTCCCCACTTCCCAACGCTGCCTGCTGTCATATCTACTGCAGACAGCGCTGCAACTCTCCCCACATAGAGAGCTGGTCAATAGGTGTTGGCAGACGGTGCGTCCACAGGACAAATGCCCTGTGTGCAAGGCACTGTCTGCCCACACCTAGTTACAGCCCTAATTTTCAGAGATGTTAACCAGAGATTTTGTAGACTCCTGTGTTTATGACTTTATGCTAATGCAATTTTGATTCTCAATATATTGGTAATATAGCTGACTGGCTTCACCATCTGAATAGCTGTACACCCAGTGGCTTGTTGAAAGAGTTATATACAGATATAGACACGCTCATTGTGGCTACATCTAGGTGTGAATGTGCCTCATTTGCTGCAAACGCATGCACTCCCGGGATGTACGTGTGCGTCCTAGTCGAGCTCACACCCATTGAGAATGTATTGAGCTTTAATTGCCGCAGCTAGGCGCGACAGGGCCATGGGTGCAACTAGGTGCGCCAGGGGTGCACGTATTGCTGTGGCAAAGCCACGATGAGCATGTCTATATCTGTAGGTAGTGGTCATTTTTACTCTTGAACTAAAGTCTATAGGGTGTACGTATTTTGCTATTAACCACTTAAAGTTCCTTTTCAATGCCTGACTAGACCTTGTGTACTTTGATAAGGTGAGGTACAGTGGATAAAGTGGTTGATTTCCTCACTAAAGTGTGAAAAGGACTTTCCTTCTGATTACAGTACAGTCTGTAAGGATATAAGGTTGAATTAAAGAGAGATACAATGTAGGCTTTAAACCTAGGATCGAGCACGGTGTCCAAAATGTAGTGCTCTAATTTCAAGAGATTGACCACCCTTGAATCCTGGCAAAGCGAATGAAGGGCTCTATCCAAAAGTCCCACATACTTTGCGGAATCACTCCGTCTTAGCTCCTCATTCAATTTCTCCAGCTGCTTCCTCTGCAAAAGCCTGATGAGGAGAATGACCTGACTCAAGCTGGTAGTGTTTGAACTGACTTCACGTGTGGCAAGTTCGAAGGGTTGGAAAACCTTGCACAAGACAGAAATCATTCTCCACTGCACTTGAGTCAGGTGCATTCCCCCTCCTTTGCCTATATCGTAGGTAGATGTATAGGCTTGAATGGCCTTTTGCTGCTCCTCCATCCTCTGAAGCATATAGAGTGTTGAATTCCACCTCGTTACCACCTCCTCCTTCAGGTGATGGCAGGGTAGGTTCAGGCGTGTTTGATGGTGCTCCAGTCTTCGGCACGCGGTGGCTGAATGACGAAAGTGGCCCGTAATTTTTCGGGCCACCGACAGCATCTCCTGCACGCCCCTGTCATTTTTTTTAAAATTCTGCACCACCAAATTAATTGTATTAGCAAAACATGGAATGTGCTGGAATTTGCCCAGATGTAATGCACGCAAAATATTGGTGGCTTTGTCCGATATCACAAATCCCCAGGAGAGTCTAATTGGGGTAAGTCAATGTGCAATGATGTCCCTCAGTTTCCATAAGAGGTTGTCAGTGGTGTGCCTCTTATGGAAAGTGGTGATACATAGCGTAGACTGCCTAGGAACGAGTTGGCGTTTGCTGCTACTGGTTCCGCTGCTGTTGTTGCTGCGGGAGGCCAGTGGGCTGTCACAGTCATATAGTCCTGAGTCTGCCCTGTTCCACTGGTCCACATGTCCGTGGTTAAGTAGACAGTGGGTACAACTGCATTTTGTAGGACACTGAGGACACTTTTTCTTACGTCTGTGTACATTCTCGGTATCACCTGCCTAGTGAAGTGGAACCTAGATAGGATTTGATACCGGGGACACACTACCTCAAACAATTCTCTAAGTCCCACTGAACTAATAGCGGATACCAGACGCACGTCTGACACCAACATAGCTGTCAAGGCCTCAGTTATCCACTTTGCAACAGGATGACTGCTGTCATATTTCATCTTCCTCACAAAGGACTGCAGGACATTCAATTGCTTACTGGAAGTAGTGCAAGTGGTCTTCCGACTTCCCCTCTGGGATGACGATCGACTCCCAGCAGCAACAACAGCAGCGGCAGCAACAGCAGGCATACCACTCAAGGATCCTCCGGAGGAATCCCAGTTAGGGGAGGACTCCTCAGTCTTGCCAGTGACATGACCTGCAGGACTACTGAAGTTCCTGACTGAGGAGGAAGTTGACGTTGAGTGAGTTGGTGGTGTGGCTTGCAGGAGCTTGGGTACAAGAGGAAGAAGGGATTTAGGTGTCAGTGGACTGCTTACGCTCTTACCCAAAGTTTCACAACTTGACACTGACTTCTGATGAATGCGCAGCAGGTGATGTATAAGGGAGGCTGTTCCTAGGTGGTTAACATCCTTATCCCTACTTATTACAGATTGACAGAGGCAAAACACGGCCTGACACCTGTTGTTCAGATTTGTGGAAAAATAATTCCACACCAAAGAGGTGGCTTTTTTGGTATTTTGCCCAGGCATCACAATGGGCTTATTCATCCCATGGACAACAGGTGTCTCCCCGGGTGCCTGATTTAAACAAACCACATCACCATCAGAATCCTCATCATCAACTTTCTCCTCAGCGTCAGAACACCCATATCCTCATCCTTGTGTACTTCAACAGTGACTTCTTCAATTTGATTATCAGATACTTGACTGTGGGTGCTACTTCCAGCACTTGCAGACGGAGTGCAAATGGTGGCAAAAGCCAGCTCTTCCCGTCAAGTGTTGGGAAGGTCAGGCATCGCAACCGCCGACACACTGGGACTCTCCTTGGGGATTTGCGATACCATCTTAGAATGCACAGTTCTTTGCTGTGCTTTTTCCAGCTTAACTCTTATCATTTTTCTAGCGGGAGGATGAGGGCTTCCATCGTCATGTGAAGCTGAACCACTAGTCATGAACATAGACCAGGGCAGTAGCCGTTCCTTGCCACTCCGTGTCGTAAATGGCATATTGGCAAGTTTACGTTTCTCCTCAGACCATTTCAATTTATTTTTTGGGGTCTTTTTACTGAACTATGGTTTTATGGATTTTACATGCCCTCTACTATCACATTGGGCATCGGACTTGGCAGACAACGTTGATGGGATTTCATCATCTATGTCATGACTAGTTGCAGCAGCTTCAGCACTAGGAGGAAGTGGTTCTTGATCTTTCCCTATTTTATCCTCCAAATATTTGTTCTCCGTTATTTTTCCGGAGTTATATAACAATATGCGGTACAGGAGAGCGTACCTCTACACCACACAGGGCAAACCCTGTGAAAATTATTTGGATTAAATATTAATAACCCCATTATTTGGAGTAAATAATATACAGCATATAACAGCACCACTGAACTTATATAGCAGCACCACTGTACTGAATTTATACAGAATTATATGAATTTATATGGAATTATACGACAGGATCACTGGAATTATACAACAGTACCTCTGGACATATACGGCAGTATCACTGGACTGGACTTATACACCAGTACCACTGGAATTTTACAGCAGGATCACTGCAATCATATGGCAGGATCACTGGAATTATATGGCAGTACCACTGGACTTATACGGCAGTACCACTGGACATATACAGCAGTATCACTGGACTGGACTTATACGCCAGTACCACTGTACTTATACGGCAGGATCACTGGACTTATACGGCAGGATCACTGCAATTATACGGCAGGATCACTGGAATAATACGGCAGGCTCACTGGATTTATACGCCAGTACCACTGGAATTATATGGCAGGATCACTGGAATTATATGGCAGGATCACTGGAATTATACAGCAGTACCACTGGACTAATACAGCAGTACCACTGGACATACACGGCAGTATCACTGGACTGGAGTTATATGCCAGTTCCACTGGAATTATAAGGCAGGATCACTGGACTTATACGCCAGTACCACTGGAATTATACAGCAGGATTACTGGAATTATACAGCAGGATCACTGGATTTATACGGCAGGATCACTGCAATTATACGGCAGGATCACTGGAATTATACGGCAGTACCACTGGACTTATACGGCAGTACCACTGGACCTATACGGCAGTATCTCTGGGCTGGATTTATACGCCAGTACCACTGAAATTATACGGCAGGATCACTGGAATTATACGTCAGGATCACTGGAATTATACGGCGGGATCACTGCAATTATACGGCAGGATCACTGCAACTATACGGCAGTATCACTAAAATTATACGCCAGTACCACTGGATTTATATGCCAGTACCACTGGATTTATACGGCAGGATCACTGGAATTATATGGCAGAATCACTGGATTTATACAGCAGGATCACTGCAAATATACGACACGATCACTGGAATTATACGGCAGGATCACTGGAATTATACGGCAGGATCACTGGATTTATACGCCAGTACCACTAAATTATAAGGCAGGATCACTGGATTTATACACTAGTACCTCCGGAATTATACGGAAAGATCACTGGAGTTATACGGCAGGATCACTAGATTTAAGTGGCAGTACCGCTGGACATATATAGCAGTACCACTGGACATATACAGCATCACAGGGACACCACCACTGGACTGATGCAGGACAACACAGCACCACTGCAATGGACTAGACTTATACAGCTGCACTGGACATATGGCAGCAGAGGACACCACCACTGTGACTGGACTGATGCAGCACAATACACCACCTTTGAACTGATGCAGCACAACACAGCACCACAGGACTGGACTTATACAGCAGCACTGGACATATGGCAGCAAAGGACACCACCACTGTGACTGGACTGATGCAGCACAAGACACTACCACTGTACTGATGCAGCACAACACAGCACCACTGGACTGGACTTATACAGCAGCACTGGACATATGGCAGCAGAGGACACAACCACTGTGACTGGACTGATGCAGCACAAGACACTAACACTGAACTGATGCAGGACACTGAGCACTGAGGACGGAGACACGTCCTCTCTCTACACTCTCCAATGCCGGAGTGAAAATGGCGGCAGCGCGCGGCTCCCTATATGGAATCCAAACCCTGTGAGAATCCTACAGCGGGATGATGACGTTTTGCCTCATTCTGGTTTCCAAGTCAGGCGGGAAAACCCGAGCCTGACATGGATCCTTGCTCGGGTAGTGAAGTCCGGTAGGGTTCAGCTCTCTGAGAACTGAACCCACTCATCTCTACTTGTAAATGATTGCCCTTTTAAAAAATCATCCAAGTTCAGCCAGCATCCCACATGGTCGCCAAACTCGGGCATCATTACATTCGGCCACATATGTTGATAGGAATTAATTATTGGAAAACAAAACAAGGGAAAATAGAGAAGTACATTTCATTATTATCTAAAAAAAACAAAACAAGAAAAACTAAATAAAATCTATGAGGAATTACCGTTACCCTTAAGAAACTTCACCAATGCTTTTAGGATTAAGTATATAAAATTGATTCTATGCTAGCCAATAAACTTAGGCACAAATGGGCATTGGTTTGATCAATATGTTTTCAAAGAAATTATGTTCACTCATACTGTATATGACCCCAAGATAATGACAGAGGAATTTAAAGAATTTTATAGTTCCCGTATAACCTTCCCTTGTCATCTTCTCCTGAGGAGTCTGAGGGACTACATATATATTTGTCCAACATTCATCTTCCTTGTTTATCGGAAAACCAGCTCTCCATGCTTAATGAGGTTATTTCTCTCTGCCACTTAAACTCATGCGATCCTCTGCTGTCCTGGGTCCAAATTACTTTTTTGCCCAATACTATAAGAAGTTTATGAAGGAACTTGCTCCCTAACTCACCTCTCTTTTTTTTTTTAATCATATAAAGTTTTATTTAGAAAGAGAGGCATACATTACAGCTTGCTGCAGTATAACAGGAATACAAACAATAAACATTTAGCTGAAAGGCTAACAGAAAAACAAATGCAGAATTAGTCTCCGGGAGGACAATAAAAGGGGGAGAGTATATAGTAGTATGTCGTCTCACCAAGAGACTTGGAGTATAATAATAAAAGTATCTTTGGTAAACAATAAAATAGAATATCAAAGAGGGCGTGGGCTCATTGAGGTCCGTGTTGTAATGGAGATGGAAAGTATTTAGCAAGACGGACAAGCATTGTAGGTGAGGAGGGAGAGAAAAAGAGGAAAGATCAGGAGATTAAGAAAAAGGAGGAGGAGAAGGGGAGAAGGGTCCACCTGTGAGTCAGGGACCTGAAAAGTAGAAAGGTGGAGGGGGAAGAAGGGAGCGGAAAAAAAAGGAGGGGGGGATAAGGGAGGGTGGGGGGGGGGGGGGTAATAGTAGTTGTTGGACGGGACCCATATTTAGTACAAACCTGGAAGGGGGTGATTATGGTGCCTGTACCAAGGTAGCCAAATAGAGTGGAATTTTTGTACCGTGTTGTGTTAAAGACTGGTGATGTATTCCATATTTGCGATAAACCAAATCCTATTTATTAGTGATTGACGGTTAGGTGCTTCAGGGTTTTTCCAATTATGTGCTATTTGGTATTTGGCTGCGCAAGAGATATGGAGAATCAGTTTTTATGAGTCTCTAAGGATGCAATCGGGTGGGGCACAAAGGAGAAGGTTAGCAGGTGAGAGAGGCGCTGTCAAATCGATTAATTGAGCGGACAGCGCGCGGACCATCACCCAGAATCGAGCAATTATTGGGCAGGACCACCAGATATGATAAAATGTGCCTATCTGACCGCAGTTCCTCCAGCAGAGGTTGGAGGTGTCAGGATAGATTCTGTGCAACCGGTCCGGCACTAGATACCATCTTGTGTATATTTTGTATGAGTTTTCGCGGATAGCCACACTGATGGAACATCATGAGATTGCAGTGCGAATTGTATCCCACTCCTCAACCTCGAGGTGTTGCCCTAGGTCTGATTCCGAAGCCAGCTCGTGCGGTTCAAGGGGGGGAGGTTCGGTGTTCAGGATGGATTTATATAAAAGAGAGATAGTGTCTCTATCGGTGGGACTGTAAATGCAGAGCCTCTCAAAAGGGGAGGGAACCGGTAGTGGGTATGATAAGTGTAGAGAGGAGATAAAGTGTCGGATTTGTAGGTATTGATAGAACAGAGAGTTGGGTAAATCATATGTGTTTTGCAAATCGGAAAACGATTTGATGGCGTGTGTCCCTGTGAAATGGCGTATTCTAGTGACACCTGCCGAAATCCAGGTGCGGGCCATTCCTGGAGAGAGCCCCGGGGGGAATGCCTGGTTATTCCAAATGGGGGTCAAAGGAGAGGGGTAAGTAGATCATTTAAATTTTTTGTTCAGAATCTGCCACTTTCTCAGCATCAGTTCTATTGTGGGTGAAAGGTGATGTGATTGAGGGTTGTGTTTTCGAGGAACCCAAGGTAGGTATGAAATAGACGGAACACCTAACAAATCACTTTCTAAGTCAACCCACCTTTTAATGTGCCTCGGGGCATGCCAGGCGACCAATTGACTTAACCTGGTCGCATCAAAATAGCGCTGGAGGATGGGGAGACCCAAGCCGCCATTCTGAGAATGTTTGGATAAGATATCCCTTCGGATTCTAGGCTTTTTGTGGTTCCAAATGAATTTACATAATATAGATTGAAGGGTACTTAGAGTTTGCGGAAGGGTCGGGATTGGGAGCGTCTGAAACAAGTATAAGAGTTTGGGGAGAGCGTTCATTTTTACTGCATTGATTCGCCCTATCCATGAGAGAAAGTAAGATTCCCATTGATGGACATCTTTGAGAATGAAGGTGATGAGCGGAGGATAGTTAGCTCGGTAGAGAGAACTGTAAGATTTAGTAATGAAAACCCCTAGATATTTGAGCGAGTATCTGCTCCAGGAAAAGTAAAAATTTGTTTGTAGTTGAGACGTAGCGAGTTTGGGGATGTGTAAGGAGAGGGCCTCGGATTTTGTCGGATTAATTTTATATCCCGAAAGATTACCAAATATGGATAACTCTCGGAAGAGATTCAGGAGGGAAATAGTTGGGTTTGTCAGCATAAGGAGAATGTTGTCAGCGAATAAGGAAATGGTGTATTGGGTATGGTTGACAGAGACCCCAGAGATGTCAGGGTTGGCCCGGATGTGATTTGCAAGGGGCTCGATTATAAGAGCGAAGATGAGAGGAGATAGCGGACACCCTTGTCGGGTTCCGTTCGAGATTTTGATGGGATCTGACAATAAGCCATTAGAAATGAATGTACCGATGCCGAACGGTTCTGGTATAAGGCCTGTATAGCCTGAAGAAATATACCTTGAAAGCCAAAACGCTGCAGAGTCTGCAGCATGAAAGGCCAGGAGACCCTGTCGAAGGCCTTCTCCGCGTCCAGAGCAAGCGCCAGAGATGGGATTTTGTGAAGATTAATGTATAACATCGACAACTCGTCTAGTATTGTCGAGCGCCTATCTGGATGGGACAAAGCCCACCTGGTCAGGGTGTATTAGCGAGGGAAGAATAGGATAAAGTCTACTAGCCAGTATTTTAGCGAAGATTTTTAGGTTGGAATTCAGAAGTGATATGGGCTGGTAGTTAGAGAGTAGTTGGGGGTCTTTATCGGGTTTTGGGAGCACAGTAATAATAGCTTTAGTGGGGTGGGGGTGGAAGGGAGAGCCTTCTAGTATAAGATTAAATACCATTGTGAGGTGGGGAAGTAGTGCGGGTTGAAAAGTTTTATAATAAGACATCGGGAAACCATCTGGGCCTGGTGCTTTGGACAAAACTCACCTCTCTTTTTGATAAAATATTGGGGGTACCTCTTTTGCCTCTGCCTTGACCTTGGCCAATATAGTTGTGATTCCAAAGCATGACAGTGCCCCCTCTCATTGCTCTAAATATAGACCAATCTTGCTACTGAATGCTGATCTTAAAATTGATGCAAAAAGTTTTAGCCAACCATTTCGGTCCTTCCTCACTCTTCTGGTCCACCCAGATCAAATGGGATTTATTCAAGGCAGACAGGCTACAGACAACACTAGGAGGGTGATCGACTTGATACACTCCATATAAACTCAGAAACTACCTTTACTAATCCTGGCGCTCGACGATGAAAAGACATTGACCATATTTTCTGGTCATTTGCATTTGAGGCATTTAGAACTATTGGTTTTCCTGTAAAATTTCTAAACAGTGTACTAGCATTGTATTATTCACCATCTGCCATGGTCACGGTTAGCCAAATTACCTTTCTACCTTTTGGGATCACCAGCGATATGAGGCAGGGCTGTCCTCTTCCTTAATCTTTGCCCTCATCATGCAATCTCTGGCAAAAAGGATTCATGGTAATACTAACATTGCTGCAATAATAGTTGGTTCTTCTGAACATAAAATCGCTTTGTATGCTGACCAGTGGGGGATTTCCCACTAGGCATGTAAGGCACGTGCCTAGGGGCGGCACTTGTTTGGGGGCAGCCTCTATGACCTCTATAAATATTTTATTTTGCAACTGTCTGGGACAAAGGGCAGCAAATTGTGCTATGGGTGCTGGTAGTGGAATGAGGATGAGGAAATTGGGGCTGATTCAATTGTTTGTCTCCCCGGCTGCCACCGCATGATGCCCAATGCAGCAGTTCAATTGCTGATCCGGTTGGGCATGCATGCAGCCGGAGAAACACATTTTAGCTTGCAGCCTCCTGAGGTGCAAGCTGAAATTTGCATAAACGCCATGGTTTGGCCACTCAAACGGGAGTTTGAGCGTCCAACTCTGACCTGTAGATGGGTTTAGCCATTTTCCACAGCTAAACCTGATACTAGCTGGCATGCATCTGGGTATGCGCGACCAATGGGGAAAACAATTGAATAGCCCTGGTGGGCTCCCAATATGTTTAGGGCCCCCACAAAACAACTGAATTCCCCCACAATGTGTATTATGGTGCATTTCTGGAGTACAAATTTGGACTGAAATTTAGGCACTCAGTTTTGGCCTATATACTGTCTAATCTCTCCTCTGGCTCCCCAGGTCACAACTCTCTAGGTTTCCTCCCATTCAATTACAGTTCACTCAGGTATGTCCAGAAATTCACTCATTCATTAGAAGGAGGGTGGTTTCTTCAGCCTAGACACTTCCACTCTAAAGGAAAATAGCATCTCTGTCGTAGACTCCATACATTGGACGTGCGGTGAGGTAAATCGTTGAGGAGGCACTGGCTAGTACCAAAGCCAGATTTACACACAATATATCAGCTAAATGGTTCAAGTGGACATTATACACAAGTGGAGAGGTAAAAGCTCCTGTAAATTTGGTGAGTTTTGATCAGATGTGCGTAACAGATCGGCAGTTGAGGCACTGTCTCACCTGCCATAGACTTTATACTTCAAAGTTTTGACTATAAAAATAATTAGAATAATACAAATATATTTCTAACATATTCTTTGTATTTTTCATATACTTCATACAGTCAAAATCAAAACTCTAGCGCACACGTTATTATGACAGGAAAAAGGCTTTGCCTCTCCCCACCCCACGTCACTGCCCCCTAGGACTTTCAAATCTATATACCTTACATGGTACTCAACCAAACGTTTAATCTTGTGTTTATATTCACAGTTGTCTGAGGAATCGCCCTTCTCATTTGACTTTCATGAAATTGCTTGGGAGATTGACGTGGGTGGTACATTGAATGAGGAAGATTGATTTGAGATCTGGGAAAACACTGCCTCCAGCTCGATTTGTGTAAAGATTAAAGAAAATTGTATACAAGTCAATATGCAGGTACTATGTTCTAACCCATCTTAATAAAATATTTGCAGACACAGCAAACAGATATTGGCAAGGCTGCACCTCTGAAGGTACCTTCCTCCATATTTGGGGGTCATGCCCAAAAATTTTAAATCTCTTGTGGGAAGGTATTAATCTCTTATCCCATATTCTCCAAATTCCCATTCCATGCAAAAGGTTTTCCTTCTCCATTTGAATTTCCCAACAGAAACCAATCACCAATACAAATTAATACGCCACATAGGCCCTCATTCCGAGTTGATCGCTCACTAGCTGTTTTTAGCAGCCGTGCAAAAGCATAGTTGCCGCCGACGTGGAAGTGTGTTTTCGCTTTGCAAGTGTGTGAACGCCTGTGCAGCCGAGCTCTGCAAAAACATTTTGTGCTGTTTCAGAGTAGGTCTGAACTTACTCAGCCCTTGTGATCACTTCAGTCTATTTGGTGCCGGAGTTGACGTCACACACGTGCCCTCCAAATGCCGGACATGCCTGCATTTTCCCTACCACTCCCAGAAAACGGTCAGTTGACACTTATAAACGCCCTCTTTCTGTCAATCTTCTTGCGATCGGCTGTTCACATAGATTCTTCGTTAAATCCATAGCTCAACAATGATCCACACTGTACCCGTATGACACGCGTGCGCATTGCGGTGCATACGCATGCGCAGTAGAGACCTGATCGCAGCGCAGTGAAAATCGCCAGCGTGCGATCATCTCGGAATGACCCCCATAGTTCCTGCTACCACTTGTCAGATAGCTGTTGATTGGAAAGAAATGGCTCCTCCTTCATTATCTTCAAGTATATCTCTAATTTGGTATATGCAACACATGCACTTTACAATTGGAAACAACAATGATAAAACAAGACTGGATCATAACAGACAGTCATAGAGGTAGGAAGGCCCTGCTCGCAAGTTTACAATCTATTGGGAAATAGTCATTGATAAACAAGGATAGGTGTTACAGTATCTATTGCATAATGGTCCACCAGATTGCAAAGGTTCCTGATGGGCTGTATGATACGGTCACACAGCAATGTTGACCTTGGATCATGTGGATGGGAAAGTGAAGAAAAAGAAAACATGTGAGGATATGTGTGGACCAGAACTTTAACTAAGTGTGTGCAGAGTGTGCACCGCACATAGCGCTGCAGGGTGGGTAGTGCTGTTGGCAGCACTCGTCACTTATCTGTTTTAATTACCTTCTCTTGCAGCGTCCCTCTTTTTTGAATCCAGCATTTCCTGACCACCCATGTCTCCTACCCCTATCCTTTCTGTCACTAATATCTGTGCAGCATTTATAGACTTGACTTGAGATCTCTTTGTTGTTCAGTCGCACTGTCCTTTATTACATTTCAGGATGCTAATGTGCCCAGGATTCAAACCCGTTGCCTATGGCTTTGCATTCGGACACTTTATTCATTGAGCTATCTGCTACTGCATAGAAAGCTAGATAATTCCAAGCTGGAGTGTTCTACTTGAACCTTAGCTTGTACTTTGTTATAGATCAGCTCAAATATGGTGCTGTTTTTTTTTTTAAGGGGTACAGGTAGCTTCATATAGTTAGAAATCTCATCATTCTTATGCAGGATGAAGTGTGTTTTGGACTTGGGTGTTTTTTTTTTTTTCAAAAAACACTCAAAAACAGGTTAAATCATAGAATTTTGGGGTAATTTTGATCCTATAGTATTATTAACCTCAATAACCATAATTTCCACTCATTTCCAGTCTATTCTGAACACCTCACAATATTATTTTTAGTCCTAAAACTTGCACCGAGGTCGCTGGATGACTAAGCTAAGCGACCCAAGAGGGCGGCACAAACACCTGGCCCATTTAGCAGTGGCACTGCAGTGTCAGACAGGATGGCACTTAAAAAAATTGGCCCCAAACAGCACATGATGCAAAGAAAAGAGAAAATAGGTGCACTGTGGTCGCTGGACGGCTAAGCTAAGCGACACAAACACCTCAATATCACAGGAATTATTCGTTCTAATTAGAGATGAGCGGGTTCGGTTCGTCGAGATCCGAACCCCCCCCCCCCTCCCCCCCGAACTTCACCTATTTTACACGGTTCCGAGGCAGCCTCGGATCTTCCCGCTTTGCCCGGTTAACCCAAACGCGGCCGAACGTCATCATCACGCTTTTGGATTCTCGCGAGATTCGTATTCTATATAAAGAGCCGTGCGTCGCCGCCATTTTCACTTGTGCATTGGAGATTGAACGGAGAGGATGTGGCTGCGTTCTCTTCCTGAAAAGCTCCATATCTGTGCTCAGTGTGCTGCAAATATCTGTGCTAAGTGTGCTGCAAATATCTGTGATCAGTGTGCTGAAAATTTCTACGTTCTCTGCCTGAAAATGCTCCATATCTGTGTCCAGTGTGCTGGAAATATCTGTGCTCAGTGTGCTACATTGTGGGGACCACCTGTATATAATTATAGTAGTAAAGTACAGTTGGCCATTGCTGTATCTTGCAGCTCTGTGTCAAATATACTATCCATATCTGTGCTGCATTATTGTGAGCAGTATATAGTAGGACAGTGCAGCATTTTGGTGACCAGCAGTATACATATAGTACAGTACAGTAGGTCAATGCTGTATCTTGCAGCTCTGTGTCAAGTATACTATCCATATCTGTGCTGCATTATTGTGAGCAGTATATAGTAGGACAGTGCAGCATTTTGGTGACCAGCAGTATACATATAGTACAGTACAGTAGGCCATTGCTGTATCTTGCAGCTCTGTGTCAAGTATACTATCCATATCTGTGCTGCATTATTGTCAGCAGTATATAGTAGGACAGTGCAGCATTTTGGTGACCAGCAGTATACATATAGTACAGTACAGTAGGCCATTGCTGTATCTTGCAGCTCTGTGTCAAGTATACTATCCATATCTGTGCTGCATTATTGTGAGCAGTATATAGTAGGACAGTGCAGCATTTTGGTGACCAGCAGTATATATATAGTACAGTACAGTAGGCCATTGCTGTATCTTACAGCTCTGTGTCAAGTATACTATCCATATCTGTGCTGCATTATTGTGAGCAGTATACAGTAAGACAATGCAGCATTTTGGTGACCAGCAGTATACATATAGTACAGTACAGTAGGCCATTGCTGTATCTTGCACCTCTGTGTCAAGTATACTATCCATATCTGTGCTGCATTATTGTGAGCAGTATAAAGTAGGACAGTGCAGCATTTTGGTGACCAGCAGTATACATATAGTATAGTACAGTAGGCCATTGCCGTATCTTGCAGCTCTGTGGCAAGTATACTACCCATATCTGTGCTGCATTATTGTGAGCAGTATAAAGTAGGACAGTGCAGCATTTTGGTGACCAGCAGTATACATATAGTATAGTACAGTAGGCCATTGCCGTATCTTGCAGCTCTGTGGCAAGTATACTACCCATATCTGTGCTGCATTATTGTGAGCAGTATATAGTAGGACAGTGCAGCATTTTGGTGACCAGCAGTATACATATAGTACAGTACAGTAGGCCATTGCTGTATCTTGCAGCTCTGTGTCAAGTATACTATCCATATCTGTGCTGCATTACTGTCAGCAGTATATAGTAGGACAGTGCAGCATTTTGGTGACCAGCAGTATACATATAGTACAGTACAGTAGGCCATTGCTGTATCTTGCAGCTCTGTGTCAAGTATACTATCCATATCTGTGCTGCATTATTGTGAGCAGTATATAGTAGGACAGTGCAGCATTTTGGTGACCAGCAGTATATATATAGTACAGTACAGTAGGCCATTGCTGTATCTTGCAGCTCTGTGTCAAGTATACTATCCATATCTGTGCTGCATTATTGTGAGCAGTATACAGTAAGACAATGCAGCATTTTGGTGACCAGCAGTATACATATAGTACAGTACAGTAGGCCATTGCTGTATCTTGCAGCTCTGTGTCAAGTATACTATCCATATCTGTGCTGCATTATTGTGAGCAGTATACAGTAGGACAATGCAGCATTTTGGTGACCAGCAGTATACATATAGTACAGTACAGTAGGCCATTGCTGTATCTTGCAGCTCTGTGTCAAGTATACTATCCATATCTGTGCTGCATTATTGTCAGCAGTATATAGTAGGACAGTGCAGCATTTTGGTGACCAGCAGTATACATATAGTACAGTACAGTAGGCCATTGCTGTATCTTGCAGCTGTGTCAAGTATACTATCCATATCTGTGCTGCATTATTGTGAGCAGTATATAGTAGGACAGTGCAGCATTTTGGTGACCAGCAGTATACATATAGTACAGTACAGTAGGCCATTGCTGTATCTTGCAGCTCTGTGTCAAATATACTATCCATATCTGTGCTGCATTATTGTGAGCAGTATATAGTAGGACAGTGCAGCATTTTGGTGACGAGCAGTATATATATAGTACAGTAGGCCATTGCTGTATCTTGCAGCTCTGTGTCAAGTATACTATCCATATCTGTGCTGCATTATTGTGAGCAGTATACAGTAGGACAATGCAGCATTTTGGTGACCAGCAGTATACATATAGTACAGTTCAGTAGGCCATTGCTGTATCTTGCAGCTGTGTCAAGTATACTATCCATATCTGTGCTGCATTATTGTGAGCAGTATATAGTAGGACAGTGCAGCATTTTGGTGACCAGCAGTATACATATAGTACAGTACAGTAGGCCATTGCTGTATCTTGCAGCTCTGTGTCAAATATACTATCCATATCTGTGCTGCATTATTGTGAGCAGTATATAGTAGGACAGTGCAGCATTTTGGTGACGAGCAGTATATATATAGTACAGTAGGCCATTGCTGTATCTTGCAGCTCTGTGTCAAGTATACTATCCATATCTGTGCTGCATTATTGTGAGCAGTATATAGTAGGACAGTGCAGCATTTTGGTGACCAGCAGTATACATATAGTACAGTACAGTAGGCCATTGCTGTATCTTGCAGCTCTGTGTCAAGTATACTATCCATATCTGTGCTGCATTATTGTCAGCATTATATAGTAGGACAGTGCAGCATTTTGGTGACCAGCAGTATACATATAGTACAGTACAGTAGGCCATTGCTGTATCTTGCAGCTCTGTGTCAAGTATACTATCCATATCTGTGCTGCATTATTGTGAGCAGTATATAGTAGGCCAGTGTAGCATTTTGGTGACCAGCAGTATACATATAGTATAGTACAGTACAGTACAGTATAGTACAGTAGGCCATTGCTTTCTCTTGCAGCTCTGTGTCAAGTATACTATCCATATCTGTGCTGCATTATTGTGAGCAGTATATAGTAGGACAGTGCAGCATTTTGGTGACCAGCAGTATACATATAGTACAGTACAGTAGGCCATTGCTGTATCTTGCAGCTGTGTCAAGTATGCTATCCATATCTGTGCTGCATTATTGTGAGCAGTACATAGTAGGACAGTGCAGCATTTTGGTGACCAGCAGTATACATATAGTACAGTACAGTAGGCCATTGCTGTATCTTGCAGCTCTGTGTCAAGTATACTATCCATATCTGTGCTGCATTATTGTGAGTAGTATATAGTAGGACAGTGCAGCATTTTGGTGACCAGCAGTATACTTATAGTACAGTACAGTAGGCCATTGCTGTATCTTGCAGCTCTGTGTCAAGTATACTATCCATATCTGTGCTGCATTATTGTGAGCAGTATATAGTAGGACAGTGCAGCATTTTGGTGACCAGCAGTATACATATAGTACAGTACAGTATTCCATTGCTGTATCTTGCAGCTCTGTGTCATGTATACTATCCATATCTGTGCTGCATAATTGTCAGCATTATATAGTAGGACAGTGAAGCATTTTGGTGACCAGCAGTATACATATAGTACAGTACAGTAGGCCATTGCTGTATCTTGCAGCTCTGTGTCAAGTATACTATCCATATCTGTGCTGCATTATTGTGAGCAGTATATAGTAGGCCAGTGCAGCATTTTGGTGACCAGCAGTATACATATAGTACAGTATAGTACAGTAGGCCATTGCTGTATCTTGCAGCTCTGTGTCAAGTATACTATCCATATCTGTGCTGCATTATTTTGAGCAGTATATAGTAGGACAGTGCAGCATTTTGGTGACCAGCAGTATACATATAGTACAGTACAGAAGGCCATTGCTGTATCTTGCAGCTCTGTGTCAAGTATACTATCCATATCTGTGCTGCATTATTGTCAGCAGTATATAGTAGGACAGTGCAGCATTTTGGTGACCAGCATTATATATATTAGTTTCAAGTTTATTGTCATCAGCCAAAACAAGTTGACAGACGAAATTACATTGTACAAAGCATCAAGTAGTAGCAGTAGTACAAAGCATCAATATAGTACAGTACAGTAGGCCATTGCTGTATCTTGCAGCTCTGTGTCAAGTATACTATCCATATCTGTGCTACATTATTGTGAGCAGTATATAGTAGGACAGCGCAGCATTTTGGTGACCAGCAGTATACTTATAGTACAGTACAGTAGGCCATTGCTGTATCTTGCTTCTCTGTGTCAAGTATACTATCCATATCTGTGCTGCATTATTTTGAGCAGTATATAGTAGGACAGTGCTGCATTTTGGTGACCAGCAGTATACATATAGTACAGTACAGTAGGCCATTGCTGTATCTTGCTTCTCTGTGTCAAGTATACTATCCATATCTGTGCTGCATTATTTTGAGCAGTATATAGTAGGACAGTGCTGCATTTTGGTGACCAGCAGTATACATATAGTACAGTACAGTAGGCCATTGCTGTATCTTTCAGCTCTGTGTCAAGTATACTATCCATATCTGTGCGGCATTATTGTCAGCAGTATAGTAGGACAGTTCAGCATTTTGGTGACCAGCAGTATACATATAGTACAGTACAGTAGGCCATTGCTGTATCTTGCAGCTCTGTGTCAAGTATACTATCCATATCTGTGCTGCATTATTGTGAGCAGTATATAGTAGGACAGTGCAGCATTTTGGTGACCAGCAGTATACATATAGTACAGTATATTAGGCCATTGCTGTATCTTGCAGCTCTGTGTCAAGTTTACTATCCATATCTGTGCTGCATTATTGTGAGCAGTATATAGTAGGACAGTGCAGCATTTTGGTGACCAGCAGTATACATATAGTACAGTACAATAGGCCATTGCTGTATCTTGCTTCTCTGTGTCAAGTATACTATCCATATCTGTGCTGCATTATTGTGAGCAGTATATAGTAGGACAGTGCAGCATTTTGGTGACCAGCAGTATACATATAGTACAGTACAGTACAGTAGGCCATTGCTGTATCTTGCAGCTCTGTGACAATTATACTATCCATATCTGTGCTGCATTATTGTCAGCATTATATAGTAGGACAGTGCAGCATTTTGGTGACCAGCAGTATACATATAGTACAGTACAGTATGCCATTGCTGTATCTTGCACCTCTGTGTCAAGTATACTATCCATATCTGTGCTGCATTATTGTGAGCAGTATATAGTAGGACAGTGCAGCATTTTGGTGACCAGCAGTATACATATAGTATAGTACAGTAGGCCATTGCTGTATCTTGCAGCTCTGTGGCAAGTATACTATCCATATATGTGCTGCATTATTGTGAGCAGTATATAGAAGGACAGTGCAGCATTTTGGTGACCAGCAGTATATATATAGTACAGTACAGTAGGCCATTGCTGTATCTTGCAGCTCTGTGTCAAGTATACTATCCATATCTGTGCTGCATTATTGTGAGCAGTATTTAGATGGACAGTGCAGCATTTTGGTGACCAGCAGTATACATATAGAACAGTACGGTAGGCCATTGCTGTATCTTGCAGCTCTGTGGCAAGTATACTATCCAAATCTGTGCTGCATTATTGTGAGCAGTATATAGCAGGCCAGTGCAGCATTTTGGTGACCAGCAGTATACATATAGTACAGTACAGTACAGTAGGCCATTGCTGTATCTTGCAGCTCTGTGTCAAGTATACTATCCATATCTGTGCTGCATTATTGTGAGCAGTATATAGTAGGACAGTGCAGCATTTTGGTGACCAGCAATATACATAAAGTACAGTACAGTAGGCCATTGCTGTATCTTGCAGCTCTGTGTCAAGTATACTATCCATATCTGTGCTGCATTATTGTGAGCAGTATATAGTAGGACAATGCAGCATCTTGGTGACCAGCAGTATACATATAGTACAGTACAGTAGGCCATTGCTGTATGTTGCAGCTCTGTGTCAAGTATACTATCCATATCTGTGCTGCATTATTGTGAGCAGTATATAGTAGGACAGTGCAGCATTTTGGTGACCAGCAGTATACATTTAGAACAGTACAGTAGGCCATTGCTGTAATTTGCAGCTGTGTCAAGTATACTATCCATATCTGTGCTGCATTATTGTGAGCAGTATATAGTAGGACAGTGCAGCATTTTGGTGACCAGCAGTATACATATAGTACAGTACAGTAGGCCATTGCTGTACCTTGCAGCTCTGTGTCAAGTCTACTATTCATATCTGTGCTGCATTATTGTGAGCAGTATATAGTTGGCCAGTGCAGCATTTTGGTGACCAGCAGTATACATATAGTATAGTACAGTACAGTACAGTAGGCCATTGCTGTATCTTGCAGCTCTGTGTCAAGTATACTATCCATATCTGTGCTGCATTATTGTCAGCAGTATATAGTAGGACAGTGCAGCATTTTGGTGACCAGCAGTATATATATAGTACAGTACAGTAGGCCATTGCTGTATCTTGCAGCTCTGTGTCAAGTATACTATCCATATCTGTGCTACATTATTGTGAGCAGTATATAGTAGGACAGCGCAGCATTTTGGTGACCAGCAGTATACTTATAGTACAGTACAGTAGGCCATTGCTGTATCTTGCTTCTCTGTGTCAAGTATACTATCCATATCTGTGCTGCATTATTTTGAGCAGTATATAGTAGGACAGTGCAGCATTTTGGTGACCAGCAGTATACATATAGTACAGTACAGTAGGCCATTGCTGTATCTTTCAGCTCTGTGTCAAGTATACTATCCATATCTGTGCGGCATTATTGTCAGCAGTATAGTAGGACAGTTCAGCATTTTGGTGACCAGCAGTATACATATAGTACAGTACAGTAGGCCATTGCTGTATCTTGCAGCTCTGTGTCAAGTATACTATCCATATCTGTGCTGCATTATTGTGAGCAGTATATAGTAGGACAGTGCAGCATTTTGGTGACCAGCAGTATACATATAGTACAGTATATTAGGACATTGCTGTATCTTGCAGCTCTGTGTCAAGTATACTATCCATATCTGTGCTGCATTATTGTGAGCAGTATATAGTAGGACAATGCTGCATTTTGGTGACCAGCAGTATACATATAGTACAGTACAGTACAGTAGGCCATTGCTGTATCTTGCAGCTCTGTGTCAAGTATATTATCCATATCTGTGCTGCATTATTGTGAGCAGTATATAGTAGGACAGTGCAGCATTTTGGTGACCAGCAATATACATAAAGTACAGTACAGTAGGCCATTGCTGTATCTTGCAGCTCTGTGTCAAGTATACTATCCATATCTGTGCTGCATTATTGTGAGCAGTATATAGTAGGACAATGCAGCATTTTGGTGACCAGCAGTATACATATAGTACAGTACAGTAGGCCATTGCTGTATGTTGCAGCTCTGTGTCAAGTATACTATCCATATCTGTGCTGCATTATTGTGAGCAGTATAGAGTAGGACAGTGCAGCATTTTGGTGACCAGCAGTATACATATAGTACAGTACAGTAGGCCATTGCTGTATCTTTCAGCTCTGTGTCAAGTATACTATCCATATCTGTGCGGCATTATTGTCAGCAGTATAGTAGGACAGTTCAGCATTTTGGTGACCAGCAGTATACATATAGTACAGTACAGTAGGCCATTGCTGTATCTTTCAGCTCTGTGTCAAGTATACTATCCATATCTGTGCGGCATTATTGTCAGCAGTATAGTAGGACAGTTCAGCATTTTGGTGACCAGCAGTATACATATAGTACAGTACAGTAGGCCATTGCTGTATCTTGCAGCTCTGTGTCAAGTATACTATCCATATCTGTGCTGCATTATTGTGAGCAGTATATAGTAGGACAGTGCAGCATTTTGGTGACCAGCAGTATACATATAGTACAGTATATTAGGCCATTGCTGTATCTTGCAGCTCTGTGTCAAGTTTACTATCCATATCTGTGCTGCATTATTGTGAGCAGTATATAGTAGGACAGCGCAGCATTTTGGTGACCAGCAGTATACATATAGTACAGTACAATAGGCCATTGCTGTATCTTGCTTCTCTGTGTCAAGTATACTATCCATATCTGTGCTGCATTATTGTGAGCAGTATATAGTAGGACAGTGCAGCATTTTGGTGACCAGCAGTATACATATAGTACAGTACAGTACAGTAGGCCATTGCTGTATCTTGCAGCTCTGTGACAATTATACTATCCATATCTGTGCTGCATTATTGTCAGCATTATATAGTAGGACAGTGCAGCATTTTGGTGACCAGCAGTATACATATAGTACAGTACAGTATGCCATTGCTGTATCTTGCACCTCTGTGTCAAGTATACTATCCATATCTGTGCTGCATTATTGTGAGCAGTATATAGTAGGCCAGTTTAGCATTTTGGTGACCAGCAGTATACATATAGTATAGTACAGTACAGTATAGTACAGTAGGCCATTGCTTTCTCTTGCAGCTCTGTGTCAAGTATACTATCCATATCTGTGCTGCATTATTGTGAGCAGTATATAGTAGGACAGTGCAGCATTTTGGTGACCAGCAGTATACATATAGTACAGTACAGTAGGCCATTGCTGTATCTTGCAGCTGTGTCAAGTATGCTATCCATATCTGTGCTGCATTATTGTGAGCAGTACATAGTAGGACAGTGCAGCATTTTGGTGACCAGCAGTATACATATAGTACAGTACAGTAGGCCATTGCTGTATCTTGCAGCTCTGTGTCAAGTATACTATCCATATCTGTGCTGCATTATTGTGAGTAGTATATAGTAGGACAGTGCAGCATTTTGGTGACCAGCAGTATACTTATAGTACAGTACAGTAGGCCATTGCTGTATCTTGCAGCTCTGTGTCAAGTATACTATCCATATCTGTGCTGCATTATTGTGAGCAGTATATAGTAGGACAGTGCAGCATTTTGGTGACCAGCAGTATACATATAGTACAGTACAGTATTCCATTGCTGTATCTTGCAGCTCTGTGTCATGTATACTATCCATATCTGTGCTGCATAATTGTCAGCATTATATAGTAGGACAGTGAAGCATTTTGGTGACCAGCAGTATACATATAGTACAGTACAGTAGGCCATTGCTGTATCTTGCAGCTCTGTGTCAAGTATACTATCCATATCTGTGCTGCATTATTGTGAGCAGTATATAGTAGGACAGTGCAGCATTTTGGTGACCAGCAGTATACATATAGTACAGTACAGTATTCCATTGCTGTATCTTGCAGCTCTGTGTCATGTATACTATCCATATCTGTGCTGCATTATTGTCAGCAGTATAAAGTAGGACAGTGCAGCATTTTGGTGACCAGCAGTATACATATAGTACAGTATAGTACAGTAGGCCATTGCTGTATCTTGCAGCTCTGTGTCAAGTATACTATCCATATCTGTGCTGCATTATTGTGAGCAGTATATAGTAGGCCAGTGCAGCATTTTGGTGACCAGCAGTATACATATAGTACAGTACAGTACAGTAGGCCATTGCTGTATCTTGCAGCTCTGTGTCAAGTATACTATCCATATCTGTGCTGCATTATTGTGAGCAGTATATAGTAGGACAGTGCAGCATTTTGGTGACCAGCAATATACATAAAGTACAGTACAGTAGGCCATTGCTGTATCTTGCAGCTCTGTGTCAAGTATACTATCCATATCTGTGCTGCATTATTGTGAGCAGTATATAGTAGGACAATGCAGCATTTTGGTGACCAGCAGTATACATATAGTACAGTACAGTAGGCCATTGCTGTATGTTGCAGCTCTGTGTCAAGTATACTATCCATATCTGTGCTGCATTATTGTGAGCAGTATATAGTAGGACAGTGCAGCATTTTGGTGACCAGCAGTATACATTTAGAACAGTACAGTAGGCCATTGCTGTAATTTGCAGCTGTGTCAAGTATACTATCCATATCTGTGCTGCATTATTGTGAGCAGTATATAGTAGGACAGTGCAGCATTTTGGTGACCAGCAGTATACATATAGTACAGTACAGTAGGCCATTGCTGTACCTTGCAGCTCTGTGTCAAGTCTACTATTCATATCTGTGCTGCATTATTGTGAGCAGTATATAGTTGGCCAGTGCAGCATTTTGGTGACCAGCAGTATACATATAGTATAGTACTGTACAGTACAGTAGGCCATTGCTGTATCTTGCAGCTCTGTGTCAAGTATACTATCCATATCTGTGCTGCATTATTGTCAGCAGTATATAGTAGGACAGTGCAGAATTTTGGTGACCAGCAGTATATATATAGTACAGTACAGTAGGCCATTGCTGTATCTTGCAGCTCTGTGTCAAGTATACTATCCATATCTGTGCTACATTATTGTGAGCAGTATATAGTAGGACAGCGCAGCATTTTGGTGACCAGCAGTATACTTACAGTACAGTACAGTAGGCCATTGCTGTATCTTGCTTCTCTGTGTCAAGTATACTATCCATATCTGTGCTGCATTATTTTGAGCAGTATATAGTAGGACAGTGCAGCATTTTGGTGACCAGCAGTATACATATAGTACAGTACAGTAGGCCATTGCTGTATCTTTCAGCTCTGTGTCAAGTATACTATCCATATCTGTGCGGCATTATTGTCAGCAGTATAGTAGGACAGTTCAGCATTTTGGTGACCAGCAGTATACATATAGTACAGTACAGTAGGCCATTGCTGTATCTTGCAGCTCTGTGTCAAGTATACTATCCATATCTGTGCTGCATTATTGTGAGCAGTATATAGTAGGACAGTGCAGCATTTTGGTGACCAGCAGTATACATATAGTACAGTATATTAGGACATTGCTGTATCTTGCAGCTCTGTGTCAAGTATACTATCCATATCTGTGCTGCATTATTGTGAGCAGTATATAGTAGGACAATGCTGCATTTTGGTGACCAGCAGTATACATATAGTACAGTACAGTACAGTAGGCCATTGCTGTATCTTGCAGCTCTGTGTCAAGTATATTATCCATATCTGTGCTGCATTATTGTGAGCAGTATATAGTAGGACAGTGCAGCATTTTGGTGACCAGCAATATACATAAAGTACAGTACAGTAGGCCATTGCTGTATCTTGCAGCTCTGTGTCAAGTATACTATCCATATCTGTGCTGCATTATTGTGAGCAGTATATAGTAGGACAATGCAGCATTTTGGTGACCAGCAGTATACATATAGTACAGTACAGTAGGCCATTGCTGTATGTTGCAGCTCTGTGTCAAGTATACTATCCATATCTGTGCTGCATTATTGTGAGCAGTATAGAGTAGGACAGTGCAGCATTTTGGTGACCAGCAGTATACATATAGTACAGTACAGTAGGCCATTGCTGTATCTTTCAGCTCTGTGTCAAGTATACTATCCATATCTGTGCGGCATTATTGTCAGCAGTATAGTAGGACAGTTCAGCATTTTGGTGACCAGCAGTATACATATAGTACAGTACAGTAGGCCATTGCTGTATCTTTCAGCTCTGTGTCAAGTATACTATCCATATCTGTGCGGCATTATTGTCAGCAGTATAGTAGGACAGTTCAGCATTTTGGTGACCAGCAGTATACATATAGTACAGTACAGTAGGCCATTGCTGTATCTTGCAGCTCTGTGTCAAGTATACTATCCATATCTGTGCTGCATTATTGTGAGCAGTATATAGTAGGACAGTGCAGCATTTTGGTGACCAGCAGTATACATATAGTACAGTATATTAGGCCATTGCTGTATCTTGCAGCTCTGTGTCAAGTTTACTATCCATATCTGTGCTGCATTATTGTGAGCAGTATATAGTAGGACAGCGCAGCATTTTGGTGACCAGCAGTATACATATAGTACAGTACAATAGGCCATTGCTGTATCTTGCTTCTCTGTGTCAAGTATACTATCCATATCTGTGCTGCATTATTGTGAGCAGTATATAGTAGGACAGTGCAGCATTTTGGTGACCAGCAGTATACATATAGTACAGTACAGTACAGTAGGCCATTGCTGTATCTTGCAGCTCTGTGACAATTATACTATCCATATCTGTGCTGCATTATTGTCAGCATTATATAGTAGGACAGTGCAGCATTTTGGTGACCAGCAGTATACATATAGTACAGTACAGTATGCCATTGCTGTATCTTGCACCTCTGTGTCAAGTATACTATCCATATCTGTGCTGCATTATTGTGAGCAGTATATAGTAGGCCAGTGTAGCATTTTGGTGACCAGCAGTATACATATAGTATAGTACAGTACAGTATAGTACAGTAGGCCATTGCTTTCTCTTGCAGCTCTGTGTCAAGTATACTATCCATATCTGTGCTGCATTATTGTGAGCAGTATATAGTAGGACAGTGCAGCATTTTGGTGACCAGCAGTATACATATAGTACAGTACAGTAGGCCATTGCTGTATCTTGCAGCTGTGTCAAGTATGCTATCCATATCTGTGCTGCATTATTGTGAGCAGTACATAGTAGGACAGTGCAGCATTTTGGTGACCAGCAGTATACATATAGTACAGTACAGTAGGCCATTGCTGTATCTTGCAGCTCTGTGTCAAGTATACTATCCATATCTGTGCTGCATTATTGTGAGTAGTATATAGTAGGACAGTGCAGCATTTTGGTGACCAGCAGTATACTTATAGTACAGTACAGTAGGCCATTGCTGTATCTTGCAGCTCTGTGTCAAGTATACTATCCATATCTGTGCTGCATTATTGTGAGCAGTATATAGTAGGACAGTGCAGCATTTTGGTGACCAGCAGTATACATATAGTACAGTACAGTATTCCATTGCTGTATCTTGCAGCTCTGTGTCATGTATACTATCCATATCTGTGCTGCATAATTGTCAGCATTATATAGTAGGACAGTGAAGCATTTTGGTGACCAGCAGTATACATATAGTACAGTACAGTAGGCCATTGCTGTATCTTGCAGCTCTGTGTCAAGTATACTATCCATATCTGTGCTGCATTATTGTGAGCAGTATATAGTAGGACAGTGCAGCATTTTGGTGACCAGCAGTATACATATAGTACAGTACAGTATTCCATTGCTGTATCTTGCAGCTCTGTGTCATGTATACTATCCATATCTGTGCTGCATTATTGTCAGCAGTATAAAGTAGGACAGTGCAGCATTTTGGTGACCAGCAGTATACATATAGTACAGTATAGTACAGTAGGCCATTGCTGTATCTTGCAGCTCTGTGTCAAGTATACTATCCATATCTGTGCTGCATTATTGTGAGCAGTATATAGTAGGCCAGTGCAGCATTTTGGTGACCAGCAGTATACATATAGTACAGTATAGTACAGTAGGCCATTGCTGTATCTTGCAGCTCTGTGTCAAGTATACTATCCATATCTGTGCTGCATTATTTTGAGCAGTATATAGTAGGACAGTGCAGCATTTTGGTGACCAGCAGTATACATATAGTACAGTACAGAAGGCCATTGCTGTATCTTGCAGCTCTGTGTCAAGTATACTATCCATATCTGTGCTGCATTATTGTCAGCAGTATATAGTAGGACAGTGCAGCATTTTGGTGACCAGCATTATATATATATTAGTTTCAAGTTTATTGTCATCAGCCAAAACAAGTTGACAGACGAAATTACATTGTACAAAGCATCAAGTAGTAGCAGTAGTAGTACAAAGCATCAATATAGTACAGTACTGTAGGCCATTGCTGTATCTTGCAGCTCTGTGTCAAGTATACTATCCATATCTGTGCTACATTATTGTGAGCAGTATATAGTAGGACAGCGCAGCATTTTGGTGACCAGCAGTATACTTATAGTACAGTACAGTAGGCCATTGCTGTATCTTGCTTCTCTGTGTCAAGTATACTATCCATATCTGTGCTGCATTATTTTGAGCAGTATATAGTAGGACAGTGCTGCATTTTGGTGACCAGCAGTATACATATAGTACAGTACAGTAGGCCATTGCTGTATCTTTCAGCTCTGTGTCAAGTATACTATCCATATCTGTGCGGCATTATTGTCAGCAGTATAGTAGGACAGTTCAGCATTTTGGTGACCAGCAGTATACATATAGTACAGTACAGTAGGCCATTGCTGTATCTTGCAGCTCTGTGTCAAGTATACTATCCATATCTGTGCTGCATTATTGTGAGCAGTATATAGTAGGACAGTGCAGCATTTTGGTGACCAGCAGTATACATATAGTACAGTATATTAGGCCATTGCTGTATCTTGCAGCTCTGTGTCAAGTTTACTATCATATCTGTGCTGCATTATTGTGAGCAGTATATAGTAGGACAGCGCAGCATTTTGGTGACCAGCAGTATACATATAGTACAGTACAATAGGCCATTGCTGTATCTTGCTTCTCTGTGTCAAGTATACTATCCATATCTGTGCTGCATTATTGTGAGCAGTATATAGTAGGACAGTGCAGCATTTTGGTGACCAGCAGTATACATATAGTACAGTACAGTACAGTAGGCCATTGCTGTATCTTGCAGCTCTGCGACAATTATACTATCCATATCTGTGCTGCATTATTGTCAGCATTATATAGTAGGACAGTGCAGCATTTTGGTGACCAGCAGTATACATATAGTACAGTACAGTATGCCATTGCTGTATCTTGCACCTCTGTGTCAAGTATACTATCCATATCTGTGCTGCATTATTGTGAGCAGTATATAGTAGGACAGTGCAGCATTTTGGTGACCAGCAGTATACATATAGTATAGTACAGTAGGCCATTGCTGTATCTTGCAGCTCTGTGGCAAGTATACTATCCATATATGTGCTGCATTATTGTGAGCAGTATATAGAAGGACAGTGCAGCATTTTGGTGACCAGCAGTATATATATAGTACAGTACAGTAGGCCATTGCTGTATCTTGCAGCTCTGTGTCAAGTATACTATCCATATCTGTGCTGCATTATTGTGAGCAGTATATAGTAGGCCAGTGCAGCAATTTGGTGACCAGCAGTATACATATAGTACAGTATAGTACAGTAGGCCATTGCTGTATCTTGCAGCTCTGTGTCAAGTATACTATCCATATCTGTGCTGCATTATTTTGAGCAGTATATAGTAGGACAGTGCAGCATTTTGGTGACCAGCAGTATACATATAGTACAGTACAGAAGGCCATTGCTGTATCTTGCAGCTCTGTGTCAAGTATACTATCCATATCTGTGCTGCATTATTGTCAGCAGTATATAGTAGGACAGTGCAGCATTTTGGTGACCAGCATTATATATATTAGTTTCAAGTTTATTGTCATCAGCCAAAACAAGTTGACAGACGAAATTACATTGTACAAAGCATCAAGTAGTAGCAGTAGTACAAAGCATCAATATAGTACAGTACAGTAGGCCATTGCTGTATCTTGCAGCTCTGTGTCAAGTATACTATCCATATCTGTGCTACATTATTGTGAGCAGTATATAGTAGGACAGCGCAGCATTTTGGTGACCAGCAGTATACTTATAGTACAGTACAGTAGGCCATTGCTGTATCTTGCTTCTCTGTGTCAAGTATACTATCCATATCTGTGCTGCATTATTTTGAGCAGTATATAGTAGGACAGTGCTGCATTTTGGTGACCAGCAGTATACATATAGTACAGTACAGTAGGCCATTGCTGTATCTTTCAGCTCTGTGTCAAGTATACTATCCATATCTGTGCGGCATTATTGTCAGCAGTATAGTAGGACAGTTCAGCATTTTGGTGACCAGCAGTATACATATAGTACAGTACAGTAGGCCATTGCTGTATCTTGCAGCTCTGTGTCAAGTATACTATCCATATCTGTGCTGCATTATTGTGAGCAGTATATAGTAGGACAGTGCAGCATTTTGGTGACCAGCAGTATACATATAGTACAGTACAGTACAGTACAGTAGGCCATTGCTGTATCTTGCAGCTCTGTGACAATTATACTATCCATATCTGTGCTGCATTATTGTCAGCATTATATAGTAGGACAGTGCAGCATTTTGGTGACCAGCAGTATACATATAGTACAGTACAGTATGCCATTGCTGTATCTTGCACCTCTGTGTCAAGTATACTATCCATATCTGTGCTGCATTATTGTGAGCAGTATATAGTAGGACAGTGCAGCATTTTGGTGACCAGCAGTATACATATAGTATAGTACAGTAGGCCATTGCTGTATCTTGCAGCTCTGTGGCAAGTATACTATCCATATATGTGCTGCATTATTGTGAGCAGTATATAGAAGGACAGTGCAGCAATTTGGTGACCAGCAGTATGTATATAGTACAGTACAGTAGGCCATTGCTGTGTCTTGCAGCTCTGTGTCAAGTATACTATCCATATCTGTGCTGCATTATTGTGAGCAGTATTTAGATGGACAGTGCAGCATTTTGGTGACCAGCAGTATACATATAGAACAGTACGGTAGGCCATTGCTGTATCTTGCAGCTCTGTGGCAAGTATACTATCCATATCTGTGCTGCATTATTGTGAGCAGTATATAGCAGGCCAGTGCAGCATTTTGGTGACCAGCAGTATACATATAGTACAGTACAGTACAGTAGGCCATTGCTGTATCTTGCAGCTCTGTGTCAAGTATACTATCCATATCTGTGCTGCATTATTGTGAGCAGTACATAGTAGGACAGTGCAGCATTTTGGTGACCAGCAATATACATAAAGTACAGTACAGTAGGCCATTGCTGTATCTTGCAGCTCTGTGTCAAGTATACTATCCATATCTGTGCTGCATTATTGTGAGCAGTATATAGTAGGACAATGCAGCATTTTGGTGACCAGCAGTATACATATAGTACAGTACAGTAGGCCATTGCTGTATGTTGCAGCTCTGTGTCAAGTATACTATCCATATCTGTGCTGCATTATTGTGAGCAGTATATAGTAGGACAGTGCAGCATTTTGGTGACCAGCAGTATACATTTAGAACAGTACAGTAGGCCATTGCTGTAATTTGCAGCTGTGTCAAGTATACTATCCATATCTGTGCTGCATTATTGTGAGCAGTATATAGCAGGACAGTGCAGCATTTTGGTGACCAGCAGTATACATATAGTACAGTACAGTAGGCCATTGCTGTATCTTGCAGCTCTGTGTCAAGTATACTATCCATATCTGTGCTGCATTATTGTGAGCAGTATATAGCAGGCCAGTGCAGCATTTTGGTGACCAGCAGTATACATATAGTATAGTACAGTACAGTACAGTAGGCCATTGCTGTATCTTGCAGCTCTGTGTCAAGTATACTATCCATATCTGTGCTGCATTATTGTCAGCAGTATATAGTAGGACAGTGCAGCATTTTGGTGACCAGCAGTATATATATATAGTACAGTACAGTAGGCCATTGCTGTATCTTGCAGCTCTGTGTCAAGTATACTATCCATATCTGTGCTACATTATTGTGAGCAGTATATAGTAGGACAGCCCAGCATTTTGGTGACCAGCAGTATACTTATAGTACAGTACAGTAGGCCATTGCTGTATCTTGCTTCTCTGTGTCAAGTATACTATCCATATCTGTGCTGCATTATTTTGAGCAGTATATAGTAGGACAGTGCAGCATTTTGGTGACCAGCAGTATACATATAGTACAGTACAGTAGGCCATTGCTGTATCTTTCAGCTCTGTGTCAAGTATACTATCCATATCTGTGCGGCATTATTGTCAGCAGTATAGTAGGACAGTTCAGCATTTTGGTGACCAGCAGTATACATATAGTACAGTACAGTAGGCCATTGCTGTATCTTGCAGCTCTGTGTCAAGTATACTATCCATATCTGTGCTGCATTATTGTGAGCAGTATATAGTAGGACAGTGCAGCATTTTGGTGACCAGCAGTATACATATAGTACAGTATATTAGGACATTGCTGTATCTTGCAGCTCTGTGTCAAGTATACTATCCATATCTGTGCTGCATTATTGTGAGCAGTATATAGTAGGACAATGCAGCATTTTGGTGACCAGCAGTATACATATAGTACAGTACAGTACAGTAGGCCATTGCTGTATCTTGCAGCTCTGTGTCAAGTATATTATCCATATCTGTGCTGCATTATTGTGAGCAGTATATAGTAGGACAGTGCAGCATTTTGGTGACCAGCAATATACATAAAGTACAGTACAGTAGGCCATTGCTGTATCTTGCAGCTCTGTGTCAAGTATACTATCCATATCTGTGCTGCATTATTGTGAGCAGTATATAGTAGGACAATGCAGCATTTTGTTGACCAGCAGTATACATATAGTACAGTACAGTAGGCCATTGCTGTATGTTGCAGCTCTGTGTCAAGTATACTATCCATATCTGTGCTGCATTATTGTGAGCAGTATAGAGTAGGACAGTGCAGCATTTTGGTGACCAGCAGTATGCATATAGTACAGTACAGTAGGCCATTGCTGTATCTTGCAGCTCTGTGTCAAGTATACTATCCATATCTGTGCTGCATTATTGTGAGCAGTATATAGAAGCACAGTGCAGCATTTTGGTGACCAGCAGTATACATTTAGAACAGTACAGTAGGCCATTGCTGTAATTTGCAGCTGTGTCAAGTATACTATCCATATCTGTGCTGCATTATTGTGAGTAGTATATAGTAGGACAGTGCAGCATTTTGGTGACCAGCAGTATACATATAGTACTGTACAGTAGGCCATTGCTGTATCTTGCAGCTCTGTGTCAAGTATACTATCCATATCTGTGCTTCATTATTGTGAGCAGTATATAGTTGGCCAGTGCAGCATTTTGGTGACCAGCAGTATACATATAGTATAGTACAGTACAGTACAGTAGGCCATTGCTGTATCTTGCAGCTCTGTGTCAAGTATACTATCCATATCTGTGCTGCATTATTGTGAGCAGTTTATAGTAGGACAGTGCAGCATTTTGGTGACCAGCAGTATACATATAGTACAGTACAGTAGGCCATTGCTGTATCTTGCAGCTCTGTGTCAAGTATACTATCCATATCTGTGCTGCATTATTGTGAGCAGTATATAGTTGGCCAGTGCAGCATTTTGGTGACCAGCAGTATACATATAGTACAGTACAGTACAGTACAGTAGGCCATTGCTGTATCTTGCAGCTCTGTGTCAAGTATACTATCCATATATGTGCTGCATTATTGTGAGCAGTATATAGAAGGACAGTGCAGCATTTTGGTGACCAGCAGTATATATATAGTACAGTACAGTAGGCCATTGCTGTATCTTGCAGCTCTGTGTCAAGTATACTATCCATATCTGTGCTGCATTATTGTGAGCAGTATATAGTAGGACAGTGCAGCATTTTGGTGACCAGCAGTATACATATAGTATAGTATAGTACAGTAGGCCATTGCTGTATCTTGCAGCTCTGTGTCAAGTATACTATCCATATCTGTGCTGCATTATTTTGAGCAGTATATAGTAGGACAGTGCAGCATTTTGTTGACCAGCAGTATACATATAGTACAGTACAGTAGGCCATTGCTGTATCTTGCAGCTCTGTGTCAAGTATACTATCCATATCTGTGCTACATTATTGTGAGCAGTATATAGTAGGACAGCGCAGCATTTTGGTGACCAGCAGTATACTTATAGTACAGTACAGTAGGCCATTGCTGTATCTTGCTTCTCTGTGTCAAGTATACTATCCATATCTGTGCTGCATTATTTTGAGCAGTATATAGTAGGACAGTGCAGCATTTTGGTGACCAGCAGTATACATATAGTACAGTACAGTAGGCCATTGCTGTATCTTTCAGCTCTGTTTCAAGTATACTATCCATATCTGTGCGGCATTATTGTCAGCAGTATATAGTAGGACAGTTCAGCATTTTGGTGACCAGCAGTATACATATAGTACAGTGCAGTAGGCCATTGCTGTATCTTGCAGCTCTGTGTCAAGTATACTATCCATATCTGTGCTGCATTATTGTGAGCAGTATATAGTAGGACAGTGCAGCATTTTGGTGACCAGCAGTATACATATAGTACAGTATATTAGGCCATTGCTGTATCTTGCAGCTCTGTGTCAAGTTTACTATCCATATCTGTGCTGCATTATTGTGAGCAGTATATAGTAAGACAGCGCAGCATTTTGGTGACCAGCAGTATACATATAGTACAGTACAATAGGCCATGGCTGTATCTTGCTTCTCTGTGTCAAGTATACTATCCATATCTGTGCTGCATTATTGTGAGCAGTATATAGTAGGACAGTGCAGCATTTTGGTGACCAGCAGTATACATATAGTACAGTACAGTACAGTAGGCCATTGCTGTATCTTGCAGCTCTGTGTCAATTATACTATCCACATCTGTGCTGCATTATTGTCAGCATATAAGTAGGACAGTGCAGCATTTTGGTGACCAGCAGTATACATATAGTACAGTACAGTAGGCCATTGCTGTATCTTGCACCTCTGTGTCAAGTATGCTATCCATATCTGTGCTGCATTATTGTGAGCAGTATATAGTAGGACAGTGCAGCATTTTGGTGACCAGCAGTATACATATAGTACAGTACAGTAGGCCATTGCTGTATCTTGCAGCTCTGTGGCAAGTATACTATCCATATCTGTGCTGCATTATTGTGAGCAGTATATAGAAGGACAGTGCAGCATTTTGGTGACCAGCAATATATATATAGTACAGTACAGTACAGTAGGCCATTGCTGTATCTTGCTGCTCTGTGTCAAGTATACTATCCATATCTGTGCTGCATTATTGTGAGCAGTATACAGTAGGACATTGCAGCATTTTGGTGACCAGCAGTATACATATAGTAGAGTACAGTAGGCCATTGCTGTATCTTGCAGCTCTGTGTCAAGTATACTATACATATCTGTGCTGCATTATTGTGAGCAGTATATAGTAGGACAGTGCAGCATTTTGGTGACCAGCAGTATACATATAGTACAGTACAGTAGGCCATTGCTGTATCTTGCAGCTCTGTCAAGTATACTATCCATATCTGTGCTGCATTATTGTGAGCAGTATATAGAAGGACAGTGCAGCATTTTGGTGACCAGCAGTATACATATAGAACAGTACAGTAGGCCATTGCTGTATCTTGCAGCTCTGTGGCAAGTATACTATCCATATCTGTGCTGCATTATTGTGAGCAGTATATAGCAGGACAGTGCAGCATTTTGGTGACCAGAAGTATACATATAGTACAGTACAGTACAGTAGGCCATTGCTGTATCTTGCAGCTCTGTGTCAAGTATACTATCCATATCTGTGCTGCATTATTGTGAGCAGTATATAGTAGGACAGTGCAGCATTTTGGTGACCAGCAATATACATAAAGTACAGTACAGTAGGCCATTGCTGTATCTTGCAGCTCTGTGTCAAGTATACTATCCATATCTGTGCTGCATTATTGTGAGCAGTATATAGTAGGACAATGCAGCATTTTGGTGACCAGCAGTATACATATAGTACAGTACAGTAGGCCATTGCTGTATGTTGCAGCTCTGTGTCAAGTATACTATCCATATCTGTGCTGCATTATTGTGAGCAGTATATAGTAGGACAGTGCAGCATTTTGGTGACCAGCAGTATACATATTGTACAGTACACTAGGCCATTGCTGTATCTTGCAGCTCTGTGTCAAGTATACTATCCATATCTGTGCTGCATTATTGTGAGCAGTATATAGTAGGACAGTGCAGCATTTTGGTGACCAGCAGTATACATATAGTACAGTACAGTATGCCATTGCTGTATCTTGCAGCTATGTGTCAAGTATACTATCCATATCTGTGCTGCATTATTGTCAGCATTATATAGTAGGACAGTGCAGCATTTTGTTGACCAGCAGTATACATATAGTACAGTACAGTAGGCCATTGCTGTATCTTGCAGCTCTGTGTCAAGTATACTATCCGTATCTGCGCTGCATTATTGTGAGCAGTATATAGTAGGACAGTGCAGCATTTTGGTGACCAGCAGTATACATATAGTACAGTACAGTAGGCTATTGCTGTATCTTGCAGCTCTGTGTCAAGTATACTATCCATATCTGTGCTGCATTATTGTGAGCAGTATATAGTTGGCCAGTGCAGCATTTTGGTGACCAGCAGTATACATATAGTATAGTACAGTACAGTACAGTAGGCCATTGCTGTATCTTGCAGCTCTGTGTCAAGTATACTATCCATATCTGTGCTGCATTATTGTGAGCAGTATATAGTAGGACAGAGCAGCATTTTGGTGACCAGGAGTATACATATAGTACAGTACAGTAGGCCATTGCTGTATCTTGCAGCTCTGTGTCATGTATACTATCCATATCTGTGCTGCATAATTGTCAGCATTATATAGTAGTACAGTGCAGCATTTTGGTGACCAGCAGTATACATATAGTACAGTACAGTAGGCAATTGCTGTATCTTGCAGCTCTGTGTCAAGTATACTATCCATATCTGTGCTGCATTATTGTGAGCAGTATATAGTAGGACAGTGCAGCATTTTGGTGACCAGCAGTATACATATAGTACAGTACAGTAGGCCATTGCTGTATCTCGCAGCTGTGTCAAGTATACTATCCATATTTGTGCTGCATTATTGTGAGCAGTATATAGTAGGACTGCAAGATACAGCAATGGCCTACTGTACTGTACAACTATATACTGTTGGTCACCAAAATGCTGCACTGTACTACTATATATACTGCTCACAAAAATGCAGCACAGATATGGAATGGATACTTGCAGTGACACAGAGCTGCAAGATACAGCAATGGCCTCCTGTACTGTACAACTACATACTGTTGGTCACCAAAATGCTGCACTGTACTACTATATACACTGCTCACAAAAATGCAGCACAGATATGGAATGGATACTTGCAGTGACAAAGAGCTGCAAGATACAGCAATGGCCTACTGTGCTGTACAACTATTTACTGGTGGTCACCAAAATGCTGCACTGTACTACTATATATACTGCTCACAAAAATGCAGCACAGATATGGAATGGATACTTGCAGTGATACAGAGCTGCAAGATACAGCAATGGCCTAATGTACTGTACAACTATATACTGTTGGTCACCAAAATGCTGCACTGTGCTACTATATATACTGCTCACAAAAATGCAGCACAGATATGGAATGGATGCTTGCAGTGACAAAAAGCTGCAAGATTTAGCAATGGCCTACTGTACTGTACAACTATATACTGTTGGTCACCCAAATGCTGCACTATACTACTATATATACTGCTCACAAAAATGCAGCACAGATATGGAATGGATACTTGCAGTGACACAGAGCTGCAAGATTTAGCAATGGCCTACTGTACTGTACAACTATATACTGTTGGTCACCCAAATGCTGCACTGTACTACTATATATACTGCTCACAAAAATGCAGCACAGATATGGAATGGATACTTGCCGTGACACAGAGCTGCAAGATACAGCAATGGCCTACTGTACTGCACAACTATATACTGTTGGTCACCAAAATGCTGCACCATACTACTATATATACTGCTCACACAAATGCAGCACAGATATGGAATGGATACTTGCAGTGAGACAGAGCTGCAAAATACAGCAATGGCCGAGTGTACTCTACAACTATATACTGTTGGTCACCAAAATTCGGCACTGTACTACTGTATATACTGCTCACAAAACTGCAGCACAGATATGGAATGGATACTTGCAGTGACACAGAGCTGCAAGATACAGCAATGGCCTCCTGTACTGTACAACTATATACTATTGGTCACCAAAATGCTGCACTGTACTACTATATATACTGCTCACAAAAATGCAGCACAGATATGGAATGGATACTTGCAGTCACACAGAGCTGCAAGATACAGCAATGGCCTACTGTACTGTACAACTATATACTGTTGGTCACCAAAATGCTGCACTGTGCTACTATATATACTGCTCACAAAAATGCAGCACAGATATGGAATGGATACTTGCAGTGACACAGAGGTGCAAGATACAGCAATGGCCTACTGTACTGTACAACTATATACTGTTGGTCACCAAAATGCAGCACTGTACTACTATATATACTGCTCACAAAAATGCAGCACAGATATGGAATGGATACTTGCAGTGACACAGAGCTGCAAGACACAGCAATGGCCTACTGTACAACTATATACTGTTGGTCACCAAAATTCAGCACACTGAGCACAGATATTTGCAGCACACTGAACACAGATATTTGCAGCACACTGAGCACAGATATGGAGCTTTTCAGGCAGAGAACGCAGCCATGTCCTCTCTGTTCAATCTCCAATGCACGAGTGAAAATGGCGGCGATGCGCGGCTCTTTATAAAGAATACGAATCTCGCGAAAATCCGACAGCGGAATGATGACGTTCGGCCGCGTTCGGGTTACCCGAGCAAGGCGGGAAAATCCGAGGCTGCCTCGGACCCTTGTGAAATAGGTGAAGTTCGGGGTGTTTCGGACATAGGCGTGCGCAACTAATTGTATTAGGGGGTGCACCGCCAGAGAGGCGTGTCTAGCACCGCCTTTTGGGCGTGTCTAGCACCACACAGGGACATGTCTAGAACTATTTTACATTCTTACAGTAAAATCACATGGCTTAATCTAATTTCTCCCTAGTTCCTAAAAATAAAGCAGATATAATATACCCCAGTGAAATAAAATAAAACATAATGGTGCGACCGCCGGTACACCACACGGTATGAGATGAAATTCACATTACCCCATACTGTATGAGCTGATATTCGCATTACACCACACGGTATGAGCTGATATTCACATTACACCACACGGTATGAGCTGAAATTCACATTACCCCACACAGTATGAGCTGATATTCGCATTACACCACACAGTATGTGCTGATAGTCACATTACACCACACAGTATGAGCTGATATTCACATTAAGTTTCACAGTATGAGCTGATATTCACATTACGTTTCACAGTATGAGCTGAAATTCACATTATGCCACATGGTATGAGCTAAGTTCACATTATGCCAAAGTGTATGCCCCCAGCAGTGCCAGAGACTCATAATACCCCCAGTGCTCACCATTATAATGTAAGTAAAACACATTATTAATATACATTTCGAGGGATATAACTAATCTATAGTAATAAAAAAATAGAAATGTAACATATATTAAACAGACATGTTACATACGGTGACTTACAGTACTGTCTCACTCGGCTTCGACTCAAAGCCTTCCCGAAAGGAATGCTGGCCTGATGCTGTAGCTGCACATTGGCACAAGAAGAGAGAGTGCAAGCTGGAGGGGGGAGAGAGAGCGCGGACGGGAGGTGGGAGAGAGCGCAAACGGGAGAGGGAGAGAGAGCACGGACGGGAGGGGGAGAGGGAGAGAGAGCGTGGACGGGAGGAGGGAGAGAGAGCGTGGACGGGAGGAGGGAGAGAGAGCACAGACGGGAGGAGGGAGAGCACGGATGGGAGGGGGAGAGAGAGTGCGGATGGGAGGGGAAGAGAGAGTGCCGACGGGAGGAGGGAGAGCACGGATGGGAGGGGGAGAGAGAGCGCTGATGGGAGGGGGAGAGAGAGTGCGGGCGGGAGGAGGGAGAGGATAAAAATATTAGTCCATCTTGACTGGGTGGCGGGCAGGGCCAGATTAAAGTCTGTGGGGGCCCCAGGGCAACAAACTTGTGGGGGCCCCTATCAATAAAAGTGATGTAGTGGCAATTAACAACATAATTATTGAATATAGCAATTGTTTCCCAATATATATGTAAAAATATATATATATATATATAATATTTATCTTATTAATTGTGGTTAGTACAAATTCACTAGTTAATCCTACAGTAGTTTAATCTGTAAAATCACAATTATTATTGAATAAGTAATTCTTACTAAGGGATTATTAGTAATAACCTCTTAGAAAAAATGACTGATTCAATATTTTTTCTGATTTTACAGCTTAAACTACTGTAGGATTAATTAGTGAATATGCACTAACCACAATTAAAAGATCAATATTATATTTTACACATATATAATAAAATTAATGCTATATTACAGGCTACTACCTAAAAAACTAACATTTCTGCATACCACTGGTCCAGGCAGCACTGCACCACAATGGGTAGGGGGTCCGGTGTAGTCAGCCAAGCTACCCGCCAGCACCTGTCAGCTGGCGGCGCTGAAGTTGGAGCCTCATTCACTCATTCACTGAAGCTCCATCACTTCAGTACTGCAGCATCCGCATTGAGTGTCTCGCGGGATTTGGCTTCCCGCAAGACTGTGTTCCGGCACTATGATCATGATGAGTGGCTCCTCGGCGGCTGCACAGAGGGGGGAACGGAGACACGCTAAATGCTGTGTCCCGTTTCAATAGTGCCTGTGTCTGATTCAAGGGACAGTGTGTGGGGGCCCAGGGATGACCGCCCCTTCTTTAAACCGGGCTTGATGGCGGGAGGGGGGCACAGAAACAAGCAACGATCACTGTGCTGCAGGTGTAGCGTGTGGGGGGTGCTGGACATTAGGGGGTGCCCGTGCGCACCAGGCACCCCCCGTGCGCACGCCTATGGTATCGGATCTCAATGAACTGAACCCGCTCATCTCTAATATATATATATATATATATATATATAAATAAACAGTGACTACACTGATGTGCTCCATCTATAATTCTTCTGTATAATTGTTGATCAGGATAATACACTCTGCAATAGCTCAGGTAGTGTTTCTAACACTTATACCATAGATTACTCTATGGGCGGCAGCTCAGTTCCTTATATACCACTTGGTATGTGGTTTTTTGGATAATCTGTAAAAACAGTGGGGGAGGGAGCAAGCGCCTAATAGTGTAGTATGTTAAAATATAATGGTAACACACATACATAATATAGGTGATGCCCATACCGGATTCTCCTAATATCATAAGTCTGTAGTCGGGTCTTTATAGAAACAGCCTCCAAAACACGTATCCAATAGTTCAGCAGGTATCTTTGGTTATGATGAATGGCCGTAGGATGGTAAAAAGAAGTTGTGACCAACCAGACAGGATACCCCGTGCATCTGCCACTGCCAGGCTCCGGGCGAGCAGTGTTCATAACATCTGATGTGATGAGCACCGCTCGCCCGGAGCCTGGCATGTAACAGGCATGTAACAGGCTCATGCAAATCAGTTTTTTTGTTTTGTGTGGCAGGAGCCAGACCATGGTCAAAAGGGCTGCTGGTTTTTAGCAGCCATAAGCTTTTTTATGTTATTTTTATAATCTTACTATTATTTGGAGCCATCTTTCTAAAAAGCGTCTTATACATACCTTAGAAAGAGTCGCTCCAAACAACTCCCCGCCAGGTCGTGACAACGCTTACCCAATAGTACAGTGCTGTTTCGGCGGGTGTCTGTGCCGGATGTACTAGCAAGTCCAGCAGACGTTACCAGGCTGTGGCTGGAGCACGGGGAGAAGGTAAGGCATCAGTTCCGCTTAGTTGAGGAACACAGACACAGCCGCACTGTTTTGGGAGGAGACTACCCAACAGTCGCTGACGCGGCTGCCACATAGGGTGCACCAGCGTTAAGCCCTAGGTATCATAGGCTCCAGGGGTAGTATGAGGCCGCGAGCCCTAGGGTTGATGTCAGCAGTGGGGAGTCAGACGCTCCCTTGGCCGTCCCTCCCCCCGGTTCATGACCAGTTTTCTCTGAGTCTCCCGCCATGAACTGATTTCCCGCATCCATCTGAGACGTTGTGTATCTAAGGGGACCCAGTTGCAGCATAGGCGGCTGTGTGACTGGTGCATCAGTGTTCACTTGGGCGTCTGTGTTCACTGTAGGTTCACAGGGGCGAGTGCGTACACTATTAGCATCTGGATCCACTCAGCGTTCGCTAACGTATTGATCAATCCTGGAAGCAGGGTGAGTCTCCCTGTATCCCACTCTCCTGAGTGGGGTAATACAGCACTAAGTCTCTATCTACCTTTGAGTACGAATAGTTGGATAAGTGCCTAAAGCATGGGAGTCTGATAAGTATTCCTGTTGTTTTTTTTTACTGTACGACTGAATACGGTTCGGTTAAATCCTATATAAGTTAATGCAGTAATATGTTTCTCCTACATACTTGAAATGTATTTGTAGTTGATTATGTGCTCATATTGCTTATTATACTAATGTATAACCCAGTGCCGTAACTAGACATTTTAGCGCTGTGTGCAAGAAACAGCATCGGCGCCCCCCCCCCCCACCCCATATATAAAATAGGGCCAGTACGCACCAAACATATAGTGGCATGGCTTCATGGGGAAGAGGTGTGGCCGCAGAGCTCCCTTGTACACATTACAGCAGGCAGAGATCCCTTTTACACATTACGTCAAGTTGAGTCCCCTTGTACACATTAGGCAGGTAGAGTCTCCCTTTTTACACATTACAGCAGGCAAAGTCCCCCTATTTACACATTACAGCAGGCAAAGTCCCCCTTTTTACACATTAGGCAGAGTCCCCCTTTTTACACACTAAGCAGACAGAGTCCCCATTTTTACACATTAGGCAGACAGAGTCCCCGTTTTTACACATCATAGTCCCCTTTTTTACACATTAGGCAGAGAGAGTCCCTCTTTTTACACATTAGGCAGACAGAGTCCCCCTTTTTACATATTAGGCAGACAGAGTCCCCCTTTTTACACATTAGGCAGAGTCCCCTTTTTTACACATTAGACAGAGTCCCTCTTTTCACACATTAGACAGGCACACAGTACCCCTTTTTACACATTAGGCACAGTCCCCCTTTTTACACACAAGGCAGGCACCGTCCCCCTTTTTACACATTAGACAGGCGCACAGTCCCCCTTTTTACACATTAGGTACAGTCCCCCTTTTTACACATGGGGCAGGCATTTTCTCCCTTTTTACACATTAGGCAGGCACAGTCCTCCTTTTTACACAATAGACAGGCAGAGTCCCCCTTTTTACACATTAGGAAGACAGAATCCCCCTTTTTACACATTAGGAAGACAGAGTCCCCCTTTTTACACATTAGGCAGACAAAGACCCCCTTTTTACACATTAGGAAGACAGAATCCCCTTTTTTACACATTAGGCAGGCACAGTCTCCCTTTTTACACATTAGGCAGGCACAGTCACCCTTTTTACACATTAGCCCAGACAGAATCCCCTTTTTTACACATTAGAGAGTCCCCCTTTTTACACACTAGACAGAGTCCCCCTTTTTACACATTAGACAGGCACACAGTCCCCCTTTTTACACATTAGGCACAGTCCCCCTTTTTACACACAAGGCAGGCACCGTCCCCCTTTTTACACATTAGACAGGCGCACAGTCCCCCTTTTTACACATTAGGTACAGTCCCCCTTTTTACACATGGGGCAGGCATTTTCTCCCTTTTTACACATTAGGCAGGCACAGTCCTCCTTTTTACACAATAGACAGGCAGAGTCCCCCTTTTTACACATTAGGAAGACAGAATCCCCCTTTTTACACATTAGGAAGACAGAGTCCCCCTTTTTACACATTAGGCAGACAAAGACCCCCTTTTTACACATTAGGAAGACAGAATCCCCTTTTTTACACATTAGGCAGGCACAGTCTCCCTTTTTACACATTAGGCAGGCACAGTCACCCTTTTTACACATTAGCCCAGACAGAATCCCCTTTTTTACACATTAGAGAGTCCCCCTTTTTACACACTAGACAGAGTCCCCCTTTTTACACATTAGACAGGCACACAGTCCCCCTTTTTACACATTAGGCACAGTCCCCCTTTTTACACATGAGGCAGGCATCGTCTCCCTTTTTACACATTAGACAGGCACAGTCCCACTTTTTACACATTAGGCAGGCACAGTCTCCCTATTTGCACATTAGGCAGACAGTCCCCTTTTTAACATATTAGACAGAGTCCCCTTTTTTACACATTAGGCACAGTCCCCCTTTTTACACATGAGGCAGGCATCGTCTCCCTTTTTACACATTAGACAGGCACAATCCCACTTTTTACACATTAGGCAGGCACAGTCTCCCTTTTTACACATTAGGCAGGCACAGTCCCCCTTTTTACACATTAGGCAGACAGTCCCCTTTTTAAAACATTAGACAGACAGAGTCCCCTTTTTTACACATTAGACAGAGTCCCCCTTTTTACACATTAGGTACAGTCCCCCTTTTTACACATGAGGTAGGCACAGTCCCCCTTTTTACACATTAGGCAGCCAGAGTCCCCTTTTTTACACATTAGACAGGCAGCAATCCCTTTTTACACATTAGACAGGCACAGTCCCACGTTTTACACATTAGGCAGGCACAGTCTCCCTTTTTACACATTAGGCAGGCACAGTCCCCCTTTTTACACATTAGGCAGACAGTCCTCTTTTTAACACATTAGACAAAGTCCCATTTTTTACACATTAGGCACAGTCCCCCTTTTTAAACATAAGGTAGGCACATGCAACATTCATTCTGAGGTTTATCCACCTCGGGAATTGGCAGCCTCTCAGCAAAAGGACTGTTGGTAAGTAAATCACATAGACATGATACAACATCTTCACAGTCTACACAGATTTTAGATGAGGACTCGTTGAAGGATGAGGACTCATTGCACTTCGGAGGAAAGTCTCAGCTCAGTGGACATACCTGCGCCTATTAGTGCTATGTAAGCCATTCTATCCTTGAAGAGGCAGCAGAGCCTGTGTTATAAACTAAGGCAACTGTAATGGTATTATTGGTCCAAATCACTGGAAGAAACTGACAAAATCACTGGAATTATTCGTTCTAATCAGTGATATTATTGGTCCAAATCACTGGAAGAAAATGACAAAATCACTGGAATTATTCGTTCTAATCAATGGTATTATTGGTCCAAATCACTGGAAGAAAATGACAAAATCACAGGAATTATTCATTCTAATCAATGGTATTATTGGTCCAAATCACTGGAAGAAAATGACAAAATCACAGGAATTATTTGTTCTAATCAATGGTATTATTGGTCCAAATCACTGGAAGAAAATGACAAAATCACTGGAATTATTTGTTCTAATCAATGGTATTATTGGTCCAAATCACTGGAAGAAGACTGACATTTTTGGGATTATAGAGACAATGTTTTTGAATATAAATCCTAACGCAGGTGGTGTATTAGAGCAAAAGAGTGCAAGAGACCAGCCATGCAGTTTCTGAAATATTATGACAAAATGTTACTGTATTTCATAAGCACTCATTCCTAACTCTGCTAAGTACTGTTTGGTATACTGTATCTGGCTTCCATGAGGTAGTTGTCCATTATTTCAGCTTCCATTGACCTTTTTGAAAGCGGTAGAAGTTATCGATTCTTTTTTTTTTCCCCTGTTTTTAATTTTCTCCTGCATAGCCCAGTAAAATGTTGCAATGTTAAGTATTGACTTGTGCCTTCTGGGGGTCCACTTCTTCACCAAACCCAGCCAAATCTCATCCTGATTCCTAACCCTCTGTTCCACGTTCTCTATGTACCCGATCTGTGTCACCCATGTCTGTCTACCCCTCCCCTTTAGATTGTAAGCTCTCACGAGCAGGGCCCTCTTCCCTCATGTGCTTATATACTGTTGGTCACCAAAATGCTGCACTGTAATACTATATATGCTGCTCACAAAAATGCCGCACAGATATGGAATGGATACTTGCAGTGACACAGAGCTGCAAGATACAGCAATGGCCTACTGTACAACTATATACTGTTAGTCACCTAAATGCTGCACTGTAATACTATATATACTGCTCACAAAAATGCCGCACAGATATGGAATGGATACTTGAAGTGACACAGAGCTGCAAGATACAGCAATGGCCTACTGTAAAACTATATACTGTTAGTCACCTAAATGCTGCACTGTAATACTATATATACTGCTCACAAAAATGCCGCACAGATATGGAATGGATGCTTGCAGTGACACAGAGCTGCAAGATACAGCAATGGCCTACTGTACAACTATATACTGTTAGTCACTTAAATGCTGCACTGTAATACTATATATACTGCTCACATAAATGCCACACAGATATGGAATGGATATTTGCAGTGACACAGAGCTGCAAGATACAGCAATGGCCTACTATACTGTACTACTATAATTATTATATACTGGTGGTCCCCAGTCCCCACAATGCAGCACACTGATCAGATATTTGCAGCACACTGAGCACAGATATGGAGCGTTTTCAGACAGAGAACGTAGATATTTTCAGCACACTGAGCACAGATTATTTGCAGCACACTGAGCACAGATATTTGCAGCACACTGAGCACAGATTACGGAGCTTTTCAGGGAGAGAATGCTGCCACGTCCTCTCCGTTCAATCTCCAATGCACGAGTGAAAATGGCGGCGATGCGCGGCTCCTTATATAGAATACGAATCTCGCGAGAATCCGACAGCGGGATGATGACGTTCGGGCGCGTTCTGGTTAACCGAGCAAGGAGGGAAGATCCGAGGCTGCCTCGGAACCGTGTAAAATAGGTGAAGTTCGGGGGGGTTCGGATCCCGAGGAACCGAACCCGCTCATCTCTACTTTTCGGTTCATTTTGAATCAAGGAAAAGCAAAAGGAAAGGGTAATGGAAAACAGTCCCAATCCAACTAGTCTGGTAAGACTAAAAGGTATTGGGCTGCCAGAGGACCTGTTTTCAAATCAGAAGATAAGCCATCAGCCTGATGGTGCGGTCCTCCACCTGGGGGAACCCAGGGTGGGAGGCTGATTTCTTCAGTTTGCACAGATCTGGCAGCAGTCTACTACAGATGCCTGAGTGTAAGAAGTGGTATCTCATGGTTATGATCTACAGCCACACCACACTAGACATGCCCAACCTTATCTGATCTTGGAAGCTAAGTAGTGTTGGTCCTGGTTAGTACTTGGATGGTAAACCACCAGGGAATACCAGGTGCTGTAGGTGTTTTCAAGAAACACCCTCATTAAAAGTTTGTACCAGTCCCTTTTCAGTGGAAATGAAGACCAGGTCTTTGCAAGAGGCAGTTCAGGAGTTGCTACAGCCAGGAGTGATAATTCCAGTTCCTCCTGCACAACGAGGACAAGGTTTTTATTTCAACCTGTTTTTAGTCCAGAAGCCAAATGGGTTGTTCCGGACCATACTCAGTCTGAAATCGCTGAACAAGTACATTTGAGTGCCTCGGGTTTCATATGGAGACTTTTCGTTCCATTATTTTGGCCACGGAGCAGGAGGATTTTATGGTATCCCTAGATATCCAGGATGCTTATCCATATGTTCCTATAGCACTGTCCCATAAGCGCTATGTCCCATAGTATTCACCAGAATTATGGTGGTAATAGCATCTTATCTCTGCTAGCAGGGGATAAGGATTTTAAAAAATCCATATCTTGACGACTTATTAATCCTGGCAGGATTTGTTCAGTGTCATCTGCAAAGGACAACAGCCTCTTACAGAGATACGGTTGGCTCATAAAATGGGCAAAGTCGTCTCTGGTTCCGTCACAATGGATGACTCACTTGGGGGCTGTGTTGGAATTGGGTATTCAGAGAGTAATTTGACCTCTGAACAAAATATTCAAAATTCACTTAAGGATTCAGGAGTTGCTGCACAGTCAAACAGTATCCATTTATGCGATAATGCATGTTATGGGTTTGATGGTGTAGACATTCGATATGATGGAGTATACTCAGTTCCACTCAATACATCTGCAATGTCTGATCCTTTCCAAGTGGAAAGGTTTTCATCAGACAATAAAAGTGCAGATTATGGTCTTCCTCTGGAAGTTAGGAGGTCAATAGCTTGGTGGTTACAGACATCCTGTCTGGACAATGGGAGGCTCCTTTGGAAATCAGATTGGGAAACTCTAACAATGGATGCCAGCCTGCAGGGCTGGGGAGAAGTGTCAGGAAGGAATTGTTTTCAGGGGCAATGGACCAAGGAAGAAAGTTGCCTGCCAATAAATATATTATATATAGAATAGCCTTCTGATGAAACCAGTTTGAATTCGCTCGGACATTGCAATGGCAGTAGCGTACCTCAACCATCAGGGAGGAACGCGCATCCAAAACACAATGAAAAAGGTGAGTCACAAGTTAAGGTGGGCAGAACTTTATTATCCAACCTTGGTGGTCATTCCGAGTTGTTCGCTCGGTAATTTTCTTCGCATCGCAGCGATTTTGCGCTAATTGCGCATGCGCAATGTTCGCACTGCGACTGCGCCAAGTAAATTTGCTATGAAGATTGGTATTTTACTCACGGCATTACGAGGTTTTTTCTTCGTTCTGGTGATCGTAGTGTGATTGATAGGAAGTGGGTGTTTCTGGGCGGAAACTGGCCGTTTTATGGGAGTGTGTGAAAAAACGCTACCGTTTCTGGGAAAAAAGCGGGAGTGGCTGGAGAAACGGAGGAGTGTCTGGGCGAACGCTGGGTGTGTTTGTGACGTCAAACCAGGAATGACAAGCACTGAACTGATCGCACTGGAAGAGTAAGTCTCGAGCTACTCAGAAACTGGACAGAGAAGTCTTTTCGCAATATTGCGAATCTTTCGTTCACAATTTTAATAAGCTAAGATTCACTCCCAGAAGGCGGCGGCTTAGCGTGTGCAAAGCTGCTAAAAGCAGCTTGCGAGCGAACAATTCGGAATGACCACCCTTGTCCGCAGTATTCATTCCGGGATTCCTAAACTGGGAAGCGGAATTTTTCAGTCGACACGCCATTCATGCAAATGAATGGGCTTTACATACCAAGGTCTTACAAACTCTGGTAGATAATGGGGGTTACCAGAGAAAGATCTCATTGCGTCCTGTCAGAACAACAAAGTTTCCGCATACGTGTAAAGAACAGAGGATCCCAGAACGACCTTTTTGGATGACTTGTCAACCTTCGTCTGGCTCATGTGTTTCCACCAATCGCCTTGTGATCCAGGGTGGTGCGAAAGGTAAGAAAAGGTAAGGGTGCTGCTAATAGTTCTGGCTTGGTACAAAAGACATTGGTACACAGATCTTCAGAGGATGTCGATGGATGCTCCATTCCTACTCCTTTAACGTCCAGATCTACTGTCTCAGGGTCCTGGTTATAACAAACACCCGGGATCGTCTGTCTTTGACGGCGTTGCTCTTGAGACGTCCATCCTGAAGGCAAGAGGATTCTCATAACAAGTAATTCAAAAATTTGACCTCTGGTTTTCAGAGTTTCCAGAGTCTTAGCATTCCTTCAAGCAGGAATGCATAAAGGTTTATGGGCGACTTCAGTGAAAGTATAAGTGTCAGCATTGACTGTATTGTTCCAAAAGAAAATTGCTAACCTGCAGGATATGCAAAGTTTTTTCCAGGGAATGTTGCATATTCAACCTCCTTTGTTTCTTCTACAGTGCCTTGGTACTTAAGTTGAGTCCTAAAGCCCCCTCAAGTTGACCCATTTGAACCACTAAAAAGAGTGGATCTTAAATGGTTGACAGCTAAAGTTCTCTTTCTTCTGGCTATTGCTTCAGTTAGAAGAGTGTCAGATTTAGGGGCATTGTTATGTCACCCTCCATTTCTGAATTTTTATCCAGATAGAGCGGTTCTCAGAACCAAATCTGGGTATCTTCCTGGTGGTGTCTAAATTCCACCTTAATGAAGAAATTGTAGTCTGTCTTCCAGGGGCCGGACCTTTCTGCGGGAGATGCATCGTTGGACATAGTCCATGCCTTAAGGATCTACGTAGATCGTACCAGTGCCATCAGAAAGACAGACACTCTCTTCATTCTCTACAAATTTCACAAGAGAGGATGGCCTGCTGATAAGCAGACACTGGCGAAGTGGCTTTGGATGACAATTTCAGAAGCATACTCTCAAGCTGATGTCCCTGTTCTGGCTAATGTCTCTGCTCATTCTACTTGTAAGGTAGGTCCATTATGGGCAGTACAACATGGTGCTTCAGCAGAATAGATATGTTAGGTAGCCACATGGTCTCCATTAACACATTTATTAGACATTATGCCTTGGATACCTTTGCCTCTCAGGACATTGAATTCGGGCTAAGGATTCTCCTGTCCAATCAGGAGCATCCCTACCACTAAATTGCTTTGGGACGTCCTAATTTTATCCTGTGGATAACCTGTGGACTCTGCCAGAGAAACATTTGTTATGGTAAGAACTTACCGTTGATAACGGTATTTCTCCTAAGTCCACAGGATCCACAGGGATCCCATCCTGACGCACCTGATTTGAGGATCCTTTCACTGAATAACCTTTTCCTTTTTGTACGGAATGGTGTGCATGTGTGTTCTTCTCGCTTAATTAGGGTTCTCTATGATGCTCCTGCCTTGAGCTTTGGAAAAACAACTGATTTGCCTGAGCCAGGAGGCGGGGATATATGGATGGGCCCGTTGCATGCTGGGAGGCCGAAACCTTTGACCGATTGGTGTAAATCCGCTGTCGCGTAATCATATCCCAATGTTATCCTTTGGATCTTGAGGACTTAGGAGAAATACCATTATCAATGGTAAGTTCTTACCATAACGAATATATTTTGAATGACTATTGTCCCGCCCTTATCTGTATTTGCGGATAGTTGTTTAAGTGCTGTTTGTTCTTCTTTAGTAAAACTTGTCTTTCTACCTCCGTCAGAGTTCTGGATGACAAATTCATGATTGCACTTTGGTTTTGTCCGATTTTGTTAATCCTTTTGTTTTGTTGGCCGCGTAGTGAAGAAAAAGTGTATTTAATCCTTTACCGTGGCACGACACTTCAAGGAAGAAATCATATGTTGTAAAGCCTGTGCTACATAATCATTGACCACGTCCCTGCTCTTAGTGTTCCCAATCAAAATTACAGGACTTTATCCGGGCTTTCCCCACTCTGTGGAATGCCCTCCCACGCACAGTAAGACTCACCTCTAGTCACCAAACCTTTAAACTTTCCCTGAAAACTCACCTCTTCAGACAAGCCTATAAAATCCAGACCCACCCACATAACCTTCAATGCTCCCTATCTAATTACATCCTCTCTGTACGGTCCACATAATCTCACATATTTTGTCTTCCAACATTGCTGGCTGATCATATCATACAACCCATTAAGAACCTAGCAATCTGGCGGACCATTATGCAATCGATAGCATCTATCCTTGTGTATCAATGCCTATTTCCCTATAGATTGTAAGCTTGCGAGCAGGGTTTTCCTACCTCTATGTCTGTCTGTTTTTGCCCAGTTTTGTTCTTTTACTGTTCTAATTGTAAAGCGCAACGTAATATGCTGCGCTATATAAGAAACTGTTAATAAATAAATATATAAATAAAACATTTTTGTGAATGAACATTTAATAGCTGGTTATACATATAAATTAACATGTCTTTTTTTTGTATTTCTTAATTTTTTTGTATGTTGCTGTAAATTTCTCTCAACATTATTTTAACATAGTACTTCACATTGTTTTATGCTTATTCTGTAACACTGTTTCATATTTATGAGGTTTCCTTTTGATGTTTTGTTACAGATCTCTCTTGTCACCTGGTTCCCACCCCCTCCTGTCTATGGAGGCAGTCAAGTCACAGCGGTTACCACGGCAACCGCCACGCAGCCAGCACTATTATGCCTACATTTCCCAGCATCCCGCGCAGTTCCCAGAAATCGCGTTAGCCGAATTATGTTACTCTATGCGACAATGGGATAGTGGCGTGAGAGTAGTGGTTTTCAATGGGGTTATCACCCTATATAAGGTATGTTGTTTGTTCTTCACACTGTTCTGTCACACCCTGATGAAAAGGCCATAGGGCCTTGAAACGTCGGCTTATGAAGGATAAAATACACTTTTCCTTCACTACAAGTCCGGTTAAGTGCAGCCTCATCTGTTTTGCTCTCTCTCTCTCTATATATATATATATATATATATATATACACTGCTCAAAAAAATAAAGGGAACACTAAAATAACACATCCTAGATCTGAATGAATGAAATATTCTTATTAAATACTTTGTTCTTTACATAGTTGAATGTGCTGACAACAAAATCACACAAAAATTATCAATGGAAATCAAATGTATTAACCCATGGAGGTCTGGATTTGGAAAAATTAAAGTGGAAAAACACACTACAGGCTGATCCAAATTCGATGTAATGTCCTTAAAACAAGTCAAAATGAGGCTCAGTAGTGTGTGTGGCCTCCATATATATATATATATATAGTCACAGGAAAGGGCACTCTGGGATATCCAATGAAGCTGCCAGAGTGCCTTCCCAAACACCAATACAGCACTGCACCTTCTTTCCAAGAGGACACCTGCATTGCTATATCTATCTATCTATCTATCTATCTATCTATCTATCTATCTATCTATCTATCTATCTATCTATATATATATATATATACACATACAGTATATCATGGGCTGTCTCTGGTATCGATTTTGTCATGCCCCTTCCCCGTGAGGCATGCACCTTATGTCACTATTGGAAAAATGTGGGAGTGGGGGCACCAATTCTCTTTCTGGCACAGGGCACAAAAAGTCTAGTTATTACTCTGGTGTGGACTGTACAGTGACTATATAATGGGGTGGAAAAGTTTATGAAGGTTATGTGAGTGGTTTCTCAATTTGATAAGCTTGCCTGAAGAGATGAGTTTTGAGGGAATGCTTGAAGGTTTGGAGACTAGAGGAAAGTCTTATTGTGCATGGAAGGACATTCCACAGAGTGGATGCAGCCTGAAGAAAGTCCTGCAATTATGAATGGGAGTGAATAATAAGTGTGGATGAGAGATGTAGATCTTGTGAAGAGAAGAGAGGTTGGATTAGGAGATACTTTGAGATAAGCAAAGAGATATACTTTGGTGTACCATGTTTAATGGCCTTGTGTGTGAGTAAAAGTATATTATATTGAGTATGGTAGCCAAAGGAAGGACAGAGTGTATCCGCAGATGATGAACATCTAGCAAGGAAAATTAGACTTGCAGCTGCATTCAGAATGTATTGTAGTGGCGAGAGTTTCTTTTTGGTAAGACCAGTAAGAAGAATGAAAGAATGGGTATAAATCTCAGACCCGGACCCACCCAAACTTCACGATCTGAGCCAGGAACCAAATCAGGCTCTGGTTTTCCTTCCTGACTCAGATCCCAAAATGAGGAAAAACATCATCTTCCCGCTGTCAGATTATCATTCGTTTTAGATTCTTTAAAAGGTCTTCTGGTGATCATGGCATTTCACTGTGGAGTTATGTAAGTGAAGGTGTTCTTGTGCTGTGTCCATGCTGTGTCCTCCAGGGGTGCTGTGTCCATTCATAAGGGGCTGCTGTTTCCTCCAGGGGTGCTCTGTCTGTCCAGAGATGCTCTGTTTGGCCATTATGTGGTGCTCTGCCCATCCAAAAAGGGGCTGCAGTGTCCTCCAGAGGTGCTCTGTCCATCCATAAAGGGGCTGCTGTGTCCTCCAGGGGTGCTCTGTCCGTTCAAGGGTGCTCATACACATATTGTTTGACACTGTAGGGGAAAATGAACTGCAGTGTAATATTATTATTTCTAACTTACACACGTTTTGTGTGACACTGTAGGTGAAAATGAACTGCAGTGTAATATTTTTTACTGACTCATACACGTATTGTGTGACACCATGGGTGGTGCAGCAGTGTAATATATATTCTGACTCATACATGTATTGTGACACTGTAGGTGAAATCACAGTGTAACATATATTCTGACTCATACATGTATTGTGACACTGTAGATAAAAACTGCTGTGTAATATTCTTTCTAAATCATGTATTGTGTGACACTGTAGTTGGTACTGCATTACAATATATATTCTGACTCATAAACATATTGTGACTCTGTAGGTGGTACATCTTTTGCACAAATTGTGGTGTGTGCTGTACCCCACTTTGTTTGTGTTTGTTGATAGATTTATATATGGAGGATGAACAACTAATAGATATGGAGAATGAACAATTGAGAGAAGAGCAGGAAACACATACTAGTGCTGCAGCTGCTGCCACCAGTCATGATGATATAAGTCCATCAATGTAATCTACTAAGGTCAATGCCCAAGGGCATAGAGAGCTTAAGTCAGGGCATGTAAAATCAAAGAATAAATATAATTTTACAGTGGAAAGAAAAATCCATCAAAAGTAAAGTTAGCTGCAGAGAAATATAAAATTGGCAACATGCCATTCAGCACACAAAGTGGCAAGGAAAGGCTAAGGCCTTGGTTCTGCAATGGTCAGTGAGACATGTTCTTCTGCCTCTTATGATGTAAGCCCTTCTCACTCTAGAAGATGTGTCAAATAATCAAAACCACTAAGGCATAAAAAGCAGGAGCTGTTTGCTCAGAAACATCACAAATCCCTATGGAGAGTCTAAGTGCGTCCGCAGGTGCAATGTGTGATCCTAACTTTTCTGATACTGTATTCGAACATGAGCCTCCTTCCACTATTTGTGCAAATGTGGGGATGAGCAGCACTAGTCAACATGCTGCTATCGAAATTGAGGATGCTACTGTGGAAGTGCACCAGGATGAGGAGGATATTTGCATAGCTGATGTTCGGTCTAGAAAGGATGATGATGATGATGATGATATTGATGATGAGGATGTTGTTGATGAGTATGGTATTTGTTTAAATCAGGCACCAGTGGAAACAGTTGTTGCCCTTGATAAGAAAAAGACCATTGTCATACTTGGGCATAAGAAAAAAAAAAAATCCACCTCTTATGTGTGGAATTATTTCTACCCAAATCCATGCAATTGTAAAGCCATCTGTACCATTTGTAAAGCCAGAGTAAGTAGAGGTAAGGAACTTAACCATCCAGGAACCTCCTTCCTCTTACGTTACTTGCAGTGCATTCATCAAAAGTTTTCTGCAAAATTCTGAAACTTAGGCTAACACAGTAAAAACAAACAGTCCAGTTTCACCTAGCACCCTTTTGTCTGTTAGATCCAAGGGTTTTCAATCTCCACCACCAACTCCTTCATCACCAATATACTCAGTCATGATCGGATGTAGTCCTGCATTCAATTTCATAAGGATGACTGAATCCTCCACTCTCTAGGCTTCCTCAGAAGGATCCTTGGGTGCTACATCTTTTGCTGCTGATGGGAGTGGATTTTGATCCCAAAAGTGGACCAGGAAGACTACTTGTAGTAGTTTAACTAAACAATTTACTGTTAAAAAATCCTTTGCAAGGGGGAGCAAGTACAGTATGACAACAGTCCCCCAGTTGCACAGCATGTGTGTCCAGTATCTGTCATTAATGCAGTGGGTCCTCTGTCCCCGCTACTAAATCCCATCTAGATTCTACTTCACTAGAAAAGCAATTCCTAGTCTGTACAAGGACATTAAAAAAAACATAATTAGTGTTCTTCAAAATTCCATTGTACCCATTGTCCACTTAACTATGGATATGTGGACAAGCGGAACAGGGCAAACTAAAGATTATATGACTGTGACAGCCCACTGGATGGGTTTATTGCCTTCAGCAGCACCAACAGCAGCAGCATCTAACAAATACCAGCTCATTTAGAAACAGGCCACTCTGTGTATCACCAGTTTCACTAAGAGGCATACCGCTAACAATGCCACCAATATTGTAAGAGCATTAGAGCTGTGTGTTGTGCAAGGTTCTCAAACCCTTCAAAGTTGACACATGTGAAGTGAGTTAAGACACTGCCAGCTTACGTCAGTTAATTTCTCTTATTAGACTTTTGGAATAGCAGCTGAAGAAACTGGAGGAGGATGTGAAGAGAAGTGATTCCACTAAGTATGTTGGACTTGTAGATCAAGCTCTTTATTTACTTCGCCAGGATCCAAGGGTCATCAATAAATCAGAACACTATATTTGGCAATCACACTTGATCCTAGGTTTAAGTCCTAGGTTGTGTCTTTCTTTCCAAAGGACACAAATCTGCACATGAAACAGCAACATTTGGTCACCCAGTCCGGATGGTTCACTACACGGTCACTCTACCTACCAGCCGGCAAGGAGAGAGATCATGGCAGTTTTTTGCTGCAGTGATTCTTGGTGTGCATGCTGCTTTAACGTGTATAGGTCTCCAGGCTTTCTTCAGGAAGTAGTGTATGCATCATCTTTGTTTGGGTCATCTATTTAAGTGCTGTTTGAGTTCTGCCCATAGGTGACTATGTGGTGCTATTGGTCCTGGTTGCAATATGGTTGTAGTTGAATCCATTACAGGTGGTGTCAATTAATATTGGTTGTATTCCTCACATTAATTGGGTGGAGTTGAATCCATTGCAGGTAGTGTCAATTAACATTAACTGTATTCCTCACATTAGTTGGGTGGAGCTGAATCCATTGCAGGTGGTGACAATTAACGTTAATTGTATTCAGGCGTGTATTGAGGGTACACAACAAACAGGCAGAGAAAGAAAGAAGTCTCATTTTTTGGGTGCACTCTTAAAGAAGTCAATAGAAGACTAAAGTATAGAAGAATAAAAACATATTGTATTTATTAATTCATAATAAAAATTGAAACAGTTGGTATATCTAAATTAAACATAGGGGTAAATTTACTAAGATGGGAGTTCTATTTAAGATGGGATGTTGCCCATAGCAACCAATCAGATTCTACGTCTCATTTATCTAGCACATTCTAGAAGATAATACCTGGAATCTGATTTTCTAGCTCAAGAATATCCTTTTTGTAGTATGGTGCCCAAAACTGCACACAGTATTCAAGATGTGGCCTCAATAGTGATTTTTATAATGGGAGTATAACACTCTCGTCCCTTGCATCAATTCCCCATTTTATGCATGCTAATATCTTATTAGCCTTCTTTGCTGCAATCCTACTTTGGGTACTGCTGCTTAGTTTGCTATCTATATGAACACCTAAGTCCTTTTCCAGTACAGAATCCCCTAATGTTACCCCATTTAGTATGTAGGTATAATTTTTGTTCTTGCTACCACAGTGCATCACCTTACACTTGTCTGTATTGAAGCGCATTCTCCATTTGGCTGCCCATGCTTCTAATTTAACTAAGTCATTCTGAAGAGACTCAGCATTCCCCTCCGTATTTATAACTTTACACAATTTGGTATTGTCTGCAAAAATTGACACCATACTTTCTAGACCTTCTGTTAGGTTGTTAATGAAAATGTTGAACAAAAATGTTGAACAAAAGACCCTTGTGGCACACCACTTAGCACTTCAGTCCAATTTGAAAATGATCCATTAACCACAACGCGTTGCTCCCTATTATCTAACCAATTTTTGACCTAAGTGCATATTGTGCTCCCTAGCCCTATTTCTTGTAGCTTATAGATAAGTCGCATGTGTGGTACAGTGTCGAAAGCTTTGGCAAAGTCTAAAAAGATTACATCCACCTCCGTACCCCGATCAAGGTTCACACTTACTGTTTCATAAAAGCCAAGTAAGTTGGTTTGACATGATCTGTCCTTCACTAATAATCAATAAAACCCACTCAGGGTTGATGCTCCATGGACTAACGGGTATGCTCACCAAGATTATTCTTCACATGTAATGATCATATGAGATTGAAAAAATGCAGAAATATTCTAAAAGAGATTTGTTGATGTGGAGATTGGAGAAAAAATATATTCTAGTATGAGATTATAATCGAAAAGTTGTGAATCTGCTGTAAGTGTTAGGCACAGAGTCTGCCAATCACTTAAACCTCTACAACACTCAGTCTTCTTGGGAGGTCCCCCATCCAAGTACTGACCAAGCCCAACACTGCTTCCAGGCCCGGTGCTAACTGCTCAGCAAAGGGATGCAGTGCAGGGAGGCGCCAGGAAGGAGAGGCGCTCTCCCTGCTCTGTATCCCTATGCTGAGCTGATGTCCCTGCTGTGCCACCCTGTCCCCACTGCTGCTGCCGGCTGCTGCGCCTGTCACATTCCATGACAGGCAGCAGTGCTGGCAGCTACAAGCCTCCTCTCCCGTCCCCTGTGCAGCAGTGTGCGGACTTATAAGTGGGCGGGGCTACATGGCAAGAAGGGGCAGGGCTACATGGGACTAGGCTGCAGACTGAAACACAGGGGATAAGCTGCCAGAGACTTCCTTATGTAAGTGGCTGGAAAACAAGTGAGTGAGTGAAAGTGTGTGTGTGTGTACAATATCTGTATATACAGTATGTGTGTGTGTGTATACAGTACCTGTGTATATACATGTGTGACTGTGTATGTATGTAATGTATGTACAGTGTGTCTGTGTGTGTGTACAGTATCTGTATATAAAGTATGTATGTGTGTGTGTATACAGTATCTGTATATATGTATGTATGTGTGACTGTGTATGTGCGTAATGTATTTACAGTGTGTGTGTGTGTGACTGTGCGGCAAAATGTGTGCAAGCGTCACTGGCACAGGGTGCGTTACTTGTGCAAGTGTCACTACTACAGGGTGCGTTACTTGTGCAAGTGTCACTACTACAGGGTGTGTTACTTGTGCAAGTGTCACTACTTCAGGGAGTGTTACATGTGCAAGTGTCACTGCTACAGGGTGCGTTACGTGTGCAAGTGCCACTTCTACAGGGTGCGTTACTTGTGCAAGTGTCACTGGTACAGGGAGCATTACATGTGCAAGCGTCACTGGTACAAGGTACGTAATGTGTGCAAGTGTCACTGCTACAGGGTGCGTTACGTTTGCAAGTGTCACTGCTACAGGGGGTGTTACGTGTGTAAGCGTCACTGGTACAGGGGGCATTACTTGTGTAAGTGTCACTACTACAGGGTTTATTGTGTATATAAGCGGCACTGCTACAGGGAGCATTATGTGTATAAGCATCACTGGTACAGGGGGCGCTATGTGTGTAAGCGTCACTGGAACAGGGGGCATTACATGTGTAAGTATCACTGCTACAAAGGGGCGTCTTGTATAAACATCACTGCCTCAAGGGGCGTTACGTGTGTAAGTGTCACCGCTACAGAGTGCGTTACGTGTGTAAGCATCACTGTGTCTTGTATAAGCGTCACTGGTTACGTGTGTAAGCGGCACTACTAAAGGGAGCATTATGTGTATAAGCATCACTGCTACAGGGGGCATTATGTGCGCTGTCTTTGTAAAGTATGTGGGGGGCGCAAATTTATAGTTTGCAGGGGGGGCACTGAACACCCTAGCACCGGCCCTGACTGCTTCACTTCCAAGATCGGATGGAGTCGGGCATTTACAGTGTGGTATGATAGTAAGGGTATCGAAACCCGTTCTACTCTGGGATCACTGATGAGAGTTCACATAAACAAGGAGACGAGTATGGAATTATTCAGAAAAGATAAGAAAATACCCCAGTGAATCTGCTGCCAGCATTAGGCAGAGGTAAATACGGTAGTGACACGTCTCTACCCTATACCATTGGATCGCTGGTGAGAGTCCAGAAATTCAGAAAGCAGAGAAAATAAGAGCACATTAAGTTGGCAGCAAATATTTGCACAATTAAATTCAATAGAATTCTAATTCTAGAAATAACACATACAATATAGCATCTCCAGATATTTAGTGCACAAGGGAAACTGATATCAACCTCTGGAGTAGCAGTATGGCGACTAACAGAGGTAAGAAAATAATGAGGAAGGGCAGGCTAGAATCTAAACAATTCAGAAGGATCTTTTAGCCTATCCCAACTGCAAAATATGGCAGTTAAGTATGCCAAAAGAATGAATATAGCATTACAGGTTGAGTATCCCATATCCAAATATTCCGAAATATGGAATATTCCAAAATACAGAATTTTTTTAGCACCTTTTTTCGCTTCGGCTGCTGCAGCACCTCTCTCTGCTCCAGCTGTGGCAGCATCCTTCTCTGCCCCAGCTGCTGCAGCACCTTTCTTCATTAGAAGCTGCAGAGTAACATGTATAAGCGGCTCTACTGTGCAGGGACGAAACTAGGATTTACGGCACCCGGGGCAAGGCAGTAGTTTAGCCCACCCCTCACCCCCCCAAAAAAAAAAAATAATAATGAAAAAATAAAATAAAAATAATAATAAATAATAATTAATAAATAAATAAAATAATAAAAAATAGATTAAAAAATACAATAAAATAGAATAAAAATTCAAAACTATGCCACCCAGTGCAACCTTGTTCTCATTACAAAGCACAGCAATACCCCTCATTAAGAGAGGAGAGGGGGAGAGATATGGAAGAAAGGAGAGGGAGAGAGAATATGCTTCATAATAACCCTCAGACAGGCAAACCCCAGTAAAACACACACGGTGTATATATATATATATATATATATATATATATATATATTAATTAGAGATGCGCACAGGACATTTTTCAGGTTTTGGTTTTGGATTCGGTTTCACGGCCGTGTTTTGGATTCGGATTCGTTTTGGCATAAGCTACCTGAAAATTTTTTGTCGGATTCGGGTGTGTTTTGGATTCGGGTGTTTTTATTCAAAAAACCCTCAAAAACAGCTTAAATCATAGAATTTGGGGGTAATTTTGATCCTATAGCATTATTAACCTCAATAACCACAATTTCCACTCATTTCCAGTCTATTCTGAACACCTCACAATACTATTTTTAGTCCTAAAATTTGCACCAAGGTCGCTGGATGACTAAGCAAAGCGACCCAAGAGAGCGGCACATACACCTGGCCCATCTAGGAGTGGCACTGCAGTGTCAGACAGGATGGCACTTAAAAGAATTGGCCCCAAACAGCACATGATGCAAAGAAAAGAGAAAAAGAGGTACACTGTGGTCGCTGGACTTCTAAGCTAAGCGACACAAACACCTCAATATCACAGGAATTATTCATTCTTCTAATCAATGGTATTATTGGTCCAAATCACTGGAAGAAAATGACAAAATCACTGGAATTATTCGTTCTAATCAATGGTATTATTGGTCCAAATCACTGGAAGAAGACTGACGTTTTTGGGATTATGGAGACATAATGTTTTTTAATATAAATCCTAAAGCAGGTGGTGTATTAGAGCAAAAGAGTGCAAGAAACCAGCCATGCAGTTTCTGAAATAGTATGACAAAATGTTACTGTATTTCATAAGCACTCATTCCTAACTCTGCTAAGTACTGTTTGGTATACTGTATCTGGCTTCCATGAGGTAGTTGTCCATTATTTCAGCTTCCATTGACCTTTTTGAAAGCGGTAGAAGTTATCGATTCTTTTTTTAAATTTTTATTTTCCCCTATTTTTAATTTTCTCCTGCATAGCCCAGTAAAATGTTGCAATGTTAAGTATTGACTTGTGCCTTCTCGGGGTCCACTTCTTCACCAAACCCAGCCAAATCTCTTCCTGATTCCTAACCCTCTGTTCCACGTTCTCTATGTACCCCATCTGTGTCACCTATGTCTGTCTACCCCTCCCCTTTAGATTGTAAGCTCTCACGAGCAGGGCCCTCTTCCCTCATGTGCTTATATAGTGTTGGTCACCAAAATGCTGCACTGTAATACTATATGTACTACTCAAAAAAATGCCGCACAGATATGGAATGGATACTTGCAGTGACACAGAGCTGCAAGATACAACAATGGCCTACTTAGAGGCAGAACTCTGGGAGGCAACGAAGTCAGCTGCCGCCGGGCTCCTGCTTTGAAGGGGGGCACCTCTCCTCCTGTTCTGTGTGTTCAGCGACATTAATCAATTAAGTTAATTGACAGCAGCTGGTATCTATACCGTAGCCAACTTCCCCACTAGTAACTGCACTTTACAAATCACACCCTCTTTATTATAGATTTACTGGAAGTAGATACCTTACTGATGAAGCTATTTGCTCCTATAAAGGAAACATGAGAATTCTAACTATATGAAGTTATTTCTCTGACAATTACATGTAACTTCACATAGTTAGAATTCTCATACTTCCTATGCAAGAGCAGATATCTCCATCAGTACGGTGCATGCTACCAGTGTAAAAGGTTGTGGGTTCTAATCCTGGATATGACACTTGCAAATTAATTGTCAGAGAAATAATCAGCATTGTGAGTGACTGAGCAGATCTATGTAGTATGTGGTTGGACCCTTACATAGATCTGTCTAGTTGCAATGGTTTTGTAGTAGCTTCATATAGTTAGAATTAGAGCTGAGCGGGTTCGGTTTTACTCGGTGTTACTCGGATCTCAAAACGGCATTTTATTGGCTCACGGATGATATATGGGGGGGGGGACCAATATTTTTCTTGCCTCCGGGCAACTGGGATAAACTTACGCCACTGGGCCTACTGTACAACTATATACTGTTAGTCACCTAAATGCTACACTGTAATACTATATATACTGCTCACAAAAATGCCGCACAGATATGGAATGGATACTTGCAGTGACACAGAGCTGCAAGATACAGCAATGGCCTACTGTACAACTATATACTGTTAGTCACCTAAATGCTGCACTGTAATACTATATATACTGCTTACAAAAATGCCGCACAGATATGGAATGGATACTTGCAGTGACACAGAGCTGCAAGATACAGCAATGGCCTGTACAACTATATACTGTTAGTCACCTAAATGCTGCACTGTAATACTATATATACTGCTCACAAAAATGCCGCACAGATATGGAATGGATACTTGCAGTGACACAGAGCTGCAAGATACAGCAATGGCCTACTGTACAACTATATACTGTTAGTCACCTAAATGCTGCACTGTAATACTATATATACTGCTCACAAAAATGCCGCACAGATATGGAATGGATACTTGCAGTGACACAGAGCTGCAAGATACAGCAATGGCCTACTGTACAACTATATACTGTTAGTCACCTACATGCTGCACTGTAATACTATATATACTGCTCACAAAAATGCCGCACAGATATGGAATGGATACTTGCAGTGACATAGAGCTGCAAGATACAGCAATGGCCTACTGTACAACTATATACTGTTAGTCACCTAAATGCTGCACTGTAATACTATATATACTGCTCACAAAAATGCCACACAGATATGGAATGGATACTTGCAGTGACATAGAGCTGCAAGATACAGCAATGGCCTACTGTACAACTATATACTGTTAGTCACCTAAATGCTGCACTGTAATACTATATATACTGCTCACAAAAATGCTGCACAGATATGGAATGGATACTTGCAGTGACACAGAGCTGCAAGATGCAGCAATGGCCTACTGTACAACTATATACTGTTAGTCACCTAAATTCTGCACTGTAATACTATATATACTGCTCACAAAAATGGCGCACATATATGGAATGGATACTTGCAGTGACACAGAGCTGCAAGATACAGCAATGGCCTACTGTACAACTATATACTGTTAGTCACCTAAATGCTGCACTGTAATACTATATTTACTGCTCACAAAAATGCCGCACAGATATGGAATGGATACTTGCAGTGACACAGAGCTGCAAGATACAGCAATGGCCTACTGTACTGTACTACTATAATTATTATATACTGGTGGTCCCCAGTCCCCACAATGCAGCACACTGATCAGATATTTGCAGCACACTGAGCACAGATATGGAGCGTTTTCAGGCAGAGAGCGTAGATATTTTCAGCACACTGAGCACAGATTTTTTGCAGCACACTGAGCACAGATATTTGCAGCACACTGAGCACAGATTACGGAGCTTTTCAGGGAGAGAACGCTGCCACGTTCAATCTCCAATGCACGAGTTAAAATAGCGGCGACGCAAAGCTCCTTATATAGAATACGAATCTAGCGAGAATCCGACAGCGGGATGATGACGTTTGGGTGCGTTCTGTTTAACCGAGCAAGGCGGGAAGATCCGAGGCTGCCACGGAACCGTGTAAAATAGGTGAAGTTCGGGGGGGGGGGGGTTCGGATCCCGAAGAACCGTACCCGCTCATCTCTAATATATATATATATATATATATATATATATATACTGCTCAATTGCCCGGCACTCCTGGTCCTTCCTGTATTAGTGGCCTGCGTGCCCTCCGTGTCAGATTAACCATATATGCAAAAAACGGCGTCACTCCAGGTCTTGTATAAGAAGTCAAAGTGTATTGAAAAATAAATCACATGTTCAGTCCAATCACATGTACAATCCAACGTTTCGGGGCCCGTAGCCCCTTTGTCAAGGCGTGATATACAGTGTAATAACCCTCTCTTACCTTATAAAGCCAGTATCTACCACCCGTGAAGACGAGCTTCTCCCATGCTTCCTGCCGCTCCGGGCGCCGGGGGACTCCAGCGTCTCGCGGGAATTACATCATCCGCGCCGCCTCTCCCTTCCTGGCATCTCGTTGCTAGGCAGCACGTCGGGTCCATGGCCTGGTCTCCATGACTACCAAAGCCGCTCGCCACGGCGTGTCAGCGTAGGGTCTGCAATAAATAAGAAAGTGTGACAAGTGTTTAGCTATTAGTGCATCCTTGCCATATACAAATTTAACATATTCAATATCCACCTAGTTGGCCGATATATATATAGGGAAAGCTATATTAGTCTGTTGCAAGTTAGATCTGCTATAAGTCTAGCTCTAATTTGTCATAATGCACCATACTACTTAAATAGGGTTTATAATAAATCTGAAATCCCCCTTCCTTAAATTATATAGGGGGGCAATGTCCCTACTGTGCAATAGAGCAGTAATTAACCCGCCACCATAGAGGTATAAGCCCCTAATCCAAGTCTCAGTGATTAACCCCTGACTATCACCGTTTATTAATCACATTCCACAGGATTTGGTCATTAAGACCCTTCGATTGTACAGTCTCTAATTTAAAGATCCATCTGTCACGATCCGGGTATCTGGACGCCATTACTTACCCTTCAGATGCCTCCTAAGGCTGGCTCAGCGTTCCAGGACCGGATTCCGCTGTTCCTGAGTTTCCACATGCAGAATGTCAGAGTGGTGATTTCATCAGCCGCGGCCTCCGCTGTGCCCGCGTGGTTAAATGTGCGCTTGTCAGTCTGGCGTCTCCTGTCTCCTGTGGCCGGCGTCGCCATTACTGTTTCAATTCTCACATGGATTACAAACCAAACTTCCCTCCAAGTGTCTGCATGGGCGCAGCCATCTTGGATTTTGTCATCTGATCATTCCCACCAATCTGCTGTCTGTATTGTTGATTTGCATAATTGCCTAGCCAACCCCTTCCTTGCTGCAGGTATAAGTAAGCTGTGCCTGAGCAAGGAAGGCGTCAGTGCTTTGGTTGTCTAACCTAGTTCCAGTTTGTCTCTCTCCTGTGGTTGTCTTCCAGGTTCCAGCTCCTGTCTCCAGACTTCTGCTATAGAGACCCGCACCAGCATTCCATCTGCGGTGTAGCCTGACTCTCCGATCCATTCTGGACTCACCTGTTTCCAGTTACAACAATCACCTGCTTCCAGCCCAGCTTCCAGCAGTGTACAGCTACTCTTAAAGGGCCGGTGTCCTTTCTGCAGTTTACCACTCTCCACCGGTATTATTATTTCACCGCTCTCAAACTCCAAACTTCATTATCAATCACCTGCTTCCAGCCCAGCTTCCAGCAGTGTACAGCTTCTCTTAAAGGGCCGGTGTCCTTTCTGCAGTTTACCACTCTCCACCGGTATTATTATTTCACCGCTCTCAAACTCCAAACTTCATTATTATTTAATCGCTCTCAAGTTCGTTTATTATTTAACTGGTTCCAGCCAGTATCTACTCCGTACCAACAACAGTCTGGTTCCAGCCAGTATCCACAGCAGCCGTTTTATCTTCAGCAGCCCAGCCTTTTCCTGGAACACCAGCTGGTACGATCCTGGGTTCTCTCCATTGCTACAGTCAGGCCTGGTAAGGACTTTCCAACTAGAAGATTATAAGAACTGTCTCACACTACCAGTGCCTGTGGCCCTTGCCACCCTGTAGTACCCAGGAATTGTATTTATCCTCTGTTGACTTTTATGTTTCCTTTACTGCTGCTGTGTTACGGAGTTTGTCATAATAAACATCATTGACTTTTATCCTGGTTGTCGTGGTCACGCCTTCGGGCAGTTATTCTACATGTTACTTACATGTCTAGGGGTCTGATACAACCTCCCAGGTTCCGTTACATCTCAGCCCCTACAACTGAGGCTGCCTCCCGTCAGCTCAGGCCCTCAGTTGTGACACCATCTTGCTTCCATCTTAAGCAATTTTCCGTTTCTGTCTCCACCTCTCTGACTGCTGGGAACATGGTCGATGAGCATATGTTTCAGTGCACTTAACGGATGTCCTTTAGCTACAAAATGTTGTGCCACTGGTTGATCTGATGTACCGGATTTAATAGCTGCTGAGTTGGCTGATCTATGTAATGCCATTCTCTGTCTCATGTCCCTGATGGCTTTAACCACGTACCCTAGCCCGCATGGGCATGTTATCAGATAAACAATGTGGGTCGTAGTACATGTTAATACATGTCGGATGCTGAAGATCTGCTCTATTTTAGGGTGTTTAAATGTCGGTCCTACTGTCATGTACTTGCAGGTCGTACATCCCAGGCATTTATAGCACCCGGGTGATTTGGTCAAAAAATTCTCAGTGGGGGGAATTTTCCCGAATCCAGTAATATCAGAATGTACTATGGTGTCTTTGATGTTTCTCCCCCTGGTAAAGCAACATATCGGTCTACTGGTTTTGAAGCACTGCAACTTCTCATCGCTTGCCACTATGGGCCACAAGGCTTTAGTGGCCCTTTGGACCACCGGGCTTGATGTAGAGAACTTACTGGTCCACGGGATAACATCTTTGTTATTTCTTTTTGTTTTGGTTAACAAACTATCTCTTTCTCGAGCTAATACTTCACATTTCTGTTCCTGGAGTGTCCTTCGTTCATAGTACCCCCGCTTTTCGAATCTTTCAACCACTTTATCCAATTCCTTTTCTAATGTACTCCTATCGCTGTGTATCCTTGCTGCTCGCATCAACTGGGACCTTGGTAGTCCTCTGATTAAGGGTTTTGGATGGTGACTATCTGCCCTTAACAGAGTATTCTTGTCAGTGGGTTTGGTATATACTGAGCTGATCATCTTCCCACCCTCCCGCACAGCCTCACCTCCCACAATCTCATTATCCATTGATGGCACGACTATCTCCCCTAGCCCCCAAGTACACTGTCTTGGCGTAATCCTTGACTCCTCCCTCTCCTTCAAACCACACATTCAGCACCTCTCACAAACCTGTCATTTTCATCTCAAAAACATTTCTAGAATCAGACCTTTTCTCATCCAGGATGCCACTAAGATCATTATTCACTCACTGATTATTTCCAGACTGGACTACTGTAATCTCTTCCTAACTGGCCTCCCTGACAATTACCTCTCTCCACTCCAATCTATCCTCAATGCTGCTGCCCGGCTCATCTTCCTCACCAAACGCACTACGTCTACCTCCCCTCTCCTACAGGCCCTCCACTGGCTTCCCTTCCCTTTCAGAATCAAATTCAAACTTCTCACACTCACTTACAAAGCTCTCACCCACTCCTCTCCCATCTACATCTCTGACCTTATCTCCCTTTACTCTCCCACCCGTCCTCTTCGCTCTGCTAATGCACGCTGACTCTCCTGTCTTCTGATTACTTCCTCCCACTCCTATCTCCAAGATTTTTCACGTGCTGCTCCCTTTCTCTGGAATTCTTTACCTCTCCCCCTCAGACTCTCCACCACTCTACAAAACTTAAAACGGGCTCTTAAGACCCATTTCTTTACCAAACCTAGCTAAATCTCAACCTAACCCTCTGTTCCATGCTCTCTATGTACCCCATCTGTGTCACCCCTGTCTGTCTACCCCTCCCCTTAGAATGTAAGCTCTCACGAGTAGGGCCCTCTTCCCTCATGTGCTTATACTTTTCTTACTTTAATAATCCTCAACTGCCCAGATCCCGCAGTTTTTTGGCCACCTGGAACTTATCTCTATGTTTACTGGTGTAGTTATGCTTAGTTGCCCTGTACTTGTCCTATATTGTCTTCAACTGTAAGTCACTGTTTTCCTGTTTTGATTGTGTGCATATTTACTCTGTAATTGGGCGCTGCGGAACCCTTGTGGCGCCATATAAATAAAGGATAATAATAATAATACAGTTGTCGTCATCATCCTGTTTGTAATATTAATGGACACGTCAAGGTAATTCATGTTCATCATATCACATTTATATGTGAATTTAATGCACGAAGCTTTAGAGTTGATAGTGTCCATTAATGCCTTAAATAACTTTATCCCCCCTGTCCACAGCATGAACACATCGTCGATGAATTGACAGTATAACAGTATATGTGGAGCTGTTTCTCTATTCTCAAAGAACAGTTTCTTCTCCTCCTTGAACATGAAGACATTAGCGTACGCGGGGGCTACCGTAAGAGTACCCGAGAGTGACAAGAATTGATTTTGAAAAGGCTTTTACTAAGTCAAGCGCAGTGACTATCACGCACAGGAGCACGGACACTTTATTCACGGTTTGCACGGAGGCACTAGTGCACTTTGTAGCACGCAAGCACTTTAAGGATTTTCACCTAGTGACTGAAATTGAGGGGAACCATGGAGGCATCTAATTTCAGTGACCATAGAAGCACCTCTGCGAACCAGATCACAGGACAGTCTAAAACAGGCACATTCAGCTTTGATGATAGTGATGCTGAAAGGCTGTTATTTAAAGATAAGATTCCTGAAGCTGATTTACAATTAGATGCACAGGACACATTCCAGCAACTACTTAAATTGAAGAAGAAAGAAACAGATTTCCTTATGCATGGTATCTCGCTGTCCCAATACCACCGGGAGCAAATGGTCCCTAGGGGCTTCAGGATTAAAAACGTACCCACGCTGGGTAGATATAACCCAGAATTTTGCCACAAATGGACGGCAATATTGAACAAATGCAGTTTAGATCTAATACTGCTAGTAGTGGAAGAAGTGGGGAGCGAACTGAAAGCCACAAGGGAAAAAGTCGCAGTTTTTGAGAGTGAAAACTTGGAGACCCTCCAGGAGGACCCCACCCAGGAATGGATGAAGAAGTTGCATGCACAATGTGAGCAATACAAAAGAGAATTGGTGAAATTCAAAAGGAACAAATACCTAATAGTTAAAAGTGACTACGAAGAAAATCAGGTTTATAAGTGGCTGATGGGGGAAGACACACATAGAGGGGGTCAACGTGGGAACACCTTCAGGAGAGACTGGAGGAGGATTAAAGACAAAGGCAAGAAGATGTATTATTCATCTAACAGCGATAGTGAGTTTGCGGCACCTGACTCAGATGATAATGTGATCCCAGGTGACAGCCCTTTAGGGGAAACAACAGTCAAGCCCAAAGAAACAAGCGGGCGCCCGCCGCCCACCCGTCGAGGGGGCCAAAATAAGAGATTACAGAAGCCGCGCAGCGAAGAACAAAACGTAATCTATAATTTGTCATCCAGGACCTTTTACACCAACGGAGATCAAGGTCCTTAATAAAGGATTGTCCTATATACCGACTAATAGACATGATGCGTTTACATGGAAACAGGATTTGCACAAGTTTGCGCTGAAACTAAGGCTCCGAGAATACTATCAGGACCACAAGGATGCCCAAACCCAGGCAACAGTGTTTGATAAGTTTTTTGCCTCTCGTTCCTCATCTACATTTGATCCACAATCCACCAATAGTTCAATAAGAACCTTCACCCGGTTACTGGACGACTCTGTGACTCGATATACTAACACTCCGTCCCAACAGAGGAACAACCTGTCAAAGGAAGAGAGGAAAGCCCTCAAAGATTTAGGCAGTTATCAAGATGTGATCTTTCGCCAGGCAGATAAGGGCGGGGCCCTGGTAATCCAGAACATAGAGAAATACCGAGAGGAAATCTACAGACAGTTAGCTGAATCCAGTACATACCGGAGGCTTGAAGGAGATCCAACATACCAATATAAAAAGGAATTGGACAATATTCTGGATGAAGCGACACGGGGGGGCCTGATCACCACTAAAATAATGGAAACATTGACCCAACAACACCCACTAGTACCTATCCTGTTTACAACCCCTAAAATTCATAAGGATAGTAAGAACCCACCGGGGAGACCGATCATATCCGCCAGGGATTCCCTCTATCAGCCAATTTCACAGTTCTTGGACTGCGTGTTACAGCCACTGGTGACACGACAACCCACCTTTATTAAGGATACCACTGATTTTCTGTTAAGACTAAAGGGAGTGGGCCAGATACCATCTAACACACTGATTTGTGTAATGGACGTATGTAGCCTATACACTAGTATCCCCCATGGGGAGGGGTTACAGGCTATGAGAGAATTCCTGGAGGATGAAAGAATGACGGGCGTGGATAGGGAGTTGTTTATGCACTTACTATACCTTACGCTATACAGGAATTATTTCCTGTTTGATGGGAACTATTATCTCCAGCAAAACGGATGTGCGATGGGGAGTAGCGTAGCCCCCGCGTACGCTAACGTCTTCATGTTCAAGGAGGAGAAGATACTGTTCTTTGAGAATAGAGAAATAGCTCCACATATACTGTTATACTGTCGATTCATCGACGATGTGTTCATGCTGTGGACAGGGGGGATAGAGTTATTTAAGGAATTAATGGACACTATCAACTCTAAAGCTTCGTGCATTAAATTCACATATAAATGTGATATGATGAACATGAATTACCTTGACGTGTCCATTAATATTACAAACAGGATGATGACGACAACTGTATATACCAAACCCACTGACAAGAATACTCTGTTAAGGGCAGATAGTCACCATCCAAAACCCTTAATCAGAGGACTACCAAGGTCCCAGTTGATGCGAGCAGCAAGGATACACAGCGATAGGAGTACATTAGAAAAGGAATTGGATAAAGTGGTTGAAAGATTCGAAAAGCGGGGGTACTATGAACGAAGGACACTCCAGGAACAGAAATGTGAAGTATTAGCTCGAGAAAGAGATAGTTTGTTAACCAAAACAAAACGAAATAACAAAGATGTTATCCCGTGGACCAGTAAGTTCTCTACATCAAGCCCGGTGGTCCAAAGGGCCACTAAAGCCTTGTGGCCCATAGTTGCAAGCGATGAGAAGTTGCAGTGCTTCAAAACCAGTAGACCGATGTGTTGCTTTACCAGGGGGAGAAACATCAAAGACACCATAGTACATTCTGACATTACTGGATTCGGGAAAATTCCCCCCACTGAGAATTTTTTGACCAAATCACCCGGGTGCTATAAATGCCTGGGATGTACGACCTGCAAGTACATGACAGTAGGACCGACATTTAAACACCCTAAAAGAGAGCAGATCTTCAGCATCCGACATGTATTAACATGTACTACGACCCACATTGTTTATCTGATAACATGCCCATGCGGGCTAGGGTACGTGGGTAAAACCATCAGGGACATGAGACAGAGAATGGCATTACATAGATCAGCCAACTCAGCAGCTATTAAATCCGGTACATCAGATCAACCAGTGGCACAACATTTTGTAGCTAAAGGACATCCGTTAAGTGCACTGAAACATATGCTCATCGACCATGTTCCCAGCAGCCAGAGAGGTGGAGACAGAAACGGAAAATTGCTTAAGATGGAAGCAAGATGGATCTTTAAATTAGAGACTGTACAACCGAAGGGTCTTAATGACCAAATCCTGTGGAATGTGATTAATAAACGGTGATAGTCAGGGGTTAATCACTGAGACTTGGATTAGGGACTTATACCTCTATGGTGGCGGGTTAATTACTGCTCTGACATTGCCCCCCTATATAATTTAAGGAAGGGGGATTTCAGATTTATTATAAACCCTATTTAAGTAGTATGGTGCATTATGACAAATTAGAGCTAGACTTATAGCAGATCTAACTTGCAACAGACTAATATAGCTTTCCCTATATATATATCGGCCAACTAGGTGGCTATTGAATATGTTAAATTTGTATATGGCAAGGATGCACTAATAGCTAAACACTTGTCACACTTTCTTATTTATTGCAGACCCTACGCTGACACGCCGTGGCGAGCGGCTTTGGTAGTCATGGAGACAAGGCCGTGGACCCGACGTGCTGCCTAGCAATGAGATGCCAGGAAGGGAGAGGCGGCGCGGATGATGTAATTCCCGCGAGACGCTGGAGTCCCCCGGCGCCCGGAGCATCAGGAAGCGCGGGAGAAGCTCGTCTTCACGGGTGGTAGATACTGGCTTTATAAGGTAAGAGAGGGTTATTTATTACACTGTATATCACGCCTTGACAAAGGGGCTACGGGCCCCGAAACGTTGGATTGTACATGTGATTGGACTGAACATGTGATTTATTTTTCAATACACTTTGACTTCTTATACAAGACCTGGAGTGACGCCGTTTTTTTGCATATATATATATATATATATATATTTATATACACACATATACTATATATATATATATATATATATATACATACATACACACACACGCAGCAGCTGGGCTAAATGCAGGGCTGTGTGGGGTTGGAGAAAGCTCAGCAGCAAGTCACAGGGCGGGCGGCTTGCCGCTCAGGATAGCCGACTACTGCAGCTCCAGCGGCGGCCATCTCTCTGCAGGGTGAAATGCCTCGTGGGATGTGTAGTGTCTCTATTACAGCTCCAAGTGTAACCAGTAGCAGACATGACTACAAATCCCATGTGACTCCACTTCCTTCTCTGCTGTATCAGACGTAGATGGATCCCAGCGCCCTATCCAGTCCCGCACCCATGTCACATGCCCCCCCCCCCTCCCCCCCTTAGCTATGTACTGTGGCACAATGTGTATAAACGGCTTTACTGTGGTGTAACGCATATAAGCTTCTCTACTGTGGTGTAATGTGTATAAACCGTTCTACTGTTGTGTAACACATACAAGCAGTTCTACTGTGGTGTAACATGTATAAACCGTTCTACTGTGGTGTCACCAATTTATGATTTTTTAATTTTTTTCTTTTCAAATGTAACATGCCCCCTTTCAGTACATGGGAGGGTCGCCGAAACATACCCTTGCTCTGGGCACCATGGCACCTAGCTACACGTCTGATTGCATTCCTCACATTAGTTGGGTTGCGTTGAATCCATTGCAGGTGGCATCAACTTACATTTGTTGTAGTACTCACATTAGTTAGGTGGAGTTGAATCCATTCCAGGTGGTGTCAAATGATATTAGTTGTATTCCTCACTCATCTAGGCAGAGGCGTAACTAGGGTTTTTGGAGCCCAGGGCAAGATGGAAAATGGCGCCCCCCCCAAAAAAAAAAAAAACCCAGCAAAAGAAGCATGTGCGCGCGCCGAAAAAAATGGGCGTGGCCACACACCAGAAGGGGTGCCGGTTACATTGCTAGAGACAATGTAACTTGCCACAGTGCCAGTTACATTGCCCCACATTACCAGATACAATGCCCCACAGTGCCAGATACATTGCCCCACAGTGCCAGTTACATTGCCAGATACATTGCCCCACAGTGCCAGTTACAGTGCCAGAGACATTGCCCCACAGTGCCAGTTACATTGCCCCACAGTGCCAGATACATTGCCCCACAGTGCCAGATACATTGCCCCACAGTGCAAGATAAATGCCCCACAGTGACAGATACATGCTCCACAGTGCCAGATACATGCCCTACTGTGCCAGATACATTGCCCCACAGTGCCAGATACATTGCCCCACTGTGCCAGATACATGCCCCACTGTGCCCCACTGTGCCAGATACATTGCCCCACTGTGCCAGATACATGCCCCACTGTGCCCGATACATGCCCCACTGTGCCAGATACATGCCCCACTGTGCCCCACTGTGCCAGATACATGCCCCACTGTGCCAGATACATGCCCCACTGTGCCCCACTGTGCCAGATACATGCCCCACTGTGCCAGATACATGCCCCACAGTGCCAGATACATTGCCCCACAGTGCCAGATACATTGCCCCACAGTGCCAGATACATGCCCCTCAGTGCCAGTTACATTGCCCCACTGTGCCAGATACATTGCCCCACTGTGCCAGATACATTGCCCCACTGTGCCAGATACATTGCCCCACTGTGCCAGATACATGCCCCACTGTGCCAGATACATGCCCCACTGTGCGACCCCCCGGTCACTCACCTGCTGTTGTGCCTGTGAGGGGAGGAGAGCGCTGCGCAGCGCCTCTCCTTCCCTTCACCGCTCCCGGTCTCCGGCGGCTGTGTGGTGCCGGTTCGCCAGCCAATCAGAGCTTGAGAACCGGCAGCCAATCGGGAGCCGGTCCGCAAGCTCTGATTGGCTAACGCCGGAGACCGGACACATGCAGCGCTGCTGGCAGCGCTGTTAGTGCTCTGGCGGCGGTGAGGGGAGGGAGAGATGATGCGCTCTCCTCCCCTCACATTTCGGCATGATGGGGGCGAGTGGGGCATGATGCCCTGGCCGGTGGCGGCGCCCCCCTCTCCTGGGCCTGCCAAGGCGCCCAGGGCACGTGCCCCACTCGCCCTACCCTTGTTACGCCTCTGCATCTAGGTACATATCCATCATGAAAAAATTGTGCAATGAGAATTTTTAGTTTTCAATTCTCATTGAATTTTCTCACAGTTTTTTCAGTATTCATTCTGCCCCCATGAGAAAATGATCACTTCCGAAAAACTGAGCTTTTTGAGAATATAGTTTTTCGGATAGTGATAAGTTCCCCTCTTCATAACACTTATCTCTGTTCTTCATGCTGCACATGCGCAGCACCCAAACAAGGAAGTGAATAATTATATATATGTATATATAAATATATGTATATAATATATTCACATTTATAACATATATAATATTCACCTGATTGCCTTCCGGGGCTAGCCGCTGCTGCACACTCCATACAGCTGCACTGCTCCACATTCCGTACGCCCCGCACCCCTCGCTGCTGGCACCTATGTCTCCCGGGGGTGGCCGGCTGCTGCACACGCCGGCACCTATATGTCTCCTGGGGCTAGCCAGCTGCATGGCTCCCCCCGCATCCCCCCACGGCCGGCACCCTGTGTCCGTGGCTGCACCCCAAGGAGAGCACAGTGGTGAGGAATCTGAATAGATCCCGCTGCTACATGCTTTACACAAGCTGCCAGCAGCTTGTGCACAGATTCGGAAAATGTTTGCCATCTCAGGACGGCAAACAGTTTCCCTTTGAAACTCCCCCCAAAAATTTTTTCGGAGTTTGATGAATGTCACAATTTCTACATTCCCCGGGGAATGTGTGTGTGTGTGTGTGTGTGTGTGTGTGTGTGTGTGTGTGTGTGTGTGTGTGTGACTGTGTGTGTGTGTGTGTGTAAAGTGTAGACCGTTATGTGACAAAGGCCATGTCTGATTGTGTAAGCCATGTTTCTGTTATAGCCGGCAGGTTGATGTTGTTAGGTGTGAAGAGGTCATGGTTGGATGTTAATTTGTTACAGTGAGTGCATTCCATACGGCACATTTTAGTGATTTGGAGGGTGATGGGAGACGTGATGTTTATGAGGTTAGCTGGATTTATATATTGCTGCAAATCAGGTGAATGTGAGTGGGGCAAATGCCTGGGTCCCGGATTTTGTGAAATGTCACCAGCTAATACAAGCAAGTTATGGATGTTATTTTCAATGTATAAAGATAAGTAAAAAGCTCATGAGTGTTAATAAGAGGTGAGTGGATAATTGAGACAGCAATATGTACAGAGGGATGAGTTGCAGGTAGATTAATAGATTCCATGGAGTGAAATGAATAATAGCAATTTGTGGTACATGGTGTGTTTGAAATAAAACTAAAGTTATTTAGGCTTAAAGTGTAATGCAGTTGTTAAAGTTAAACATTCAAATACCTGTTTAGCAGGGACGTGCAGTCAGGGGAGACAGTGCCTCCCCTGTCATAATGATTAACATAATACAAAGAATATATTTATAACACAGATTCTGTGACATAGATATCTTCTTTTACTATTCTAATCATTTCCCCCCTAGAAAATCTCTGCATATTGGGGTGGGAGGCAGCGGGAGTGGTGCCTCCCGCTACTAATACTAAAGTGGGGGCAGGGCCAAGCCATGGGCTGTAAAAGCCCATTGAAAAAGAACAAGGAAGCAGAACCAGTATATGTGCCTCAATGATAGGGGCGTGCATTCAGCCCACCTGAATGCAAGCCCCTGTCAGTCCCACAGATGCGATTGGACCAGCGGATCCACTGGATCCGCTGGCCAGCGTGCACATGCAGCCGCGCGACCAGGCGGCGAAAGAGAGTATGGCATAGGAGAGCCGGCTTCCCATTTCAAAAATGGCGCCTCAGCGTCATTTTTTGAAATTAAAGATGGATGCCACGAGCCAGTCACGGCTCACCGTGTCTTCACCCGGCCCCCTCGACTTGCTTGTATAAGCCAGCGGCGGTCAGTCCGGTGGCGGGGAGGTAGCAGGCAAGAGCTCCTGAAGATAGAAGACGCAGGAAGCCCTGGATAGGCGGCGGCCATGAAAAAGAGCTTAAAGGCCGCCGCCCACAGGTGAAGGTGCAGCATAATAAACTATTTAAACATTTGGTGTTGTGTTTTTATTTTAACATTTTCATTACAGGCGGTCTATGGGTGCCAGTGGGCCCTTAATGTCCGGGCATGCTGGCACTTGTGGTTCTTCAAATGCTGGCATGCTGGGGCAGGCTTGCTGGGACCTGTAGGCCACCTGTAAAGAACAATATTAGTATGTCATGAACCCCGCACCCACCACCACCAGGGTTGCAGGGCATAGCGCTGGGCTATCAGCCCAGTGCTGGTTGTTGCTCAGAAGGGAGGACCCTGTTTAAATTTTTGGGGTCCTCACTTTCTGAGGAATTCCAGCCCTGGGCTGACTGGTTTGAGGGGTTTTTAATGTTATGGCAGGGGGACCCCATACCTAGTGTCTCCCCTGCTATGGCATTTTCACCCCTGGCTGGTTCAGCCCGGTGCTGGTTTTGCTTAAATGAGGGGAACCCTATGCTTTTTTTTTTCTTTTTCTTTTTTGACCTCACTCCATGTCACTGCTGTATACTGGTGTTGTTAAGCTATTCATTTTAAAACATTTAGGGGCATATTTATTAACTTTTTACTAAAATAATGAGAAAAGGGGTGTTTTCACAATCTTTTCACATTATTTTAGTTTCACCTGCATGTATTAAATGGCTCTTGAAGTGAAAAACTGCTCCAAACCTTTTAATTCTCAGTTTTTTTAGTAACCAGATCACAATTCCCATACTTATAATTGGGAATGCAATCCGCTCAAATTTACGAAAAGAAAAATGTAAAAAAACAAAACCATAGTGAGCCCTTTGGCTGGCGTAATCACAGGGCACACTGTGGACCCTTTACTTCGGCACAGCTTTCACTGCCCCTAGGCAGAGAAAGCTGTGCGGAGAGTCTGCAGTTTGATCAGCTCTATGTGTCCGATATACCAGCTGATCACGGTAAAAAAAAAACCTACCCAGTGTCTGGTGATCAGGGCTCCGGTGATCACTGTTGGTCATCAAGGCTCCATGCCGCTACTGTGACCTCCAGTGTAGTAAAGTGATGCTGCAAAGTGGCAGCTCACTTTACAACACCAGAGGTCACAGCAGCAGGAAGCAGCGCCGGCCCGACCCATACGCCAACTACGCAGCTGAGTAAGGTGCCACAGCTAGGAGGGCGCCACGTCGCCATGGAGAAAAACAGCGCTAGCAGCTTTTCAAATGTGGTATCGGCTGCTGCCAGTCATAAACGGGAGCAGAGATCGCTCAGCAGAGAGGCGCTCCCCCTGCTCTGCCAGTGCTGCCACTCTGCTGAGCAGTAGCACAGCCACAGAACTCTGACTTGAGCCAGAGCGGTGCAGTGCGGCGCCGGTGGAAGCAAAGCAGTCTCGGTGAGATCTACTCTGCTTTGGGAGGAGGGGTAGTGTGGGGTAGGAGTATGGGACCAATAACGTCAGGGCAGAGGTTGGAACTGGGTGGTAAGATTTTTGCCGGGCTTCAAGAGGCAGGCTGAGTCTTTGACACTGGCAGCAATGCGGAGGGGGAGGGTCAGAGTACCTGTATCTGCACCACTTAGTGATGGCCAGTGGGAGACCTCACAGGCAGTGAAGATGCACAGCTTCACCTGGTCTGGTAAGCAGTACCAACAGACAGTGGGGAATCAGTATAGGCAGGTGGGTAGGGGGGTTGGATGACACAGTGGGTGAGAGAGAACCCATGGGTGTGGGGGGTTGACAGTGGGTGAGAGAAGCCAGGGGGAGAGGAAGGGGGGACACAGTGGGTGAGAGAAACCCAGGGGTAGGGGGGAGAACACAGAGGTGGTGAAATAAATGATGGAGAGTATAGAAAGGGAAAACTTGCCAAAAGAAGGTAACGTTAGATATGCAGAGAAGTAGAAGGAGGCATAGCACGGCAGTAGGGGGGGATACAGATAGAGACAGAATAGGACACTGAGAAAGAAAGAGGTACAAAGACACAGAAGTAGGTACAGATAGATGCATAAAGAGTTAGAAAAGGGTACAGATAAAGACACAGGCAGAACGAAGCATAGGTTGAAGCACGGAGAGAATGGGGCACATATAGAAGCACAGCCAGACAGACAGAAGGTGATACAGGCCTAGTGTTTAATGGTGGTAAAATTACAGTACTGGGGGCATTATGTGTAAGAGGCATACTACTGGGGGCATTATGTGTTAGGGGCATTACTACTGTGGGCATTATGTATAAGCAGCACTACTACTGTGGGCATTATGTGTATAAGGGGCACTTCTTTGGGCATTATGTGTAAGGGGCATTACTACTGTGGGCATTATGTGTAAGGGGCATTACTACTGTGGGCTTTATGTGTTAGGGGCATAACTAATGTGGGCATTATGTGTAAGGGGCACAACAAATGTGGGCATTATGTGTTAGGGGCATTACTACTGTGGGCATTATGTATAAGCAGCACTATCACTGTGGGCATTATGTGTTAGGGGTATTACTACTGTGGGCATTATGTATAAGCAGCACTACCACTGTGGGCATTATGTGTATAAGGGGAACTTCTGTGGGCATTATGTGTATGAGCATTACTACTGTATACATTATGTGTATAAGTGGCCCTACTACTGTGGGCATTGTGTGTAAGGAGTACTACTACATGGGCTTTAGGTGTACGGCCCTACTACTGTGGGCATTATGTATAGGGGCACTACTGTGTCGTAACGTGCATAAGGGGCACTGCTATGTGTTGGAACATGAATAAGGAACACTAATACTGTATGTCATAATACATGGATCAGTAGCACTACATGTGGTGTATTGTGAATAAGATTGTGCTACTGTGTGATGTAATTTGAATTAGGGATACTATTGTGTGGCCACACCTCTGCCTTGTCAGACCACACATCCTTTTTTGCTGCATGCGCAGTCCCTTTATAAAGTTTATCCCATCAAGGGGCACCAAAATCTCTATTCGCTTACCAAAACAATTTAGCTCAGGCCAGCCCTGTCAGGGAGCCTCGATGACCACCAGCCATCCAGGATGATCGCAGCACTGGGAGGTCATTGTGATTTGCGGGGTTTCCAGTGCTGGTGGTAGTGGCAGCGATGTCGGTGGTGGCTGCGCATTTGCAAGACATACTTGGAGTACGTTTTATGAAAAATACGCCGATATGTCTGCAGTGTGGCATCACAGGGACAAAGCTTTCTCACAAACTCTGTCCCTGCATGCAATTATTGATACATCCATGCGATGTAATCAATAATTGCATTGCAGATTGGGTCAATTTTATCACCTCACATCCGCATCCTCAGATACAGATGGTGATTAATTGTCCTCTATGTGTTATGACTAATTTGTGTATGTCAACTCAATGCACACTGACCAACACAGCTGACTCGAGATTGAATGTAAAGGAATACTATGGCTTATTAATACAGGCTACCAGTGAAATGTTTGGCTGATGAAAGATGATAGATTACACTGTATTTGACTATGCAAACAACAGCCAGTTTGCCTACATTAACTATGCCTCACTGAACAAAATTTGAAGTACAGGTATTTACAATTACATGCAAATCATGATATTACAAATTTTGCAAAGCGCAAATTAGTTGCATAGTGTTCGTAGAGTAAGATTTGCAGAGTTATAGATATGTACATACATTTGAAATTACAAAGAAGTCCATATGTAGTTGTATTTGCTGTTAGAAGTTTCAGTTTTCATCCAGTTTATATCCAAGCTAAGTGCACGCTATAGTTATTAAATTGAAAATTTCTACGGACCTTGGCTTGCTTCACAAAACACACCCTCTGAGTAAGAAATAGATTCCTTATCCCTTAGCTTGGTTTCCACCCATCAGGATCTCTTTTCTGTCTTGCCATTGGGAATCCTTGGCTATTATGATTGTATTGTGTATTGTATGTTATATTGTATATTGAAAAGAACATGCACAGTTTAACAAACCAAGCACTTCAGTGACATGTACTGCCACTTTGTGTCTGAAGTGCTTGGCTTGTTTGGGCACCACAACATTTTTTTTAGAAGGGCTACCAGTTTGATGATGAGGGTGTTGGCAGTAGAGATTGCATGTGCTGGTCCAAATTGATGGTAGCTGATACTGGACTGCTTGATATTATTTCACATGATTTTTTTCCCCTCTTACATCCTAGAGGATACTGGGGTTCCATTTAGTACATAGGGTATAGACTGGTCCACTAGGAGCCATGGACACTTTAAGAATTTGATAGTGTGGGCTGGCTCCTCTCTCTACGCCCCTCCCACCAGACTCAGTTTAGAAAATGTGCCCGGAGGAGCTGGTCACGCTTATGGAAGCTCCTGAAGAGTTTTCTGCAGCGGGTCACCGGCCATTATGGCGGCATGAGGGTATGGAGATGCACGGCTTCTCACCGGGGCGGATTGCGTCTCCAGACTCAGTACACAACTGCGTCTCAGTACACTGTACACAGAACCCACACTGGCAAACAAATCCTTAAAACGGATTTGGCTCCATTTTAAGCACAAATTTACCTCAGCCAGTATAAAAAAGCGGGAAGACCGTGCGCCATTGAAGGGGCGGGGCTTCACTATGAGAGGATCTAGCAGCTCACAGCACCATTTTCTCTCTTCAGTGGAAACAGACGCTGACTGTCAGGGACGCGCAGCTACTCTGGGTTGACTCCAGATTACCTCAGCGGTACCAGGGGGTCATTGCAAGGGGGGAGCGATTATTAGTGTACTAAGTCCCCAATCTGGGTAATTAGTCTGCGAACCGGCTAAGCTTGGCATTAGCAATAAGAGCGGTGTGTACTGGCTCCAAACACTGTGTCTCCCTGGAAGGGCTCTTTGTTGGTTAATTGTGCTTTTAACCTTTCCTCTGTCTGTGTGCTTTCACATTTACAATATGTCAGGCAAAGAGTGTGTTTCATGTACGGCAGAGTGTTCCTCTTCCCCAGGGAGCTCACTACTATGTACTGAGTGTAGTGCACCTTCTCAGGCAAGCAGGCTGAACCAGCGTGGTTGGATTCCATTAAAGGAATGATTTCCAATATATCTAATAAATTGCCCCGCCATGAGAAAGAGACGCAATACTTAAGACAGTCTGTGGATGAGATTATGAATAGAGACTCAGTCCCCAAACAAGCATCTCAGTCCCCTGCCATTTGCCCACAAAAACGAACTCTGGCCCATATCCTGCAGTCTGACTCTGACGCTGAGAGGTCAGACATGGAGGAGGGGGAAGTGGATTCAGAATGGGGGGGGGACGCTGCTCTGTCACAGGGAATAGAGGCTCTTATAGAAGCTATCAGAGATATTCTGAAAATTCCTGATAAAGTGGCAGAGGAGTGTGAGGAATCTTATTTTAATGTAAAAAAGAAATCCTCAGTCACTTTCCCTGTGTCAAAGAAATTGAATACCCTGTTTGAAGAACCGTGGGTTAATCCTGATAAGAAATTTTAAATCCCTAAAAGGTTACTCTCATCTTTTCCTTTTCCACCTGAGGATAGGAAAAAATGGGATAGTCCACCGATACTGGATGCATCAGTGTCCAGGTTGTCACGGAAAATTGTATAACCTGTCCCTGGTACAGCCTTCTTGAAAGACACGGCTGATCGTAAAATGGAAACTAGACTCAAATCCTTGTACACGGCTGCTGTGGTGGCCCAGAGACCCACTATAGCATGTGCATGGATTACTAAAGCCATTGCTAGGTGGTCAGGTAAACTAACTGAGGGGTTGGATTCCTTATCTAGGGGGGAGATTGTTTTACTCCTGTAACATATACAGGACTCTGCAAACTTTATGGTGGAAGCCATAAAAGAAGTCGGTTTGCTTAATGCACGCACCACTGCTATGGCAGTGTCAGCACGCAGGGCTTATGGTTACGCCAGTGGACTGTGGATGCGGACTCCAGGAAAGGCGTGGAAGGCCTACCCTTCACAGGAGAGGCCTTATTTGGAGACGAACTAGACAAATGGATCTCCAAAGCTACTGCGGGTAAGTCCACATATCTTCCTTCTGCAGCTCCCCCAACCAGGAAGACCTACTCAGGACCTACTCTACAGTCCTTTCAGACTGCCAAGTTTAAGGGCAAAGCCAGAGGATCTTCTACAGCCAACAGAGGCACTAGATGTAAACCACGCAAACCAGCAACTGCCGGTTCTCAGGAACAGAGCTCCAGCTCTGCTTCCTCAAAGCCTTCAGCATGACGGTGGACCGCGATGCCTGGAAGACTGGCAGGTGGGAGCCAGACTAAAAAATTTCAGTCACATCTGGACAACATCATGCCAGGATCCATGGGTCATATATCTTATTTCCCAGGGTTACAGACTGGAGTTTCAGGAACTCCCACCTCACAGATTCTTCAAATCAGGCTTACCAGTTTCACTGTAAGTATAACCTTACAGGAGGCCATTCAAAAACTAGTACAAATGCAGGTCACTGTTCCAGTTCCACCTCATCTCCAGAACAAAGGATATTGATCGCTCGCTAGCTGCTTTTAGCAGCAGTGCAAACGCTAGGCCGCCGTCCTCTGGGAGTGTATCTTAGCTTAGCAGAAGTGCGAATGAAAGGTTAGCAGAACTGCTCATAAAAATTTTCATGCAGTTTCTGAGCAGCTCCAGACCTACTCCTACCTTGCGATCACTTCAGTCAGTTTAGTTCCTGCTTTGACGTCACAAACACGCCCTGCGTTCGGCCAGCCACTCCCCCGTTTCCCCAGGCAAGCCTGCAATTTTGCCTGTCACGCCTGCGTTTTTTTAGCACACTCCCTGAAAACGGCCAGTTACCACCCAGAAACACCCACTTCCTGTCAATCACTCACCGATCAACAGAGCGACAGAAAAGCGTCACTCGCCCTTGTGTAAAACTGCACAGTTATGTGTGAAAGTACTTTGCGCATGCATACTGTGGCCCGTACGCATGCGCAGAAGTGCCGCTTTTTCAACTAATCGCCATGCTGCGACCGAAAGCAGCTAGCGATCAACTCGGAATGAGGGCCATTATTCCAACTTGTTTGTGGTACCGAAACTGGACGGTTCGGTAAGGCCGATTTTGAATCTAAAATTGTTGTACCTGTACTTACGAGTGTTCAAATTCAAGATGGAGTCTCTGAGAGCGGTGATCTCAGGTCTGGAAGAGGGGGAATGTGTCTCTGGATATCAAGGATGCGTAACTTCACATTCTGATCTGGCCGCCTCATCAGGCTTATCTACGATTTGCACTGCAGGACTGTCACTACCAGTTCCAGGCCCTGCCTTTTGGTCTCTCCACGGCACCGAGGGTGTTCACCAAGGTGATGGCAGAGATAATGTTTCTCCTTCGCAAGCAGGGAGTGAACATCATTCCATACCTGGACGATCTTCTGATAAAGGCTCCATCCAGGGACAGGTTGTTGAACAGCATTGGGCTCACAATCAAACTACTCCTGGATCAGGAATGGATTCTAAATCTTCCGAAATCTCACTTAGAGCCAACTCGGAGGCTCCCATTTCTGGGAATGATACTGAACACACAGTCGCAGAAAGTTTTTCTTCCATTGGACAAGGCATTGGAAATCCAGTCGATGGTTCGGGATGTCCAGAAGCCAACCCGGATATCGGTGTACCTATGCATTTGCCTTCTGGGAAAAATGGTGGCCTCTTACGAGGCTGTTCAATATGGAAGGTTTCATGCACGACCTTTCCAGCTCGATCTCTTGGACAAATGGTCCGGATCACATTTTCACATGCACCAGATGATCCGTCTGTCGCCAAAGGCCAGGATCTCCCTTCTGTGGTGGCTAAAGACTACTCACCTACTTGAGGGCAGACAATTCGGGATTCAAAATTGGATTCTGCTAACCACGGACGCAAGCCTCAGAGGTTGGGGAGCAATCACTCAGGGAGTGGAGTTTCAAGGAAGATGGTCAAGTCAGGAAGTCGTCCTTCCAATCAACATTCTGGAACTCAGGGCTATATGCAATGCCCTCCTGCAGGCCTCTTATCTTCTTCAAGATCAGGCCATTCAGGTCCCGTCGGACAATGTGACGGCAGTGACGTACATAAACCGACAGGGCGGAACGAAAAGCAGAGCCGCAATGTCAAAGGTGTCAAGAATTCTCCTCTGGGCAGAAAAACATGCTGCGGCATTGTCGGCGATTTTCATTCCAGGAGTAGACAACTGGGAAGCAGACTTCCTCAGCAGACACGACCTGCTCCCAGGGGAGTGGTGCCTTCACCCAGAGGTGTTCAGATGCTTGACAAATTGATGGTGATGTCCACAGATCGACATGATGGCCTCTCGTCTCAACAAGAAGCTCAAGTGGTATTGTTCCAGGTCGAGAGACCCACAGGCAGTGGCAGTGGACGCTCTGACGACTCCATGGGTCTATCAGATGGTGTTCGTGTTTCCTCCACTTCCTCTGATCTAAAAGAATTCTGAAAAGAATAAAAAGGGAAAAGGTTCAAGCAATTCTCATTGCTCCGGACTGGCCAAGAAGGGAATGGTATGCGGACCTCCTGGAGATGCTCCTCGAAGATCCGTGGCCTCTACCTCTTCGCAAGGATCTTCTGCAACAGGGCCCGTTCATCTATCAAGACATACCACAGCTACGTTTGACGGAATGGAATTTGAACGGCTGATTCTTTCCAGCAGAGGCATCCCTGACAAGGTCATTCCTACTATGATCCAAGCCAGGAAGGTGGTAACGTCTAAACATTACAACCGTATTTGGAAGAAATACGTCTCTTGGTGTGAGAGCAGAAAATATTCTGAGGTGGAATTTCATCTGAGACATTTCCTGCAAGAGGTAGATGTTAAATATCTTATGTGGAAGACAGTCACACTGTTGGCCTTGGCTACAGGAAGACGTGTGTCGGACTTGGGGGCATTGTCTCACAATAGCCCTTACTTAATTTTCCATGAGGACAGAGCTGAACTCAGAACTCGTCAGCAATTCCTTCCTAAGGTGGTGTCCGCGTTTCACATCAACCAACCTGTTGTGGTTCCGGCTGTTACGGACACCTCTGCTTCTTCAAAGTCTTTGGATGTTGTGAGGGCTTTGAAGGTGTACATAAAGAGAACAGCTCATCACAGGAAATCAGACTCGCTGTTCGTTCTCTATGATCCCAATAAGATTGAGTGTCCTGCTTCAAAGCAGTCAATTGTGCGCTGGGTCAGGCTTACTATCCAGCATGCTTATTCCACGGCAGGCTTACCGGTTCCGATATCTGTACAGGCCCACTCGACTAGGTCGGTGGGTTCTTCTTGGGCGGCTGCCCGGGGTGTCTCGGCTTTACAGCTCTGCCAAGCAGCTACTTGATCAGGTTCGAACACGTTTGCTAAGTTTTACAAGTTCGATACATTGGCCTCTAATGACCTTCAGTTTGGTCAATCAGTTCTGCAGGAGCCTCAGCACTCTCCCACCCGGTTTAGGAGCTTTGATACTTCCCCATGGTACTAAATGGAACCCCAGTGTCCTCTAGTCCGTAGAGGATACTGGGCGCCCACCCGGTGCTTCATATTGTTATTTGGTTCAGCTGTTGCTGTTCCTGTTTCAAGTTTGGTTAGAATGGCTTTCTTCTTGTTTGTGTGTGCTGGTTCGGAATCTCACCACTATCCTTATCTATCCTTCTATCAAAGTATGTCCGTCTCCTCGGGCACAGTTTCCTAGACTGAGTCTGGTGGGAGGGGCATAGAGGGAGGAGCCAGCCCACACTATAAAATTCTTAAAGTGCCCAGGGCTCCTAGTGGACCCGTCTATACCCCATGGTACTAAATGGAACCCCAGTATCCTCTACGGACTACGAGAAAAGGCTTTACCGATAGGTAATTAAAATCCTATTTTTTCAGATTTTGATAAATAACTTGCATGAACTCACTGCAACTGACATAACAGGGAGAAGATGCCTAGATAGTTAGTTAATGTTCCTACTGTACCTCTACTACCTTTGGCATCACAAATGGTACAGTTGCCTTAACATCAGTCAGGCTTTAGGTAAAAATAATTCCACACATAAGAGATGTATATTTTTAGTAGTGGTATGACAATGGCCTTCTTTTTATCATGGCAAAGAACTGCTGCAACTGGTGACTGACTTACTCAAACAACATCTCAGAGCCGGCCCTAACCAATATGATGCCCTAGGCATGATTTTGGCTGGTGCCCTCTAGCACCGCCGCTAGTTCTGCAAGAGATGCTTGGCATGAGTCAGCTGGCAGCTCTGCTAACGTCGGGCGCCCTTTGTTTATGAAGATGCATCTTATTTGCATTACTATGTGGCTAGGATGCACAAGCAGCTTCTGCTGATTAAAATGATATGCAGCATGCCTATATTCTGTGTGCGACTGCGGCTGTATCTGCATACGAAATGCTACATTACAGTGATTTCCAGGAATACACACAGAATATAGGCATGCCGCATATCATTTTAATCAGCATAAGCTGCTGGTGCCCCTAAGCATACCAAATGCCCTAGGCATTTGCCTAGTTTGCCTATGCCTAAGGCCAGCTCTGCAACATCCTCATCATTTTCAGGGAGGGTGTGTGACGTCAGCTTGGCCCCAATCAGCCTGATTCTTTCGCACTGTAGAACGGAGTAAGTCCTGGGCTACACACAGACTGGAAAAATCATTTGAAGGTGAGTTGTGAACGGATTTGCAGCTGACCGGCGTATGCAAAGCTTTTCGCACAGCGTTCACAGACTTGCACAGGGCAGTTTTTCACTCTGTCTGGGCGGCGACTATCTGATCGCAAACCTCTGCAAATTCGCAGAGGTGCAAGCAGATCTGAATTAGGCCCTATAACTGCTTCCTGCAGCGCTTCAGTGATCAGATCAGCAATGTGTCTCTGCAACTACTGTATGTTTCTGAATGACACCTGTACCGGCTACATTGAATAAAGAAATGTCTTCAGTGGCTCTTTAGTGCTCATCAAAGCAAATTTGTTTAAACAAATTAATGCAATATATTTTTAATCACAGCTATTACTGCAACCACTGAGATAAAGCCTTTATCTTCATTATACTGTAAATAAAGTCTACAATAATTGCTTTGCGTATTGCTGTATAATAAGTAAAATCTGTTTTGTTTCCTTCTAAAGTATCTCTGTTTGCAATTATCCTTTTTTTATGCAGGGACAGTAGTCTAATCTCTGGAGATACTTTGTTCTGTTTGATATATTGTCACATGATTGATTAAAATAGATTGAGGCCTCTGACATACTGTAACCACATACTGTAATTGATGTAGCAATGTAACAAGGCCTTTAAATGGAAAGAAAATTGTTAAGAAATTCACTTTTTAGAACGAATGTCTTCCTACATTTGTCTTGGACACATAGTTATAGTAAATCAAAATTGCATGGGGAGTCTAACTTATTTAAAACTTGTAAAATCTGTTTTGTGTCTTGCCACTTGGAAATTTATTTCCACACTTCTGAGGGGGAGATGTATCAAGCCTCCGAGAGAGACAGAAGTGCACAGAGAAAACGACCATGTGTAATAGGGTCCAGGGGGGTTATTCAGAGATGAACGTTGATGGCTGCATATGCAGCCAGATCTGCATTCATCTCCGCACATGTTTTGGGCTGCCCAGCACAGGACAAGGCCTTCCAGCATGTGTGAGGCCACCCTTCGATGTGTCCACAATTAGATTGCGGAGGCTTTGGATCTGAGGTTGACCCCAGGCAGCGCAGCCTGGCTACCCTGTCGGCCGGTTGGCGGACATCTTTTTTGGGGGAGAAGCTATGAGTGACGTCACGCAGCCGCCCTGAAAAAGTCTCCCAACACACCCCTGTTCGGTATGCCCAGCCCCCCAAATGCCACGATGGCGGCCCTTCCTGGATGCGTCCACAGTGTGTAAGGTCGCACATGCGCACTGCAGTTAGTACATGTGCGCAGACCATATGGACGCTGTTGCTCGCAGCTGCGTCCATCTCTGAATTAGGCCCTAAATTGTAAAATATGTGAGTTTAGCACTAAACTCGCACATTTTTACAATTCAGACACTTTAATAGGACTCGTGTTTCCTGCAATGCCGAAACTCACACAAAGAGCAAAATCCAGATGTTTTCCTTTGGAAAACCAAAAACTCAGCCAATGAAATAGGGTTCAAATTTTAAACTCACATCCAACACCTTACTAAAAACTGACCTGTAGATAGACCAGCTTTTTAGGCGAGTTTGACAGAAGCATGCACAGATCAGTGAGATCCATGCATGCTTCTGTATGTAAAAGATATAAAAAAAGTTCCTCCCCAAAGCATAACCAGCCCTAAGCTTTTTGAACCAGTGCTGGCTCAAAAAACACTGAGGAAAATATTAGACTTCTATGAAGATTTCCCACCATTGAAATCTATGGGAGTGGGTTTGAGTGACAGGCTGCTGCTCAAAGCCAATCAGGGGCAGTTTTTACAAATGCATTGTTTAAAAAAAACAAAACTATATATGAATTCTGTCATGGATTGGGTGCCTCTTTATTCTTCAGAAGGAATTTGTGGATTTAACAATGGGGCAGCAGGGGTTTGTCGATTTAACAATGGAGTCAGAAGCAACAGCCGTGGCCTAAATAATAGAGATGAGCGGGTTCGGTTCCTCTGAATCCGAACCCGCCCGAACTTCAGGTTTTTTTACACGGGTTCGAGCAGGCTCGGATCTTCCCGCCTTGCTCGGCTAACCCGAGCGCGCCCGAACGTCATCATCACGCTGTCGGATTCTCGCGAGGCTCGGATTCTATCGCGAGACTCGGATTCTATATAAGGAGCCGCGCGTCGCCGCCATTTTCACACGTGCATTGAGAGTCATAGGGAGAGGACGTGGCTGGCGTCCTCTCCGTTTAGAGAAGAGAGAGACACAGTATTTTGGGGAGCATTATTAGGAGGAGGAGTACTACTATACTGTATACTACTATACTACTTGCTGAAGTGATATTTATAGATTAGATAGTGTGACTGTAAGTGTATTATCTGACTTGTGGGGGAGACACTGACAGTGGGGAGCAGTTAGAGTCTGAGAGCAGGACTCAGGAGTACATATAACGTACAGTGCACACTTTTGCTGCCAGAGTCAGTGCCACACTGCCATTGTTGTGACCACACTGACCACCAGTATAATAATATATTTTGTGATTGTCTGCTTAGGCCTCGGAGTACTAGTTGCAAGTTGCAACGTGACCTGAAGTGACCACCAGTTTAATAATCAATCACCACCAGTTTAATATATATATATATATATATATAATTGTATATAATATATATATATATATATAATATTGTATACCACCTACCCGTGGTTTTTTTTTTTTCATTCTTCTTTATACATACTACTATAGTAGCTTACTGTAGCAGTCTGCGGTGCTGTGCTGACCTGACAGTGTCCAGCAGGTCCGTCATCAGTCATTACATAATAAATATATATAGTACCTGTCCGGCTGCAGTACTAGTGATATTATATTGATTTCATCTCATTATCAATAATTTATCATCCAGTCTAGACTCTATATTAGCAGCAGACACAGTACGTTAGTCCACGGCTGTAGCTACCTCTGTGTCGGCACTCGGCAGTCCATCCATAATTGTATACCACCTACCCGTGGTTTTTTTTTTTTCTTTCTTCTTTGTACATACTACTATAGTATAGTAGCTTACTGTAGCAGTCTGCGGTGCTGCTGAGCTGACAGTGTCCAGCAGGTCCGTCATCAGTCATCATTACCTAATAAATATATTATCTACCTGTCCGGCTGCAGTACTAGTGATATTATATATACATACATATATATATTGATTTCATCTCATTATCAATCATCCAGTCTATATTAGCAGCAGACACAGTACGTTAGTCCACGGCTGTAGCTACCTCTGTGTCGGCACTCGGCAGTCCATCCATAATTGTATACCACCTACCCGTGGTTTTTTTTTTTCTTTCTTCTTTGTACATACTACTATAGTATAGTAGCTTACTGTAGCAGTCTGCGGTGCTGCTGAGCTGACAGTGTCCAGCAGGTCCATCATCAGTCATCATTACCTAATAAATATATTATCTACCTGTCCGGCTGCAGTACTAGTGATATTATATATACATACATAAATATATTGATTTCATCTCATTATCAATCATCCAGTCTATATTAGCAGCAGACACAGTACGTTAGTCCCCGGCTGTAGCTACCTCTGTGTCGGCACTCGGCAGTCCATCCATAATTGTATACCACCTACCCGTGTTTTTTTTTTTTTCTTTCTTCTTTGTACATACTACTATAGTATAGTAGCTTACTGTAGCAGTCTGCGGTGCTGCTGAGCTGACAGTGTCCAGCAGGTCCGTCATCAGTCATCATTACCTAATAAATATATTATCTACCTGTCCGGCTGCAGTACTAGTGATATTATATATACATACATATATATATTGATTTCATCTCATTATCAATCATCCAGTCTATATTAGCAGCAGACACAGTACGTTAGTCCACGGCTGTAGCTACCTCTGTGTCGGCACTCGGCAGTCCATCCATAAGTATACTAGTATCCATACGTCTCCATTGTTTACCTGAGGTGCCTTTTAGTTGTGCCTATTAAAATATGGAGAACAAAAATGTTGAGGTTCCAAAATTAGGGAAAGATCAAGATCCACTTCCACCTCGTGCTGAAGCTGCTGCCACTAGTCATGGCCGAGACGATGAAATGCCAGCAACGTCGTCTGCCAAGGCCGATGCCCAATGTCATAGTACAGAGCATGTCAAATCCAAAACACCAAATATCAGTAAAAAAAGGACTCCAAAACCTAAAATAAAATTGTCGGAGGAGAAGCGTAAACTTGCCAATATGCCATTTACCACACGGAGTGGCAAGGAACGGCTGAGGCCCTGGCCTATGTTCATGGCTAGTGGTTCAGCTTCACATGAGGATGGAAGCACTCAGCCTCTCGCTAGAAAAATGAAAAGACTCAAGCTGGCAAAAGCACCGCAAAGAACTGTGCGTTCTTCCAAATCCCAAATCCACAAGGAGAGTCCAATTGTGTCGGTTGCGATGCCTGACCTTCCCAACACTGGACGTGAAGAGCATGCGCCTTCCACCATTTGCATGCCCCCTGCAAGTGCTGGAAGGAGCACCCGCAGTCCAGTTCCTGATAGTCAGATTGAAGATGTCAGTGTTGAAGTACACCAGGATGAGGAGGATATGGGTGTTGCTGGCGCTGGGGAGGAAATTGACCAGGAGGATTCTGATGGTGAGGTGGTTTGTTTAAGTCAGGCACCCGGGGAGACACATGTTGTCCGTGGGAGGAATATGGCCGTTGACATGCCTGGTGAAAATACCAAAAAAATCAGCTCTTCAGTGTGGAGGTATTTCAACAGAAAAGCGGACAACAGGTGTCAAGCCGTGTGTTGCCTTTGTCAAGCTGTAATAAGTAGGGGTAAGGACGTTAACCACCTCGGAACATCCTCCCTTATACGTCACCTGCAGCGCATTCATAATAAGTCAGTGACAAGTTCAAAAACTTTGGGTGACAGCGGAAGCAGTCCACTGACCAGTAAATCCCTTCCTCTTGTAACCAAGCTCACGCAAACCACCCCACCAACTCCCTCAGTGTCAATTTCCTCCTTCCCCAGGAATGCCAATAGTCCTGCAGGCCATGTCACTGGCAATTCTGACGATTCCTCTCCTGCCTGGGATTCCTCCGATGCATCCTTGCGTGTAACGCCTACTGCTGCTGGCGCTGCTGTTGTTGCTGCTGGGAGTCGATGGTCATCCCAGAGGGGAAGTCGGAAGACCACTTGTACTACTTCCAGTAAGCAATTGACTGTCCAACAGTCCTTTGCGAGGAAGATGAAATATCACAGCAGTCATCCTGCTGCAAAGCGGATAACTGAGGCCTTGACAACTATGTTGGTGTTAGACGTGCGTCCGGTATCCGCCGTTAGTTCACAGGGAACTACACAATTTCTTGAGGTAGTGTGCCCCCGTTACCAAATACCATCTAGGTTCCACTTCTCTAGGCAGGCGATACCGAAAATGTACACAGACCTCAGAAAAAGACTCACCAGTGTCCTAAAAAATGCAGCTGTACCCAATGTCCACTTAACCACGGACATGTGGACAAGTGGAGCAGGGCAGGGTCAGGACTATATGACTGTGACAGCCCACTGGGTAGATGTATGGACTCCCGCCGCAAGAACAGCAGCGGCGGCACCAGTAGCAGCATCTCGCAAACGCCAACTCTTTCCAAGGCAGGCTACGCTTTGTATCACCGCTTTCCAGAATACGCACACAGCTGAAAACCTCTTACGGCAACTGAGGAAGATCATCGCGGAATGGCTTACCCCAATTGGACTCTCCTGTGGATTTGTGGCATCGGACAACGCCAGCAATATTGTGTGTGCATTAAATATGGGCAAATTCCAGCACGTCCCATGTTTTGCACATACCTTGAATTTGGTGGTGCAGAATTTTTTAAAAAATGACAGGGGCGTGCAAGAGATGCTGTCGGTGGCCAGAAGAATTGCGGGACACTTTCGGCGTTCAGGCACCACGTACAGAAGACTGGAGCACCACCAAAAACTACTGAACCTGCCCTGCCATCATCTGAAGCAAGAAGTGGTAACGAGGTGGAATTCAACCCTCTATATGCTTCAGAGGTTGGAGGAGCAGCAAAAGGCCATTCAAGCCTATACAATTGAGCACGATATAGGAGGTGGAATGCACCTGTCTCAAGCGCAGTGGAGAATGATTTCAACGTTGTGCAAGGTTCTGATGCCCTTTGAACTTGCCACACGTGAAGTCAGTTCAGACACTGCCAGCCTGAGTCAGGTCATTCCCCTCATCAGGCTTTTGCAGAAGAAGCTGGAGACATTGAAGGAGGAGCTAACACGGAGCGATTCCGCTAGGCATGTGGGACTTGTGGATGGAGCCCTTAATTCGCTTAACAAGGATTCACGGGTGGTCAATCTGTTGAAATCAGAGCACTACATTTTGGCCACCGTGCTCGATCCTAGATTTAAAGCCTACCTTGGATCTCTCTTTCCGGCAGACACAAGTCTGCTGGGGTTGAAAGACCTGCTGGTGAGAAAATTGTCAAGTCAAGCGGAACGCGACCTGTCAACATCTCCTCCTTCACATTCTCCCGCAACTGGGGGTGCGAGGAAAAGGCTCAGAATTCCGAGCCCACCCGCTGGCGGTGATGCAGGGCAGTCTGGAGCGACTGCTGATGCTGACATCTGGTCCGGACTGAAGGACATGACAACGATTACGGACATGTCGTCTACTGTCACTGCATATGATTCTCTCACCATTGAAAGAATGGTGGAGGATTATATGAGTGACCGCATCCAAGTAGGCACGTCACACAGTCCGTACTTATACTGGCAGGAAAAAGAGGCAATTTGGAGGCCCTTGCACAAACTGGCTTTATTCTACCTAAGTTGCCCTCCCACAAGTGTGTACTCCGAAAGAGTGTTTAGTGCCGCCGCTCACCTTGTCAGCAATCGGCGTACGAGGTTACATCCAGAAAATGTGGAGAAGATGATGTTCATTAAAATGAATTATAATCAATTCCTCCGTGGAGACATTGACCAGCAGCAATTGCCTCCACAAAGTACACAGGGAGCTGAGATGGTGGATTCCAGTGGGGACGAATTGATAATCTGTGAGGAGGGGGATGTACACGGTGATATATCGGAGGATGATGATGAGGTGGACATCTTGCCTCTGTAGAGCCAGTTTGTGCAAGGAGAGATTAATTGCTTCTTTTTTGGTGGGGGTCCAAACCAACCCGTCATTTCAGTCACAGTCGTGTGGCAGACCCTGTCACTGAAATGATGGGTTGGTTAAAGTGTGCATGTCCTGTTTATACAACATAAGGGTGGGTGTGAGGGCCCAAGGACAATTCCATCTTGCACCTCTTTTTTCTTTAATTTTTCTTTGCGTCATGTGCTGTTTGTGGAATGTTTTTTGGAAGGGCCATCCTGCGTGACACTGCAGTGCCACTCCTAGATGGGCCCGGTGTTTGTGTCGGCCACTAGGGTCGCTTATCTTACTCACACAGCTACCTCATTGCGCCTCTTTTTTTCTTTGCGTCATGTGCTGTTTGGGGAGGGTTTTTTGGAAGGGCCATCCTGCGTGACACTGCAGTGCCACTCCTAGATGGGCACGGTGTTTGTGTCGGCCACTAGGGTCGCTTATCTTACTCACACAGCTACCTCATTGCGCCTCTTTTTTTCTTTGCGTCATGTGCTGTTTGGGGAGGGTTTTTTGGAAGGGCCATCCTGCGTGACACTGCAGTGCCACTCCTAGATGGGCCCGGTGCTTGTGTCGGCCACTAGGGTCGCTAATCTTACTCACACAGCTACCTCATTGCGCCTCTTTTTTTCTTTGCGTCATGTGCTGTTTGGGGAGGGTTTTTTGGAAGGGCCATCCTGCGTGACACTGCAGTGCCACTCCTAGATGGGCCCGGTGTTTGTGTCGGCCACTAGGGTCGCTTATCTTACTCACACAGCTACCTCATTGCGCCTCTTTTTTTCTTTGCGTCATGTGCTGTTTGGGGAGGGTTTTTTGGAAGGGCCATCCTGCGTGACACTGCAGTGCCACTCCTAGATGGGCACGGTGTTTGTGTCGGCCACTAGGGTCGCTTATCTTACTCACACAGCTACCTCATTGCGCCTCTTTTTTTCTTTGCGTCATGTGCTGTTTGGGGAGGGTTTTTTGGAAGGGCCATCCTGCGTGCCACTGCAGTGCCACTCCTAGATGGGCCAGGTGTTTGTGTCGGCCACTAGGGTCGCTTATCTTACTCACACAGCTACCTCATTGCGCCTCTTTTTTTCTTTGCGTCATGTGCTGTTTGGGGAGGGTTTTTTGGAAGGGCCATCCTGCGTGACACTGCAGTGCCACTCCTAGATGGGCCCGGTGTTTGTGTCGGCCACTAGGGTCGCTTATCTTACTCACACAGCTACCTCATTGCGCCTCTTTTTTTCTTTGCGTCATGTGCTGTTTGGGGAGTGTTTTTTGGAAGGGCCATCCTGCGTGACACTGCAGTGCCACTCCTAGATGGGCACGGTGTTTGTGTCGGCCACTAGGGTCGCTTAGCTTAGTCATCCAGCGACCTCGGTGCAAATTTTAGGACTAAAAATAATATTGTGAGGTGTGAGGTATTCAGAATAGACTGAAAATGAGTGGAAATTATGGTTTTTGAGGTTAATAATACTTTGGGATCAAAATGACTAGAGATGAGCGGGTTCGGTTTCTCTGAATCCGAACCCGCACGAACTTCATGTTTTTTTCACGGGTCCGAGCAGACTCGGATCCTCCCGCCTTGCTCGGTTAACCCGAGCGCGCCCGAACGTCATCATGACGCTGTCGGATTCTCGCGAGACTCGGATTCTATATAAGGAGCCGCGCGTCGCCGCCATTTTCACACGTGCATTGAGATTGATAGGGAGAGGACGTGGCTGGCGTCCTCTCCATTAGAAATTAGATTAGAAGAGAGAGAGAGATTGTGCAGAGTCAGACAGAGTTTACCACAGTGACCAGTGCAGTTGTTGTTAGTTAACTTTTATTTATTTTAATATAATATATCCGTTCTCTGCTATATCCGTTCTCTGCCTGAAAAAAAACGATACACAGCAGCAGCCAGTCACACAGTGTGACTCAGTCTGTGTGCACTCAGCTCAGCCCAGTGTGCTGCACATCAATGTATAAAAGGCAAAGCTTATAATAATTGTGGGGGAGACTGGGGAGCACTGCAGGTTGTTATAGCAGGAGCCCCCAGGAGTACATAATATTATATTAATTTAAAATTAAACAGTGCACACTTTTGCTGCAGGAGTGCCACTGCCAGTGTGACTAGTGGTGACCAGTGCCTGACCACCAGTATAGTAGTATATTGTTGTATGTATTGTATACTATCTCTTTATCAACCAGTCTATATTAGCAGCAGACACAGTACAGTGCGGTAGTTCACGGCTGTGGCTACCTCTGTGTCGGCAGTCGGAACTCGGCAGGCAGTCCGTCCATCCATAATTGTATTACAATATATACCACCTAACCGTGGTATTTTTTTTTCTTTCTTTATACCGTCGTCATAGTGTCATACTAGTTGTTACGAGTATACTACTATCTCTTTATCAACCAGTGTACAGTGCGGTAGTTCACGGCTGTGGCTACCTCTGTGTCGGCAGTCGGCAGGCAGTCCGTCCATCCATAATTGTATTATTATTATAATATATACCACCTAACCGTGGTTTTTTTTTCATTCTTTATACCGTCATAGTGTCATACTAGTTGTTACGAGTATACTACTATCTCTTTATCAACCAGTGTACAGTGCGGTAGTTCACGGCTGTGGCTACCTCTGTGTCGGCAGTCGGCAGGCAGTCCGTCCATCCATAATTGTATTATTATTATAATATATACCACCTAACCGTGGTTTTTTTTTCATTCTTTATACCGTCGTCATAGTGTCATACTAGTTGTTACGAGTATACTACTATCTCTTTATCAACCAGTGTACAGTGCGGTAGTTCACGGCTGTGGCTACCTCTGTGTCGGCAGTCGGCAGGCAGTCCGTCCATCCATAATTGTATTATTATTATAATATATACCACCTAACCGTGGTTTTTTTTTCATTCTTTATACCGTCGTCATAGTGTCATACTAGTTGTTACGAGTATACTACTATCTCTTTATCAACCAGTGTACAGTGCGGTAGTTCACGGCTGTGGCTACCTCTGTGTCGGCAGTCGGCAGGCAGTCCGTCCATCCATAATTGTATTATTATTATAATATATACCACCTAACTGTGGTATTTTTTTTTCTTTCTTTATACCGTCGTCATAGTGTCATACTAGTTGTTACGAGTATACTACTATCTCTTTATCAACCAGTGTACAGTGCGGTAGTTCACGGCTGTGGCTACCTCTGTGTCGGCAGTCGGCAGGCAGTCCGTCCATCCATAATTGTATTATTATTATAATATATACCACCTAACCGTGTTTTTTTTTTCATTCTTTATACCGTCGTCATAGTGTCATACTAGTTGTTACGAGTATACTACTATCTCTTTATCAACCAGTGTACAGTGCGGTAGTTCACGGCTGTGGCTACCTCTGTGTCGGCAGTCGGCAGGCAGTCCGTCCATCCATAATTGTATTATTATTATAATATATACCACCTAACCGTGGTTTTTTTTTCATTCTTTATACCGTCGTCATAGTGTCATACTAGTTGTTACGAGTATACTACTATCTCTTTATCAACCAGTGTACAGTGCGGTAGTTCACGGCTGTGGCTACCTCTGTGTCGGCAGTCGGCAGGCAGTCCGTCCATCCATAATTGTATTATTATTATAATATATACCACCTAACCGTGGTTTTTTTATACCACCTAACCGTGGCAGTCCGTCCATAATTGTATACTAGTATCCAATCCATCCATCTCCATTGTTTACCTGAGGTGCCTTTTAGTTCTGCCTATAAAATATGGAGAACAAAAAAGTTGAGGTTCCAAAATTAGGGAAAGATCAAGATCCACTTCCACCTCGTGCTGAAGCTGCAGCCACTAGTCATGGCCGAGACGATGAAATGCCAGCAACGTCGTCTGCCAAGGCCGATGCCCAATGTCATAGTACAGAGCATGTCAAATCCAAAACACCAAATATCAGAAAAAAAAGGACTCCAAAACCTAAAATAAAATTGTCGGAGGAGAAGCGTAAACTTGCCAATATGCCATTTACCACACGGAGTGGCAAGGAACGGCTGAGGCCCTGGCCTATGTTCATGGCTAGTGGTTCAGCTTCACATGAGGATGGAAGCACTCAGCCTCTCGCTAGAAAACTGAAAAGACTCAAGCTGGCAAAAGCACCGCAAAGAACTGTGCGTTCTTTGAAATCCCAAATCCACAAGGAGAGTCCAATTGTGTCGTTTGCGATGCCTGACCTTCCCAACACTGGACGTGAAGAGCATGCGCCTTCCACTATTTGCATGCCCCCTGCAAGTGCTGGAAGGAGCACCCGCAGTCCAGTTCCTGATAGTCAGATTGAAGATGTCAGTGTTGAAGTACACCAGGATGAGGAGGATATGGGTGTTGCTGGCGCTGGGGAGGAAATTGACCAGGAGGATTCTGATGGTGAGGTGGTTTGTTTAAGTCAGGCACCCGGGGAGACACCTGTTGTCCGTGGGAGGAATATGGCCGTTGACATGCCAGGTGAAAATACCAAAAAAATCAGCTCTTCGGTGTGGAGGTATTTCACCAGAAATGCGGACAACAGGTGTCAAGCCGTGTGTTCCCTTTGTCAAGCTGTAATAAGTAGGGGTAAGGACGTTAACCACCTCGGAACATCCTCCCTTATACGTCACCTGCAGCGCATTCATAATAAGTCAGTGACAAGTTCAAAAACTTTGGGTGACAGCGGAAGCAGTCCACTGACCAGTAAATCCCTTCCTCTTGTAACCAAGCTCACGCAAACCACCCCACCAACTCCCTCAGTGTCAATTTCCTCCTTCCCCAGGAATGCCAATAGTCCTGCAGGCCATGTCACTGGCAAGTCTGACGAGTCCTCTCCTGCCTGGGATTCCTCCGATGCATCCTTGCGTGTAACGCCTACTGCTGCTGGCGCTGCTGTTGTTGCCGCTGGGAGTCGATGGTCATCCCAGAGGGGAAGTCGTAAGCCCACTTGTACTACTTCCAGTAAGCAATTGACTGTTCAACAGTCCTTTGCGAGGAAGATGAAATATCACAGCAGTCATCCTACTGCAAAGCGGATAACTGAGTCCTTGACAACTATGTTGGTGTTAGACGTGCGTCCGGTATCCGCCGTTAGTTCACAGGGAACTAGACAATTTATTGAGGCAGTGTGCCCCCGTTACCAAATACCATCTAGGTTCCACTTCTCTAGGCAGGCGATACCGAGAATGTACACGGACGTCAGAAAAAGACTCACCAGTGTCCTAAAAAATGCAGTTGTACCCAATGTCCACTTAACCACGGACATGTGGACAAGTGGAGCAGGGCAGGGTCAGGACTATATGACTGTGACAGCCCACTGGGTAGATGTATGGACTCCCGCCGCAAGAACAGCAGCGGCGGCACCAGTAGCAGCATCTCGCAAACGCCAACTCTTTCCTAGGCAGGCTACGCTTTGTATCACCGCTTTCCAGAATACGCACACAGCTGAAAACCTCTTACGGCAACTGAGGAAGATCATCGCGGAATGGCTTACCCCAATTGGACTCTCCTGTGGATTTGTGGCATCGGACAACGCCAGCAATATTGTGTGTGCATTAAATATGGGCAAATTCCAGCACGTCCCATGTTTTGCACATACCTTGAATTTGGTGGTGCAGAATTTTTTAAAAAACGAGAGGGGCGTGCAAGAGATGCTGTCGGTGGCCAGAAAAATTGCGGGACACTTTCGGCGTACAGGCACCACGTACAGAAGACTGGAGCACCACCAAAAACTACTGAACCTGCCCTGCCATCATCTGAAGCAAGAAGTGGTAACGAGGTGGAATTCAACCCTCTATATGCTTCAGAGGTTGGAGGAGCAGCAAAAGGCCATTCAAGCCTATACAATTGAGCACGATATAGGAGATGGAATGCACCTGTCTCAAGTGCAGTGGAGAATGATTTCAACGTTGTGCAAGGTTCTGATGCCCTTTGAACTTGCCACACGTGAAGTCAGTTCAGACACTGCCAGCCTGAGTCAGGTCATTCCCCTCATCAGGCTTTTGCAGAAGAAGCTGGAGGCATTGAAGAAGGAGCTAACACGGAGCGATTCCGCTAGGCATGTGGGACTTGTGGATGCAGCCCTTAATTCGCTTAACAAGGATTCACGGGTGGTCAATCTGTTGAAATCAGAGCACTACATTTTGGCCACCGTGCTCGATCCTAGATTTAAAGCCTACCTTGGATCTCTCTTTCCGGCAGACACAGGTCTGCTGGGGTTGAAAGACCTGCTGGTGACAAAATTGTCAAGTCAAGCGGAACGCGACCTGTCAACATCTCCTCCTTCACATTCTCCCGCAACTGGGGGTGCGAGGAAAAGGCTCAGAATTCCGAGCCCACCCGCTGGCGGTGATGCAGGGCAGTCTGGAGCGACTGCTGATGCTGACATCTGGTCCGGACTGAAGGACCTGACAACGATTACGGACATGTCGTCTACTGTCACTGCATATGATTCTCTCAACATTGATAGAATGGTGGAGGATTATATGAGTGACCGCATCCAAGTAGGCACGTCACACAGTCCGTACTTATACTGGCAGGAAAAAGAGGCAATTTGGAGGCCCTTGCACAAACTGGCTTTATTCTACCTAAGTTGCCCTCCCACAAGTGTGTACTCCGAAAGAGTGTTTAGTGCCGCCGCTCACCTTGTCAGCAATCGGCGTACGAGGTTACATCCAGAAAATGTGGAGAAGATGATGTTCATTAAAATGAATTATAATCAATTCCTCCGCGGAGACATTGACCAGCAGCAATTGCCTCCACAAAGTACACAGGGAGCTGAGATGGTTGATTCCAGTGGGGACGAATTGATAATCTGTGAGGAGGGGGATGTACACGGTGATATATTGGAGGGTGAAGATGAGGTGGACATCTTGCCTCTGTAGAGCCAGTTTGTGCAAGGAGAGATTAATTGCTTCTTTTTTGGGGGGGGTCCAAACCAACCCGTCATATCAGTCACAGTCGTGTGGCAGACCCTGTCACTGAAATGATGGGTTGGTTAAAATGTGCATGTCCTGTTTTGTTTATACAACATAAGGGTGGGTGGGAGGGCCCAAGGATAATTCCATCTTGCACCTCTTTTTTCTTTTCTTTTTCTTTGCATCATGTGCTGATTGGGGAGGGTTTTTTGGAAGGGACATCCTGCGTGACACTGCAGTGCCACTCCTAGATGGGCCAGGTGTTTGTGTCGGCCACTAGGGTCGCTAATCTTACTCACACAGTCAGCTACCTCATTGCGCCTCTTTTTTTCTTTGCGTCATGTGCTGTTTGGGGAGGGTTTTTTGGAAGGGACATCCTGCGTGACACTGCAGTGCCACTCCTAGATGGGCCCGGTGTTTGTGTCGGCCACTAGGGTCGCTTATCTTACTCACACAGCGACCTCGGTGCAAATTTTAGGACTAAAAATAATATTGTGAGGTGTGATGTGTTCAGAATAGGCTGAAAATGAGTGTAAATTATGTTTTTTGAGGTTAATAATACTTTGGGATCAAAATTACCCCCAAATTCTATGATTTAAGCTGTTTTTTAGGGTTTTTTGAAAAAAACACCCGAATCCAAAACACACCCGAATCCGACAAAAAAAATTCGGTGAGGTTTTGCCAAAACGCGGTCGAACCCAAAACACGGCCGCGGAACCGAACCCAAAACCAAAACACAAAACCCGAAAAATTTCCGGCGCTCATCTCTAAAAATGACCCCCAAATTCTATGATTTAAGCTGTTTTTTAGTGTTTTTAAAAAAAAAACACCCGAATCCAAAACACACCCGAATCCGACAAAAAAAATTCGGTGAGGTTTTGCCAAAACGCGGTCGAACCCAAAACACGGCCGCGAAACCGAACCCAAGACCAAAACACAAAACCCGAAAAATTTCAAGTGCACATCTCTACTAAATAACCTTTTTGGGTGGAAGAGGAACAAAATAGAACAATATAGTAACATTTACTATTATTTGCTTTATTAGCACATACTGGTATTTCTCATACATCCTAGAGGATGCTGGGGTCCACTTCATGACCATGGGGTATAGATGGTTCCGCAGGAGCCATGGGCACTCTTAAGACTTTTCAATGGGTGTGAACTGGCCCCTCCTCCAGACCCCAGTTTTAGAAATGTGCCCAGGCAGACTGGATGCACTCTAGGGGAGTTCTACTGAGCTTCTCTGAAAAGACTTATGTTAGGTTTTTTGTTTCAGGGAGAACTGCTGGCAACAGTCTCCCTGCTTCGTGGGACTGAGGGGGCAGAAGTAGGAACCAACTTTCTGAAGAGTTTTTATGGCTCTGCTTCTGGCTGACAGGACACCCTTAGCTCCTGAAGGGTACTGAACGCTAGCCGTGTCTAGATGCTCACTCCCACAGCACGCCATCACCCCCCTCACAGAGCCAGAAGTCAGAAGACAGGTGAGTAGAAGAAGACAGATCTTCTATCAAGAAAAGTGACGGCTGAGGTACAGTGTGGCTGGCGGGAGCGCAGCGCGCCATTGCTGCCCACACACAAAGGCACTGTAGGGTGCAGGGCGCGGGGGTGGGGGGGCACCCTGGGCAGCAAAAACACCTCTATAAACTGTCAAAAATGGGGCATAAGATGCCCAGGCACAGCCCTACCCCCGCCAGTATAAATATTATGAAAAGTTTCTGAGGTAAAAAGGGAAGAGCTTCTTCTTCAGGCAGCCAGCACACTACTCAGTGCCATTTTCTCTCTCCTCAGGCTACAGAGACATCGCTGGTCCTCCCTCACTTCTGACTACAAGTATCAGGGTGCAAAACAGGTGGGGATACAAGCGAATTTGGTGCTTTACAAGTATGTTTTACTATGTAAAAAGCGCTGCATGTCAGTGGGCATTCTGTGTTCACAGGCATTAGATACTGACGCTGGGGTTGTGAACTGGCTGCTCCTAAACTGTGTCCCTCTGACAGATTTTACTGTGGGTCTGTCCCCTATAAGTCCCAGTGTGTCTGTGTGTGTGTGGTACACGTGTGTAAGACATGTCAGAGGCAGGGGAGTTCCTCCCCGGAGGAAACCATTTTAGGGACACAGAAGTGTAATGTGGTGGCACTGCTGGCACACCAAGAGCCTGCATGGGTGAAAAAAATATGTGATAGTATGCATCATATCAATAGGAGATTAGATAAGTCTGAATCTCATGCTGAGTGCTGGAGAAAATCTGTGGAGGATGTGATTTTTCAGGGCTCTGTTCTTCCATCCGCAGGTGACCACTCTGGGTCACATAAGAGACCATTTACGAATATTGTGAATACTGATACCGACACGGACACGGATTCTTGTGTCGACGATAGTGACTCCAGAGAAATATATCATAAATTGGAAAAAATATACAATATATGATTGTGGCTATAAGGGAAGTTCTGGAAGTCACGGAAGCCACTCCTGTACCTGAAGAGAAGGCTTATTTCTATAAAGAAAAGAAATCTAAGGTCACTTTCCCTCCTTCCCACGAGCTTAATACACTCTTTGAAGGAATGTGGGTGAATCCCGAAAATTAATTTCGTATACCCAATAGAATTCAGATAGCTTATCCTTTCCCGGTGGAGGACAGGAAAAAATGGGAGTCACCCCCTGTGTTAGACAGTGCACTGTCCAGGTTGACAAAGAAGGTAATTCTCCCTGCACCTGGCACGGCTTCACTAAAAGAGCCGGCAGACCAAATGATGGAAACTACATTGAAATCCATTTATGTTGCCAATGGTACGCTGCTCAGGCCCACAATTGCTTGTGCGTGGGTGAGTCACGCTATTGAAAAATGATCAGAAAGCATGTCATCAGAAATTGACACGATTGATAAAGATGAGATACTCCTTAAGTTAGTGAATATCAAAGACGCTGCCGCATACATGCTAGAAGCGATGAAAGATATTGGAATCTTGAGTTTAAAAGCCGCTACCATGGCAGTATCGGCTCGGCGGGCATTGTGGATTCGCTAGTGGAACGCGGATGCAGATTCCAAAAGAAATATGGAGGCTCTCCCATATAAAGGTGAGTATCACTGACCTGGTTTGGAAGTGTTGTGGACTCGGGGTTTCTTCCGGTGACCGGGAAGAGGAACCGCTACTGGGTCGCAGTAGAGATGGCCGGATGTAGGTCTTCCTCATACAGGATTAGGACGGTAGGCAGGAGGCACGGGTGAATGCTTGAAGGTCTCCTGAAAGACAAGACTTGTAAAGGTGCTGATGAATTGGTGGAGAATACCAAAAGCTTACTGTGAGCGATGTTGGGGTGCTGGAGGCACTGAGGTGCTAGAGGCACTGAAATGCTAGAGTTACTGAGGTGTTTGAAGGCGCTGAGGTGCTTAGAGACGTTGAGATGCTTGGAGGCACAGTGGTGCTGGAGGCACGAAGGTGCTGGAGGCACAGAGGTGCTGGAGGCACAGAGGTGCTGGAGGCACAGAGGTGCTGAGTGCTGAGGCACGGAGGTGCTGAGGCATGGGGGTGCTGAGTGCTGAGGCACAGAGGTGCTGAGTGCTGAGGTACGGAGGTGCTGAGGCACGGAGGTACTGAGTGCTGAGGCACGGAGACACTGGAGGCATGGAGGTGCTGAGTGCTGGGGCACGGAGGTGCTGAGGCACGGAGATGCTGAGGCACGGAGATGCTGAGGCACGGAGACACTGGAGGCACGGAGATGCTGAGGCACGGAGGTGCTGGGAAGCACAGAGATGCTGAGGCACGGAGGTGCTGGGAAGCACTGAGATGCTGAGGCACGGAGGTGCTGGGAAGCACGGAGATGCTGAGGCACGGAGGTGCTGGGAAGCACGGAGATGCTGAGGCACGGAGGTGCTGGGAAGCATGGAGATGCTGAGGCACGGAGGTGCTGGGAAGCACGGAGAAATGGGAGCTCTGGAGATCACCACCACAGTCGCAGCAACGATGATACTCAGGCGCCGGAGCATTGCCCGGCATCTGAATATGAACTTCCCGCCAGGGCCTGATTGGTGGAGGTACCGATGACGTCACCCGCACCTCCCGTGGACGTCGAGCGCACACGCTGGCCAGACGGAGCGCTGGACGCCAGGAACCGCCAGCGAGGACGGCCGCACGGAGACCCAGCGCGCCCGGAGGGGTAAGTATGGAGACCGCGGCGGCGCTGTGACAGTACCCCCTCCTCTAGGAGTGGCCCCTGGACACTTTCCTGGTTTCGTAGGGTGTCTAGAATGGAAAATCCGGATTAGTCGAGGAGCCGAGACCTCAGAAGCCTTTATCCAACTTCTCTCCTCAGGACCATATCCTTTCCATTCCACCAGATATTGCAGATTCTTGTGAAGTTAACGAGAGTCTAGAATAGTTTTGATCTCGAAGTCTGTTCCTGTTTCAGTCTGCACTGAGGTGGGGCTAGAGGTCTTTGAATGAAAACGATTAAGGACGAGAGGATGAAGAAGAAAAACATGGAAGGCATTTGGTATACGTAGGTGAGAAGGTAAACCCAGCTTACAGACCACAGGATTTAGGACTTGTAGCACATGGTAAGGACCGATGAATCTTGGAGCAAACTTCATGGTGGGCACCTTCAACCGGAGATTACGTGTGGACAGCCATACCCTGTCACCAACCTTGTATTGAGGAGCGGCTCGCCGTTTCTTATCTGCGAAGAACTTGTACCGGACTGAAACCTTCTTAAGATTAGCATGAATCTTACTCCAAATTTGTCCAAAGTGTTGTAGAGTGGACGTTACAGCTGGAACCTCTTCTATCGGAAGGCTTGGTAATTCCGGAACACGTGGATGGAACCCGTAGTTGACGAAGAATGGAGATTCACCAGTGGAAGAATGAAACGAATGGTTGTGGGCAAACTCTGCCCAAGGTAACAACTCCACCCAGTTGTCCTGTGAAGGGGAGAGATAAAGACGAAGGAAAGTCTTTAGATCTTGATTGACTCGTTCCGTTTGTCCATTCGTTTGGGGATGATAAGCGGAGGAACACTTAAGTTTAATCTGTAAAGTTGAGCAGAGGGCTTTCCAAAACCTTGCGGTGAACTGTACCCCACGATCAGAGACTATTTCCTGTGGCAACCCATGCAACCGAAAATGTTCTTGGATGAATAGTAGAGCTAGTTTCGGAGCTGTCGGTAGACCAGTCAATGGAACGAAGTGTGCCATCTTCGAAAAACGGTCAACGATCACCCAGATGGTGTTGCAACCCTTGGAACAGGGCAAGTCAGTGATGAAGTCCATGGAAATGTGAGTCCAGGGTCTCACAGGAATAGGCAAAGGACGAAGCAACCCAGCAGGAGGCAGGCGAGGAGATTTATGTTGTATACACTGTGGACAAGAATGAACGTAATCCTGTACATCCTTCCTCATGGTGTTCCACCAGTAAGACCTTTGCAGAAACTTGTACATCTTCTGGGCACCGGGATGACCGGAAAACTTGGAGTTATGGGCCCACTGTAATATTCTTGGCCGGAATCTAGCAAGTACGGACATTCTTCCAGGAGGAGGAGCTGGAGTAGTTAAAGCAGCGGAGACAGAAACTGGATTTAGAATTAAACTCCGTTCAAAAGATTCATCCTCGTCTGTGGAAACTTGTGAACGGGACAGCGCATCCGCTTTAATATTGGGAGTCCCGGCCCGGTACTTGATAACAAAAGAAAATCGAGTAAAGAAAAGTGCCCATCTCGCTGGGCGAGGATTCAAGCATTGTGCGGATTTGATGTACAACAAATATTTGTGATCCGTGTAAATGGTAAACACATGTTTAGCCCCTTCTAAGAGGTATCTCCACTCTTCCAAGGCGGATTTAATTGCCAAAAGTTCCTGGTCTCCAATAGTGTAATTTCGTTCGGCCGGAGAGAATTTACGAGAGTGGAAGCCACACGGATGTAATTTCTTATCAGAGGAGTACTGAGAGAGAACGGCCCCAACCCCAACTGAAGATGCGTCAACCTCTAGGAAGAAAGGTTCATCGAAATTTGGTTGTTGGAGAACAGGAGCAGACATGAAAGCTAACTTCAAGTGGGAAAAGGCCTCAATGGCTTCAGGAGGCCACAAACTCGGATTAGAGCCCTTTCTCGTCAAGGCAGTAATGGGCGCAACAATGGTGGAGAAACCTCTAACGAATTTCCTGTAGTAATTCGCAAAGCCCAGGAATCTTTGTATTGCTTTTAAAGAGAGAGGCTGAGTCCAGTCACGAATGGAAGAGAGCTTTTCCGGATCCATGCGAAGCTCCGTCCCCGAGATGATATAACCGAGGAACGGAATTGATGTTACTTCAAAGGTACATTTGGAAAGCTTAGCATAGAGATGATTCTCTCGTAAACGGTGGAGCACTTCTTTGACTTGAGTCCTGTGTTCAACAATATTTTTGGAAAAAATCAGTATGTCATCCAAATATACCACAACACTCTGATATAACATGTCTCGGAAGATTTCGTTGACGAATCCCTGGAAAACAGCAGGAGCATTACTAAGACCGAACGGCATCACCAGGTATTCGTAATGCCCATCCCGGGTATTGAAGGCAGTCTTCCATTCATCCCCTTCTCGGATGCGTATAAGATTATAAGCTCCCCTCAAGTCAAGTTTGGAGAAAACGCGGGCGCCACAAACCCTATCAAATAACTCTGTGATTAGTGGCAAGGGGTATTTATTCTTGATAGTGATATCGTTTAAGCCGCGGTAGTCGATACATGGTCTCAACCCCCCGTCCTTCTTCTTCACGAAAAAGAAGCCCGCTCCAGCAGGGGAGGAAGAGGAGCGAATAAATCCCTTGAGCAGATTAGACTTAATATATTCCGACATAGCTTGAGTCTCGGGAAGAGACAGGGGATATGTGCGACCACGAGGTGGCGTCTTCCCTGGGACAAGGTCATTAGGCCAGTCCCAAGGCCTATGAGGTGGTAACAGATCAGCTGCTTGTTCCGAAAACACATCCTTGTACCCTTGATACGCCTCCGGAATATGCTCTTCATCCGTCTTAGAAGAGACACGGAGCGGACAAACGGGAGTGAGACAGTTAGCGTGACAAAAGGAACTCCAAGACAGAATTTGAGAAGACTTCCAGTCAATGTGGGGATTATGAATTTTCAGCCAAGGCATTCCAAGGAACAGATCGTGATGCATTTCTGGAATCACCAAGAGTTCCAGACTTTCTTGATGTAGAGCCCCGACCTGCAGCTTAACTGGCTCTGTGCGCCACATTATGAGACCCTTGGAAATTCTAGTACCGTTGATAGCCGTCAATGAAATAGGCCGCTCGATAGGCGGTAACTTTAAATCCATGCTTTGGACACAGGAGGAAGAAACGAAGTTCCCCGCAGCTCCGGAATCCAACAGGGCTTCACAAGACTTGGAGGCTGAATCGGTGACTAAAGTTACAGGAAGCAAACAGTCCAAAATTGGAGAAGATTTTGTCGTAACCCCCAGCTTGACTCCTCCGGAACAAGCTAGGCCTGCCCGTTTCCCGGACGGGATTTACAAAACTTGAGGAAATGATCTGCGGCTCCACAGTAAAGGCAAAGTTTACCCTCACGACGACGCTGTCGTTCTTCCGGAGACAGTCGGGATCGGTTAATTTGCATGGGCTCGTCCGAGCTAGGCATAGCCACCGGTCTAGGAGTAGGATTCCGGAACCTGGAACGATCTGAACGGCTACGTTCTCTTCCACGCTCCTGCATCCGAAGATCCACCTTGACGCAAAGGGAAATCAACTCTTCTAATGGATCCGGCAGATCCCTTGTGACCAACTCATCTTTCAGCCGGTCGGAGAGACCGTTCCAGAAGGCAGCTCTCAGAGCGTCATTATTCCAGCGCAATTCAGAGGCAATGGTCTGGAAATGAACCACGTACTGACCCACGGAACGGGAGCCCTGACGAACACGGAGCAAGTCGGAAGAAGCAGTGGTCATCCTGCCGGGCTCGTCGAAGATTCTTCGAAAGGACGTGATGAAGTTGGTGTAGTTGGAAACCACGGGATCAGATCGTTCCCACAACGGAGACACCCAATCCAACGCTGACCCTTCAAGCAGGGAAATGATATACGCTACCTTAGAGCGATCCGTAGGGAAGTTATGAGAGAGCAGCTCGAAGTGCACCTCGCACTGATTTAAAAAACCACGGCAATTCTTTGGGTTCCCATTATAGCGGGAAGGAGTAGGAAGCTGAAGACGTGACCTGGTACCGGCCGGAGGTTGGACATTACTGGAAACAGCAACTGGAGTAGTTACGGGAGCTGGAGCCGGAATTGCGGAGGCTAAGGATGCTTGGATTTGATCCAATCGGCCGGACAATTCCTGGAGATATTGCATCACCTGATCCTGTGTCGCCTCTTGAGACTGAACTCGGGAAGCCAAACTTTGGATGGCGCTTGACTCTGTGTTCCGATTCCCCGGGTCCATGTGGCCTGAGTATACTATCACTGACCTGGTTTGGAAGTGTTGTGGACTTGGGGTTTCTTCCGGTGACCGGGAAGAGGAACCGCTACTGGGTCGCAGTAGAGATGGCCGGATGTAGGTCTTCCTCATACAGGATTAGGACGGTAGGCAGGAGGCACGGGTGAATGCTTGAAGGTCTCCTGAAAGACAAGACTTGTAAAGGTGCTGATGAATTTGTGGAGAGTACCAAAAGCTTACTGTGAACGATGTTGGGGTGCTGGAGGCACTGAGGTGCTAGAGGCACCGAAATGAGAGTTACTGAGGTGTTTGAAGGCGCTGAGGCGCTCAGAGACGTTGAGATGCTTGGAGGCACAGTGGTGCTGGAGGCACGGAGGTGCTGGAGGCACAGAGGTGCTAGAGGCACAGAGGTGCCGAGTGCTGAGGCACGGAGGTGCTGAGGCACTGGGGTGCTGAGGCACGGAGGTGCTGAGTGCTGAGGTACGGAGGTGCTGAGGCATGGAGGTGCTGAGTGCTGAGGCACAGAGGTGCTGAGGCACGGAGACACTGGAGGCACGGAGGTGCTGAGTGCTGGGGCACGGAGGTGCTGAGGCACGGAGATGCTGAGGCACGGAGACACTGGAGGCACGGAGACGCTGAGGCACGGAGGTGCTGGGAAGCACAGAGATGCTGAGGCACGGAGGTGCTGGGAAGCACTGAGATGCTGAGGCACGGAGGTGCTGGGAAGCACGGAGATGCTGAGGCACGGAGGTGCTGGGAAGCACAGAGATGCTGAGGCATGGAGGTGCTGGGAAGCATGGAGATGCTGAGGCATGGAGGTGCTGGGAAGCACAGAGAAACGGGAGCTCTGGAGATCGCCACCACAGTCGCAGCAACGATGATACTCAGGCGCCGGAGCATTGCCCGGCGTCTGAATTTGAACTTCCCGCCAGAGCCTGATTGGTGGAGGTACTGATGACGTCACCCGCACCTCCCGTGGACGTCGAGCGCACACGCTGGCCGGACAGAGCGCTGGACGCTGGGAACCGCCAGCGAGGACGGCCGCACGGAGACCCAGCGCGCCCAGAGGGGTAAGTATGGAGACCGCGGCGGCGCTGTGACAGCGAGGCCTTATTTGGCGATGGACTGGATGTGTTAGTCTCAGCGGCTACCGCAGGTAAGTCAACATTTTTGCCCTTTGCGCCTGCACCGGCAAAAAAGACATCACCCGCACATGCAGTCCTTTCGGCCCAATAAATACAAAAAATCGAGAAGTTCCCCCTTCTTTGCGGGTAGGGGAAGGGGAAAGGGAAAGAAGTCCACAGCAGCTTCAGGTTCCCAGGAGCAGAAGTCTACCCCTACTTCTGCCAAATCTTCAGCATGACGCTGGGGCTCCTTTGCGGGAGGCCGCTCGGGTGGGGGCACGTCTCAAACTGTTCAGCCAAGGTTGGATTCTGTCTGGCCTGGATTCCTGGGTGTTGCAAATAGTGTCCCAGGGTTACAAGCTGGAGTTTCAAGACGTTCCCCCATGCCGATTTTTCAAATCGACCTTGCCAGCTTCTCTTCCAGAAATGGAAGCAGTAACAGCGGCAATCCAAAAATTATGTCAGGATCAGGTCATAGTCCTGGTACCTTTGTCACAACAAGGGGAGGGGTTTTATTCAGGCCTTTTTGTAGTTCCGAAGCCGGACGGCTCGGTCAGACCGATCATAAACCTGAAAAATCTGAATCTCTACTTGAAACGATTCAAGTTCAAAATGGAATCACTGAGGGCAGTGATTTTCAGTCTGGAGGAGGGGGACTACATGGTGTCTGTAGACATAAAAGATGCTTACCTGCATGTTCCCATTTATCCTCCTCACCAGGCTAATCTGAGATTCGCGGTTCAGGATTGCCATTACCAATTCCAGACGTTACCTTTCGGTCTCTCCACGGCGCCGAGGGTATTCACCAAGGTGATGGCGGAGATGATGGTTCTCCTGCGTCAAAGAGTCAATATATTTCCTTATCCAGACGATCTCCTGATAAAGGTGAGATCCAGGGAGCAGTTGTTACAAAACATCACACTCTCCCTGTCAATACTCCAACAACACGGTTGGATCATAAATTATCCAAAGTCACAGTTGGAACCGACGACAAGATTGTCTTTTCTCGGGATGATTCTGGACACAGAAGTTCAGAGAGTATTTCTTCCAGTGGAAAAGGCTCTGGAAATCCAGAAAATGGTAAAACAGATATTGAAACCATCGAGTGTGTCGATCCATCAGTGCATTCGGTTGTTGGAGAAGATGGTGGCGGCCTACGAGGCCATACAATTTGCCAGGTTCCATGCCAGGGTATTCCAGTGGGACCTCTTGGACAAGTGGTCGGGATCCCACCTACACTTGCACCGGAAGATAATCCTGTCATCAAAAGCCAGGATTTCGCTCCTGTAGTGGCTAGACAGTTCTCACCTACTAGAGGGACGCAGGTTCGAGATTCAGGACTGGGTCCTGGTAACCACGGATGCAAGTCTCCAAGGCTGGGGTGCTGTCACTCAGGGGGAAAGCTTCCAAGGAAAATGGTCAAGTCAGGAAGCCTGCCTTCACATAAACGTGCTGGAATTGAGAGCCATTTACAACGGCCTTCAACAAGCGGTACATCTTCTTCAAGATCATTCCGTGCAGATCCAGTCGGACAATGTAACAGCAGTCACATACATAAACAGGCAGAGCGGAACGAAAAGCAGAGTGGCAATGGCAGAGGTGACAAAGATCCTCTTCTGGGCAGAAAGACATGTAAATGCTCTGTCGGCAATTTTCATTCCGGGAGTAAACAACCGGGAAGCAGACTTCCTCAGCAGACACGATCTCCATCCAGGAGAGTGGGGCCTCCACCAAGAAGTCTTTGCAGAGGTGACAAGTCTTTGGGGAGTTCCTCAAGTAGACATGATGGCATCTTGTCTCAACAAAAAGCTTCAGAAATATTGTTCCAGGTCGAGAGACCCTCAAGCAATAGCAGTGGATGCGCTAGTGGCCCAGTGGATGTTCTGGTCGGTGTATGTCTTCCCTCCACTTCCGCTGATCCCAAAGGTGCTCAGGATCATAAGGAGAACAAGAGTTCGAGCAATCTTAATTGCCCCAGACTGGCCAAGGAGGGCTTGGTACCCAGATCTTCAGGAGTTGCTCATAGAAGATCCTCGGCCACTTCCTCTTCGCTGCAGCAGGGGCCGTGTGTGTATCAAGACTTACCGCGGCTACGTTTGACGGCATGGCTGTTGAGCGCTGGATCCTAGCCCATAAGGGTATTCCCAAGGAAGTCATCCCCACCCTTATTCAGGCCACGAAAGGAGTAATGTTGAAACATTACCACCGTATTTGGAGAAAATATGTGTCCTGGTGTGAATCCATGAAGGCTCCTACGGAAGAGTTTCAGTTGGGACGTTTTCTCCATTTTCTGCAGGCTGGTGTGGAGACGGGCCTCCGATTGGGGTCAATCAAGGTCCAGATTTCGGCCTTGTCAGTGTTCTTCCTAAAACAATTGGCCTCTCTTCCAGAGGTTCAGACCTTCGTGAAAGGGGTTCTGCACATCCAGCCTCCAGTGGCACCATGGGACCTTAATGTGGTGTTGCAGTTCCTTCAATCAGATTGGTTGGAGCCTCTACAAGAGATAGAGTTGAAGTTTCTCACTTAGAAAGTGGTGATGCTTTTGGCATTGGCATCTGCATGGCGGCTGTCTGAGTTGGGTGCTTTGTCTCACAAGAGCCCTTACCTGATCTTCCATGAAGATAGGGCAGAGTTGAGAACTCGTCAACATTTTCTTCCAAAGGTGGTTTCATCTTTCCACATAAACCAACCTATTGGGGTGCCAGTAGTTACTGACACGTTCATTGAGTCAAAGTCTCTAGATGTGGTTAGAGCTTTGAAGATTTATGTAGCTAGAACAGCTTGAATACAGAAAACAGTGTCTTTGTTTGTCCTGTATGCTCCCAACAAGATTGGCTGTCCTGCTTCCAAGCAGACTATTGCGCGTTAGATCAGAAGTACGATTCAGCACGCTCATACTACGGCTGGATTGCCGTTACCAACATCGGTGAAGGCCCATTCCACTAGGAAGGTGGGCTCATCCTGGGCGGCTGCCCAGCGGGTCTCGGCATTGCAACTTTGCCGAGCAGCTACTTGGTCGGGGTCAAACACATTTGCAAAATTCTACAAGTTTGACACCTTGGCCGATGAAGACCTCAAGTTCGGTCAATCTGTGCTGCAGGATCATCCGCACTCTCCCGCCCGTACTGGAGCTTTGGTATAAACCCCATGGTCATGAAGTAGACCCCAGCATCCTCTGGGACATATGAGAAACAGGATTTTGATACCTACCGGTAAATCCTTTTCTCCTAGTCCGTAGAGGATGCTGGGCGCCCGTCCCATTGCGTACTTTACCTGCAGTTTTGTTTATTAGAGTTACACATGTTGTGTTTTATTAGTTTCAGCATGTTTGCTGTAATTGGTTCATGCCTGTTGGCGTGTGTTATGTTGAATGCCATGTTGTGCAGCATGGTTGAGGTGTGAGCTGGTATGTATCTCACCATTAGTTTAAAGTAAATCCTTTCCTCAAAATGTCTGTCTCCCTGGGCACAGTTCCTATAACTGAGGTCTGGAGGAGGGCCATAGAGGGAGGAGCCAGTTCACACCCATTGAAAAGTCTTAGGAGTGCCCATGGCTCCTGCGGAACCGTCTATACCCCATGGTCATGAAGTGGATCCCAGCATCCTCTACGGACTAGGAGAAAAGAATTTACCGGTAGGTATCAAAATCCTGTTTTTACACAACAACCATTCCTCTGGCATTTGTCCAACAAGTTTTTTTTGAAGACAGGGATGATTTGCTGAGTATGTAGGCATCATGGGCTGAATCAGGAGAGCCAGTTACTTTACTCGTGTTTTTAAATGTCTAGATATTTTTCTTCCAAATTGCCCAATATTGTGCTCTGGTGCTATCCACTGCACAATAATAAAATAAGTTTGATGTCTATAAGTAACATAGTAACATAGTTAATGAGGTTGAAAAGAGGCAAAATGCCCATCGGGTTCAACCTGCACTCTGTATCAAGCTGTGCACACTACAGTGCACCATCTGAAGTAATGGTTTCGTACCAGTTGACAACTATATTTCGTACCACTACCAGTTACTTAATGTCAGTGTATTAAATGCTATAGCCTCGGATACTTTTTTCAGCTAGAAAACTGTCCAAACCATTTTTAAATGCTTTTACAGAGTCCGTCATTATTGCCTTCTCCGCAGAGAGTTCCAATCCTTATTGCTGTTATGGCAAAGAACCCTTTCCTATGTTTTGTACAGAATTTCTCTCCTCTAGCTTCAGTGAGTGCCCACGTGTCCTATACAGAGTTCTATTAATAAACAAATCCCCTGCTAACTCTTTATATTGACCTTTTACATAGTTGAAGATATTAATAGTGTCTACTCTTAGTCTCCTCTTTTCAAGGGAATACATATTTAACCTACTAAGCCTTTCCTCATACTCCAGTGGCTTTAACCCTTTAATCAGTTTAGTAGCTCGCCTTTGAACTCTTTCGAGCTCCCCAATATCTTTTTAATAATATGGTGTCCAAAACTGTACACAATATTCCAGGTGCGGTCGTACCAATGATTTGTACAGAGGCAGGATAACATCCTTGTCCCTTGTCTTAATACCCCGTTTCATGCACGCAAGGACTTTACTTGCCTTCTTTGCTGCGTTTTGACATTGTGTATTAAGTATAAGTATAAATATGTGCTCTATTCAACTCATTAAGCTGCTGATGGTGCTCTGATTGTTCCTCCAGGGTTATCTCAGTCAGGCGGTGAATTGCATTGTGTAGGTAGGGGCACAACATACCATAACCTTGGGCATCCCTTATTGCTACTTCCACACTGCCCTATATGTTTTGGGGTACTTAAAAAATCATCACTATCAATTTCCTATAATTAGGATGTGTTTAGAAGCCAAAATCAAATGTCTAAGATTATTCTAAACATTTGGGAATTTGAGGTTTGATTTGGAGTTCAATTTAGAGTTTAAATTAAAATTGAACTTTAGTAAATTAGGGGATTTCATGTTGGTCTATGGGAAAACATCAGTGTTTTTCAGAAATTAGATTTCTATTGCCATATGAGTTGAATCTGCCTTTAGAATCGATTTGACATTCGATTTGGGCTGTAGTAAATCTGCTCAACCCAAATCGAATGGAAATCAAATTGAAACAGAATACCAAATCTCTTGAATCACCAAAATCAAACTTTAGTAAAATTTGCCCCTGTAGTCTCTTCTTCACACTCCACACAGTTAGGGCCATGGTGGGAATCGAACCCATGACTTCAGTGCTGTGAGGTAGTAATGCTACTGATTATACCATCCATTCTTTTCACTGTTTAGAGGGTTCACTTATTATTCCTGATTCCGGTACTCTATTTAACTATAATCTCAATTATTAAAACTTCAAACTGATACTTTTGTTCACTTAGAGTGTGTTGTGTGCCAGTCCCCCAAACCACAAGATACTTGTCCTACACACTATTGGTGTAACCTAGATTATTGGTGTAACCTAGATTATACGTTACTCACATTTAGTCAGGATGTGACACTTCACAAACTTATTCTCTCTTACCCAGATCCATTCCTGGGGTCCCTAATCAGCTCCCAAAATAACAGTCCTAGAAATGGAGCTTGGATAGACAACTGCACCCAGCTAAATGTTATATGCAATGGTGGCCGAGTGCTACAATATGAGGTAAAGTATAAAAAAACAAATGCAGAGCCTGAAATAGAAAAGCAAAGGGTGAAGATAGAGAGTGATAAGAGATGACAGATACAGTACATGAGGATTGTGAGGAGGGAAGCCAGAGAAAGACACAGAAAGGCATAAAATAAAACCAACAACCCCCCCCCCCTTCCCCAAAAGACTGGACAATGAATACAGTAAGAGAAAAAAGGGAAATAAGTTGACTTAGAAAGAAACGACAATGGGGCTGTTTCTGAGTCACACGCAATATGGCTGTATATGCGGGCAGCTAGGGAAACCTGATTACCTTATGATAAAGCGAGTTACTCTAGTGCTAATACAATCCTGCCTGCAGACCTAATATAGGTCTGCAGGTAGGAAGCCGCATCACTCATTGATTTTACACCAGCCACAGCAACAATATGTCATTAGTATTGTCATTTCTAGGTTCAAGACATTCACTAGAAACAGGTTTTCTTCCCCATATGTACAAATCTCACAGAGCTTTAGACAAATGCCCATGACAATCCCATGACACTCTCATGAGACAGAGTAGTTCTGTGTGTTTGCACTGAAGCCACTAATTTCCTGCCCTGAAAGCCCAATTTAATGGACAGACAGATCCAGCCAATTTCCATCCAACTCAGAATAGGATGGACACACAGTATGCAAAAATGCATAAATTTGCAACTACACGTGCACTGTTTGCAAAAACTCCCCTTTTGTGACCGTCAAAATCAGGCCCAATATTAGGCACATACAGTAAAGGGGGTCTATTCATGAAGCAGTGAAAAGAGTATACCCCAAGGAAAGGCAAACTACACAACACCTTATAGTGTAGCTTTCTCACAAACATTTTTTCAGACAAAAAAGTCCTAAGGATAACAGGGTATGCAATCACTAATACCCCTTTCAGACCGCATATCATGGTTTGCACCCGGGAGCCATACATGGTGGCTTTCCGGGTGCGACCTGCTGAAGCTCCTTTCACACTGGCGTCCCTAGCCTGGCATATTGCCGGGTTGGGGACGTCAGCTGTGATACATGCAGAGGCAGCGATAGGATGATTTCTAAGTGCTGCCAGTCCATACAGTATGAATGGGAAATGGGTCGCATCGACCTGGCAACCCATTCATACCTCGCAGCGACCTGGTTTGAAGCCATATTCCACCCTGGTAACTACCAAGGTTAAAATATTGGGATATTTCCCCTGGGCTGTTTCAGACCGCACAGCAAACCTGGGTTACTGCGCGCTCATGTGCGATAACCCGGGTTACAAACTGGCAGTCTGAAAGGGGTATAAGTCTGTATTCACTATGTCGACATTCATACTGTCGACACCAGAATGTTGAATGTTATGATGTTTGCATGGTTAAAATGTTGACTTCTGGGGGCGTGGCTTAGCCGGCATCAGGGGAAGACGTGTTCCCTCAGAGCTCCTGCCTGTAATATCCCCTATACACAGCCTTCACCCCAGTTTAGTGGCCCACCGACAGCGTCACGGTCCCCTGGGCCCGCTGAGTCACCCTGTATCTGTAGGTCGGCACTGCGGAATCGGGGGGGCCCTGCTTTGCCCCCTGCGGATTGTGGCCTACCTGCAGCATAGAAGCCGGGACCTCGATTTGGGACGGAGGCCGCCGAGGACGCTCACTGCCGTGCTCGACTTGGCCTGCACCACGGATCCCCCTTCCTTCTGGGTCCCGCTCTCCATCATCGGATCCCTCGTCCTGCTTACCCCACCACCCTGCTGGCGGCCGGAGGCTGGAGGACTCGCTAGAGGACAAGGTTAGAGCGCTTCTTACCGGCGAGACATCTTGCGGTTGGCGGCGCTTGATTCCTGAGACCTGCTCCGCCCGCACCGCGACTTTTCTGTACACCCGGGAACTGGCTCCCATCTCCTACACCCTCATTCAGCGGACTCCCCTGCACAGCTGGTGGCCAGAGGCTGGGGGACTCGCGGGAGACACTGGCGGATGGCGGCCCTCTTGTGGTTGGCGCTGCACTCGCCCTGCTCCATGGCCGTGAGGAGGCTGAGGTGCCGCGGTCCCTGGCGGATCTGTAGCCGGTGCCCTCCGCTGCCTTGCCCTCTGCCCCTGCCTACCTACTGGCATCCCTCTGATGTGCTGAAAACTGTAGCTTTTAAATGTGCTGCTCTCCCACCCACATATACCATCCATTGCAGACCTGGCTGGCTGCTGTATTGGAGCTGTGCAATACTGCCACCCCTGCTCCTTTCATTACCAATATCCACGCACAGCGTCCCTTATATTTTTCCTCAGGAGTTCTTGAGCAGCACCAGAGCCTAGAATTGTCTTCTATTCATCTACTGTCCATCCTGTACGATGTCAAGCCGCCATCCCGTGGCCGAACATAATTACTGTCCTTTCTTTGCAAGTTTACTTTCGCACTGATGCCCGGCTAGCCACTGTAATTCTGGGGGGAATGTGCCGGTGTTGGCCCTGACGGAATGCTGTTCTAATCACACAACGAAATTACCAACGCTCCATTGATGTGACCAAGGTGAATCATGGTGAGAGGTTAGAGAGGATCGCAAGGGAGAGGGAGAAAGTCGCAAAAGGTCACCCTGACACGTGCAATGGATACTCCGACTTCAGCCGATATGAGGCAATTTCTCCTTCCCCAGGGCTCCACTCCCACGGAAGATATTTCTTTGCCTTCAACCCCCCATCTTTCGCCTGTCTCCGATTCTGTCTCTCAAGTGGGGTCCCATGTGGTAGACCTGCACACCACAACAGATCCAGGAAGACTTTCACAGATTTTGACTCTTCTTCAGGCCCTGCCAACGAAACAGGACTTTGAGCAATTGGAGGGTAGATTCAGAGAAACAGTCCGCTCAGAGATTGCCACTGTTCAATCCGAGATATCTCACATTGGACACCACCCGTGTTTGGAAGGTTTCTCATCGGATACGGCTGCGGCACACAATGCCCTCAGAGCCACAGTTATTACACGTCCAATCTCCAGCAGCTTCAAGACCGCGTAAATGATTTGGACAACAATGGAAGGAGAAATAATTTGAGGGTTTGGGGGGTCTTGGAGGACGTTTCACCTAACTGTCTTATTGACTTACTCACAACGGTTTTTAACGAAGTCTTGGGCCGAGATCCTGCTTCAATAATCGAATTCGATAGGGCCCATCAAGCCCTGAGACCCAGAGGTGCTCCATCTGACCGTTCTCGCGACATCATTTGCCGCTTACATTACTATACGGAAAAGGAGGTGATCCTTCGCAAAACTCGTCGCATGGATGTGATTGAGACTGCATCCCACAGAATTCAGATCTTCCAGGATTTGTCGTGGACGATCCTCCAAAAGCGCAGAGCTCTACACCCATTCACTGCAGAGCCTCGGAAGTTGGGAATTAAATATAGATGGAGCTTTCCTTTTGGCCTGCAGGTATCACAGAATGGGAAGTTGCACTTCCTTGACCCCACCGATTTACCCCTTTTCTGCCAAGAGCTTGGAGTACCTCTGGTCACTCTCCCGGACTGGCAGGATCCCCTGACCCATTGTATTCCACTGGAACTCTCTCACCCTGATAGTGACTGGCACCTCGTCCACTGTAACCCGAAACCACCTAGGGAGCAACACTCCCCCACGCAGACGGCGAAGACTTGAGGGTCCCCTGCTGGTTTGGAACATTTGCTTCTGTTTTTCCTAGTGACTTTTGCTTAATCTAAAGGTACAATGTTGGGTTGTGGGATTTCCTTGTCGCGATGTGCCTCTCCCCTTTTGGAGACATACTCGTGGCATCGAGATCGCACTTGACTTCCTGAGCGTTCACCTGACCAGTTTGAGTTGGTGGATGTTGTTTCATGCCATATGATGTTTTTAAGTTGCTCTACAGTTGTGAGGTTAAATTGTTATTCGAATTTCTGACTGATAAATTGACGTTCCTGTTGGGGCCGGGATCGGCGCTGACCCCCAGTTTACCCCTACACCACCCGAGTATTGTTGGCCTCCGACGTGGTTGTCGCGTCCGAGCTCCCAAGAGGCGGTAGTGTGTTCTACTTCTAAATTCATAGTTGGAATTGTTTATTTTTGACTGCGCTACAATTTTTTAACTATTTTTCTAATGCATTGTTTGATTCTATTTCTCTCTTTTTCTCTTTCTCCCTCCACCCCTTTGTGTGTGGTTTTCTGTTTTGAGAGTTGTTCTGCCCTCCTCATCGGACTATATCGCCCCTCACTCCATGGACAATGGCTGTTGACCCCAAAGCTACAGCCATAAAATTTGTCTCCCTCAATGTGAAGGGCCTCAACTTCCCGGAGAAATGCTCGAGGGTCCTTAGGGACCTTTTTGCCTTCAGGGCTGATGTTGCATTTTTACAGGAAAAGCACTTCAAAACTGGGGTAGCACCAGTTCTTAAAGACCGTAACTACCCACACTCTTTTTATAATAACAACAGTAAAGGTAGGGTGTTGCTATAATGCTGTCCAAACGCTTACCATTTCAAGAGGTGACGTCCATGTCTCTTGTGGAGGGCAGGGCTCTCCTGGTAAAGTGTAAATTGTTTGATCAGGTGTACACCTTTATAAACATAAATGCTCCTAATCACTCACAACCTAGTTTCTTAGCGAGAGTTCTTAATCGTATTGCCTCCTTGATAGAAGGCATCACAGTTATAGGGGGGACATGAATTGGTCTCTTCAGCCGGAGGTGGACATTTCTGGGACACCAGCTAGGCCCTCACTAGCCATAAATCATAGGGTATGTCGTTCTCTCCATGACCACCAGCTGGTTGACACGTGGAGGCTCCAACACTCTGGGGACAGGGACTATACGTTCTATTCCAGGCCACACGACACCTACTCCAGGCTGGACTATCTCTTTTTGCCCCACAGATTTCTGCACTTAGTTAGGGATACTGATATTGGCTTAATTACCTGGTCAGATCATGCTCCCGTCTTCCTGACTCTGACAGTGTACGCTAAACGAACAAAATTTAATGGATACACCAGACGTCTCCCGAGTCACGGTGTGGGAAGCTCATAAATGTGTCCTGCGGGGCAAGCTCATCCAGATAGGCTCCATGCTGAAAAAAGAAAAGCAGGGGATAAAAATGACCTTACTTCAGCGGCTAAGGGATTTGGAGACAATTCACAAGGCGGGCCCGTCCCTTCCGGTGCTGACCGAATTAAACGAGACGAGGGCAGCACTCAATGCCTTGTTATTTGATGATGTTAAGAAAGACTATAGGCTATGTAGAAATCGCTTTTTTCAATGGGGTAATAAACCGGGGAAGCTTTTAGCTAGGGCGCTCCGTGCACAGAGGGCTACTCTATTCATCCAGTCGATACAGGATGCGGCGGAATCCCGCCACACCCTCACAAAGGCTATTGCTGACGCATTCCACTCTTACTATACCAAACAATACAATCTCCATGAGTCTAGAACCCCGGGGTCACCATTGATTACCCAAGATTTGGTGGAGGAGTACCTTGGCGATGCGAAGCTCCCTCGGCTGTCAGCAGACGACAGCGCTTGGCTAGACTCCCCGTTCTCTATCTTAAAATTAGAACAAGCCCTCTGTCAGGTTCGGTCTGGTTTGTGTCCCCGGAGGGGGCGCTAGTGGGTCAGTGGAGGTAGGATGGAAGAATGAAGTGAGGAGGCAGTACTGGGTTTCTGCGCATGTGCACAATGTAGATTTATTAATAACAGAAAAGTCCAGATAATAATGCAGCAGAAAGTAAACAAACGAATGCAATGGAAATGACAATGGTAACGGCAATGGTAGTGGCAATGGAATAGTATGGTTTGAAACTGAAAGTCTATGGCAGAGTTTGTAATGCAGAAATGGAACCAGAGAAATTAAAACGTGGAGCCAGCAGAGGTGAAATGATGGTAGCAAACCTGGTAGAAATGCAGGAGACTGGATGGTAATGTTCACTGTGCTGTTGGAAGTGCACAATCAGCATGCAGGCTGAATCACAGGTGAGATGACGGAATGCACCTGGAGAGGGAGTCTCTACTGCTGTAGGCTGGAGCACACTGCAGATGTAGAAGGTGTGAAGCCAGAAAGGTATTGCTGGTGCTGGTACTTGTAGTTCCACGGAAGTAACAGGTACAGGAGAATATCCAGGAACACAGGGGATCTGGAGACTGGAACACAGGGAACCACTGGAGACTTGACACACCGAATGTAGCAGGAGAGCTGGAGTGATTGCTGGAACTTGTAGTTCCACAGAAGTAACAGGTACAGGAGAATATCCAGGAACACAGGGGATCTGCTGGAACCTGGAACGGCTGGGACCTGTTGTTCCACAGGTCTAACACACAAGAAAATCTCTGAAGACAGAGGATTGCAAACAGGAGCCACCTGTTCACGGGATGTGACGTGTTGTCCAAGGCGATGTGAATGAGCTAGGAACTGGAGTTTATACACCTTGCTCTGTGATGATAGGATGAATCTCTGTGAGAACACACCCTCCAGGATTGGGTGCCCAGATCAGCTGAGAATTAACTGGAGATGGTGATTAACCGGGAGAATGATTCTGTAGACAGTTAATGCAATGCACTGCTGGTTGCTGGCTGGGATCAGTAGTGCACCGGGAGTTAATGCTGGTTAACTAGAATCACTGTGTACTCCAGGCTGCTGGCTGAAACCAGTGATTACCAAACGATAGAGCTGGTTAGGTGGAGCACAGTGAGCTGTGGGCTGCAGGAGACTGAAGACTGGAACTGCTGGGACCTGTAGTTCCACAGGTCCAATTCACAGGGAAGTGATGCAAAGGAGAATGCGGATTCCTGACAGTACCCCCCCTTTTATGGGTGGGCACCGAACACCCACGCTGGAACTTGGAGGAACCTTGAAAAAGAACTTGGGAAAACACAAAAGCAGAGGTCCTCAAAAGTCTTCCCAACTTTCATCTTCAGAAGACAGATTTTCCTCGTCAGAACAAGTAGACCATTCAGGGTCATTTGAGACAGAATTTACTTCCTGGGAAAAGGCATAGCTAGGAAGGATAGAACCTCCCATAATGTAACTTGAGTCTTCATCAACAAACTCACTTTCAGAGTCAGAGTCCAGGTCTAGTGTGGTCATGGGAGCCTTTTGTTTAGGAACAACAGAATCTGAGACAATCTGTGGACCAGTGAATTTGAAGCTATATGAGACACCAGGACTAGGGTTTACGGCAGCATAGCCAACACTTACGTCAACAGATGGTAGACTTTGAACTGGTTCTGGAGTTCTCCAATTCCTGTAATTCTTGAAATCTCTGATACGTTGATTCAACAGAACCTGTTCGTGTTTGGAAGGAGTTGAGTCGAAAAACTGAGAATTGGAAGACTGATCAGAAGACTGAGCAGATGTTGAATCTGGGGAGTCAATACTTTCAGAAGTGTTGCTGTAGGATGGAGGCACGGAAGTATATGCAACTTTCAAATCTAAAGTCTGAGAACGTTGTCTTGACTTTGCAGCTTGGAAATTTTTAATAGCTTGGTCTAATGTATCCTGATCTTGCACAGACAGAGATGTTGGAGAGGATTTAGCAGTAGACAAACTGTTGACAAATTGGCCGGAATGCCCAGATGACTTTGACTGCATAAACTTTGGAGCAAACTCCTGTTTTACGGCTTCGCAGAAAGCGGGAAGATCACTCAGTAGCGGATCTTTACATTCAATGAGAGGATTCGCCCAGTCCAGTGCTCTACCTTTGAAGAACAGGAGGAAGTATCTGATTGCATTGGCTGGAGAAATAGTCACTGAAGGTTCAGACTCAGTAAAAGCGAGGTATTGGCTCGCCACTGCACGAAACTGAGCATAGTCACCATCAAAGTAGACTGGAGCTTTTGTATCTGGTGGACACTTGGAAGGCTGAATGTCAGTTGAAGTCTCGGAAGACAATGTAGGACACTTGAGAGTTGAGGACTGGAATAAGCATTCAGAAGCAGGAGTAGAATCAACTTGAAATGCTCGAGGGTGGAGAGAGGACGTCATCTCCTGGATTGACTGACAGGAATTCTCTGCTGAGGTTGACAGAATGCTAGAAGCTTCACCTTGGGGTGAGATGCGTAGAACCTCCATCTGGGTTGAGGCAACTGCAATATCTGCAAGAACTGTAGACTCTGGAGATAGCGACAAGAGTTGTTTACTTGAAACACCGGAGAGAACCACACCGGGTTCAGAGGAACTGGAATCGGCAGGAACCGACGAAGGTAGCTTAGCATTGGAAACAGAGCTACTCAGGCTGGCTGGAACCAGAGGAGGCTGATCTGGACAGACGGATGGGACCGGATTGGGTCCAGATAAGCTTGAACCGGCTGGAACCGGATTTGATATGAAGAGACTGGAATCGGCTGGAACCGAAGGAGTCCTCGGAGTGACGGATAGGACCGGATTTGATCCAAGGATGCTGGAATCGGCTGGAACCGAAGGAGGTAGCTCAGCATTGGAAACAGAGCTACTCGGGCTGGCTGGAACCAGAGGAGGCTGATCCGGACAGACGGATGGGACCGGATTGGGTCCGGAAGAGCTTGAAGCGGTAGGAACCGGTGGAGTCCTCGGACTGACGGATAGGACCGGATTTGCTCCGAGGATTCTGGAATCGGCTGGAACCGAAGGAGGTAGCCCATTATTGGAGCCACTCAGGCTGGCTGGAACCAGTGGAGACTTTGGGCCGACGGCTGGAACCGGGCTAGGTCCATTGACACTTGATTCTGTATAGACAGAATCCGGATGTTCTAATGATCCCTCTTGGAGTGGTACTGAGCTGGTAGCACTCTCTGAAGTTGGCAAACAAAAGTTCATGTCTGTATCTGTGACTTTAAGAATTCCTCCTGGGATCTTGGCCCTGGATTCCTCACTTGAGGCTGAAACTCTAAAGACCCCTCCTGGGGTTAATAGATCAGACACACTTCTTTGAGTTGCATGCCCGGATGCCACTTCTGGAACCTGAACATCAGATACCCCTACTGGGGTCACAACATCAGATGCCCCACCTGGGGCTGTAGTCACAGACGCCCCTTCTCGGGCTGTAGGCACGGACGCCCCTTCTCGGGCTGTGGGCACGGACGCCCCTTCTCGGGCTGTGGGCACGGATGCCCCTTCTCGGGCTGTGGGCACGGACGCCCCTTCTCGGGCTGTGGGCACGGACGCCCCTTCTCGGGCTGTGGGCACGGACGCCCCTTCTCGGGCTGTAGGCACAGACGCCCCTTCTCGGGCTGTAGGCACAGACGCCCCTTCTCGGGCTGTAGGCACAGACGCCCCTTCTCGGGCTGTAGGCACAGACGCCCCTTCTCGGGCTGTAGGCACAGATGCCCCTTCTCGGGCTGTAGGCACAGAAACTACTTTAGTTATGGGTAACATAGATAGTCTCTGTTGATTTCTGAACTTGGGATTGGGTCTATTTGTCACAGGACCCCAATCGTAGACTTTTTGGACACTCCTGTCCGGGGTAAAGGAACTTGAAACTGTAGAGGATACGTTGGAAGGTTTGCAGGTGAAAACACTGTGATGCTGGGACCTGTCACCAACTTTTGAGTTGCGGAAGGAACAGTCCTTAATAAGATGACTAGAACTCCCACAGTAAAAGCAGAGGTGAAGCTGCCTGCGATGGCGGCGTTCAGCTTCCGTGAGTTTGGAGCGCGGGTAGCTCTGGAATCTGCCCTCTCTCTGCATAGGAGGAGAGACTTGAGTTTGTAGGAAGCTTGACACGGAGGTCGCACTAGTCTCAATACATTGAGCAGGACTCTTCACTGTATTTAAAGCACCACCTAGGATTTCTGGTATGATTGGAATGATTCTTGATAGCAGACTTTGAAGTTGTTCCAATAAATAACAAAGAGTGTTTATAAGTTCAGGTTTTACAGCAGAAGACAGAGGAGTCCTGAAGCTTTCAAAGGAGGAAGTCGCTCTCTCAGGAGAATTCGCTGTGAAGGGACTGCCATAGGACTGACTTGAGCAACAGCCATCCACAGGAACGGATTGTGCAGGGAAAGTTGAAATGACTGGAGCAGGAGTGACTTTAACAGGAACTGGAGAAACAACAGAACTTGGAAGGGATTGTTGCAAAGTATCCAAACGGATAGACATTCCCTGTAGGAACTGGAACATCTGCTGCTGCGCAGCCTCTTGACCATCCAAACGGGAGACCAGATTTTGTAAGGCCCCTGACCCCACATTCTGACCACCATCCGAGTCCATGGGCCTTGGACAAACTGTCAGGTTCGGTCTGGTTTGTGTCCCCGGAGGGGGCGCTAGTGGGTCAGTGGAGGTAGGATGGAAGAATGAAGTGAGGAGGCAGTACTGGGTTTCTGCGCATGTGCACAATGTAGATTTATTAATAACAGAAAAGTCCAGATAATAATGCAGCAGAAAGTAAACAAACGAATGCAATGGAAATGACAATGGTAACGGCAATGGTAGTGGCAATGGAATAGTATGGTTTGAAACTGAAAGTCTATGGCAGAGTTTGTAATGCAGAAATGGAACCAGAGAAATTAAAACGTGGAGCCAGCAGAGGTGAAATGATGGTAGCAAACCTGGTAGAAATGCAGGAGACTGGATGGTAATGTTCACTGTGCTGTTGGAAGTGCACAATCAGCATGCAGGCTGAATCACAGGTGAGATGACGGAATGCACCTGGAGAGGGAGTCTCTACTGCTGTAGGCTGGAGCACACTGCAGATGTAGAAGGTGTGAAGCCAGAAAGGTATTGCTGGTGCTGGTACTTGTAGTTCCACGGAAGTAACAGGTACAGGAGAATATCCAGGAACACAGGGGATCTGGAGACTGGAACACAGGGAACCACTGGAGACTTGACACACCGAATGTAGCAGGAGAGCTGGAGTGATTGCTGGAACTTGTAGTTCCACAGAAGTAACAGGTACAGGAGAATATCCAGGAACACAGGGGATCTGCTGGAACCTGGAACGGCTGGGACCTGTTGTTCCACAGGTCTAACACACAAGAAAATCTCTGAAGACAGAGGATTGCAAACAGGAGCCACCTGTTCACGGGATGTGACGTGTTGTCCAAGGCGATGTGAATGAGCTAGGAACTGGAGTTTATACACCTTGCTCTGTGATGATAGGATGAATCTCTGTGAGAACACACCCTCCAGGATTGGGTGCCCAGATCAGCTGAGAATTAACTGGAGATGGTGATTAACCGGGAGAATGATTCTGTAGACAGTTAATGCAATGCACTGCTGGTTGCTGGCTGGGATCAGTAGTGCACCGGGAGTTAATGCTGGTTAACTAGAATCACTGTGTACTCCAGGCTGCTGGCTGAAACCAGTGATTACCAAACGATAGAGCTGGTTAGGTGGAGCACAGTGAGCTGTGGGCTGCAGGAGACTGAAGACTGGAACTGCTGGGACCTGTAGTTCCACAGGTCCAATTCACAGGGAAGTGATGCAAAGGAGAATGCGGATTCCTGACACCCTCAATGAAACTCCTTCTGGGAAGAGTCCGAGTCCCGATGGATATACCATCTCTTATTATAAACTTTTTAAAGATCCTCTCTTACCCAATATGTTAACGGCTTTTAATGAGATTTCAGATACTCAGGGTTTCTCCCCTCAAACATTAGAAGCTTTCATCACGGTTATACCGAAAGAAGGGAAAGACACGGCTCAATGTGCTAGTTACCGCCCGATATCACTCCTAAACTTATAGCAAACAGATTGAAGCTCCTGCTCCCCAATATTGTCCATTCGGACAAGTGGGATTTGTACCTGGGATGGAAGCTCATGATAATACGACCAAAATCATTGATTTGATGTATTTAGCTTTGCATAGTCGTCATCCGGTAGTGGCACTCTCTACTGACGCCGAGAAGGATTTCGATAGAGTTAACTGGATATTTACGGAGGGGGTCCTACGCCACCTGGGACTGGGACCTGTCAGCTTGAGCCACATTCTGGCACTATATAACTCCCCTATGCAAGGATCAAAATAAATGGAGCTCTTTCCTGCCCAGTCCTGATTAGGAATGGAACCAGACAAGGATGCTCTCTTTCGCCCCTTATTTTTATTCTCTGCATGGAGGCATTGGCAGAATCCATCAGATTAAATCCTAACATTTTGGAACGCACGGTTGGGGGCAGAGAATACAAACTCGCACTGTTTGCAGATGACCTGTTAGCTGTCATATTGAACCCGGTGGTATCGGTCCCCAACCTGATGTCCGAATTCAATAGATTTGGCTCCATGTTGAATTTTAAAATAAACCTTTCTAAGTCGGTGGCAATGACCGTATCGACGCCCTCCCAAGCCCTTGACTTGGCCTTAAACAATCTTTCCCTTTCTATTGGCATCCCTCTAGCTCTAAATACCTGGGGGTTATTTTGAATAAGGACCTAACATGCCTGTATGATGAAAACTTTAAAAAATTACTTGCCACACTACGCTCCGAGTTCCGGGACTGGGGCAACAGGAGACTTTCCTGGCTGGGGAGACTCAGTGTAATTAAAATGAACGTTTTGCCCATAGTTCTCTATCTCCTCCATGCGCTCTCAATCTCCATTCCCAAAACTTGGTTCAGGGACTTGCACAATTTAGTCAGAGATTTTGTTTGGGGTGGCAAAAGACCCCATTTCCAACATGCCATACTTTTCCGCCGTAAACACATTTGTGTCCTTCATATATATTGGTAGATGCTCAATTAGCTTAGTGATATCATTCAGGTGCTCGAAAGGAAGGGGTATTTCTAACCAAGAAAAAAAGGCATTTGTTTCCCCCAGCACCCTGAATGATAACCGTAACCAGATATAAATTCCACATAATAATAGAATTCAGAGATCTTCGTTACACATATGTGCGCAAATGTGTGAACAAGCCCCAAAGCTGCATCAAGGCGTCTCTGTATATTTGGGGTGTGGCACCCCAAAACACCAGCATAAGCCAGAAAGCCCAGCGTAGCATACCAGTGAAAAAACTATAGTGTTAATAAATTAGTATTTAGGAAGCCGAAGCTATAGAGACAGTGATACAAAAATGAAATGCAATTAAAATAGAGAAATAGTGTTAAAAAATTAATAAGTGAAAAGTGTTAGTAGAATGTAAAGGTATGCCACACTAAGGCCATCCAGCTCAGCCAGTCCAGAGGCACCACACCTCACACCTCCATTACCCCAATCTGGGTCTAAGATTAACCAGCAAGGAGCCACATGATAATGGCTCCTTACTACAATATGTCTAAGCTAAGAGCTACCTACCTTGGAGCAACCCCATAATGCTCCATGTGGCATGTCAGGGCCTGCACCTCCTCCTAATGCAGGATCCTATCTGCCTCTCACAACAGACATATATATTGGTAGATGCTCAATTAGCTTAGTGATATCATTCAGGTGCTCCTTCAGCTACCACATTTCTCACTATATTATGATGCTATTGTTCTCCATAGGATTATGGAGTGGTCACGCTCACACAACACCAAACAATGGGAACTTATAGAGGATGTAGCTTTATCCGCTCCCATAGCTTACTATCCATGGCGCTCAAAGATACCAATCATTGCACACCCTACCATTGGCCCTACACTCTCACGCTGGAATAGACTTAGCAACCTCCCGTATATTTCTTCCAAACACTCTCCCCTGACTCCACTATTTTACAACCCAGACTTTCCTCCAGCAGTCTTGGGCCGGGGGTTTGACTCTTGGAAACTAATGGGGGTGGTGCGTGTCGGCCAGCTGGTGGAGAGATAAACCCCTTCCCTTCGCTACAATCTAAATGGAATCTCCCGCCTTTGGAGATCTGGAAATACCTCCAACTGAAGCACTTTGCCTTGGGTAGTAATATCCGTCCAAGCTTGACTAGACCATTGACGACCTTCGAGACCATGTGCTCGGACTCATCTCGGCCGATGCATTTTCTCTCAAAATGTTATAAGTCTCTGATTGAGAACAGATTCCCAGATCTCCCTAAATATACCAGAGATTGGGGCTGTGACCTTCAAATTGAATTTTCAGAAGACGACTGGGAAAAAAGTTTCCCAGTCACCTTTGTAAGCTCTACTAGTTATTCAGTCATTGAAACGCAATTCAAAGTCTTATCACAATGGTACAGGTGCCCCCTAACACTGGCTAAAATGTTTCCTGACGTACCGGACACGTGCTGGAGATGTAACAATGAAACGGGATCTCCAATGCATATCTGGTGGGACTGTAGCATACTTCGCCCCTTCTGGAACAAAGTTATCGCAATTTCGAGGCTGATTGTGGGTTCGGAGGTTTCCTCCGAGCCTGCCTTTTGGCTTCTCAACTTAACCGCGTGTCCCCTGTCAACCTATAAAAACTCTTTAATGAAGTTTCTTAATAGCGCTGCTAAAGCGGTTATTCTAATTCGCTGGCGATCTACTACCCCACCCACTGTGAAGGAATGGGTAGCCAGAATGGACTGGTATATGTCCATAGAGGAATTGCGGGTAACACCAGATGGCCATTGGAGATTCACGACCACTTGGTCCCCTTGGTTGGATTTCAAGTCCTCACGGACATACACATTTGTGATTTGAACGCGAGCCCCTCACACTGACTTCTATTTCTAGATTCTAACTTCCTTGTGGTTATCCCGAGTTTAGGTGATTACATTTTTGCTTTTTGGTCCGAGTGGACATTGGAAAGACCACACTGTCCTTGCCCCCCGCCTTCCCTCTCTCTGACTCTCTATTTCTTCTCTCCTACTTTCTTTCCTATCCTTTCTTTTTCTGTTCTTTTTTTTCAAGTTATTATGTGATGAAATGTCTTGTTTAGACAGCTAATTACTAAGTGACATTTGGCCTGACTGTAGGTACTGATGTATAGCATTCATCTAGGCATTGAGTCTTCATCTATGGTTATAGCGTTTATGTCTACTTGTAAATGCCCACCTCCATTGGAGTGTATTTTCCTGTACTACCAGTCAAATGTATGCTGTCTTCTTTATTTTGTTATTTTGTTATAAATAAAAAAAAATTTATTGTGGAAAAAAATGTTGACCTCTAACATGTTGACATCTGAATAATGGATTAGCGTTCGGGTTTGATGTCGACATTATGGCAGTGGTTTTTTATTGGGTATGGCCACGCTCCTCTCTCCTCTCCAGGGCCTGCCATTGCACTCTACAGCCCTGCTTATTTAAATTCTTTACCTCATTAAGTCATTTAAAAAATAGTTTCTGAGACGTTATTTAAAAACTATATATATATATTTGCCAGTTCATTGGTTAATTATACCATGGCTATGATAGAAATGTTAAATAGAAAATACATGTTAAGGTGGGTACACACTTAGCGATATAGTGAATTATATCCCTAATTTTCCCCCTCTTGAGCGATATAGTTTACTATATCGCCCCGTTTGTATGCCGCCACCGCCAAGCGATGCACGGCCCCGAGGGTCGTTAGTGACCCTCGCTCTCAGCCGTGCATGCAGCTCAATTTGGACCCACCATCCAAAGCTGCATGCTCTGGCATGACATCACTGTGGCATGACATCACTGTGTAATATCATTAGTAATATCGCACAGTGTGTATGCCCGCCATTGGATGGCCCAGGAGGGGAAACACTAGATGATGTCGCTCACCGAGCACATCACCTAGTGTGTACCCACCCTTAGAACATCTGTATTGTACAGTGGTGGGAATTGTAGTGCATCAGAGCATCAGGATCCATCTGAGACATAATGCCTTATGCAAATACCAGCATTATTTTACTGTAAAATCAAGCATTATTTTAATGCATTTAACACTATTCTAAAAACATATTTATCTTGCTTTATAGCTAATAGTACAAACAACATAATTGGATCTGCACACTCTGTGACAAACGTTGGCTTAATATCAATTTCAACCTTGCCTGGAGCACGCTGAAGAATTATCGCTCCGTAAAATACAGTGGAATGCTGGAGGAACTGCCATTAAATACATAGTACATCATGCTACAGGGAAAGAACCAAGCACATTATTGAATGCAATTACAAAGTACAAGTTTTTTCCATGCTTTAACAAGTGTTTGTCAAGGCCCACATGTGTATATGTCCTTGTCGTGATACAACTCAGAAGCATTATTTTAAAAATTGACAACTGCTTTCACATAAACGACAATACAGTACAGAAAATTGTATAAACAATCATTCTATTAGTAAGGTAAATAAGTAGCAATTCATAATAAATAAAAAACTATAAATGATTGGTGACTTGTGAAACTATATACCTACTTTACTTTCATGTTGCATAAGCTTACCCAGGGCCGTAGAGAGCCGCGCCGGGCACTGATAAAGGTGGTGTTGGGGGTGTGTGTTTGTGTGTGTGTGTGTGTGGGGGTGGCTTAAAACTAGAGATGAGCGGGTTCGGTTCCTCGGAATCCGAACCCCCCCGAACTTCAGCCTTTTTACACGGGTCCGAGGCAGACTCGGATCTTCCCGCCTTGCTCGGTTAACCCGAGCGCGCCCGAACGTCATCATCCCGCTGTCGGATTCTCGCGAGGCTCGTATTCTATCGCGAGACTCGGATTCTATATAAGGAGCCGCGCGTCGCCGCCATTTTCACACGTGCATTGAGATTGATAGGGAGAGGACGTGGCTGGCGTCCTCTCCGTTTAGATAGAGAGTGAGACACTTGATTTACTAGTAATTTAATTTTAGTAATTTTGGGGAGCATTAGGACTGGAGTACTCAGAGAGTGCAGAGTTTTGCTGATAGTTATACTAGTGACCACCAGTTTTATTTATTATTTAAACTCCGTTCTCTGCCTGAAAAAAAACGATACACAGTCACATACCATATCTGTGCTCAGCCTCAGTGTGCTGCATGATTGATAATATCATCTATGTATATCTGACTGTGCTGAGTGCTCACTGCTCACACAGCTTAATTGTGGGGGAGACTGGGGAGCAGTTATAGCAGGAGTACATAACAGTGCACACTTTTGCTGCCAGTGTGACTGACCAGTGACCACCAGTATATTGTCTGCCTGAAAAAGTTAAACACTCGTGTGGTGTTTTTTTTTTTTTTATTCTATAAACGCATTCTGCTGACAGTGTCCAGCAGGTCCGTCATTCATTATATTATAATATATACCTGCAGTAGTGATATATATATATTTTTTATATCATTATCATCCAGTCTATACTAGCAGACGCAGTACGGTAGTCCACGGCTGTAGCTACCTCTGTGTCGGCAGTGCTCGTCCATAATTGTATACCTACCTGTGGTGGGTTTTTTTTTTCTATCTTCTTCATACTAGTAGTTTAGGAGTCTGCTGACAGTGTCCAGCAGGTCCGTCATTATATAATATATACCTGTCCTGCAGTAGTGATATATATATATTTTTTATATCATTATCATCCAGTCTATACTAGCAGACGCAGTACGGTAGTCCACGGCTGTAGCTACCTCTGTGTCGGCAGTGCTCGTCCATAATTGTATACCTACCTGTGGTGGGTTTTTTTTTTCTATCTTCTTCATACTAGTAGTTTAGGAGTCTGCTGACAGTGTCCAGCAGGTCCGTCATTATATAATATATACCTGTCCTGCAGTAGTGATATATATATATATTTTTTATATCATTATCATCCAGTCTATACTAGCAGACGCAGTACGGTAGTCCACGGCTGTAGCTACCTCTGTGTCGGCAGTCGCTCGTCTATAATTGTATACCTACCTGTGGTGGTTTTTTTTTTCTATCTTCTTCATACTAGTAGTTTAGGAGTCTGCTGACAGTGTCCAGCAGGTCCATCATTATATAATATATACCTGTCCTGCAGTAGTGATATATATATTTTTTTAATATCATTATCATCCAGTCTATACTAGCAGACGCAGTACGGTAGTCCACGGCTGTAGCTACCTCTGTGTCGGCAGTGCTCGTCCATAATTGTATACCTACCTGTGGTGGGTTTTTTTTTCTATCTTCTTCATACTAGTAGTTTAGGAGTCTGCTGACAGTGTCCAGCAGGTCCGTCATTATATAATATATACATGTCCTGCAGTAGTGATATATATATATTTTTTATATCATTATCATCCAGTCTATACTAGCAGACGCAGTACGGTAGTCCACGGCTGTAGCTACCTCTGTGTCGGCAGTGCTCGTCCATAATTGTATACCTACCTGTGGTGGGTTTTTTTTTTCTATCTTCTTCATACTAGTAGTTTAGGAGTCTGCTGACAGTGTCCAGCAGGTCCGTCATTATATAATATATACCTGTCCTGCAGTAGTGATATATATATATATTTTTTATATCATTATCATCCAGTCTATACTAGCAGATGCAGTACGGTAGTCCACGGCTGTAGCTACCTCTGTGTCGGCAGTGCTCGTCCATAATTGTATACCTACCTGTGGTGGGTTTTTTTTTTCTATCTTCTTCATACTAGTAGTTTAGGAGTCTGCTGACAGTGTCCAGCAGGTCCGTCATTATATAATATATACCTGTCCTGCAGTAGTGATATATATATATATATTTTTTATATCATTATCATCCAGTCTATACTAGCAGACGCAGTACGGTAGTCCACGGCTGTAGCTACCTCTGTGTCGGCAGTCGCTCGTCTATAATTGTATACCTACCTGTGGTGGGGTTTTTTTTTCTATCTTCTTCATACTAGTAGTTTAGGAGTCTGCTGACAGTGTCCAGCAGGTCCATCATTATATAATATATACCTGTCCTGCAGTAGTGATATATATATTTTTTTTATATCATTATCATCCAGTCTATACTAGCAGACGCAGTACGGTAGTCCACGGCTGTAGCTACCTCTGTGTCGGCAGTGCTCGTCCATAATTGTATACCTACCTGTGGTGGGTTTTTTTTTTCTATCTTCTTCATACTAGTAGTTTAGGAGTCTGCTGACAGTGTCCAGCAGGTCCGTCATTATATAATATATACCTGTCCTGCAGTAGTGATATATATATATATTTTTTATATCATTATCATCCAGTCTATCCTAGCAGACGCAGTACGGTAGTCCACGGCTGTAGCTACCTCTGTGTCGGCAGTGCTCGTCCATAATTGTATACCTACCTGTGGTGGTTTTTTTTTTTCTATCTTCTTCATACTAGTAGTTTAGGAGTCTGCTGACAGTGTCCAGCAGGTCCGTCATTATATAATATATACCTGTCCTGCAGTAGTGATATATATATATATATTTTTTATATCATTATCATCCAGTCTATACTAGCAGACGCAGTACGGTAGTCCACGGCTGTAGATACCTCTGTGTCGGCAGTCGCTCGTCCATAATTGTATACCTACCTGTGGTGGGTTTTTTTTTTTCTATCTTCTTCATACTAGTAGTTTAGGAGTCTGCTGACAGTGTCCAGCAGGTCCGTCATTATATAATATATACCTGTCCTGCAGTAGTGATACATATATATATATATATATATTTTTTATATCATTATCATCCAGTCTATACTAGCAGACGCAGTACGGTAGTCCACGGCTGTAGCTACCTCTGTGTCGGCAGTCACTCGTCATCCATAAGTATACTAGTATCCATCCATCTCCATTGTTTACCTGAGGTGCCTTTTAGTTGTGCCTATTAAAATATGGAGAACAAAAATGTTGAGGTTCCAAAAATAGGGAAAGATCAAGATCGACTTCCACCTCGTCCTGAAGCTGCTGCCACTAGTCATGGCCGAGACGATGAAATGCCATCAACGTCGTCTGCCAAGGCCGATGCCCAATAGTACAGAGCATGTAAAAACACCAAATATCAGTAAAAAAAGGACTCAAAAATCTAAAATAAAATCGTCGGAGGAGAAGCGTAAACTTGCCAATATGCCATTTACCACACGGAGTGGCAAGGAACGGCTGAGGCCCTGGCCTATGTTCATGGCTAGTGGTTCAGCTTCACATGAGGATGGAAGCACTCAGCCTCTCGCTAGAAAAATGAAAAGACTTAAGCTGGCAAAAGCACAGCAAAGAACTGTGCGTTCTTCGAAATCACAAATCCACAAGGAGAGTCCAATTGTGTCGGTTGCGATGCCTGACCTTCCCAACACTGGACGTGAAGAGCATGCGCCTTCCACCATTTGCACGCCCCCTGCAAGTGCTGGAAGGAGCACCCGCAGTCCAGTTCCTGATAGTCAGATTGAAGATGTCAGTGTTGAAGTACACCAGGATGAGGAGGATATGGGTGTTGCTGGCGCTGGGGAGGAAATTGACCAGGAGGATTCTGATGGTGAGGTGGTTTGTTTAAGTCAGGCACCCGGGGAGACACCTGTTGTCCGTGGGAGGAATATGGCCATTGACATGCCTGGTGAAAATACCAAAAAAATCAGCTCTTCGGTGTGGAAGTATTTCAACAGAAATGCGGACAACATTTGTCAAGCCGTGTGTTGCCTTTGTCAAGCTGTAATAAGTAGGGGTAAGGACGTTAACCACCTCGGAACATCCTCCCTTATACGTCACCTGCAGCGCATTCATCATAAGTCAGTGACAAGTTCAAAAACTTTGGGCGACAGCGGAAGCAGTCCACTGACCAGTAAATCCCTTCCTCTTGTAACCAAGCTCACGCAAACCACCCCACCAACTCCCTCAGTGTCAATTTCCTCCTTCCCCAGGAATGCCAATAGTCCTGCAGGCCATGTCACTGGCAATTCTGACGAGTCCTCTCCTGCCTGGGATTCCTCCGATGCATCCTTGCGTGTAACGCCTACTGCTGCTGGCGCTGCTGTTGTTGCTGCTGGGAGTTGATGGTCATCCCAGAGGGGAAGTCGTAAGCCCACTTTTACTACTTCCACCAAGCAATTGACTGTCCAACAGTCCTTTGCGAGGAAGATGAAATATCACAGCAGTCATCCTGCTGCAAAGTGGATAACTGAGGCCTTGGCATCCTGGGCGGTGAGAAACGTGGTTCCGGTATCCATCATTACTGCAGAGCCAACTATAGACTTGTTTGAGGTACTGTGTCCCCGGTACCAAATACCATCTAGGTTCCATTTCTCTAGGCAGGCGATACCGAAAATGTACACAGACCTCAGAAAAAGACTCACCAGTGTCCTAAAAAATGCAGTTGTACCCAATGTCCACTTAACCACGGACATGTGGACAAGTGGAGCAGGGCAGACTCAGGACTATATGACTGTGACAGCCCACTGGGTAGATGTATGGACTCCCGCCGCAAGAACAGCAGCAGCGGCACCAGTAGCAGCATCTCGCAAACGCCAACTCTTTCCTAGGCAGGCTACGCTTTGTATCACCGCTTTCCAGAATACGCACACAGCTAAAAACCTCTTACGGCAACTGAGGAAGATCATCGCAGAATGGCTTACCCCAATTGGACTCTCCTGTGGATTTGTGGCATCGGACAACGCCAGCAATATTGTGTGTGCATTAAATATGGGCAAATTCCAGCACGTCCCATGTTTTGCACATACCTTGAATTTGGTGGTGCAGAATTATTTAAAAAACGAGAGGGGCGTGCAAGAGATGCTGTCGGTGGCCAGAAGAATTGCGGCACACTTTCGGCGTACAGGCACCACGTACAGAAGACTGGAGCACCACCAAAAACGCCTGAACCTGCCCTGCCATCATCTGAAGCAAGAAGTGGTAACGAGGTGGAATTCAACCCTCTATATGCTTCAGAGGTTGGAGGAGCAGCAAAAGGCCATTCAAGCCTATACAACTGAGCACGATATAGGAGGTGGAATGCACCTGTCTCAAGCGCAGTGGAGAATGATTTCAACGTTGTGCAAGGTTCTGCAACCTTTTGAACTTGCCACACGTGAAGTCAGTTCAGACACTGCCAGCCTGAGTCAGGTCATTCCCCTCATTAGGCTTTTGCAGAAGAAGCTGGAGACATTGAAGGAGGAGCTAACACAGAGCGATTCCGCTAGGCATGTGGGACTTGTGGATGGAGCCCTTAATTCGCTTAACAAGGATTCACGGGTGGTCAATCTGTTGAAATCAGAGCACTACATTTTGACCACCGTGCTCGATCCTAGATTTAAAACCTACCTTGGATCTCTCTTTCCGGCAGACACAAGTCTGCAGGGGTTCAAAGAACTGCTGGTGAGAAAATTGTCAAGTCAAGCGGAACGCGACCTGTCAACATCTCCTCCTTCACATTCTCCCGCAACTGGGGGTGCGAGGAAAAGGCTCAGAATTCCGAGCCCACCCGCTGGCGGTGATGCAGGGCAGTCTGGAGCGACTGCTGATGCTGACATCTGGTTCGGACTGAAGCACCTGCCAATGATTACGGACATGTCGTCTACTGTCACTGCATATGATTCTCTCACCATTGAAAGAATGGTGGAGGATTATATGAGTGACCGCATCCAAGTAGGCACGTCAGACAGTCCGTACTTATACTCGCAGGAAAAAGAGGCAATTTGGAGGCCCTTGCACAAACTGGCTTTATTCTACCTAAGTTGCCCTCCCACAAGTGTGTACTCCGAAAGAGTGTTTAGTGCCGCCGCTCACCTTGTCAGCAATCGGCGTACGAGGTTACATCCAGAAAATGTGGAGAAGATGATGTTCATTAAAATGAATTATAATCAATTCCTCCGTGGAGACATTCACCAGCAGCAATTGCCTCCACAAAGTACACAGGGAGCTGAGATGGTGGATTCCAGTGGGGACGAATTGATAATCTGTGAGGAGGGGGATGTACACGGTGATATATCGGAGGATGATGATGAGGTGGACATCTTGCCTCTGTAGAGCCAGTTTGTGCAAGGAGAGATTAATTGCTTCTTTTTTGGTGGGGGTCCAAACCAACCCATCATTTCAGTCACAGTCGTGTGGCAGACCCTGTCACTGAAATGATGGGTTGGTTAAAGTGTGCATGTCCTGTTTATACAACATAAGGGTGGGTGGGAGGGCCCAAGGACAATTCCATCTTGCACCTCTTTTTTCTTTCATTTTTCTTTGCGTCATGTGCTGTTTAGGGAGTGTTTTTTGGAAGGGCCAGCCTGCGTGACACTGCAGTGCCACTCCTAGATGGGCCAGGTGTTTGTGTCGGCCACTAGGGTCGCTTAGCTTACTCACACAGCTACCTCATTGCGCCTCTTTTTTTCTTTGCGTCATGTGCTGTTTGGGGAGTATTTTTTGGAAGGGCCATCCTGCCTGACACTGCAGTGCCACTCCTAGATGGGCCAGGTGTTTGTGTCGGCCACTTGGGTCGCTGAGCTTAGTCACACAGCTACCTCATTGCGCCTCTTTTTTTCTTTGCGTCATGTGCTGTTTGGGGAGGGTTTTTTGGAAGGGACATCCTGCGTGACACTGCAGTGCCACTCCTAGATGGGCCAGGTGTTTGTGTCGGCCACTTGGGTCGCTGAGCTTAGTCATCCAGCGACCTCGGTGCAAATTTTAGGACTAAAAATAATATTGTGAGGTGTGAGGTGTTCAGAATAGACTGAAAATGAGTGGAAATTATGGTTATTGAGGTTAATAATACTTTGGGATCAAAATGACCCCCAAATTCTATGATTTAAGCTGTTTTTGAGGGTTTTTTGAAAAAAACACCCGAATCCAAAACACACCCGAATCCGACAAAAAAATTCGGTGATGTTTTGCCAAAACGCGTTCGAACCCAAAACACGGCCGCGGAACCGAACCCAAAACCAAAACACAAAACCCGAAAAATTTCCGGTGCACATCACTACTTAAAACAGGGAAAAATGTGCATGGTGAACTATTAAAATATGAATACAGTAATAAAATTGAGCGGCCACTTGTACTCCACAGGGTGGCACAATTTGAACACAGGTGGGGTGGGGTTACTTTATCAGGAAGTTGGTCCCTTCTTTCCGGCCATGATATTTGCCACTAGAGAGCATAGACTCTGGCAGAGTGCCAGAGCCTTTGCTTTGTACAGTATGTAATTTCTTCGGGAAGATGTGATTTCTTTGGGAAAATGGCACCACTGACTGCCAGCAACACAGCGCAAGTATACTGGGGGGTGTCGGACCCAGGCCCCTCCAGCAGCCTGTGCACGGGTAATTTGTACCCCCCCCCCCACTGAGCTGACACACCATTGTACGATACAGATGTTCTAAGAGGTACCATTTAGTCAACAGTCCTGTCATATCCTTGGTATAATTACCAATGAGGGGAATATTTTTTTCATAAATTAATTAATTAGGCAAGACAAGGAGCAGACAATAATACAATTTATATTATATACTCCTAGTCCTTTTTATAATTGGTTATACAATCTTTGGACACGCTAGACAAAATCAATTTTGTAATGCAGAGCAAATGTGATACACTGCGGTAGTAAGGAAATGTCTGTTGGTGGTCCCTGGATTCCTCAAGTGTTCAATAAGAAAACTGCCAAATCATCTCACCAGGATTCTAATGTAATATTACTGTCACTAAACTGTCTTTGATGCATTTTGATAACTTTTTGCAAAAATCCGCTAAAGAGATTAAATATCAAAACGTGTCAAAGACCATTGGGTGAGAGTAGTTACCAGAACCAGAAAGAGAGGATTTGATGGTTTTCTCATTGAAGACTTGGGGAGTCCTGAGTATGAACTTTGACTTTATTAGTGCACATCTGAGCTTATTTTCTCTGGTAGCAGATCCAATTCTAAATAATTTTGTGTGATGTGCTCCTTTTATATTTCATGTGTACGTGCAATGTACTGATTTATCTTTATTACATGATTGTTATGAAACGGGATCCTACATACCAGACCCGACGCTGTCATATATGCATTGTTTACAAATCTCCTAAGAACTACGCATGATGTCTGACATGTTTGTAAACAAACCGTCTGTCATCATGGCCACGGCCATCTTAGATTCCTCACTGTGATTCATTTAGCCAATCTCAGTACTGCTTCAGTCACCAATGAACTTTCACTACTGCCTATTTAATTGACTTAGGTCTGCTAGCCAGTGTCAGAGCAATGCCTACCAGGTCTATGTTAGCTGAATCTCCATTGCTGCTGTATTCAAAGACATACTTCTGTGTAACTGTGTCCCAGCTATACTCTTAAGCTGGGTACACACTACATAATGCTTTTCCCAGCAATATCGCAAGGCGGGACCTGGCAGGGAGCCAGTATCAGCAAAATGCAAACACACTTGCCAATGCCAGCAGCGACAGAGTGATGGCGGCAGTCATGCTGCATTCGGCAGCATGACCCTCTCTAGCTTTGTCTTCCATGCATATAGAACCGACAGAGGATGTGGCTGATGACCGGTAGGAGCATGCATCGTCAGCGACATAGTGGGTACACACTAGATGTTGTGCCCGATATGACGGTCCGATCCTTTGGATCAGATAACATATCGGGATCAGTACGAGATCCCGCTGGAAGGGATCCCGCTGGTTGGAATACCGACACCGGGATCCCGACTAGCACAATACCGACAGGGGGGCGAGCGCAACGCAGCCCCTTGCAGGCTCGCTGAGCTCGCCACGCTGTGGGCATGGTGCCTCGCTATGCTCGGCACACTAATTTATTCTCCCTCTATGGGTGTCGTGGATACCCACAGATGGAGAATAGAAACATAGAAACATAGAATTTGTCGGCAGATAAGAACCACTTGGCCCATCTAGTCTGCCCCTTTTTTTTTTTTATATATTATTTTTTTTTTATCACTAACCTTATTTGTTCCTTATTTCTTTGTAAGGATATCCTTATGTCTATCCCATGCATGTTTAAATTGCTCTACTGTCTTAGCCTCTACCACCTCTGATGGGAGGCTATTCCACTTGTCCACTACCCTTTCTGTGAAATAATTTTTCCGCAAATTTCCCCTGAACCTCCCCCCCTCCAGTCTCAGTGCATGTCCTCGTGTCCTATTGCTTCTCTTCATTTGGAGAATGTTTCCCTCCTGGACTTTGTTAAAACCCTTCATATATTTGAAAGTTTCTATCATGTCCCCCCTTTCTCTTCTCTGCTCCAAACTATACATATTGAGATTTCTTAGTCTTTCTGGGTATGTTTTGTGATGTAGGCCATGCACCATTTTAGTTGCCCTCCTTTGTACAGTTTCTAATGTATTAATATCCTTTTGAAGATATGGCCTCCAGAACTGAATACAGTATTCTAGATGAGGCCGTACCAATGACCTATACAGTGGCATTATTACTTCTTTCTTTCTGCTGCTGATTCCTCTCCCAATGCAGCCAAGCATCTGACTAGCCTTCCTCATTGCCTTGTTACATTGCTTACCTGCCTTTAAGTCATCTGAAATAGTGACTCCTAGATCCCTTTCCTCCTCAGTAGTTTCCAGTATAGTGCCATTAATACTGTATTTAGCTTTAGGATTTTTGAGACCCAAGTGCATGATTTTGCATTTTTTGGCATTAAACTGTAATTGCCAGACTCTTGACCATTCCTCTAGTCTACCTAGATCCTCAATCATTTGTTTTACCCCACCTGGTGTGTCTACCCTGTTGCATACCTTTGTGTCATCTGCAAAAAGGCATACTTTCCCTTTAATCCCATTTGCAATGTCACCAATAAAGATATTGAAAAGCACTGGTCCAAGTACAGATCCCTGGGGTACTCCACTGGTAACATTTCCCTCCTGTGAATGCACTCCATTTACCACAACTCTCTGTTTTCTATCCTTCAACCAAGATCTTATCCATTCAATAATCCTAATATCCAATCCCAAACTTTCAAGTTTATTTAGCAGTCTGCGATGTGGAACTGTGTCAAAAGCCTTACTAAAGTCAAGATAAGCTATATCCATGGCTCCACCTTTATCCATCACTTTAGTCACACAATCAAAAAAGTCAATAAGATTTGTTTGACATGATCTTCCCCCAGTGAATCCATGCTGTTTGGGATCCAGTAAATTGCCGGATTTGAGATGATCTACAACTCTTTCTTTTAAGAGTGTTTCCATCAATTTCCCTACTACTGATGTAAGACTCACTGGTCTGTAGTTGTTTGCCTCTTCCTTGCTTCCACTTTTGTGCAGTGGGACTACGTTTGCTCTTTTCCAGTCCCCTGGAATTTCTCCTGTAGCTAATGACTGGTTGAATAATTCTGTCAATGGTGCTACCAGCACCTCTTTAAGTTCTTTTAGTATCCTTGGATGTATCCCATCTGGCCCCATAGATTTGTCCACTTTCAGCTTTGAGAGTTCTGTTAGGACCTTCTCCTCTGTAAATGTACTTGTTTCATTTTCCTGAATATCCCTGCAACTTAACTGTGGCCCCTTCCCCTCTCTTTCAGTAGTAAATACTGAGCAAAAATAATCATTAAGATGATCTGCTATTAAATTGTCTCCCTCAACAAGATTCCCAGTGTCCGTCTTTAGTTTTATAATTCCGCCTTTTGTTTTTCTTTTTTCGCTTATATACCTAAAAAAAGTTTTGCCTCCTTTACCCACTGACTGGGCCATTTTCTCCTCAGCTTGTGCCTTTGCACATCTGATTACCTTCTTTGTCTCCTTCTGTCTAACAAGATATATCTTTTTGTCTTCATTATTTTGTGTCTGCTTATATTTCCTAAAAGCCATCTTTTTTGCTCTCACAATATTTGCTACTTCTTTTGCAAACCACACTGGCTTCCTTTTCCTTGTGTTTTTCCTAACAGTTTTGATACAAAGGTCTGTTGCCTTCAATATTGCACATATGTCGGGATTGTGCCGGTCGGGATCCCGGTGTCGGTATTCCGACCGCCGGGATCCCGTCTGGCGGGATCTTGACCGCATCCTAACATATCGTCTATTGTGTACCCACCTTCAGATAAACTTTGTTGTTCTTGTGTTAGTTACATACCCCTGCCGTTAGTCTCCATTGCATTGATTCACTTGCAACCAGATTCAGCTATTATCTTTTCCATATCTACAGTAAAACATGCTATTACCATCCAGCTTCTAGCATAGTCTCTTTAACAGCTGTCCACACTGAACTCACATACCATCTATTAAGGATATCTGCCACACAGTGTATAGCATATGGTAGGTACTGTTATTATTCTGCTGTGGTGTGTCTGGTTTTTCCACAGGCCAATGCTTCGGGTGACTCCCTTGCTGAGGATCTCTGCTAAGGGCTGTTCCTGCATCTCTGATATCTGATTCCAGGGTCACAGGGGTCTCCAGTGCTTAGGTTCCCCCCAGTTGCGGTGCAGGGGATTCTTGAGCTGTGTGCCTCTTGTCACCTTGAGTCTCTAAGTCCATTACAGTCCACTGCTGAAGTGGTAGGTGTAGGTCACAGAGTTATCTATCCTTTAGCTGCCCGCTCTACAAGTCCTATCTCCTCCCTCAGCATTTGCTACTAGGAGGCATAGTCCAGGTTCTGTACTATGCCGCCCTGAGTTTTCCAAGCAACCTACCCAACACCTTGCCAGGATTCCAGTCCTGCAACCTTTTATTGATCTGTGCTTGGTTGTCCTTTGGTATTGCCAAGATTACCTCTGACTTTCAAGTACCTGTTGCTTTCCATCACTCCATGAGCAGACCTGAGATGTTTCACGAACATCCTTATTCCATGATAATGATATTGAGCTACATTTTTTTCATTCCTTCTTACATGCATATTGTAAAAATAGAATAACCTAACGTAGATAAAAATGAATCAGATAGGCTCGTGACCTTACAGTACAGTCCTCAAGTAAGAGTATTTAATCTATATACGGACACTTGTGGTGTGGGATTTTCTACAAGCAAAATTTGGAGAAGCAATTGTCTTACCATATTGTTCACAAGGGTGTTTTTGTCACACATAATCAATGGTCGGGCACTATTGCAGGTTTTATTAGTTTTAGGTCAATATCACACAGCATTGAAGAAAGTAAAACATACACATAAAATATTTGAACCAGAGGTGTAAGAGCAACTTTTTTTTTCTTTTTTACCTTATCTGGCAGCAGTGTGGAAGTGCGTTGATTTTTATTGCTATTTTTCAATTTGCTTTTATAAGTTTGATGACCTTTTCAAAGGACACAGTTGTCCTATCTCTGGTTAATCAATTCACAGCTCTGGACCTCTACAGTACATGACATAAGTGCAGGCCTTTTAACACCAGTTGTGCTTGTACGTGTGCTTATCCTTTTGCACAAGTAACCCCTTTAATGCTAGGGGTTATGGGGGTCATTCCGAGTTGATCGCTAGCTGCATTTGTTCGCAGCGCAGCGATCAGGCTAAAAAATGGCAGTTCTGCGTATGCGGCGCAATGCGCACGCGCGACGTACGGGTACAACAAACTATGTCTTTTCACACTGGGTCTAGCGATGCATTTCAGTCGCACTGGCTGCCGCAGAGTGATTTGACATGAAGTGGGCGTTTCTGGTAGAGATGAGCACCTGAAATTTTTCGGGTTTTGTGTTTTGGTTTTGGGTTCGGTTCCGCGGCCGTGTTTTGGGTTCGAACGCGTTTTGGCAAAACCTCACCGAATTTTTTTTGTCGGATTCGGGTGTGTTTTGGATTCGGGTGTTTTTTTCAAAAAACACTAAAAAACAGCTTAAATCATAGAATTTGGGGGTCATTTTGATCCCAAAGTATTATTAACCTCAAAAACCATAATTTACACTCATTTTCAGTCTATTCTGAATACCTCACACCTCACAATATTATTTTTAGTCCTAAAATTTGCACCGAGGTCGCTGTGTGAGTAAGATAAGCGACCCTAGTGGCCGACACAAACACCGGGCCCATCTAGGAGTGGCACTGCAGTGTCACGCAGGATGTCCCTTCCAAAAAACCCTCCCCAAACAGCACATGACGCAAAGAAAAAAAGAGGCGCAATGAGGTAGCTGTGTGAGTAAGATTAGCGACCCTAGTGGCCGACACAAACACCGGGCCCATCTAGGAGTGGCACTGCAGTGTCACGCAGGATGGCCCTTCCAAAAAACCCTCCCCAAACAGCACATGACGCAAAGAAAAAAAGAGGCGCAATGAGGTAGCTGTGTGAGTAAGATTAGCGACCCTAGTGGCCGACACAAACACCGGGCCCATCTAGGAGTGGCACTGCAGTGTCACGCAGGATGTCCCTTCCAAAAAACCCTCCCCAAACAGCACATGACGCAAAGAAAAAAAGAGGCGCAATGAGGTAGCTGTGTGAGTAAGATTAGCGACCCTAGTGGCCGACACAAACACCGGGCCCATCTAGGAGTGGCACTGCAGTGTCACGCAGGATGTCCCTTCCAAAAAACCCTCCCCAAACAGCACATGACGCAAAGAAAAAAAGAGGCGCAATGAGGTAGCTGACTGTGTGAGTAAGATTAGCGACCCTAGTGGCCGACACAAACACCGGGCCCATCTAGGAGTGGCACTGCAGTGTCACGCAGGATGTCCCTTCCAAAAAACCCTCCCCAATCAGCACATGATGCAAAGAAAAAGAAAAGAAAAAAGAGGTGCAAGATGGAATTGTCCTTGGGCCCTCCCACCCACCCTTATGTTGTATAAACAAAACAGGACATGCACACTTTAACCAACCCATCATTTCAGTGACAGGGTCTGCCACACGACTGTGACTGATATGACGGGTTGGTTTGGACCCCCCCCAAAAAAGAAGCAATTAATCTCTCCTTGCACAAACTGGCTCTACAGAGGCAAGATGTCCACCTCATCTTCACCCTCCGATATATCACCGTGTACATCCCCCTCCTCACAGATTATCAATTCGTCCCCACTGGAATCCACCATCTCAGCTCCCTGTGTACTTTGTGGAGGCAATTGCTGCTGGTCAATGTCTCCGCGGAGGAATTGATTATAATTCATTTTAATGAACATCATCTTCTCCACATTTTCTGGATGTAACCTCGTACGCCGATTGCTGACAAGGTGAGCGGCGGCACTAAACACTCTTTCGGAGTACACACTTGTGGGAGGGCAACTTAGGTAGAATAAAGCCAGTTTGTGCAAGGGCCTCCAAATTGCCTCTTTTTCCTGCCAGTATAAGTACGGACTGTGTGACGTGCCTACTTGGATGCGGTCACTCATATAATCCTCCACCATTCTATCAATGTTGAGAGAATCATATGCAGTGACAGTAGACGACATGTCCGTAATCGTTGTCAGGTCCTTCAGTCCGGACCAGATGTCAGCATCAGCAGTCGCTCCAGACTGCCCTGCATCACCGCCAGCGGGTGGGCTCGGAATTCTGAGCCTTTTCCTCGCACCCCCAGTTGCGGGAGAATGTGAAGGAGGAGATGTTGACAGGTCGCGTTCCGCTTGACTTGACAATTTTGTCACCAGCAGGTCTTTCAACCCCAGCAGACTTGTGTCTGCCGGAAAGAGAGATCCAAGGTAGGCTTTAAATCTAGGATCGAGCACGGTGGCCAAAATGTAGTGCTCTGATTTCAACAGATTGACCACCCGTGAATCCTTGTTAAGCGAATTAAGGGCTGCATCCACAAGTCCCACATGCCTAGCGGAATCGCTCCCTTTTAGCTCCTTCTTCAATGCCTCCAGCTTCTTCTGCAAAAGCCTGATGAGGGGAATGACCTGACTCAGGCTGGCAGTGTCTGAACTGACTTCACGTGTGGCAAGTTCAAAGGGCATCAGAACCTTGCACAACGTTGAAATCATTCTCCACTGCACTTGAGACAGGTGCATTCCACCTCCTATATCGTGCTCAATTGTATAGGCTTGAATGGCCTTTTGCTGCTCCTCCAACCTCTGAAGCATATAGAGGGTTGAATTCCACCTCGTTACCACTTCTTGCTTCAGATGATGGCAGGGCAGGTTCAGTAGTTTTTGGTGGTGCTCCAGTCTTCTGTACGTGGTGCCTGTACGCCGAAAGTGTCCCGCAATTTTTCTGGCCACCGACAGCATCTCTTGCACGCCCCTGTCGTTTTTTAAAAAATTCTGCACCACCAAATTCAAGGTATGTGCAAAACATGGGACGTGCTGGAATTTGCCCATATTTAATGCACACACAATATTGCTGGCGTTGTCCGATGCCACAAATCCACAGGAGAGTCCAATTGGGGTAAGCCATTCCGCGATGATCTTCCTCAGTTGCCGTAAGAGGTTTTCAGCTGTGTGCGTATTCTGGAAAGCGGTGATACAAAGCGTAGCCTGCCTAGGAAAGAGTTGGCGTTTGCGAGATGCTGCTACTGGTGCCGCCGCTGCTGTTCTTGCGGCGGGAGTCCATACATCTACCCAGTGGGCTGTCACAGTCATATAGTCCTGACCCTGCCCTGCTCCACTTGTCCACATGTCCGTGGTTAAGTGGACATTGGGTACAACTGCATTTTTTAGGACACTGGTGAGTCTTTTTCTGACGTCCGTGTACATTCTCGGTATCGCCTGCCTAGAGAAGTGGAACCTAGATGGTATTTGGTAACGGGGGCACACTGCCTCAATAAATTGTCTAGTTCCCTGTGAACTAACGGCGGATACCGGACGCACGTCTAACACCAACATAGTTGTCAAGGCCTCAGTTATCCGCTTTGCAGTAGGATGACTGCAGTGATATTTCATCTTCCTCGCAAAGGACTGTTGAACAGTCAATTGCTTACTGGAAGTAGTACAAGTGGGCTTACGACTTCCCCTCTGGGATGACCATCGACTCCCAGCGGCAACAACAGCAGCGCCAGCAGCAGTAGGCGTTACACGCAAGGATGCATCGGAGGAATCCCAGGCAGGAGAGGACTCGTCAGAATTGCCAGTGACATGGCCTGCAGGACTATTGGCATTCCTGGGGAAGGAGGAAATTGACACTGAGGGAGTTGGTGGGGTGGTTTGCGTGAGCTTGGTTACAAGAGGAAGGGATTTACTGGTCAGTGGACTGCTTCCGCTGTCACCCAAAGTTTTTGAACTTGTCACTGACTTATTATGAATGCGCTGCAGGTGACGTATAAGGGAGGATGTTCCGAGGTGGTTAACGTCCTTACCCCTACTTATTACAGCTTGACAAAGGGAACACACGGCTTGACACCTGTTGTCCGCATTTCTGGTGAAACACCTCCACACCGAAGAGCTGATTTTTTTGGTATTTTCACCTGGCATGTCAACGGCCATATTCCTCCCACGGACAACAGGTGTCTCCCCGGGTGCCTGACTTAAACAAACCACCTCACCATCAGAATCCTCCTGGTCAATTTCCTCCCCAGCGCCAGCAACACCCATATCCTCCTCATCCTGGTGTACTTCAACACTGACATCTTCAATCTGACTATCAGGAACTGGACTGCGGGTGCTCCTTCCAGCACTTGCAGGGGGCGTGCAAATGGTGGAAGGCGCATGCTCTTCACGTCCAGTGTTGGGAAGGTCAGGCATCGCAACCGACACAATTGGACTCTCCTTGTGGATTTGGGATTTCGAAGAATGCACAGTTCTTTGCTGTGCTGCTTTTGCCAGCTTGAGTCTTTTCATTTTTCTAGCGAGAGGCTGAGTGCTTCCATCCTCATGTGAAGCTGAACCACTAGCCATGAACATAGGCCAGGGCCTCAGCCGTTCCTTGCCACTCCGTGTGGTAAATGGCATATTGGCAAGTTTACGCTTCTCCTCCGACAATTTTATTTTAGGTTTTGGAGTCCTTTTTTTTCTGATATTTGGTGTTTTGGATTTGACATGCTCTGTACTATGACATTGGGCATCGGCCTTGGCAGACGACGTTGCTGGCATTTCATCGTCTCGGCCATGACTAGTGGCAGCAGCTTCAGCACGAGGTGGAAGTGGATCTTGATCTTTCCCTAATTTTGGAACCTCAACATTTTTGTTCTCCATATTTTAATAGGCACAACTAAAAGGCACCTCAGGTAAACAATGGAGATGGATACTAGTATACAATTATGGACTGCCTGCCGACTGCAGACACAGAGGTAGCCACAGCCGTGAACTACCGTACTGTACTGTGTCTGCAGCTAATATAGACTGGTTGATAAAGAGAAGATGTCTATGTAACTATGTATGTATAAAGAAGACTGAAAAAAATCCATGGTTAGGTGGTATACAATTATGGACGGACTGCCTGCCGAGTGCAGACACAGAGGTAGCCACAGCCGTGAACTACCGTACTGTACTGTGTCTGCAGCTAATATAGACTGGTTGATAAAGAGAAGATGTCTATGTAACTATGTATGTATAAAGAAGAATGAAAAAAAACCACGGTTAGGTGGTATACAATTATGGACGGACTGCCTGCCGAGTGCCGACACAGAGGTAGCCACAGCCGTGAACTACCGTACTGTACTGTGTCTGCAGCTAATATAGACTGGTTGATAAAGAGAAGATGTCTATGTAACTATGTATGTATAAAGAAGAATGAAAAAAATCCACGGTTAGGTGGTATTACAATTATGGACGGACTGCCTGCCGAGTGCAGAGACACAGAGGTAGCCACAGCCGTGAACTACCGTACTGTGTCTGCTGCGACTGGATGATAAATGATATAAAAAAAATATATATATCACTACTGCAGCCGGACAGGTATATATTATATATTATATAATGACGGACCTGCTGGACACTGTCTGTCAGCAGAATGAGTTTTATTTTTATAGAATAAAAAAAAAAAACACACACAAGTGAAGTCACACGACGAGTGTTTAACTTTTTCAGGCAATCACAATATAAGTATACTACTAACTATACTGGTGGTCAGTGTGGTCAGGTCACTGGTCAGTCACACTGGCAGTGGCACTCCTGCAGCAAAAGTGTGCACTGTTTAATTTTAATATAATATGTACTCCTGGCTCCTGCTATAACCTATAACTGGCACTGCAGTAGTGCTCCCCAGTCTCCCCCACAATTATAAGCTGTGTGAGCTGAGCAGTCAGACAGATATATAATATATATAGATGATGCAGCACACTGGCCTGAGCCTGAGCAGTGCACACAGATATGGTATGTGACTGACTGAGTCACTGTGTGTATCGCTTTTTTCAGGCAGAGAACGGATATATTAAATAAACTGCACTGTGTGTCTGGTGGTCACTCACTATATAATATATTATGTACTCCTGGCTCCTGCTATAACCTATAACTGGCACTGCAGTAGTGCTCCCCAGTCTCCCCCACAATTATAAGCTGTGTGAGCTGAGCAGTCAGACAGATATATATAATATTATATATAGATAATAGATGATGCAGCACACTGGCCTGAGCCTGAGCAGTGCACACAGATATGGTATGTGACTGACTGAGTCACTGTGTGTATCGCTTTTTTCAGGCAGAGAACGGATATATTAAATAAACTGCACTGTGTGTCTGGTGGTCACTCACTATATAATATATTATGTACTCCTGGCTCCTGCTATAACCTATAACTGGCACTGCAGTAGTGCTCCCCAGTCTCCCCCACAATTATAAGCTGTGTGAGCTGAGCAGTCAGACAGATATATATAATATTATATATAGATAATAGATGATGCAGCACACTGGCCTGAGCCTGAGCAGTGCACACAGATATGGTATGTGACTGACTGAGTCACTGTGTGTATCGCTTTTTTCAGGCAGAGAACGGATATATTAAATAAACTGCACTGTGTGTCTGGTGGTCACTCACTATATAATATATTATGTACTCCTGGCTCCTGCTATAACCTATAACTGGCACTGCAGTAGTGCTCCCCAGTCTCCCCCACAATTATAAGCTGTGTGAGCTGAGCAGTCAGACAGATATATATAATATTATATATAGATAATAGATGAGGCAGCACACTGGCCTGAGCCTGAGCAGTGCACACAGATATGGTATGTTACTGAGTCACTGTGTGCTGTGTATCGCTTTTTTCAGGCAGAGAACGGATTATAAAGTAAACTGCACTGTCCTCACTAGTAAACTCTCTCCACTCAGTCTCTACACTTCTACAGTAACAGTACTCCTCCTAGTCAGCTCCAGTAAATCTCTCTCAGTCTCTTATAATCTAAATGGAGAGGACGCCAGCCACGTCCTCTCCCTATCAATCTCAATGCACGTGTGAAAATGGCGGCGACGCGCGGCTCCTTATATAGAATCCGAGTCTCGCGATAGAATCCGAGCCTCGCGAGAATCCGACAGCGTCATGATGACGTTCGGGCGCGCTCGGGTTAACCGAGCAAGGCGGGAAGATCCAAGTCGCTCGGACCCGTGAAAAAAAACATGAAGTTCTGGCGGGTTCGGATTCAGAGAAACCGAACCCGCTCATCTCTAGTTTCTTGGTGTCAACTGACCGTTTTCAGGGAGTGTTCAAAAAAACGCAGGCGTGCCAGGAAAAACGCAGGCATTGCTGGGCGAACGCAGGGCGGGTTTGTGACGTCAAATCCAGAACTGAATGGTCTGAAGTGATCGCAAGCGCTGAGTAGGTTTTGAGCTACTCTGAAACTGCACAAAATTTTTTTGCTGACGCTCTGCGATCCATTCGTTCGCACTTCTGCTAAGCTACAATACACTCCCAGTGGGTGGCGGCATAGCATTTGCACGGCTGCTAATAACTGCTAGCGAGCGATCAACTCGGAATGACCCCAATGTGCATTAAAGTGCAATAGTTAATATGTACTGTTATAGAAAAAAATGGATAATTAACCATAAATAGGGAATAGTGCACATGGCATTATATGAAATATTTGTTACCATATATTATTGTAAATATGTGTACCTATACATAATTGGTGGTGTGGGCAAGACTCTGGCAGAAGGTACTGGCTGTGTAGAAACGGTTGGGCCAGTTCTGCAGATTGTGCACAGGGGACACTGAGAAACAAAAGTAACAGTTGGAGGGAGTTGCCGCAAAGCGAGATGGAGATGGAGCCCATGCTCTCCAAGGGCTATATTCAGGACTTTTTTTTATCTTGTTTCTGCATTTTTAACATAACACTGCTATTCAGCAAAGGGTTAATGGAGAAGATAACGCAATTATTTTCTTCGCTAATACCCATCACGCTGAATAATGTACAGTAGGGAGCAATTCATTCATCTCTATTGTGGTTTAGCCTTTTATACTATTCAGCAAGCATCAAAACGTTTAACTTCTCCATAAATCTTTACTTTATATAACTACTGTACATTTCAAAATGGTATTACATGAAGAAAATCCTTACATCTCACAAAAACTGCAGAGACAGAGAGAAATGAGCTGCAAGTGTATGCCCAGCTCCAGCCTCCCAAAAGCATCTAAATTTATTCAAATGTGTACATCTGTATGCATTTATATTTATGTGTTTTATATATAAAATGTATATATAAACCATATAAATGTATATAGACTAATATAAATCCTGTATACATATTTTCAGGGCCGGTGCTAGGGTGTTTGGTGCCCCCTGCAAACCATAAATTTGCACCCTCCCTTTTATACTTAATCAACGCCAAAGGTGTGTACCACAAAAAGGGGTGTGGTCTCACAAGGAAGGGGCATGGCTACACAATAGTACCCCCAATTCAAATTACACCACACAATAACACAATCTTATTCACATTACACTGCACATAATGCCCTTGATTCATATTACACAACATAGTAGTGTTACGTTCACTGTACTTGGTATCCTGGAACTGGGCGGATGAGCCCCAAGTACAGGAACGTAAAGCTGCAATAGATACGGAGCTCGGCAGCACCCCCAAGGAACCTTAACTCCGTTATCTCACCCTCGTTGTCAGCCTACGTCTGAGTGACTATGGTTTCTTGGGCCCACGGCAGCCGCGTTTGAAGGGCGGATTATGTCTGCCCAACTCCGATGCCCCCCGGTCTTAGTTGGAGACAAGGCGTAGACTGAGATGGGGCGATGACAAGGGGAACCTCTAACTAGAGAAGGAAGTACCCAGTTAGGGGTGCTACAGAACTTAAATAAAGTATGTGCGGCACAGCCGCCAGGATAAACAACAACAAAGGAAATGCTGTCCACACGCCGACACAATACTGTTGTGTACCGGCGGTGACAGCATACGCAGAACCCTCTGCAGAAAATCCAAAGCAAAAGCAACAAGTAGCTACGGCCTTGGCTGACGGACACGGCAAAGCCGCTACTCACGAAACCGGTACAAATACTTGCAAACGGACAGGAACCCCCAAAGTAGCTGACACAGGCTCTCAGGACCGGAGGACAGGCAGAGTTCCAATGACAGACCAGTGGATACCAAGGAACAGGATACGGGATCAGGATCAGGAACAGACAAAGCCACTGGACTTCTGGACAGGAACGCTTAAAGGCAGGAAACTGGATCAGACACTGGATCAGACACTGGATCAGACACTGGATCAGACACTGGATCAGACACAGGCCTCCTGGACAGGGATGCTTCAAGGCAGGAAGCAGCTAGACAGAAGCTATCACCGGTGTCTGTGTAATGCACTGAGACAGGAAGGATTTCTTCCAATTACAGCAGGGACCCTAATTAATTATGTCATGCAGCTGCCCTGCTGCATGACTCCAAACTGACAGGTGTAATTAACAGACAGGTGAGGCTAAACACATGGAAACAGGCTGCAATTACACAGACTCACCACCGGCGGCCAACAAGAGTCTTTCTAAACCAGAGCAAAGGGAAATCCTGGCCTGCAAGAGAACTATAACATAAAATACATGAACGGAAAGCAAACAGGAATGAACCACTACTTGTGGTTCATAACAGTACCCTCTCCTTAAGGGTGGACTCCGGACACCCCATGACACCCATGGGGAACAGAAACAGAAGTATAACATAAAATACATAACCAAAATACAAAACAGGAATGAGCCACTGCCGTGGCTCATAGCAAGTAGTTTCAAATATTCTACTTAGTGCCCTTGATTCATATTACACAACATAGTAGTTTCACATTACACAACATAGTAGTTTCACATTACATCACACTGTAGTGCCCCTAATCAAAATGCCAACAGTAATGCCCCTTATACACAATGCCCACAGTAGTAGTGCCCTTACTCATAATGCCCACAGTAGAATTGCCACATATAATGCACACAGTAGTAGTGCCTCTTATAAACATAATACTCACAGTAGTAGTACCCCTTATACACACAATGCCCACAGTATTAGTGACCCTTATTACTCCTGGACCCAGGGGATCATGTGCACTGCACCCATTCTAGATACGCCGATGACAACATGTCTATACTCTGCATCTTTAGACACTAGATATCACACAGATTTTAAACAAATGTATATTTTGTGGGCTGAGGTCTATCAGTCCTTAGCCTCACAAAGATCAATCAAGGGATAATTTTTTTTACCTGCGCTCACCTATGTACTCCACCTCCTCCATTTCCCTGTACTTTCCTCTGGTCTCCGAGCTAGTTTTTGATTAATGAAAACATTCATGGTTACTTTCTGTGGGGTTGTATAGTTTATTAAACTGCCATCCTGTCTGCTGCTGCAGTGCCACTCTGTTTAATAGATGCGCCATGTTTAACGTTGAACTGCCATGTGTTTGTGCTGCCCACTGCTGTCGCTTAGCTTAGTGAGCCAACTTGTGAATAGTGAGGTGGTCAAAACTGACGGGAAATGACTTGAAATTATTGCTATTGAGGTTGATAATACTGTAGAAAGAAATAGAGGTCCAAATTATGTGATTTTAGCTGTTTTTATACATGTTTAATAAAAATACAAGTAAAACACTTGAGGGCGGTACTGACAAAATCAAAACACAAATCTAATACAGATCCAAAACACAGGGGTCAGCGCACATCTCTAGTACCAGCCTCTAACTGCTATGTTACAGGCTGTGTTTGAAAAATTGCAGTTACGAGCTGATTACTTGGTACTTTATCTTTCTCCAAGCATTGATACATATGCTCTATAGCCCCTCAAACATAGCAATTAGTGGAGACATAAGGAATTGTTTGGGGCAAAGTAGCTTACATACTGTAGGCTGAAAATTGGGTGCATGAGAAAATATAACCATAAAATGTTATCATAAACAATAGGCTTCAATTCATGGCCCTTTTCCTCTATCTATGGTGCCAGACATATGTGACCATATTATTACACCAAAATGTATTCCATTTAAAATCAGGGAATGTTAGTTAGTTCCACATAATATTCATTGTGCAGGGTAAAGGAAGGGGTGATAGGGACCTGAGCACTGGTTCAGTAACAAAGTGTAGAAGAAGAAAAAAAGTGTAGTGGGTAGCTCCAAATAAGGATAAATAGATCCTAATCAAGGAATAATAATTCTGTAACAAGGAAGTGCTCCCCTGAGAGCAATGTTTGAGTATAGGTAGTAATGGAGGAAAGCAAAGTAATCTCTTGCTGGGGACACGTCAAGAGAGTACTTTTCTTTCCTTTATTACTACCTATAGTTCCACATGGGTTGGTATCTCGTGACCGGCTTTCCCCACTGGCTCTATTCTCACTCTATGGGTGTCGTGGAATAATCCCTGTTAGTCAGCATGTTGACTATCAGGATTATGAGGGGCGGGATGTAGGTGCTGGTATTGTGACCGGCGGTCTCCTGACTGCCGGTCACATAACTGCATCCCTTCCACATAATGTAATAAATGTTTAACCACTTACTGTAATTGGCAATTATTTTGTTTTTCCAAAAACCACTAAGAAATTGTTGTTGTTTTTTTTTTTTTTTTTTTTTGGAGGGGGGGGGGGGGGGGTTATGAGTGGATTAGGTGAAGAACATGTTTTTCAACTTATCCAAAACAATTTTATTTTGAAATAAATACAAAAAAAAGGAGATTTATGGTAAGAACTTACCCTTGTTAAATCTCTTTCTGCGAGGTACACTGGATTCCACAGGGAATAACATCGGGGTGTAGAGTAGGATCTTGATCCGAGCTGTAGAGTAGGATCTTGATCCGAGGCACCAGCAGGCTAAAAGCTTTGACTGTTCCCAAGATGCTCAGCGCCGCCTCCTCTATAACCCCGCCTCCGTGCACAGGAGCTCAGTTTCATTAACCAGTCCAATGCAGTAGCAGGCAAAAAAGATGACAGCCGTTAGTAGCCACGTACACCACATTCTCACGACAGGAGAAGGTATCAGCGGCTAATGCCATACCAACTCAAAGAAGCTAAGTGCATCAGGGTGGGCGCCCTGTGGAATCCAGTGTACCTCGTAGAAAGAGATTTAGCAAGGGTAAGTTCTTACCATAAATCTCCTTTTCTGCAGCGGGGTACACTGATATTCCACAGGGAATAACATTGGGGATGTCCTAAAGCAGTTCCTTATGGAAGGAGACGAACTATAGCGGGCACAAGAACCCGGCGTCCAAAGGAAGCATCCTGGGAGTCAGAAGTATCGAAGGCATAGAACCTTATGAACGTGTTCACTGAGTACCACATAGCCACCTTGCACAATTGTTCAAGGGTCGCACCACGGCAGGCCGCCCAAGAAGGTCCAACAGACCGAGTAGAATGGGCTTTGATGGTAGCAGGAGCTGGAAGGCCACCATTCTAATCCATCTGGCCAAGGTCTGCTTGTTAGCAGGCCACCCACGTTTGTAAAAACTAACCAGTACAAAGAGAGAATCAGAATTCCTAATGGAGGCTGTCCTCTTCACATAGATACGGAGAGCCCGTACCACATCCAAAGACCGCTCTTTGGAGGATACTGTAAATCCGGAGAGACAAAGACCGGAACCACAATCTCCTGGTTAAGGTGGAAAGAATACACCACCTTAGGTAGATAACCATGGCGCATTCAAAGAACCGCCCGGTCACGGTGAAAAATCAGATAAGGGGACCTACAAGACAAGGCACCCAAATCTGATACCCATCTAGCAGAGGCAATAGACAGCAGAAACAAGACCTTGAGGGAAAGCCACTGAAGGTCTGCAGATTCAAGAGGTTCAAACGGAGACTCTTGCAAAGCCTCCAGAACCACAGACAAATCCCAAGGAGCCACAGGTGGGACATAGGGAGGTTGAATCCGTAAAATACCCTGAGTGAAGGTATGAACATCAGGAAGAGTCACAATTTTTCTCTGAAACCATACCGACAAGGCAGAAATATGAACCTTGAGGGAGGCCAGCCGAAGGTCCAAGTCCAGGCCCTGTTGTAGGGAGGCCAAAAGTTTGGCCGTACTAAACTTGTAAACGTCGTGATTGTTAGATACACACCAAGCAAAGTAAGAATCCACACCTATGGTAAATCCGAGCAGAAGCCAGCTTACGGGCCTTCAACATAGTTTGAATGACCGCCTCAGAAAATCCTTTGGCCCTCAGTACGGAAGCTTCAAGAGCCACACTGTCAAAGCCAGATGGGCCAAATCCTGGTAAACGCAAGGGCCCTGAACGAGGAGGTCTGGTCATTGCGGAAGCAGAAGAGGACGCTGTAGTGAGAGACCCTGTAGGTCTGAGAACCAATGCCATCTGGGCCACACTGGAGCTATTAGAAGTAGTATTTATCCTTCTTGCTTGAACTTCCTCACTACTCTGGGCAGGAGTGACATCGGAGGGAACACGTACGGCAGCCGAATGTTCCACGGAGTTGCCAGTGTGTCCACGAATGCCGCTTGAGGATCCCTTGTTCTTGCTCCGAAGACCGGAACCTTTTGATTGTGTTGAGACGCCATCAGGTCTACATCTGGTAGGCCCCACTTGTCCACTAGGAGTTGAAATACTTCTGGATGAAAGCTTCACTCTCCAGCGTGTTTGTCCTGACGACTGAGGAAGTCCGCCTCCCAGTTGAAGACCCCCGGAATGAACACTGCTGATATGGCTGGCAGATGGTATTCCGCCCATTGAAGAATCTTTAACACTATCAACATTGCCATGCGGCTTCGAGTGCCTCCTTGATGATTTATGTACGTCACCGTGGTGGCGTTGTCTGACTGTACTTGAACAGGCCTGCTCAGTACCAGATGCCGGGCCAGTTTCAGAGCATTAAACACTGCCCGCAATTCCAGAATGTTTATCGTGATGAGAGACTCCTCCCTGGTCCATCAACCCTGAAGAGAGTGTTGCTCCAACACCGTGCCCCAGCCCCTCAGACTGGCATCCGTTCTCAGAAGGACCTAGTTGGAGATCCAGAAGGGACGACCCCTGCTCAATCGATGGTCCTGCAGCCACCAGGTCATAGACAGACGTACCTCTGGAGACAAGGAGATCATTTGAGACCTGATCCGGTGAGACAAGCCATCCCACTTGGCAAGAATCAGTTTCTGCAGAGGGTGGGAAGGAATGACATTGAGCATACTCCACCATGTCGAAAGCCGACACCATGAGGCCTAGTACTTGCATTGCCGAGTGTATCAACACACAAGGACAAGAGAGGAAGCAACGCATCTTGTCCTGAAGTTTCAGGACTTTCTCCTGTGACAAAAACAACCTCTGGTTGTGTGTGTCCAACAACGCTTCCAGATGCACCATGCTCTGGGCAAGGACCAGGGATGATTTCTTCTAGTTGATGAGCCACCCATGGGCTTGCAGAAACTGGATCATCAGATCCAAATGACGGAGAGGAGAACTTCTGGGGAATTGGCAAGGATCAGCAGATCGTTCAGATACAGCAGGATGCGGATGCCCCAATGGCAGAGTAAAGCCGTCATAACTGCCATGACCTTGGTGAAAATTTGCGGAGCCATGGTCAGACCAAACGGTAAGGCCTGGAATTAGTAATGGAATTTGGCAATAGCAAACCTCAGGTAATGCTGATGTGACATGGCAATAGGGATATGCAGGTAAGCATCCTGTATATCCAGGGATACCATATAGTCCCCTGGTTCCAAAGCAAGGACAATAGAGCGAAGGGTCTCCATACGAAACTTGGAGACCCTCACAAACTTGTTCAAAGATTTGAGGTTAAGAATGGGCCGGGAGGAACCATTCGGTTTGGGGACTAGGAACAGCGTTGAATAGTACCCCCTGCCCCTGTGAGCCAGAGGCACCGGTACTACCACTCCGGTGTCCAGGAGGGATTGTACCACTAAACGGAGAGTTGTTGTCTTCACCTGATCCGAAGGGATGTCTGGCAGGCAACAGCGAGGAGGGGGACGTGTCTTGAAGGATATAGCATATCCGTGAGTGACGACTTCCCGCACCCAAGCGTTTGAAGTGGTCTTTAACCATACCTGGGTGAACTATAGAAGTCAGCCTCCCACCCTGGGATCCCCCAGGGGGAGGCCTGCCCCGTCATGCTGCAGGCTTGTCAGATTTGAAAGCCAGCTGACGGGCAGCCCAGGCACGTTTAGGCTGGAGCTTGGTGGTTTTGGAAGTGCAAGACTGTTTCGGGTTAGCCAGACCCTATGCTTTACCCGGAGGGCGAAAGGAACGAAAGGAAGTACTTTTAACCTTCGGGGCCAAAGGAGTAGTACTAGGTAGACATGCAGTCTTACAACAAAACAAGAGAGGAGAAGGACTCTATGTTGGGGCACTCTTTGTCAAAAAATTATTAGACACTAAAACTTAACTTTCAATAAATATAGTAAAAATATAGTGACTCAAAAATGAAGATCGTGAACATCAATATTAATGCATATCGCTAATGCTTCTATTATAGGAATATATACGTAAAATGCCTAGGTGAAAATTATTTGTAATTAATACTTTAACTGGGACAAATCTGTCTGTAATTTGAGACAGGATATAGTTGTAGTCCACGAGGAAAAATACCTAGGTTCAGCTTTTAGGTATTATAAATGTTCTTAAGAAATAAATTAGCGGCAGTGTAATAGTTAAATGTTGCCTATAAGGGTCCTTAAGCACCTCCTGCTCTATATTTAGGCAGTGGTGTTACCGGGAAGGCTTTTACTTAAATTAACAATGTATTGTTCGACTTTATGCAGTAGATAAAAGTCTGAAAATACAATATTTGAGATGAAAGGAATTTTTACATATTAGGCAGTAACACAGTAATGCGGTAGATAAAAGTCTGAAAATACGGTATTGCAAGTTTTATATGGAGATATGTTAAGATGAAAAAAAATTATATGGCATATTTTGCAGTAACACAGTAAAGTCTTAAGGTTCAAGATATAGATAGGAGAAAGAAAGCGGTAGAAATAAAGAGAGGGGTGTCTTACTTCTGCTGTTCAGCTGGGTTGTTTACTGCACCTGGTGTTCGCTGCTGGTCCCCCACACAGTTACTGACCAGGCCTACCACAGATTTGCTTCCAAGATCGGACGAGATCAGGCGTATCCTGTGGAGTATGGCCGTAATCTGCTGAATGAGAGAGTATGACTACCAAAGTGCTTCTGCTGTCCAGATTAGTGGATGAGAGAGCATGAAAAATAGAAATATAATAGGCTCTGTAAGTTGCCATAATTTATAGCATACACAGGTAAGTTTTTATAGTGAGAGAGATATATCCAAGAAGAACTTGATGCTCTCCACAATTTTAGATTAAAGGTATTTTTTCTTTATCAAGTGAAAATCTAGTGTATTCTAAGAGACACACTGATAGACGGATACTAACTTGATATCTCAAGAGTAAGATATTTTTGCTTGCTTAAAGAGTCATATTTAGCTGGTGAAATTATTGTCATATGATGTAAATATCCAAAATGCTCTAAGAATCCAAAATACTAAAAAGCTGTAATCACTTAATTATTATGCGAATATTACATACAGTCACACTGCATTAATTTAAGCAAATTGCTAAATAGATAAGAAGAATATAATTGTGACGAAAATTAAGAAGAAGATACTTAATATTAAATGAAACATTATAAATCTTGTAGCCCACAAAGGGGCGCTTACTGAACCGGTATATTCCTTAATGTGGGAGTGGGCTGCGCAGTCCCACATTGAACAAGCCTATGGACAGGTGAAACGGGCCGTTTGGTAGTGGGATTCTGTGGGACTGCGCAGCCCACTCCCACATTAAGGAATATACCGGTTCAGTAAGCGCCCCTTTGTGGGCTACAAGATTTATAATGTTTCATTTAATATTAAGTATCTTCTTCTTAATTTTCGTCACAATTATATTCTTCTTATCTATTTAGCAATTTGCTTAAATTAATGCAGTGTGACTGTATGTAATATTCGCATAATAATTAAGTGATTACAGCTTTTTAGTATTTTGGATTCTTAGAGCATTTTGGATATTTACATCATATGACAATAATTTCACCTGCTAAATATGACTCTTTAAGCAAGCAAAAATATCTTACTCTTGAGATATCAAGTTAGTATCCGTCTATCAGTGTGTCTCTTAGAATACACTAGATTTTCACTTGATAAAGAAAAAATACCTTTAATCTAAAATTGTGGAGAGCATCAAGTTCTTCTTGGATATATCTCTCTCACTATAAAAACTTACCTGTGTATGCTATAAATTATGGCAACATTACAGAGCCTATTATATTTCTATTTTTCATGCTCTCTCATCCACTAATCTGGACAGCAGAAGCACTTTGGTAGTCATACTCTCTCATTCAGCAGATTACGGCCATACTCCACAGGATACGCCTGATCTCGTCCGATCTTGGAAGCAAATCTGTGGTAGGCCTGGTCAGTAACTGTGTGGGGGACCAGCAGCGAACACCAGGTGCAGTAAACAACCCAGCTGAACAGCAGAAGTAAGACACCCCTCTCTTTATTTCTACCGCTTTCTTTCTCCTATCTATATCTTGAACCTTAAGACTTTACTGTGTTACTGCAAAATATGCCATATAATTTTTTTTCATCTTAACATATCTCCATATAAAACTTGCAATACCATATTTTCAGACTTTTATCTACCGCATTACTGTGTTACTGCCTAATATGTAAAAATTCCTTTCATCTCAAATATTGTATTTTCAGACTTCTATCTACTGCATAAAGTCGAACAATACATTGTTAATTTAAGTAAAAGCCTTCCCGGTAACACCACTGCCTAAATATAGAGCAGGAGGTGCTTAAGGACCCTTATAGGCAACATTTAACTATTACACTGCCGCTAATTTCTTTCTTAAGAACATTTATAATACCTAAAAGCTGAACCTAGGTATTTTTCCTCGGGGACTACAACTATATCCTGTCTCAAATTACAGACAGATTTGTCCCAGTTAAAGTATTAATTACAAATAATTTTCACCTAGGCATTTTACGTATATATTCCTATAATAGAAGCATTAGCGATATGCATTAATATTGATGTTCACGATCTTCATTTTTGAGTCACTATATTTTTACTATATTTATTAAAAGTTAAGTTTTAGTGTCTAATAATTTTTTGACAAAGAGTGCCCTAACATAGAGTCCTTCTCCTCTCTTGTTTTGTTGCCTCAACCTACTGACTCTGGGAGCACCACCGACGAGTGATTAGTACACTCTGTGTACACTATTATTTTAAAGTCGGTTACAGATAAAGACCTGTCTCTGGTCAATATCTGCACAAATAACCTGTTGCGGAACTACCCCATAGTAGATTAGACATGCAGTCTTAGCAGACGCCAAGTCAGTGACAACCTTGTTAAGATCCTCACCAAAGAAGATGTTTCCTTTAAATGGGAGCCCCTCCAGGGTTTTCTTAGAGTCCAAGTCTACCAACCAGGACCGCAACCAGAGAATACGGGGAGCCAAAATGGATGTCGTAGCAGCCTTGGCTGCCAGAACACCTGCATCTGAAGCTGCTTCTTTAATGTAATGAGATGCCGTGACAATATAAGAAAGACATTTTCTGGAATGTTCAGAAAAATTGGACAGAAACTCAGCCAATATTTCCTGAACCCACGCCTCAATAGCTTCTGAGGCCCAAGTAGCCGCAATGGTGGGCCTATGTGCAGCCCCTGCAAGGGTATAGATAGCTTTTAAGCAGCCCTCCACACGCTTATCCATCAGCTCCTTGAGAGAAGTGACGGTAGTGACAGGCAGAGCAGATGACACTACCAGCCGTTTCCCAATTTTTACTCAAGTCTGCCGCCAGGGGATAGCGGGTTAGCATCTTCTTGTGCGGGGTGAATTTCTTTCCTGGGTTCTCTCAGGATTCCTGACGTATGTCAACCAAGTGGTCAGAATGAGGTAAAACCAATTTAGTAACTTTCTGACATTTGAACCTGTCCAGTTTCTTATATGTAGAAGCAGGCTCAGGATCATCAATCTGAAGAATGAGACTGATAGCCTCTAATAGATCAGGAACATCCACCTGTGAAACAGATTCCCCATCAGAAACATCATGATCAGAGTCTGTGGGGTCAGTATACACGCCATATTCATCGGAAGAGGTATCCGGAACATGCGTGGATTGAGAGGAAGTAACAGCCCGCTTAGAGGACTTCTTAGGTTTAATCTTAGGCGGGCGAGGGTCAGTAATATGTTTATCCAAGGAGTTATTCAATTGCTGTAACTGTCCATGGAAGATTAACCGCAGGGACCATATAAGGCTGATAAGGCACAGGAGGTCCCATAGGGGGCACGAGTCTAGTGTAAATACCAAATTGCTTTCTAACAAATATTTAAAATGCCCACTCTAATTTATACTGCGGACTCAGGCGCATCTTAGTACCATATACGATAAAAGTGTGCTGTACGTCGCAAAACACTACATCCCTTAAGAGAAAACAATACACCCACACATTATCTGAGTTCCAAAGCTCATTGATGTATATATTTGTTATTAAAAGGATATGTATTCAATATATCACAATGTACAGTATGTATACATAGTTACATGGTTACAATTTATACAATAAGCAGTTAATGCAAACTAAATCAAATACATACAGTTACAGGCCAGCAAATACATCACCATCATATTTTTCATATAAAGTCTTCCCTCCATATCACTCTCTCTCTCTCTCTCTCTGTAAAATCATGTAGGCACTGGTCTGGCAGCACCTCCATCATCGTCTGGGACTAAAACAGCAACTAACTCTCTAAGTCCTAGAAACTGCCTATATCACTCAGTGGGAGTTTTCAGTCTGTTGATTTCGGTCTCCTTCTATTGGTCCAGAGGCCAGACCTCTCAAGAACTCAATGGCTCATTGGTCAAAGTGAGGGCTTTTGTCCTGTGTTGCTGGCACATGTGTCTGCCCCCAGGGCCATGCTGTGGAACTAGTTTCAAGTCTTCAAAAGATCTTTTGTTCACTTTAGAATTTTGGCTCATATTCCTTCATTTAAACATATCTACTTGTTGCAATGAGCTACAACTTAATAACAAGTATAAAATTGATATTATTATTATTATTATTATTATTATCCTTTATTTATATGGCACAACAAGGGTTCCGCAGCGCACAATTACAGAGTACATATGCGCATAATCAAAACAGGAAAACAGTGACTTACAGTTGAAGACAATATAGGACAAGTACAGGGTAACTAAGCATAACTACACCAGTAAATGACAGAGATAAGTTCCAGGTGGCCAAAAAAACTGCGTGATTTGGGCAGTTGATGATTATTAAAGTAAGAAAAGGATAAGCACATGAGGGAAGAGGGACCTACTCGTGAGAGCTTACATTCTACCACATTAATCTGGTTGCTTTAATACCAAATACGACATGTCTGTCTTGCTCTGCTCCAATAATACACATACATGATGTTACTCCATTTTATAATTTTAAATCATGATGTCTGGTGCTTGATATGTTATAATTATGTGCTGTATGAAATATGTGTTGAATCTATCTCTGTGGCATGTCTGTGTAAATGCGTATGTTACCATATATTGCTGTGCTCGCTGTGCGTATTTGCAAGCATAGTGACTCATAATGTGTGGAGTCTGTATGTTCTCTCTATGTAATATTTTTTACTTCGACAGTCCACCCTTTGGCAGTAAACAATAACTGCCATCAATTATTAACTTAAGAAAAAAATATTTCAGACAATAATCGGTGACCTAGACACACGTATGTATTTACAGTGGGGGGATAAGGGTACCGGCGACTACTGTTGTGTGAACGTGCAAAAGGTTACTATTAAAAACGTATGATTCATGAGCCAAAAAATATAAAATCGAACAAACAGTTTTAATAGCACATATAGGTAAGATACATAAAGGTCATAAAAGATCCAAAAACAAGTAAAAAGGGTAAAAAGATAAAAAGGTAAGGACTTAGCTTTTAAAATAGGCAAGGGGGTCACTGCAGGGAATCCAACGCGTTTCGTCACATCAGACTTCTTCAAAGGGTAGGGACAGAGTGAGATGGCATGCCTATTTATAGCCCTAGTGGTGGCTGATATGGATGTGTGATGACATCATTGATCATGTGATCAGTAAACAACATTCAAGGGTATTTAACATAAGCACAGTCATGACATGGCATCAGAGCATGGCCCCAGATAGTATGGATTACAGTAGCCAATGTCTTGTAGAAAACGAGTATTCACAGTTAATATAATTGTTCAGAGGAGCTTAAAACAGTAAATTGCGGCACTTCCGCCACACTTCCGGTGACGGAGGTAGCGCGTCACGTGACCTCCGATATTTCCGCCCCACTTCCGGTTCGCTTGTGCGCATGCGCCGGCGGCGATCCGTGTGCACCGCGCATGTGCCCATTGTCCTGTTCAGGTTAACAGCAGACGTGCTTCTTGGGCTCAGGGGAACTGTATGTCCATCACCTCGGATATTACGGCGGCCATTTTGCAGGGGCTATGTTCCATAGGAAATACATGGATTGCGGCGGCCATCTTTCCGGAGTCTAAGGAGACTCAGTGCTTGCTATTTTGCAGTATCCATGGCAACAGTCATATGTAAATAGAACAAACAGGAAAAAAACATGGTGAAACCTATGTAGTGGTCTTTACCTAGATATATAACTTGTTAGTTTGAAACATCTAAGTGGCCACACATGTATAATAATGCAATATTTCTATCTGAATCATAAATGAGTTCATTGTTTGATATATTCTTAAAAGTTTGTGAGGAGTTGATACCAAGTGCAGGGTAAAATCAGGGGAACAGTTAGTGCAGAAAGTGAACCAGGTGCACTAACTGTTCCCCTGATTTTACCCTTATACATGTGTGGCCACTTAGATGTTTCAAACTAACAAGTTATATATCTAGGTAAAGACCACTACATAGGTTTCACCATGTTTTTTTCCTGTTTGTTCTATTTACATATGACTGTTGCCATGGATACTGCAAAATAGCAAGCACTGAGTCTCCTTAGACTCCGGAAAGATGGCCGCCGCAATCCATGTATTTCCTATGGAACATAGCCCCTGCAAAATGGCCGCCGTAATATCCGAGGTGATGGACATACAGTTCCCCTGGGCCTAAGAAGCACGTCTGCTGTTAACCTGAACAGGACAATGGGCACATGCGCGGTGCACACGGATCGCCGCCTGGCGCATGCGCACAAGCGAACCGGAAGTGGGGCGGAAATATCGGAGGTCACGTGATGCGCTACCTCCGTCACCGGAAGTGTGGCGGAAGTGCCGCAATTTACTGTTTTAAGCTCCTCTGAACAATTATATTAACTGTGAATACTCGTTTTCTACAAGACATTGGCTACTGTGATCCATACTATCTGGGGCCATGCTCTGATGCCATGTCATGACTGTGCTTATGTTAAATACCCTTGAATGTTGTTTACTGATCACATGATCAATGATGTCATCACACATCCATATCAGCCACCACTAGGGCTATAAATAGGCATGCCATCTCACTCTGTCCCTACCCTTTGAAGAAGTCTGATGTGACGAAACGCGTTGGGTTCCCTGCAGTGACCCCCTTGCCTATTTTAAAAGCTAAGTCCTTACCTTTTTATCTTTTTACCCTTTTTACTTGTTTTTGGATCTTTTATGACCTTTATGTATCTTACCTATATGTGCTATTAAAACTGTTTGTTCGATTTTATATTTTTTGGCTCATGAATCATACGTTTTTAATAGTAACCTTTTGCACGTTCACACAACAGTAGTCGCCGGTACCCTTATCCCCCCACTGTATATCTTTTTAGGCAGCATTGTACTAGTGTTGCAACCTTAAGGGGTGGCAGACACCTATAACAAGGCGGTTGTGTTTTAAATTTCTTCTTAACAATTTTTTAATATACAATTTTACCACTGAGATCTTAATCCACAAGTGGCGCTGTATCATCCTTCGCATTACACGTATGTATTTATATCACAAATCAGACATTTCACTATATTTGGGGAATACAGGGAGGAGGATAAGACATACTCTATATGCACTCGGCCGTCACGGGACCACTGGTTGGGTGTGGGACAACATTCAACCTATAGAGTATGCTGGGACAGTGCTTTGGCCTATAACGTCTGATTTGGACGAACATTTCATACATACATGTACCTACGTCTTTGTACACTGATGTTTGGATTCAATTGAGGTTCTGCTGGGTAGATGAAGAAGACAAAAACAAATTGTGAAAGTGACTTATAAAATTTTCATGATCTACATATTCCTATCATTTTCTGAACATTGTTTCCATTTCTGGAACGTATGCTAGGTCTGTTTAATCATTGAACAAGGGTTATAAGTAGTGTCCGTCCTAAATAACATAAACCTTCGGAGTTCGGGGAGAGACACTCATAAACCTTTCTTCCACATATATTAATGAGCTGTTTATCTGCTATGTGTGAATAGCCATTGTCTGATTGTTCCTGATTACCTCCCAGTTTCCTGAAATTGGTGAGATTTAAACATACCAAGGATTTATCTATGGTACTGGTGGATCTTAAGGCTAGGGGGTCTAGTTATATTATATTCTTTGTCCACCGGTCCCCTCCCCCTTCTGTGTAATTCAAGTACCTCGGCTATCTCTAAAAAAGAATATGGCACTAATCCTGCATCTTTTCGTCTTAGAGGTACCTGTGAGCACATCCAACATTCCGTTTGGTTTAAGACCTTACCCACTAGTGAGTGGTAATCACTCAAGAGATGTCTGTCACCTTATTGCTAGACTGACATCTCTGGATGCTCTCATCTTCAAATATGGTGTCACAATAACTCCAAAATACAGTATTCCTCAGACAATAGCCTATCACGTTACCTCCAGACTCCGTAACTACTAGACCTTTGATTTTTCTCTGGCTTTAACAAACTGATCGGCTAATCCTGGGATCCTATAAGGAAATCACTTCTTCCTCCAGAACCAGTTCCAGTCCCACACTCGACTCCTAATAAAAAAAAACCTTCCAAAAATAGAATGTCCTGGAAAAAAAATGTTTGTCAGCGGGAAAGAGAGAAAAGAGAAATAGAACAAAACAACTCTTGTTCATAGCAAATCAATTACAACGACTGGTTTTTCTGTGATCCTTTAGCGTGCTCAGGTTGTGTTCAACAGTGCCGCCTCTCAGTCTTCACGGAACAGACTCTCTGGTGATACTTTTGCGATCTCACTCCATTTACGAGTTCCTTCCGGACTACCGACATTCCTGCAATGGGAATCGTGGACCCAAGTCTGTCTCTCGGCTACTTTCACTGGGATAGTGCTGTCAACAAAACTTGGTACGGTCCTTCCCACCTGTCTATTAGGCAACCTGAGTGTAAGAACAATCACACAGTCTCTTGGTTCACAATCAAGACAGTTAGTATTTGGCATACCAGCAATCAACAGTTTCAAGTTCTTTTGTCAAGTTCTCAAATGCTGGCTCATCTCAATAAGGTACTGTACTGTCACCTCATTGGTGTATTTCTGATCATTGTGTGGATCAATCATGACATGAGGTTTTCTTCCAAAAAATACACAAATACCAAAACCAAAACAAATTTCAAAGAGGGTGATTCGTTAAGTGAAGATCTGGGAGTGGTTCCGATGCTACATAATACTAGTGGCAGTATCTATGATCACAATAGTACAATTTCAAGCTTTGCTCCTACTTCTAGGGGTACCATTATCTACACACAAATTTCTGCGCAATTTTTTCTTTGCGGTAAACACAGCAGCATCCGTGGCGGCAGGAAATGCCTCTACCCAGTTTGAGAAAACATCAGTGCACACCAATACATAACAATAATTCCTAAAGGGTGTTAACTGTACGAAGTCGTTGTGTGTTTGCAATGTAGAGTACCATGAGCATAACTTAAAAAAAAGAAAGAAAAAAAACATCTCTAGAGGAGAGAAAGAAGAAGAAAATGAAAAAGAAAATGTCAGGTTTGCCATTCACCAACAGGCATATAATCTATCTCTACAAAATTTCCCTTCACCAGTATTCTCATCCTTCCTCCACCCTTTGTGCATGACAAGGCACACTGCAGTAATACTGGTGTCATCCTGCTGTTGGGATATACTGGGTTTGGGCAGAAACTCTGAAGGACCTAGGCATGTGGAGTTTGAACTGTAATTGGGTCCATGTATTGTATCACCCTGTGTGAATGCAAAAGATGAAGAGGAAACTGTGGAGAAACAGAATAGAGGTTGGTGACAGATGAGTTTGTAGAGGTGGAGAAGATTTTATACAAATTTGACAACTGGATTGGGCACTACGGGGAAGTGATTCTCTACTTGGTCTACTCCCCTTAAAAAAAATTCAGTGTTTGTCGTATCGCTATTGGGACTATCCCAGCCATCAATCCAGTGTCCTGTCCATCCTGAAGTGATTCTCTACTTGGTCTACTCCCCTTAAAAAAAATTCTGTGTTTGTTGTATCGCTATTGGGACTATCCCAGCCATCAATCCAGTGTCCTGTCCATCCTAAATTCATAGGGAACCCGGTATCTGTGAGATAATTTCCTCTACCTGTGATAGACATGCATCTAGAACAGTGAAATGTAACATTAGTCTTCGTGGGTATCTAACATACTTTGTACTTCCTGAGCGGGAGCACATTATATGTATATCATATCTAACAAAGCTCCTGTTAAATTAATCAGGGGCCATTTCTGCTATGAAAAAGAAGCAAGAGTTTAGAGGCCCCATCTTAACCCCAGCAAGTTTTGTCAAAGGGTAATGTTGCATTTATTTTGTTCTTCCCATAAGCCGAATCTGTATTTTCTATATGGCTTATGATTCCTTACTATATGTCCCTTGGTCCCGTCTATGTATTTAATAATGTGGCTTGTGTTTTCTGTCTAGGGGGTCTATATTGACTATGTGTCCTACTACTCCTACAATCTCTGGCAAAATGCCCTTCCTTCCTACAAGTGTAACATATTATTGACCTTGACTTACCATTAGGGATCTGGGGTTTGGACTGATGGGTCTTTCCTATATGTGCCTGTATACTTACCGTCCTCAACCTCTCCACCTGTTGTTCTCTGCGCCTAGCACTATTCTTGTGATGTTCAATAGCACACTCTCTAAGATTAGCTACTGTGACCCCTTTCCAATTTGGCAAAGAAGTCTGCACCCTGAACCTCAATGCCTTATTGAGCCCGTCCATTAGCACAGAGACAGCTACCTCCCATTTGCCGAATTAGTGTTTACCAGTGATCTTATCCAGACGGAGAGTTTTCTATTACTGCAAAAGACCAAAAAAAAAGTTTAACAAGCTTCTAGGTTATGCGAAGTATTCATTCAATACTTCTCATCCCGTATTAAGGGTCTGTACATGGTCCAACAAACATTTCCGAGCTCATCTTGACTAGGGGCATTACTAGGAATTAATACTTCTTATATGGTAACTAAAAGAAATACCCGGGGGTTACCCTGTCGCTGTCCGCTTTCCTACTGGCAAATACTAATGTGCGGACAGGTTTTTCTCCATTTGTAACGTTAATTTCTTGATTTTTATTTTATTTTTGGGTTTTACTATATATGTACACGAATGATACCATACTTACCAGTTCCACTGGTCTCAGCCACTTCCCCCGCAGGCTACTGCTCTTCTTTTACCGGTTGGATACTCCTCTGAGTGCATGAGAAATGGCTGAATCCAATCAGGTCGCCTTCTCCTCCTAAATAAAACTTCAACATTCATTAGTACATATATAGGATACAGTAATATTTTTCATATTTTTATTATTTTCTATAGTTTGTATGCTGGCCGTAACTGCTTCCACATCTACATATGGCGGTGTACTTGCATTCTATTTTTCTTCCTACTTGTTTATTGTTGCTACAAGTTCAAACAGTTCTTATATTTCCATTCTTGTCATATATGACTTTGGTTAGACATACCACCTGCAATTCCTTAGGATCAAACTCACCAACCCCTCTTGCTGCCACAGGTTTAAACAATTTGTATGTCTGACCCTTTGTTTTCTAGATTTTAATCAGACATATTTCAATCTTTACGTTCTGCAGTACCTCTGGCTCAAAGCTACCCATCTTTGAGAATGGGGCCCTAACTTCCGCAGTCATACGTACCCACTCATTGCAAAAAGCCTCCGTGTGTGAACCATATTTTTCACACATAATAAACCTTGCTGACCCTCTCGGCCGAAATTCTGACCTTCTCGGTCCCAACTCTTCTGCCTGAACCCTAGCTACCAAACGCCCAATGCTTGTGCAGTTGGATCCCATCGCGGACTTTTTGCCAATAAACGCAATCCCCAATGCACACCACAAATAGACGGTGAAAGAAACCTAGTGCTTTCAATCGCTCCTTCTCCGCTGACGTACCACGACTCACTCCAATAGTGACCACCGCGTACCCAGTGAGGCCCTAACTAGCTTCTATTCACTGGAAGTTTTAGGAGTAACTTACCTTTTCCAGTGAATATCCGCCGTTGAAGATTTTCCTGAGAGAGACCAGCGAAAACTTCCCTTTTTGACTTACACAAATCACGCTTGCGTATGCTCTACACAGCGCTAATGATACCGCAATTTTACATAAAAGCTCGTAAAAGGGGTATCAAGTTGCGCTATGTATCGCACCCACAAACATGCGGTCCAATCACACAGCGTATAGATACTTGTTACCTATCCGCCCTATGACCACTGGAATCGAATCACAAGCTGCGAAACCTCAGCCGGAGCGTAATACAAAACCTTTAAACTTCAATTCACAATTTCTATACTTCTGCACAATACACAATTCTATATCATGCTCCTCAACAAATCACCTCACGATTTGCATATTATCTCTACCTTTATTAACGTGAGTCAGCCGCCTCACGCCACCAAGTCCCACTCACTTGGTGTACCCACGGGACCCGAATTTCTAAAGTTCGAATCCTCTCACTCCACTTTCACTCACTCAAATACACCTTATTTTTCTTTTCTGTACAGAAAATCTTTTACTCCCTTTAGGTCAGTAGCTTTATTCCAGAGGTGCTTACAGTTTTTAAACTAAATTTAGAGTAACCTGCTTTTGAAACCTGAAAGTTATGTGCTATTGTATTAAATGTCTACTATCCCACCTTAATTGAACAAATATTGTGTGTTTTGTACTTAGAGTCCGCACTCCTACACAACCTTGCATAATCATGCGACCAGCGTGTCTTTTACGCTGCGTGTGCGACCCTGTACTTTGTCCGTACCACGTGTACAACGTATGTCCGCAATTCAACAAACCACACAGTCTCTATAAATGTGAGCAATACTAACTATAATCTCTCACTTAACACTACACCGTTTTTTTTCTGTATAAACCTAAACAACCAGGCCAGAACTGCGTTTCATGTCTTTATAATTACTCCCTTAAATACATTTATTTTAAATTTATCTGTATAGCAAACAAATGTATCCGATTTCACACAGATCTATAATGACTGCAATCATCTATAATTTAAATGATATGATTCAGATTGGATAGCTATCTTGCAGAACATACACTGATATAAATATACACATACAGTAATTATAATAATATTATATATATGTATCATTCACTGGCCTCCTATGAGACACGTTACCTCTTCACTGCCTCTAATTTGCATATCAAAGATATTTACTGTTCACTACTAAAAAAAGTAGTTACACAGGTTAATTTGCATTTCAATGGCTATACTCCCTAGTAAGCAGACTCTACAAGTCTTGGAAGAAAAGAAAAAAAAATTTTTTTTCTTTTTCACAAACAAGAAGGAAAAAAAATTAACTTATCTCACCATTTACTCTCACTAGGCTCAATTGAAACTATTTGTAATTGACTATGGCATGGGTTAAATAAATGCATTTGTAACAAATGGGGCTGGATGTGACAAAGGAAACTGATTGTTCTGAGCACACTGAAAATCAGCTATTTAGAAAGTGACCTTCCTAAAATGGCCACTGCTCCTCCCCCTTCCACATCCATGAGGTTTACACAAGATGGTGGACAGGCCATGTGGTTAGGCCAAAATGGAGGACAAACCATGTGGCTCCTTTGTCACAAAGAAATCACAAATTATACAAGCACCAGAAGTTACTTTAGGCCTGAGTTTAAAAAAAAAAACTATACCAAGGCTATGCAGCAACTTTTAAATGTACTTTTAAATCTACTTAACAGATAAACAATCCAATCTGAATCAAACACAATATGACTTATTTGAACTTTATTTTGCAACAATAAAAATACGCTTTAGCATCTTAAATATTATGAGAAACACATTGTCCCTTGAATTTCATATCAGCGGCTTACTGATAACACAACAGAACACACGGATATGATATGTCAGCGCCACGATGCGTCCACCATAAGCTGATCGACCACAGTGTCGCGTTCATAATGTACAGTGCATCATTAAGACCGTGATATACCGGATGAGCCCCCATCTGTAAATACCAAATTGCTTTCTAACAAATATTTAAAATGCCCGCTCTAATTTATACTGCAGACGCCAGGCGCATCTTAGTACCATATACGATAAAAGTGTGCTGTACGTCGCAAAACACTACATCCCTTAATAGAAAACAATACACCCACACATTATCTGAGTTCCAAAGCTCATTGATGTATATATTTGTTATTAAAAGGATATGTATTCAATATATCACAATGTACAGTATATATATATAGTTACATGGTTACAATTTACACAGTAAGCAGTTAATGCAAACTAACTCAAATACATACAGTTACAGGCCAGCAAATACATCACCATCTTATATTTCATATAAAGTCTTCCCTCCATATCACTCTCTCTCTCTCTGTAAAATCATGTAGGCACTGGTCTGGCAGCACCTCCATCATCGTCAGGGACTAAAACAGCAACTAACTCTCTAAGTCCTAGAAACTGCCTATATCACTCAGTGGGAGTTTTCAGTCTGTTGATTTCGGTCTCCTAATATTGGTCTAGAGGCCAGACCTCACAAGAACTCAATGGCTCATTGGTCAGAGTGAGGGCTTTTGTCCTGTGTTACTGGCACATGTGTCTGCCCCCAGGGCCATGCTGTGGAACTAGTTTCAAGTCTTCAAAAGATCTTTTGTTCACTTTAGAATTTTGGCTCATATTCCTTCATTTAAACATATCTACTTGTTGCAATGAGCTACAATTTAATAACAAGTATCAAATTGATATACACATTAATCTGGTTGCTTTAATACCAAATACGACATGTCTATCTTGCTCTGCTCCAATAATACACATACATGACATTACTCCATTTTATAATTTTAAATCATGATGTCTGGCGCTTGATATGTTATAATTATGTGCTGTATGAAATATGTGTCAAATCTATCTCTGTGGCATGTCTGTGTAAATGCATATGTTGCCATATATTGCTGTGCTCGCTGCGCATATTTGCAAGCATAGTGACTTATAATGTGTGGAGTCTGTATGTTCTCTCTATGTAATATTTTTGACTTCGACACTAGTTACCAGCATAGTCAGTAAATTAGAAAAGGCAGCCCAAGGCGGGCCCTGATGTTCCCCCGTTGTTACAAGCTGACTGGGGGGTACAGAACCCCCAAAACCTGAACCCTTCACAGCCATGTTATCCTCAAATGCATCTGGGACATCATAATCGCGCACTGCGGAATCAGCCCCAGACCCATCGCCCCCTGTAGCTGACATGATATGAAAGCGTAAACCATGGGCGACACAGTACAAAATCAGCTGATATAATACCTAGCACAAACCCCTGTGCAGTGTAACAGCACAAACAGAGGATTTCTGAGGTAAAATGTGACTGAAAAACACAGAAAAATACAAAATATGTGTATCCTGTGAAATACTTATATTATCTACTAACCCTGACGCACAGAGCCTCCTCAGGTTACAGAATATAGGGATAGCAGAAGGAGTGAGATACACGGAGTAGAGATCTGGGTCTCAAAAATCCTAAAGCTAAATATAGTATTAATGGCACTATACTGGAAACTACTGAGGAGGAAAGGGATCTAGGAGTCACTATTTCAGATGACTTAAAGGCAGGTAAGCAATGTAACAAGGCAATGAGGAAGGCTAGTCAGATGCTTGGCTGCATTGGGAGAGGAATCAGCAGCAGAAAGAAAGAAGTAATAATGCCACTGTATAGGTCATTGGTACGGCCTCATCTAGAATACTGTATTCAGTTCTGGAGGCCATATCTTCAAAAGGATATTAATACATTAGAAACTGTACAAAGGAGGGCAACTAAAATGGTGCATGGCCTACATCACAAAACATACCCAGAAAGACTAAGAAATCTCAATATGTATAGTTTGGAGCAGAGAAGGGAAAGGGGGGACATGATAGAAACTTTGAAATATATCAAGGGTTTTAACAAAGTCCAGGAGGGAAACATTCTCCAAATGAAGAGAAGCAATAGGACACGAGGACATGCACTGAGGCTGGAGGGGGGGAGGTTCAGGGGAAATTTGCGGAAAAATTATTTCACAGAAAGGGTAGTGGACAAGTGGAATAGCCTCCCATCAGAGGTGGTAGAGGCTAAGACAGTAGAGCAATTTAAACATGCATGGGATAGACATAAGGATATCCTTACAAAGAAATAAGGATCAAATAAGGTAAGAGATAAAAATAATGTAAAAGAAAAAAAAAAGGGGCAGACTAGATGGGTCAAGTGGTTCTTATCTGCCGACAAATTTTATGTTTCTATGTTTCTATCACCCAGCAGCTATATGCGCACACACACATAGTCACATGTACAATGCAGGAATTATGACAAACAATAAAACTGCACTGGACTGGCAATACTATTACTGAGTAAAGCTATGTATATAAACAGATATATCAATGCACAGTAAAAACTGAATGAATATCACAGGGTACTTGTACTAAATAACCCTGAAGTATGCACTTGTTCTTAACTAACACTGTCTAAACGATATGTAAAATACTTAAGTGTCCTGTAAATGCACAGCGCTGATTATGCAGGCGGCTTTACAGAGGAGGCATCACCCAGCAGTCCCAGAATCAGCGCAGCTGTGTGTAATGGCACCCAAACGCTGACAGGGAGTGAGGGAGACAGAGAGATGCAGCTCCATGGCGGGAACATTTACTCTAAATGGCGACCAGGGCTGGGGGAGGGGCTACAGGTGAGATCCTTATCACCTTACTGGACTTCACTGCTGCGGGCCTTAATAAACTGGATTATAGCATAATCCGACCTGAACCGTTGCCCTGGTGGTCTAGTGGGGTCCCTGTACTGCCACAGTGTCAATGCCAACACGCGTGTCCCGCCTCCTAATGGCCAAGATCGCGATTTCCAGCGGGTCTCGCCTGGGGGACCCTCTTACCTCCTCCCTGAGTGCGGCTACGCAATCCTGGAGAACTTCGGTTAGTGTGTGTGCCCTGGGTGAAGAACTGGAGCCTCCGCTGTAAGTACCCGGCAACCAGGGACGCGGGAGTATACAGTGTCACTGGGGGAGGTGATGGACCTGCAGCAGGAGATATCAGAATGGTATGTAGCACTAAAGTGCCTCTGCTGCAGCCCTTGAAGTCTTCTATCTTCTTTAAAATAGCTCTTCTTAAGGCTGCTGGAGCAGCCCTGCCTGTTAGCTGCCTGCACTGCAGGCACCAACTTACAAACTGGGCTCCTGTGCATGGAGGAGGGGTTATAGAGGAAGCGGCGCTGAGCATCTTGGGAACAGTCAAAGCTTTTAGCTTGTTGGTGCCTCGGATCAAGATCCTACTCTACACCCCGATGTTATTCCCTGTGGAATGCCAGTGTACCCCGCTTCAGAAATTAAATATTTGAAAAATAGTTTTTTTTCCCAAAAAACTTTGGATCATCACCTTTGGAACATTAGAATATTGGAAACCATGGTGACTTTGATTTACCAAGTGGCTGCACCCACCAAGGGTCTTAATTTACATTTCCCAGGCGGCTGCTCCACTGTGCAGCGGCCAGGTGGGGGGTCCAGTCGTGCTCACTGATCAGCAGTGATCAGCAGAATGGCAGACACTGGGAAAGGGTGCAGGGAGGCAGAGGAGCCAGGACATCCCTCTGTGAGTGGCGGCTGCTAGAAGCAGCTGTCCACTCTGTGTATCTGATTGGTCACACTGTTTGCGACCAGATTAGATAACGCACTGCCTGGTGTTGTCACAAACGATGCAACAAGGCAAGTGGTTAAGAAGGCAGACTGGTGGGGTATTAGTCCAGTCGCCATGCTAGGATTAAGGATTTCATGACAATTAAGGATATATAGAAATACATTAGGCCATCCAACTCTGAGTCTGTTTCTGCACTCACCTGGGTAAATGATTTACATTTTTTAATACTTTCCCTAAGCACAGTGACATCTTCATAAAGTTCATATACTGTATATGGGAAGCAGTAAGCCTCCCGACAGATGGGATCCCGGTGGTCATTATACCGACGCTGGGATCCCGTCAGATTACCGACAGCCAGCATCCTGATCATTCTCACAGCGGAACACGCTGGCGTCTTGTCATGAAGGGGGGGTTAGGTTTAGGCAGGAGAGGAGGGTTAGGGTCAGGGAGCAGGGAAGGTTAGGGTTAGTGATGAGCGGGTTCGGATCCTCGGGATCCGAACCCAACCGAACTTCACCTTTTTTTGCACGGGTCCGAGCAACTCGGATCCTCCCGCCTTGCTCGGTTAACCCGAGCGCGCCCGAACGTCATCATCCCGCTGTCGGATTCTCGCGAGATTCGTATTCTATATAAGGAGCCGTGCGTCGCCGCCATTTTTCACTCGTCAATTGGAGATGATCGTGAGAGGACGTGGCTGGCGTCCTCTCAGTTTCTATGTTCAGTGGGCTGCAAATATCTGTGCTCAGTGTGCTGCAAATATATGTGCTCAGTATGCTGCAAGTGCAAATATCTACGTTCTCTGCCTGAAAAACGCTCCATATCTGTGCTCAGTGTGCTGCAAATATCTGTGCTCAGTGTGCTAATTGCTTTATTGTGGGGACTGGGGACCAGCAGTATTATATAGTAGGAGTAGGAGTTTTGCTGACCAGTGACCACCAGTATTATACGTTCTCTGCCTGAAAAACGCTCCATATCTGTGCTGCATTGTAGTATATAGTAGGAGGACAGTACAGCATTTTGCTGACCACCAGTATAACTATATATATAGCAGTACGGTACAGTAGTCCACTGCTCTACCTCTGTGTCATCAAGTATACTATCCCATCCATACCTGTGGTGCATTTCAGTTTTGCAGCTTGCTGACCACCAGTATATAATATATAGCAGTACGGTAAAGTAGGCAACTGCTCTACCTACCTCTGTGTCGTCAAGTATACTATCCATCCATACCTGTGGTGCATTTCAGTTTTGCACAGTTTGCTGACCACCAGTATATAATATATAGCAGTATGGTACAGAAGGCCACTGCTCTACCTACCTCTGTGTCGTCAAGTATACTATCCATCCATACCTGTGGTGCATTTCAGTTTTGCACAGTTTGCTGATCACCAGTATATATAATATATAGCAGTACGGTACAGTAGGCCACTGCTCTACCTTCCTCTGTGTCATCAAGTATACTATCCATCCACACCTGTGGTGCATTTCAGTTTTGCACAGTTTGCTGACCACCAGTATATATAATATATAGCAGTACGGTACAGTAGGCCACTGCTCTACCTACCTCTGTGTCGTCAAGTATACTATACATCCATACCTGAGGTGCATTTCAGTTTTGCACAGTTTGCTGACCACCAGTATATAATATATAGCAGTACGGTACAGAAGGCCACTGCTCTACCTACCTCTGTGTCGTCAAGTATACTATCCATCCATACCTGTGGTGCATTTTAGTTTTGCACAGTTTGCTGACCACCAGTATATAATATATAGCAGTAGGGTACAGTAGGCCACTGCTCTACCTACCTTTGTGTCGTCAAGTATACTATCCATCCATACCTGTGGTGCATTTCAGTTTTGCACAGTTTGCTGACCACCAGCATATAATATATAGCAGTACGGTACAGTAGGCCACTGCTCTACCTGCCTCTGTGTCGTCAAGTATACTATCCATCCATACCTGTGGTGCATTTCAGTTTTGCACAGTTTGCTGACCAACAGCATATAATATATAGCAGTATGGTACAGTAGGCCACTGCTCTACCTACCTCTGTGTTGTCAAGTATACTTTCCATCCATACCTGTGGTGCATTTCAGTTTTGCACAGTTTGCTGACCACCAGTATATATAACATATAGCAGTATGGCACAGTAGGCCACTGCTCTACCTACCTCTGTGTCGTCAAGTATACTATACATCCATACCTGTGGTGCATTTCAGTTTTGCACAGTTTGCTGACCACCAGTATATAATATATAGCAGTACGGTACAGAAGGCCACTGCTCTACCTACCTCTGTGTCGTCAAGTATACTATTCATCCATACCTGTGGTGCATTTCAGATTTGCACAGTTTGCTGACCACCAGTATATAATATATAGCAGTACGGTACAGTAGGCGACTGCTCTACCTACCTCTGTGTCGTCAAGTATACTATCCATCCATACCTGTGGTGCATTTCAGTTTTGCACAGTTTGCTGACCACCAGTATATATAATATATAGCAGTATGGTACAGAAGGCCACTGCTCTACCTACATCTGTGTCGTCAAGTATACTATCCATCCATACCTGTGGTGCATTTCAGTTTTGCACCGTTTGCTGACCACCAGTATATAATATATAGCAGTATGGTACAGAAGGCCACTGCTCTACCTACCTCTGTGTCGTCAAGTATACTATCCATCCATACCTGTGGTGCATTTCAGTTTTGCACAGTTTGCTGACCACCAGTATATAATATAAAGCAGTACGGTACAGTAGGCCACTACTCTACCTACCTCTGTGTCGTCAAGTATACTATCCATCCATACCTGTGGTGCATTTCAGTTTTGCACAGTTTGCTGACCACCAGTATATAATATATAGCAGTACAGTACATTAGGCCACTGCTCTACCTACCTCTGTGTCGTCAAGTATACTATCCATCCATACCTGTGGTGCATTTCAGTTTTGCACAGTTTGCTGACCACCAGTATATAATATATAGCAGTACGGTAAAGTAGGCCACTGCTCTACCTACCTCTGTGTCGTCAAGTATACTATCCATCCATACCTGTGGTGCATTTCAGTTTTGCACAGTTTGCTGACCACCAGTATATATAATATATAGCAGTCCGGTACAGTAGGCCACTGCTCTACCTACCTCTGTGTCGTCAAGTATACTATCCATCCATACCGGTGGTGCAATTCAGTTTTGCACAGTGTGGTGACCACTAGTATATAATATATAGCAGTACGGTACAGAAGGCCACTGCTCTACCTACCTCTGTGTCGTCAAGTATACTATCCATCCATACCTGTGGTGCATTTCAGTTTTGCACAGTTTGCTGACCACCAGTATATAATATATAGCAGTACGGTACAGTAGGCCACTGCTCTACCTACCTCTGTGTCGTCAAGTATACTATCCATCCATACCTGTGGTGCATTTCAGTTTTGCACAGTTTGCTGACCACCAGTATATATAATATATAGCAGTACGGTACAGTAGGCCACTGCTCTACCTACCTCTGTGTCGTCAAGTATACTATCCATCCATACCTGTGGTGCATTTCAGTTTTGCACAGTTTGCTGACCACCAGTATATAATATATAGCAGTATGGTACAGTATGCCACTGCTCTACCTACCTCTGTGTCGTCAAGTATACTATCCATTCATACCTGTGGTGCATTTCAGTTTAGCACAGTTTGCTGACCACCAGTATATAATATAAAGCAGTACGGTACAGTAGGCCACTGCTCTACCTACCTCTGTGTTGTCAAGTATACTATCCATCCATACCTGTGGTGCATTTCAGTTTTGCACAGTTTGCTGACCACCAGTATATATAACATATAGCAGTATGGCATAGTAGGCCACTGCTCTACCTACCTCTGTGTCGTCAAGTATACTATCCATCCATACCTGTGGTGCATTTCAGTTTTGCACAGTTTGCTGACCACCTGTATATAAAATATATAGCAGTATGGTACAGAAGGCCACTGCTATACCTACCTCTGTGTCGTCAAGTATACTATCCATCCATACCTGTGGTGCATTTCAGTTTTGCACAGTTTGCTGACCACCAGTATATAATATATAGCAGTACGGTACAGTAGGCCACTGCTCTACCTACCTCTGTGTCGTCAAGTATACTATCCATCCATACCTGTGGTGCATTTCAGTTTTGCACAGTTTGCTGACCACCAGTATATATAATATATAGCAGTACGGTACAGTAGGCCACTGCTCTACCTACCTCTGTGTCGTCAAGTATACTATCCATCCATACCTGTGGTGCATTTCAGTTTTGCACAGTTTGCTGACCACCAGTATATAATATATAGCAGTATGGTACAGAAGGCCACTGCTCTACCTACCTCTGTGTCGTCAAGTATACTATCCATCCATACCTGTGGTGCATTTCAGTTTTGCACCGTTTGCTGACCACCAGTATATAATATATAGCAGTACGGTACAGAAGGCCACTGCTCTACCTACCTCTGTGTCGTCAAGTATACTATCCATCCATACCTGTGGTGCATTTCAGTTTTGCACAGTTTGCTGACCACCAGTATATAATATATAGCAGTACGGTACAGTAGGCCACTACTCTACATACCTCTGTGTCGTCAAGTATACTATCCATCCATACCTGTGGTGCATTTCAGTTTTGCACAGTTTGCTGACCACCAGTATATAATATATAGCAGTATGGTACAGTAGGCCACTGCTCTACCTACCTCTGTGTCGACAAGTATACTATCCATCCATACCTGTGGTGCATTTCAGTTTTGCACAGTTTGCTGACCACCAGTATATAATATAAAGCAGTACGGTACAGAAGGCCACTGCTCTACCTACCTCTGTGTCGTCAAGTATACTATCCATCCATACCTGTGGTGCATTTCAGTTTTGCACAGTTTGCTGACCACCAGTATATAATATATAGCAGTACGGTACAGTAGGCCACTGCTCTACCTACCTCTGTGTCGTCAAGTATACTATCCATCCATACCTGTGGTGCATTTCAGTTTTGCACAGTTTGCTGACCACCTGTATATAATATATAGCAGTACGGTACAGTAGGCCACTGCTCTACCTACCTCTGTGTCGTCAAGTATACTATCCATGCATACCTGTTGTGCATTTCAGTTTTACACAGTTTGCTGACCACCAGTATATAATATATAGCAGTATGGTACAGTAGGCCACTGCTCTACCTACCTCTGTGTCGTCAAGTATACTATCCATCCATACCTGTGGAGCATTTCAGTTTTTGTGCGCAGTATATATAGTAGTAGGCCATTGCTATTGATAAATATATTACTGGCATATAATTCCACACATTAAAAAATGGAGAACAAAAATGTGGAGGGTAAAATAGGGAAAGATCAAGATCCACTTCCACCTCATGCTAAATCTGCTGCCACTAGTCATGGCCGAGATGATGAAATGCCATCAACGTCGTCTGCCAAGGCCGATGCCCAATGTCATAGTAGAGAGCATGTAAAACCCAAAAAACAAAAGTTCAGTAAAATGACCCAAAAATCAAAATTAAAATCGTCTGAGGAGAAGCGTAAACTTGCCAATATGCCATTTACGACACGGAGTGGAAAGGAATGGCTGAGTCCCTCTCCTATGTTCCTCATGACTAGTGGCTTAGCTTCACATGAGAATGGAACCACTCATCCTCCTGCTAGAAAACTTAAAAGACTTAAGATGTCAAAAGCACAGCAAAGAACTGTGCATTCTTCTAAATCACAAATCCCCAAGGAGAGTCCAATTGTATCGGTTGCGATGCCTGACCTTCCCAACACTGGACGGGAAGAGGTGGTGCCTTCCACCATTTGCACGCCCCCTGCAAGTGCTGGAAGGAGCACCCGCAGTCCAGTTCCTGATAGTCAAATTGAAGATGTCACTGTTGAAGTACACCAGGATGAGGATATGGGTGTTGCTGGCGCTGGGGAGGAAATTGACAAGGAGGATTCTGATGGTGAGGTGGTTTGTTTAAGTCAGGCACCCGGGAAGACACCTGTTGTCCGTGGGACGAATATGGCCATTGACATGCCTGGTCAAAATACAAAAAAAATCACCTCTTCGGTGTGGAATTATTTCAACAGAAATGCGGACAACTGGTGTCAAGCCATGTGTTGCCTTTGTCAAGCTGTAATAAGTAGGGGTAAGGACGTTAACCACCTAGGAACATCCTCCCTTATATGTCACCTAGAGCGCATTCATCAGAAGTCATTGACAAGTTCAAAAACTTTGGGTGACAGCGGAAGCAGTCCACTGACCACTAAATCCCTTCCTCTTGTAACCAAGCTCCTGCAAACCACACCACCAACTCCCTCAGTGTCAATTTCCTCCTTAGACAGGAAAGCCAATAGTCCTGCAGGCCATGTCACTGTCAAGTCTGACGAGTCCTCTCCTGCTTGGGATTCCTCTGATGCATCCTTGAGTGTAACGCCTACTGCTGCTGGCGCTGCTGTTGTTGCTGCTGGGAGTCGATCGTCGTCCCAGAGGGGAAGTCGGAAGAGCACTTGTACTACTTCCAGTAAGCAATTGACATTTCCAACAGTCCTTTGCGAGGAAGATGAAATATCACAGCAGTCATCCTGCTGCAAAGCGGATAACTCAGGCCTTGGCAGCCTGGGTGGTGAGAAACGTGTTTCCGGTATCCACCGTTAATTCACAGGGAACTAGAGAATTGATTGAGGTACTGTGTCCCCGGTACCAAATACCATCTAGGTTCCATTTCTCTAGGCAGGCGATACTGAAAATGTACACAGACGTCAGAAAAAGAGTCACCAGTGTCCTAAAAAATGCAGTTGTACCCAATGTCCACTTAACCACGGACATGTGGACAAGTGGAGCAGGGTAGACTCAGGACTATATGACTGTGACAGCCCACTGGGTAGATGTATTGCCTCCCGCAGCATGAACAGCAGCAGTAGCAGCATCTCGCAAACGCCAACTCGTTCCTAGGCAGGCTACACTTTGTATCACCGCTTTCCATAAGAGGCACACAGCTGACAACCTCTTACGGAAACTGAGGAACATCATCGCAGAATGGCTTACCCCAAATGGACTCTCCTGGGGATTTGTGACATCGGACAACGCCACCAATATTGTGCGTGCATTACATCTGGGCAAATTCCAGCACGTCCCATGTTTTGCACATACATTGAATTTGGTGGTGCAGAATTATTTAAAAAACGACAGGGGCGTGCAAGAGATGCTGTCGGTGACCCGAAGAATTGCGGGCCACTTTCGGCATTCAGCCACCGCGTGCCGAAGACTGGAGCACCAGCAAACACTCCTGAACCTGCCCTGCCATCATCTGAAGCAAGAGGTGGTGACGAGGTGGAATTCAACCCTCTATATGCTTCAGAGGATGGAGGAGCAGCAAAAGGCCATTCAAGCCTATACAGCTACCTATGATATAGGCAAAGGAGGGGGAATGCACCTGACTCAAGCGCAGTGGAGAATGATTTCAACGTTGTGCAAGGTTCTGCAACCCTTTGAACTTGCCACACGTGAAGTCAGTTCAGACACTGCCAGCCTGAGTCAGGTCATTCCCCTCATCAGGCTTTTGCAGAAGAAGCTGGAGAGATTGAAGGAGGAGCTATAACAGAGCGATTCCGCTAGGCATGTGGGACTTGTGTGGATGGAGTCCTTAATTTGCTTATCCAGGATTCACGAGTGGTCAATCTGTTGAAATCAGAGCACTACATTTTGGCCACCATGCTCGATCCTAGATTTAAAACCTACGTTGTATCTCTCTTTCCGGCAGACACAAGTCTGCAGAGGTTCAAAGACCTGCTGGTGAGAAAATTGTCAAGTCAAGCGGAACGTGACCCGTCAACAGCTCCTCCTTCACATTCTCCCGCAACTGGGGCTGCGAGGAAAAGGCTAAGAATTCTGAGCCCACCCGCTGGCGGTGATGCAGGGCAGACTGGAGCGAGTGCTGACATCTGGTCCGGACTGAAGGACCTGCCAACGATTACTGACATGTCGTCTACTGTCACTGCATATGATTCTGTCACCATTGAAAGAATGGTGGAGGATATGAGTGACCGCATCCAAGTAGGCACGTCAGACAGTCCGTACGTATACTGGCAGGAAAAAGAGGCAATTTGGAGGCCCTTGCACAAAATGGCTTTATTTTACCTAAGTTGCCCCCCCCCCTCCAGTGTGTACTCCGAAAGAGTGTTTAGTGCAGCCGCTTACCTTGTCAGCAATCGGCGTACGAGGTTACTTCCAGGAAATGTGGAGAAGATGATGTTCATCAAAATGAATTATAAATTATAATCAATTCCTCCGTGGAGACATTCACCAGCAATTGCCTCCAGAAAGTACACAGGGACCTGAGATGGTGGATTCCAGTGGGGACGAATTAATAATCTGTGAGGAGGGGGATGTACACAGTGAAAGGGGTGAGGAATCAGACGATGAGGATGAGGTGGACATCTTTCCTCTGTAGAGCCAGTTTGTGCAAGGAGAGATTGATTGTTTTTTTTTTTGGTGGGGGCCCAAACCAACCAGTCATTTCAGTCACAGTTGTGTGGCAGACCCTGTCGCTGAAATGATGGGTTTGTTAAAGTGTGCATGTCCTGTTTATACAACATAAGGGTGGGTGGGAGGGCCCAAGGACAATTCCATCTTGCACCTCTTTTTTCTTTCATTTGTCTTTACATCATGTGCTGTTTGAGGACTATTTTTTGAAGTGCCATCCTGTCTGACACTGCAGTGCCACTCCTAGATGGGCCAGGTGTTTGTGTCGGCCACTTGGGTCGCTTAGCTTAGTCACACAGCTACCTCATTGCGCCTCTTTTTTTCTTTGCATCATGTGCTGTTTGGGGACTATTTTTTTGAAGTGCCATCCTGTGTGACACTGCAGTGTCACTCCTGGATGGGCCAGGTGTTTGTGTCGGCCACTTGGGTCGCTTAGCTTAGTCACACAGCTACCTCATTGCGCCTCTTTTTTTCTTTGCATCATGTGCTGTTTGGGGACTATTTTTTTATAGTGCTATCCTGTCTGACACTGCAGTGCCACTCCTAGATGGGCCAGGTGTTTGTGTCGGCCACTTGGGTCGCTTAGCTTAGTCACACAGCTACCTCATTGCGCCTCTTTTTTTCTTTGCATCATGTGCTGTTTGGGGACTATTTTTTTTAATCTGCCATCCTGTCTGACACTGCAGTGCCACTCCTAGATGGGCCAGGTGTTTGTGTCGGCCACTTGGGTCGCTTAGCTTAGTCATCCAGCGACCTTGGTGCAAATTTAGGACTAAAAATAATATTGTGAGGTGTGAGGTGTTCAGAATAGACTGGAAATGAGTGTAAATTATGGTTATTGAGGTTAATAATACTATGGGATCAAAATGACCCCCAAATTCTATGATTTAAGCTGTTTTTGAGGGTTTTTTGTAAAAAAACTCCCGAATCCAAAACACACCCGAATTCGACAAAAAATTTTCAGGGAGGTTTTGCCAAAACGCGTCCGAATCCAAAACACGGCCGCGGAACCGAATCCAAAACCAAAACACAAAACCCGAAAAATTTCCGGTGCACATCACTAGTTAGGGTTAGGGACCGGGGAGAGAGGGTTAGGTTTAGGAACTTAGAGGGGGAGGTTAGGGTTAGGCATGAAGTGGAGAGGGTAAGGTTTAGGCAGTGGGGAAGGGAGGGTTAGGGTTAGGCACCAAGCGAGGAAGTTTACTGTTAGACACCATCGGGGAGGGTTAGGCACCCACAAGGGAGGGTTAGGGTAGGGAAAAGGTGAGGGTTCGGGGGATTAATGGGGATCTGTCAGGATTCTGATGGACAGGATATCACTGTCGGTATACCTACTGTACTGATCCCCTGTATATACCTCTATCTGAATGTATCTTTTACTATAACCTATGAATTGCTTCATTGATTTATTTTTACTTACTGTAAAAGTGTCACTTTGGTACATGGGCAAGCCTAATGTATATTATCTTTTAAATGTGGTTTTCGAAAACCACATTTAAAAGATATTATACATTTTCTCATCTGTATGACATTACGTTGTAGATTCAGAATACATGGCTACTGTAAATTGAAAGAAATATCTGAAAATACTCTTTCTATCATAATTGCCCACTTTACTGAAATGTCTGGGAGACTCAAAAAATTTGCTGAGTTTGCAGTACTGTACATAACAGTTGGAGCAAAATCAGGGCCATACCTTGGAATATGCAAGTGCTGCCAAGACCGAGGCCGTGGGTAGGGTTGCCACCTCTCCCGAATTTCCTGGATTCTCCAGGATTTGGTGGCAACCCTCCAGGATGCTTTTCCAACATAAACGGACCTAATGTGCCGGTGGCCCTGCGCATGCATCTCATAGCTAGGCAGAGCGAAACAGGGGAGGTGAAGCAAGACATGCCAGCAGAGGAAGAGAATAAGGAAAATACATGTGCCAGCTGTCCAGGCATCTGACTATATTATACAGCCCGGCTGGGGATATAGGGTATCATCCTGTATTGGACCGCGGGGACTCAAAATCTGCATAGCACTGTACAAACAGACCCCTGCCGTGCATAGAAGGATTACATCATAATACAGATAACTAAATGAAAACAGCAAAATTTAAAATCCAGAATGTTGAACGTTGGATAGAGAGGAGAGATTGGGAAACAAAACAGATGCTGGGAGGCAAAGACATAGGGAAAAGGAATGAAAGTAGAGAAAAAGAAGGAACAAATACCAAGTATAACTACAATGTACATGTTAGAAGAACACTGATCTATCACTGTACACCAATCAATTTGTAGTTGATAGTGGAGGTCACTAATGCAGAGGAACGGAATGTCTGCTCTTCCCAACTGTATGTTATCCAAAAATACTCCAGACGATCCTCTCGTTCAAACCCGCTGGATGAATGGTGTTCAAATTGAATATCCATTGGGCTTCTCTTCGAAGGAGTTGACCATCCCTGTCTCATCCACGGAGTGATTTAGGGATGTGATCAATGATGATATGTTTTCATCCAGAAAGTGGATGTTGTGCTTCGTGGAAATGTCTGGCTACTGGTTGTTCCGAAGGTGTTCCCACAATGGCTGCCTTGATCGCGGAACGATGCAGGGCCATGCGTTCACGTAGGGATCTGATGGTTTTCCCCACGTAGCGTAGCCCACAAGGACAAACGATCAAGTAGATGATATAGGTGGATGTACAAGACACTGTGTACCAAATGTCTATCCTCTTCTCCGTTAGAGGTAGTATGAAATGGGAACCCAGTCAACATGTGGCTGCACGTCGTACAGCCCAAGCAACGATAGCAGCCAGGCTTTTTGGATAAGAACATCTCCTTCTGCGATGTGGCTGAAGCTTTGGACAAGTTGGTTATGTCAGTGCGAACTACCATATCTTTAATGTTTCGGCCCCTCTTGTAGCACATCATTGGAGTTTTGTTTTTGAAGCATGTTAAATTAGGATCCGTAGAAACTAGAGGACATAGAGCTCTGTTTGCTCTATTCAGCACAGGGCTAGAGGTGTCGAAAGTAGTAGTCCATGGAATTCTATTATCCATAGTTCTTGCTTTTGTTCGCATCAGAGTGCTCCGTGGTATCTGCAGGACCTCTTCCTTGGTGGTTTCTAAAACAGTGCACTCATAACCCCTGGTGATGAATTTGTGGACCATTTTGTCCAATTCTTCGTCTAAAAGTTCCGGTTGGCTATTGATCCTGGCTGCCCTAATCATCTGGGATCTTGGAAGGGCCTGCTTCAATGAACAGGGATGGTGGCTATTGGCCCATAAGAGGGTGTTCTTGTCAGTGGGTTTATTGTATACAGTATGCTCGTGTGTAATTTCCCTTCACAGATGGTGACCTGGACATCCGGGTACTTGATAGATGACATGGACCATTGAGAGATTATTCGAATAGGAAAAGGTTGTTTGAGGGCATGCTCCCCACCCGTCTACACAATTAATAAATCATTGATGTATCTTGTGAATAACGCGATTGATTGGCTAACAGCATGATCTTGGAAGAACATATATAGTGGCAAATGCTCAATTAGCTTAGTGATATCATTGAGGTGCTTGAAAGGGAATGGTATTTCTAAGCAAGAAAAAAAAAGGCATTTTGTTTCCCCCAGCACCCTGAATGATAACAGTAACCAGATTTAAATGCCACACAATATTGGAATTCAGAGATCTCAGTTACATATATTTACGCAAATGTATGAATAAGCCCCAAAGCCGCATCAAGGCCTCTCTGGATATATGGGGTCCCTAGCGCTATATCTAGGTGCAGGGTGTGGAACCCAAAAAAATCAGCATAAGCCAGAAAGCCCAGTGCAGCATACCAGTGAAAAAACTATAGCGTTAATAAATTAGTGTTCGGAGGTCGAAGCTGTAAAGGAAGTGATACAAAAATGAGATGTAATTAAAATTGAGAAATAGTGTTAAAGAAATTAGTAAGTGATAAGTGTTAATAGAATGTAAAGGTATGCCACACTAAAGCCATCCAGCTCAGCCAATCCAGAGGCACCACACCCCACACCTCCATTACCCCAATCTCGGTCTATGATTAACCAGCAAGGAGCCACATGATAATGGCTCCTTACTTAAATATATCTAAGCTAAGAGCTACCTACCTTGGAGCAACCCCACAATGCTCCACAGGTTATGTCAGGGCCTGCACCTCCTCCTAATGCAGGAACCTCTCTGCCTTTCACAACAGACATATATAGTGGCAGACAGTGTCGGACTGGGGCATGAAGGGCCCACCGGGGGTATGCAGTTATAGGGGCCCATACTTAGGGGTGTGGCCAGCCTACAAAGGGGGTGTGGCCAGCCTCCATAGAGGCTTGAAATACACAATAGTTTAGTGCAGTGTAATGCAACATATCTACCATGTATAATACAAGTGCACCGTCTGGAACCTGATCCCTAGAGGAAGGAATGAGCCTTCAGGCAGTGGGGCCTACCGGTGGTTTCCCTGGTACCCCTGTGGGCCAGTCCGACCCTGGTGGCAGATGCTCAATGAGCTTAGTGATATCATTCAGGTGCTTGAAAGGGAGGGGTATTTCTAAGCAAGAAAAAAAGGCATTTGGTTTCTCCCAGCACCCTGATTGATAACAGTAACCAGATTTAAATCCCACACAATATTGGGACCCAAAATATACAGAGAGGCCTTGACGCGGCTTTGGGGCTTATTCATACATTTGCGCAAATATATGTAACTGAGATCTCTGAATTCCAATATTGTGTGGGATTTAAATCTGGTTACTGTTATCATTCAGGGTGTTGGGGGAAACAAAATGCCTTTTGATCATGGAAGAACATGTGGGATTCTTCCTTCAGCATGTAGACGTTGGTGTAGGAGGGGGCCACATTGCTCCCCATGGCACAGCCTGTCTTCTGTTGGTAAAATCGGCCATCGAATAGGAAATAGTTCCTTGTGAGTGTTAGCTCCAGCAGGGTCTTGAATAGATCCAGATCTGTGTCGGCCATTTTTCTTTGATCAAGAAAAACTTAATTGCCTCCATGCCACCCGTGTATAGGATGCTCGTGTACAGGCTGCAAATATCGACTGTGCACAAGGTCGCGCCCTCTGTAACTGTGCCGAATGCCTCAAAAAGATTTAGGAAGGTGGTGGTGTCCTTTAAGCACTCTTTTGCTTAAGGACTAGAGGTTGCAAGATACAATCTAAAAACTGAGATATAGGTTCGTATAGAGATTGTCAGGCGGAAATGATAGGGCGGCTGGGGCGTTTGAGCAAGTCCTTATGAATTTTAGGTACTGTGAATAGAATAGGTACCACTGGAATCTCCTGCGTCAAGGCCTTGTGCATTTTGTCGGAAATGTGGCCCTGTAATTTAGCAGCTGTCAAAATCGTATACAATTCTTTTTTGTAGAGTGTAGTGGGGTCTGCATCCAGCGGGTAATACGTGTTGGTATCGGATAGTTGGGTAAAGATCTCAGATCTGTAGTAAGCAATGTCTAGGATGACAACTCTGCCTCCCTTATCTGCGGGGCGGATAACGATGTCAGAATAAGAGCCCAGGTCTTTAAGAGCTGTCCATTCCCATTTGGATAAGTTGTGGTGTCTTTGGTTGTTCGCACTGGTATATTTGTGCATCGATTCATCAACCAGGTGAATGTATGACTTGATGGAAGGATTCGTAGATTGTGGGTCAAATACAGATCTGCTCCTTTTGTTTAAAAAGGTTGAAACACTGGTGGAATTGTGGAGATTGGTGTTGGATGAACCGCAAAATTTTCCTGTCCGCGCAGTTTCCTTGCAAATTGGTACAGATCTATCTTTCAATCTAATTCTTTATGTGAGCTTGTGGGAACAAAAGAAAGTCCGTTGTTAAGTACATCCATTTCCGCAGGGGAAAGAGTATGATTAGATAGATTGTAGATTAAACTTTGTTTTTTTGCAGCACGTTCTTTTAATTCGCGTGTTCTGGTCACCCCGACGGGTGGCCGCCCTCTTGTTTTGGTGGTTGAGAGAGCCGCCACATCTAAAGGGATGGTGTGCTTGTTTTGAGAGCTGTCCGAGTCAGCCACAGTGAATTCGCTGTCGCTATTTGACGATGCCGCTGACCTTTGCGCATTCTCCCTGCATCTACACCATCCTTGCTTGGGCCTTGAGTAGGGCGGTTGAGAATTGTTAGGGTCTCCTCCCATAACCACCTATAGACTCTGTTGGTCTCGTAGTCTACTTGGACGACGTTGTGTTTGTTTTTCTTAAATCTTATAAGGTAATTCTCGCATTGAATACGTAATTTCTGAATCCAATCGTGGTTGTCGTCCTGCTGCAAAAAGGCCAAGTGTTCTAACTCGAAGGAGGCTATTTTGTCTTTGACGGCCCTTAATTCCCTGCCTGCCTCCTCGACGGGTGTAGTAGGGTATGCCGGCAGCTGGGCTCCCGGCGACCAGCATACCGGCGCCGGAAGCCCGACCGCCGGCATACTAACAGCGTGGCGAGCGCAAATGAGCCCCGTGCGGGTTCGCTGTGCTCACCACGATGTGGGCACGATGGCGCGCTACGTGCGCCACACTATCTATTCTCCCTCCAGGGGGGTTGTGGCGCCGGTATACTGTGCGCCGGGATCCCGACAGCTGGCAACCTGAAGACCACCCTCCTCGACTACCAGCAGCATAAGGTATAGGCTGCACTTGTTGGTAATCTTGACCCACTTTTTGCAAAAGTCGGGATTGTATCTGCCTATTGTAGGTGCATTCCTGACTCTAAACCCACTAGGGATTAAACGCTCTCTATGATAGTCAGATAGCGAGATACCATATAGTAAATAGTCAATCTCTCTGCGCTTCATTTTGAACAATTGCCGATACAGCTCGTCCCGCCCTTGCTGCTGGTCGAAGAAAGATAGTTGTTCCTTGAAGAGCAGCCTGTCTGCATTGTCAACCTTGAAGCTGTAAAGATCCACTTTGCTGATATTCAGACACTTGTAGCCCCTGACTTCCTCTGAAGCTGATTTGAAAGTGCTAGGATCCATACTGTATCTAATACTGTATAAAAAGTATATCCAAAAGTGCTGAAAGTGCAAGTAAGGTGCTGCAGTGTAAAGTGCCAAGTGCTAAGGTGCAAGGTGCTTTTGGTGATCCAGCTTGGTGAAAACTGTAAGTGCCATTAAAAAAATGCAGCAGTGCGTGGCGACAGCTCATCCACCTTGAGGACAGTGTACAAAATGCGAGATATGGATGTTGGGGTGCCCTGGCTCAAGCAGGGGACGTTGAACAACGGCTCCTGAGTGTATAGTAAACAAACAGCCCAGCACTCCTCTGGTACCTCCTTTGCCCGGTGCCCTCAGTGATGTAATCCTTCTATGCACGGAAGGGGTCTGTTTGTACAGTGCTATGCACATATCGAGTCCCCGCGGTCCAATACAGGACGATACCCTATATCCCCAGCCGGGCTGTATAGTAGTTAGAACCCTGGACTGCTGGCACATGTATTTTCCTTATTCTCTTCCTCTGCCGGTATGTCTTGCTTCACCTGCCCTGTTTCCCTCTGCCTAGCTATGAGATGCATGCGCAGGGCCACCGGCACATTAGGTCCATTTATGTTTACTGGCTACGTATACATCTTTCATCCATTCATCCATTTACTATAGTGCACTGTATTTTTTTTATTACCAGCGCACTTTCCAACAGCCGCCCCTCTCCCAGCACCCGAGTTTACATCGGGTATTGCTAGGCAACGGGCCTCCACTGGCACTCCCTGACGTCACCATAGCGTTCACAACGGGCGCACAGTTGGATTTTCACTCTGTTTGGCGGGCTCCTCCACTATTTATATGGGTGAGTACTTTACACTATCTTTTACTTCTCACACCTTGACAAAGGGGTTAGACACCCCGTAACGTTGGCTGATTATACTGTGATTTTTCCAATACACATCGTCTGATTCAAGTCCTCGAGTGCCGCAGTTGTCATTTCTTTCTGTCTCTCTCTCTCTCTCTCTATATATATATATATATGTATATATATATATATACACACACACACACACACACACACACACACACACACACACACACACAGTAGATATAGATGTATAAAAACTATAGAAATCTCTCCTTGTCATGGTCATGTGTCCTATTCCATACTTTACCTGAACAAACTTAAGTAGCCAAAATCACTCCATGTGGTGCATTCATTTTCACTGGTGTCTTTGCAGGCTGTGGTGTCAGTTATTTAGCATACATGTCAGAATAATACTTTTCCAGCATGCAGAAACATGTATAAACAATGCAATAATGTTAATTTAAAATACACACTTTCTCTAAAACACGATATAACACATTGTCATTAACAGATTCAGTTAAGTGTAAACTAGAGATGAGCGGGTTCGGTTTCTCTGAAACCGAACCCACACGAACTTCATGTTTTTTTCACGGGTCCGAGCAGACTCGGATCCTCCCGCCTTGCTCGGTTAACCCGAGCGCGCCCGAACGTCATCATGACGCTGTCGGATTCTCGCGAGACTCGGATTCTATATAAGGAGCCGCGCGTCGCCGCCATTTTCACACGTGCATTGAGATTGATAGGGAGAGGACGTGGCTGGCGTCCTCTCCATTAGAAATTAGATTAGAAGAGAGAGAGAGATTGTGCAGAGTCAGACAGAGTTTACCACAGTGACCAGTGCAGTTGTTGTTAGTTAACTTTTATTTATTTTAATATATATCCGTTCTCTGCCTGAAAAAAAACGATACACAGCAGCAGCCAGTCACACAGTGTGACTCAGTCTGTGTGCACTCAGCTCAGCCCAGTGTGCTGCACATCAATGTATAAAAGGCAAAGCTTATAATAATTGTGGGGGAGACTGGGGAGCACTGCAGGTTGTTATAGCAGGAGCCCCCAGGAGTACATAATATTATATTAATTTAAAATTAAACAGTGCACACTTTTGCTGCAGGAGTGCCACTGCCAGTGTGACTAGTGGTGACCAGTGCCTGACCACCAGTATAGTAGTATATTCATTGTTGTATGTATTGTATACTATCTCTTTATCAACCAGTCTATATTAGCAGCAGACACAGTACAGTGCGGTAGTTCACGGCTGTGGCTACCTCTGTGTCGGCAGTCGGAACTCGGCAGGCAGTCCGTCCATCCATAATTGTATTACAATATATACCACCTAACCGTGGTATTTTTTTTTCTTTCTTTATACCGTCATAGTGTCATACTAGTTGTTACGAGTATACTACTATCTCTTTATCAACCAGTGTACAGTGCGGTAGTTCACGGCTGTGGCTACCTCTGTGTCGGCAGTCGGCAGGCAGTCCGTCCATCCATAATTGTATTATTATTATAATATATACCACCTAACCGTGGTTTTTTTTCCATTCTTTATACCGTCGTCATAGTGTCATACTAGTTGTTACGAGTATACTACTATCTCTTTATCAACCAGTGTACAGTGCGGTAGTTCACGGCTGTGGCTACCTCTGTGTCGGCAGTCGGCAGGCAGTCCGTCCATCCATAATTGTATTATTATTATAATATATACCACCTAACCGTGGTTTTTTTTCCATTCTTTATACCGTCGTCATAGTGTCATACTAGTTGTTACGAGTATACTACTATCTCTTTATCAACCAGTGTACAGTGCGGTAGTTCACGGCTGTGGCTACCTCTGTGTCGGCAGTCGGCAGGCAGTCCGTCCATCCATAATTGTATTATTATTATAATATATACCACCTAACCGTGGTTTTTTTTCCATTCTTTATACCGTCGTCATAGTGTCATACTAGTTGTTACGAGTATACTACTATCTCTTTATCAACCAGTGTACAGTGCGGTAGTTCACGGCTGTGGCTACCTCTGTGTCGGCAGTCGGCAGGCAGTCCGTCCATCCATAATTGTATTATTATTATAATATATACCACCTAACCGTGGTTTTTTTTCCATTCTTTATACCGTCGTCATAGTGTCATACTAGTTGTTACGAGTATACTACTATCTCTTTATCAACCAGTGTACAGTGCGGTAGTTCACGGCTGTGGCTACCTCTGTGTCGGCAGTCGGCAGGCAGTCCGTCCATCCATAATTGTATTATTATTATAATATATACCACCTAACCGTGGTTTTTTTTCCATTCTTTATACCGTCGTCATAGTGTCATACTAGTTGTTACGAGTATACTACTATCTCTTTATCAACCAGTGTACAGTGCGGTAGTTCACGGCTGTGGCTACCTCTGTGTCGGCAGTCGGCAGGCAGTCCGTCCATCCATAATTGTATTATTATTATAATATATACCACCTAACCGTGGTTTTTTTTTCATTCTTTATACCGTCGTCATAGTGTCATACTAGTTGTTACGAGTATACTACTATCTCTTTATCAACCAGTGTACAGTGCGGTAGTTCACGGCTGTGGCTACCTCTGTGTCGGCAGTCGGCAGGCAGTCCGTCCATCCATAATTGTATTATTATTATAATATATACCACCTAACCGTGGTTTTTTTTCCATTCTTTATACCGTCGTCATAGTGTCATACTAGTTGTTACGAGTATACTACTATCTCTTTATCAACCAGTGTACAGTGCGGTAGTTCACGGCTGTGGCTACCTCTGTGTCGGCAGTCGGCAGGCAGTCCGTCCATCCATAATTGTATTATTATTATAATATATACCACCTAACCGTGGTTTTTTTATACCACCTAACCGTGGCAGTCCGTCCATAATTGTATACTAGTAAACTATCCAATCCATCCATCTCCATTGTTTACCTGAGGTGCCTTTTAGTTCTGCCTATAAAATATGGAGAACAAAAAAGTTGAGGTTCCAAAATTAGGGAAAGATCAAGATCCACTTCCACCTCGTGCTGAAGCTGCTGCCACTAGTCATGGCCGAGACGATGAAATGCCAGCAACGTCGTCTGCCAAGGCCGATGCCCAATGTCATAGTACAGAGCATGTCAAATCCAAAACACCAAATATCAGAAAAAAAAGGACTCCAAAACCTAAAATAAAATTGTCGGAGGAGAAGCGTAAACTTGCCAATATGCCATTTACCACACGGAGTGGCAAGGAACGGCTGAGGCCCTGGCCTATGTTCATGGCTAGTGGTTCAGCTTCACATGAGGATGGAAGCACTCAGCCTCTCGCTAGAAAACTGAAAAGACTCAAGCTGGCAAAAGCACCGCAAAGAACTGTGCGTTCTTTGAAATCCCAAATCCACAAGGAGAGTCCAATTGTGTCGTTTGCGATGCCTGACCTTCCCAACACTGGACGTGAAGAGCATGCGCCTTCCACTATTTGCATGCCCCCTGCAAGTGCTGGAAGGAGCACCCGCAGTCCAGTTCCTGATAGTCAGATTGAAGATGTCAGTGTTGAAGTACACCAGGATGAGGAGGATATGGGTGTTGCTGGCGCTGGGGAGGAAATTGACCAGGAGGATTCTGATGGTGAGGTGGTTTGTTTAAGTCAGGCACCCGGGGAGACACCTGTTGTCCGTGGGAGGAATATGGCCGTTGACATGCCAGGTGAAAATACCAAAAAAATCAGCTCTTCGGTGTGGAGGTATTTCACCAGAAATGCGGACAACAGGTGTCAAGCCGTGTGTTCCCTTTGTCAAGCTGTAATAAGTAGGGGTAAGGACGTTAACCACCTCGGAACATCCTCCCTTATACGTCACCTGCAGCGCATTCATAATAAGTCAGTGACAAGTTCAAAAACTTTGGGTGACAGCGGAAGCAGTCCACTGACCAGTAAATCCCTTCCTCTTGTAACCAAGCTCACGCAAACCACCCCACCAACTCCCTCAGTGTCAATTTCCTCCTTCCCCAGGAATGCCAATAGTCCTGCAGGCCATGTCACTGGCAAGTCTGACGAGTCCTTTCCTGCCTGGGATTCCTCCGATGCATCCTTGCGTGTAACGCCTACTGCTGCTGGCGCTGCTGTTGTTGCCGCTGGGAGTCGATGGTCATCCCAGAGGGGAAGTCGTAAGCCCACTTGTACTACTTCCAGTAAGCAATTGACTGTTCAACAGTCCTTTGCGAGGAAGATGAAATATCACAGCAGTCATCCTACTGCAAAGCGGATAACTGAGTCCTTGACAACTATGTTGGTGTTAGACGTGCGTCCGGTATCCGCCGTTAGTTCACAGGGAACTAGACAATTTATTGAGGCAGTGTGCCCCCGTTACCAAATACCATCTAGGTTCCACTTCTCTAGGCAGGCGATACCGAGAATGTACACGGACGTCAGAAAAAGACTCACCAGTGTCCTAAAAAATGCAGTTGTACCCAATGTCCACTTAACCACGGACATGTGGACAAGTGGAGCAGGGAAGGCTCAGGACTATATGACTGTGACAGCCCACTGGGTAGATGTATGGACTCCCGCCGCAAGAACAGCAGCGGCGGCACCAGTAGCAGCATCTCGCAAACGCCAACTCTTTCCTAGGCAGGCTACGCTTTGTATCACCGCTTTCCAGAATACGCACACAGCTGAAAACCTCTTACGGCAACTGAGGAAGATCATCGCGGAATGACTTACCCCAATTGGACTCTCCTGTGGATTTGTGGCATCGGACAACGCCAGCAATATTGTGTGTGCATTAAATATGGGCAAATTCCAGCACGTCCCATGTTTTGCACATACCTTGAATTTGGTGGTGCAGAATTTTTTAAAAAACGACAGGGGCGTGCAAGAGATGCTGTCGGTGGCCAGAAAAATTGCGGGACACTTTCGGCGTACAGGCACCACGTACAGAAGACTGGAGCACCACCAAAAACTACTGAACCTGCCCTGCCATCATCTGAAGCAAGAAGTGGTAACGAGGTGGAATTCAACCCTCTATATGCTTCAGAGGTTGGAGGAGCAGCAAAAGGCCATTCAAGCCTATACAATTGAGCACGATATAGGAGATGGAATGCACCTGTCTCAAGTGCAGTGGAGAATGATTTCAACGTTGTGCAAGGTTCTGATGCCCTTTGAACTTGCCACACGTGAAGTCAGTTCAGACACTGCCAGCCTGAGTCAGGTCATTCCCCTCATCAGGCTTTTGCAGAAGAAGCTGGAGGCATTGAAGAAGGAGCTAACACGGAGCGATTCCGCTAGGCATGTGGGACTTGTGGATGCAGCCCTTAATTCGCTTAACAAGGATTCACGGGTGGTCAATCTGTTGAAATCAGAGCACTACATTTTGGCCACCGTGCTCGATCCTAGATTTAAAGCCTACCTTGGATCTCTCTTTCCGGCAGACACAGGTCTGCTGGGGTTGAAAGACCTGCTGGTGACAAAATTGTCAAGTCAAGCGGAACGCGACCTGTCAACATCTCCTCCTTCACATTCTCCCGCAACTGGGGGTGCGAGGAAAAGGCTCAGAATTCCGAGCCCACCCGCTGGCGGTGATGCAGGGCAGTCTGGAGCGACTGCTGATGCTGACATCTGGTCCGGACTGAAGGACCTGACAACGATTACGGACATGTCGTCTACTGTCACTGCATATGATTCTCTCAACATTGATAGAATGGTGGAGGATTATATGAGTGACCGCATCCAAGTAGGCACGTCACACAGTCCGTACTTATACTGGCAGGAAAAAGAGGCAATTTGGAGGCCCTTGCACAAACTGGCTTTATTCTACCTAAGTTGCCCTCCCACAAGTGTGTACTCCGAAAGAGTGTTTAGTGCCGCCGCTCACCTTGTCAGCAATCGGCGTACGAGGTTACATCCAGAAAATGTGGAGAAGATGATGTTCATTAAAATGAATTATAATCAATTCCTCCGCGGAGACATTGACCAGCAGCAATTGCCTCCACAAAGTACACAGGGAGCTGAGATGGTGGATTCCAGTGGGGACGAATTGATAATCTGTGAGGAGGGGGATGTACACGGTGATATATCGGAGGGTGAAGATGAGGTGGACATCTTGCCTCTGTAGAGCCAGTTTGTGCAAGGAGAGATTAATTGCTTCTTTTTTGGGGGGGTCCAAACCAACCCGTCATATCAGTCACAGTCGTGTGGCAGACCCTGTCACTGAAATGATGGGTTGGTTAAAGTGTGCATGTCCTGTTTTGTTTATACAACATAAGGGTGGGTGGGAGGGCCCAAGGATAATTCCATCTTGCACCTCTTTTTTCTTTTCTTTTTCTTTGCATCATGTGCTGATTGGGGAGGGTTTTTTGGAAGGGACATCCTGCGTGACACTGCAGTGCCACTCCTAGATGGGCCCGGTGTTTGTGTCGGCCACTAGGGTCGCTAATCTTACTCACACAGCTACCTCATTGCGCCTCTTTTTTTCTTTGCGTCATGTGCTGTTTGGGGAGGGTTTTTTGGAAGGGACATCCTGCGTGACACTGCAGTGCCACTCCTAGATGTGCCCGGTGTTTGTGTCGGCCACTAGGGTCGCTAATCTTACTCACACAGTCAGCTACCTCATTGCGCCTCTTTTTTTCTTTGCGTCATGTGCTGTTTGGGGAGGGTTTTTTGGAAGGGCCATCCTGCGTGACACTGCAGTGCCACTCCTAGATGGGCCCGGTGTTTGTGTCGGCCACTAGGGTCGCTAATCTTACTCACACAGCTACCTCATTGCGCCTCTTTTTTTCTTTGCGTCATGTGCTGTTTGGGGAGGGTTTTTTGGAAGGGCCATCCTGCGTGACACTGCAGTGCCACTCCTAGATGGGCCCGGTGTTTGTGTCGGCCACTAGGGTCGCTAATCTTACTCACACAGCTACCTCATTGCGCCTCTTTTTTTCTTTGCGTCATGTGCTGTTTGGGGAGGGTTTTTTGGAAGGGACATCCTGCGTGACACTGCAGTGCCACTCCTAGATGGGCCCGGTGTTTGTGTCGGCCACTAGGGTCGCTTATCTTACTCACACAGCGACCTCGGTGCAAATTTTAGGACTAAAAATAATATTGTGAGGTGTGATGTGTTCAGAATAGGCTGAAAATGAGTGTAAAATAAGAATTTACTTACCGATAATTCTATTTCTCATAGTCCGTAGTGGATGCTGGGGACTCCGTCAGGACCATGGGGAATAGCGGCTCCGCAGGAGACAGGGCACAAAAAGTAAGCTTTTAGGATCACATGGTGTGTACTGGCTCCTCCCCCTATGACCCTCCTCCAAGCCTCAGTTAGGTACTGTGCCCGGACGAGCGTACACAATAAGGAAGGATCTTGAATCCCGGGTAAGACTCATACCAGCCACACCAATCACACCGTACAACTTGTGATTTGAACCCAGTTAACAGTATGATAACAACGAAGAAGCCTCTGAAAAGATGGCTCACAACAATAATAACCCGATTTTTGTAACAATAACTATGTACAAGTATTGCAGACAATCCGCACTTGGGATGGGCGCCCAGCATCCACTACGGACTATGAGAAATAGAATTATCGGTAAGTAAATTCTTATTTTCTCTAACGTCCTAGTGGATGCTGGGGACTCCGTCAGGACCATGGGGATTATACCAAAGCTCCCAAACGGGCGGGAGAGTGCGGATGACTCTGCAGCACCGAATGAGAGAACTCCAGGTCCTCCTTAGCCAGAGTATCAAATTTGTAAAATTTTACAAACGTGTTCTCCCCTGACCACGTAGCTGCTCGGCAAAGTTGTAATGCCGAGACCCCTCGGGCAGCCGCCCAAGATGAGCCCACCTTCCTTGTGGAGTGGGCATTTACAGATTTAGGCTGTGGCAGGCCTGCCACAGAATGTGCAAGTTGGATTGTGCTACAGATCCAACGAGCAATCGTCTGCTTAGACGCAGGAGCACCCATCTTGTTGGGTGCATACAGGATAAACAGCGAGTCAGATTTTCTGACTCCAGCCGTCCTTGAAATATATATTTTCAATGCTCTGACAACGTCCAGCAACTTGGAGTCCTCCAAGTCGCTAGTAGCCGCAGGCACCACAATAGGCTGGTTCAAGTGAAAAGCCGAAACCACCTTAGGCAGAAACTGAGGACGCGTCCGCAGTTCTGCCCTGTCCGAATGGAAAATCAGATATGGGCTTTTGTACGATAAAGCCGCCAACTCTGATACTCTCCTGGCTGAAGCCAGGGCCAGTAGCATGGTTACTTTCCATGTAAGATACTTCAAATCTACCGATTTGAGCGGCTCAAACCAATGGGATTTGAGAAAATCCAAAACTACGTTGAGATCCCACGGTGCCACTGGAGGCACAATCGGGGGCTGTATATGTAGTACACCTTTGACAAAGGTTTGTACTTCAGGCACTGAAGCCAATTCTTTCTGGAAGAAAATCGATAAGGCCGAAATTTGAACCTTAATAGACCCCAATTTGAGGCCCATAGACAATCCTGCCTGCAGGAAATGTAGGAATCGACCCAATTGAAATTCCTCCGTTGGGGCCTTCTTGGCCTCACACCACGCAACATATTTTCTCCAAATGCGGTGATAATGTTGTGCGGTCACTTCCTTCCTGGCTTTAATCAAGGTAGGAATAACTTCCTCTGGAATGCCCTTTTCTTTTAGAATCCGGCGTTCAACCGCCATGCCGTCAAACGCAGTCGCGGTAAGTCTTGGAACATACAAGGTCCCTGCTGAAGCAGATCCCTTCTTAACGGTAGAGGCCACGGCTCTTCCGTGAGCATCTCTTGAAGTTCCGGGTACCAAGTCCTTCTCGGCCAATCCGGAGCCACGAGTATTGTTCTTACTCCCCGTAGCCGTATAATTCTCAGTACCTTTGGTATGAGAGGCAGAGGAGGAAACACATACACGGACTGGTACACCCACGGTGTTACCAGAGCGTCCACAGCTATTGCCTGAGGGTCTCTTGACCTGGCGCAATATCTGTCCAGTTTCTTGTTGAGGCGGGACGCCATCATGTCCACCTTTGGTTTTTCCCAACGGTTCACAATCTTGTGGAAGACTTCTGGATGAAGTCCCCACTCTCCCGGGTGGAGGTCGTGTCTGCTGAGGAAGTCTGCTTCCCAGTTGTCCACTCCCGGAATGAACACTGCTGACAGTGCTATGACATGATTTTCCGCCCAGCGAAGAATCCTTGCAGCTTCTGTCATTGCTCTTCTGCTTCTCGTGCCGCCCTGTCTGTTTACGTGGGCGACTGCCGTGATGTTGTCCGACTGGATCAACACCGGCTGACCCTGAAGCAGCGGTTTTGCCAGGCTTAGAGCATTGTAAATCGCTCTTAGCTCCAGTATATTTATGTGAAGAGACGTCTCCAGGTTTGACCACACGCCCTGGAAGTTTCTTCCCTGTGTGACTGCTCCCCAGCCTCGTAGGCTGGCATCCGTAGTCACCAGGACCCAGTCCTGTATGCCGAATCTGCGGCCCTCTAACAGATGGGCACTCTGCAACCACCACAGAAGAGACACCCTTGTTCTTGGTGACAGTGTTATCCGCTGATGCATGTGCAGATGCGATCAGGACCATTTGTCCAGCAGATCCCACTGAAATATTCGTGCGTGGAATCTGCCGAATGGAGTTGCTTCGTAAGAAGCCACCATCTTTCCCAGGACTCTTGTGCATTGATGTACTGACACATTTCCTGGTTTTAGGAGGTTCCTGACAAGTTCGGATAACTCCCTTGCTTTCTCCTCCGGGAGAAACACCTTTTTCTGAACAGTGTCCAGAATCATTCCCAGGAACAGCAGACGTGTCGTCGGGGTCAATTGAGATTTTGGAAGATTCAGAATCCACCCGTGTTGTTGAAGCACTACTTGGGTTAGTGCTACTCCGACTTCCAGCTGTTCTCTGGACCTTGCCCTTATCAGGAGATCGTCCAAGTAAGGGATAATTAATACGCCTTTTCTTCGTAGAAGAACCATCATTTCGGCCATTACCTTGGTAAAGACCCGAGGTGCCGTGGACAAACCAAACGGCAGCGTTTGAAACTGATAATGACAGTTTTGTATCACGAACCTGAGATACCCTTGGTGTGAAGGGTAAATTGGGACATGCAGATAAGCATCTTTTATGTCCAGGGACACCATGAAGTCCCCTTCTTCCAGATTCACTATCACTGCTCTGAGTGACTCCATCTTGAACTTGAATTTCTGTATGTACAGGTTCAAGGATTTCAGATTTAAAATAGGTCTTACCGAACCGTCCGGCTTCGGTACCACAAATAGTGTGGAATAATACCCCTTTCCCTGTTGTAGGAGGGGTACCTTGACTATCACCTGCTGAGAATACAGCTTGTGAATGGCTTCCAATACCGTCGCCCTTTCTGAGGGAGACGTTGGTAAAGCAGACTTTAGGAACCGGCGAGGGGGAGACTTTTCGAATTCCAACTTGTAACCCTGAGATACTACCTGCAGGATCCAAGGGTCCACCTGTGAGCGCGCCCACTATGTGCTGAAAATCTTTAGTCGACCCCCCACCGCCCCTGAGTCCGCTTGCACAGCCCCAGCGTCATGCTGAGGGCTTTGTAGAAGCCGGGGAGGGCTTCTGTTCGTGGGAAGTAGTTGCTTGCTGCACCCTCTTACCCCTTCCTTTGCCTCTGGGCAAATATGACTGTCCTTTTGCCCGCTTGTTCTTATAGGAACGAAAGGACTGCGGCTGAAAAGACGGTGTCTTTTTCTGTTGGGAGGTGACCTGAGGTAAAAAAGTGGATTTTCCGGCTGTTGCCGTGGCCACCAGATCCGATAGACCGACCCCAAATAATTCCTCTCCTTTATACGGCAATACTTCCATATGCCGTTTGGAATCCGCATCACCTGACCACTGTCGCGTCCATAAACTTCTTCTGGCAGATATGGACATCGCACTTACTCTCGATGCCAGAGTGCAAATATCCCTCTGAGCATCTCGCATATAAAGAAAAGCATCCTTTAATTGCTCTATAGTCAATAAAATACTGTCCCTATCCAGGGTATCAATATTTTCAGTCAGGGAATCCGACCACACCACCCCAGCACTGCACATCCAGGCTGAGGCTATTGCTGGTCGCAGTATAACACCAGTATGTGTGTATATACTCTTCAGGGTAGTTTCCAGCCTCCTATCAGCTGGATCCTTGAGGGCGGCCGTATCAGGAGACGGTAACGCCACTTGTTTTGATAAGCGTGTGAGCGCCTTATCCACCCTAGGGGGTGTTTCCCAGCGCGCCCTAACCTCTGGTGGGAAAGGGTATAATGCCAATAACTTCTTTGAAATTAGCAGTTTTCTATCGGGGTTAACCCACGCTTTATCACACACGTCATTCAATTCCTCTGATTCTGGAAAAGCTACAGGTAGTTTTTTCACACCCCACATAATACCCCCCTTTGAGGTACCTGCAGTATCAGAGATATGCAAAGCCTCCTTCATTGCCGTGATCATATAACGTGTGGCCCTATTGGAAAATACGTTTCTTTCTTCACCATCGACACTAGATTCATCTGTGTCGGTACCTGTGTCGACTGACTGAGGTAAGGGACGTTTTACAGCCCCTGACGGTGCCTGAGACGCCTGGACAGGTACTAACTGGTTTTCCGGGCGTCTCATGTCGTCAACTGACTTTTGCAGCGTGCTAACATTATCACGTAATTCCATAATTAAAGCCATCCATTCCGGTGTCGACTCCCTAGGGGGTGACATCACCATTACCGGCAATTGCTCCGCCTCCACACCAACATCGTCCTCATACATGTCGACACACACGTACCGACACACAGCAGACACACAGGGAATGCTCTTATCGAAGACAGGACCCCACTAGCCCTTTGGGGAGACAGAGGGAGAGTTTGCCAGCACACACCAAAGCGCTATAAAAATGTATATAAACAACCCTAAAAGGTGTTGTTTCTGTTATATGCGCTTAATATATAAAAATATCGCCAAAATATGCCCCCCTTCTCTGTTTTACCCTGTTTCTGTAGTGCAGTGCAGGGGAGAGTCCTGGGAGCCTTCCTCACAGCGGAGCTGAGCAGGAAAATGGCGCTGTGTGCTGAGGAGAATAGGCCCCGCCCCCTAAAACGGCGGGCTCTTCTCCCGGAGTTTGCGATATATGGCAGGGGTTAAATACATCCATATAGCCTCAAGGGCTATATGTGATGTATTTTAGCCATAGAAAAAGGTATTATACATTGCTGCCCAGGGCACCCCCCCCAGCGCCCTGCACCCTCAGTGACCGCTGGTGTGAAGTGTGCCGACAACAATGGCGCACAGCTGCAGTGCTGTGCGCTACCTTATGAAGACTGAAAGTCTTCTGCCGCCTGTTTCCGGACCTCTGGACCTCTTCAACTTCGGCATCTGCAAGGGGGGTCGGCGGCACGGCTCCGGGACCGGACTCCATGGCTGGGCCTGTGTTCGATCCCTCTGGAGCTAATGGTGTCCAGTAGCCTAAGAAGCAAATCCATCCTGCACGCAGGTGAGTTCACTTCCCTCCCCTAAGTCCCTCGTAGCAGTGAGCCTGTTGCCAGCAGGACTCACTGAAAATAAGAAACCTAAAAAACTTTTTCTAAGCAGCTCTTTATGAGAGCCACCTAGATTGCACCCTGCTCGGACGGGCACAAAAACCTAACTGAGGCTTGGAGGAGGGTCATAGGGGGAGGAGCCAGTACACACCATGTGATCCTAAAAGCTTACTTTTTGTGCCCTGTCTCCTGCGGAGCCGCTATTCCCCATGGTCCTGACGGAGTCCCCAGCATCCACTAGGACGTTAGAGAAATTATGTTTTTTGAGGTTAATAATACTTTGGGATCAAAATTACCCCCAAATTCTATGATTTAAGCTGTTTTTTAGGGTTTTTTGAAAAAAACACCCGAATCCAAAACACACCCGAATCCGACAAAAATAATTCGGTGAGGTTTTGCCAAAACGCGTTCGAACCCAAAACACGGCCGCGGAACCGAACCCAAAACCAAAACACAAAACCCGAAAAATTTCAGGCGCTCATCTCTAGTGTAAACACACTCTCTATTTCAGGTACATTCTTCTGTTTTACAACAAGCAGGTCTGGTCTGGCTGTCCTGGAAGGGTTTTTTAAATGCTATAAATAAAAAATAGATATAGTGATATACAGAGCCATAACTAGACATTTCAGTGGATTGGTGCCCATGGGAACAGTGAAAAGAGTAGGAGTGGAACATGGTAGAGCTGGGGCAAGAGGGAGAGAGATAGATGGGGGAACCTGAGTAAAGAGATAGGGGAAAGGACGTAAGGGGTAAAGCCAGATAAGGGATAGGACAGGAGAGAGAGAGAGATGAAAGAAAAAAGGAACAGGCAAGGAAAAGTGTTGGTGGTGTGCAATGAAGAGGAAAAATACCTGGCAAAGCTGCATCAAATAAAATTATACATGTGTCTTTGCCAGTGGCGTAAGTTTGTCCCAGTTGCCCGGAGGCAAGAGAAATATTGGTGCCCCCCCCCCCTATATATATATATATATATATATATATATATTTGCTCCTACATAGCAAGCCTTCTACCTACAAGAAGCTACTACAAAATCGTTGCAACTAGGCAGATCTATGTAGGGGTCCAGCCACACACTACATAGATCTGCTCAGTCACTCACAATGCTGATCATTTCTCTGACAATTAATTTGCAAGTGTCATACCCAGGATTAGAACCCACAACATATCACACTGGTAGCATGCACCTTACTGATGGAGATATCTGCTATTGCATAGGAAGTATGAGAATTCTAACTATATGAAGTTACTTGTAATTGTCAGAGAAATAACTTCATATAGGGGGTGATTCCGAGTTGTTAGCTCGTTGACGATTTTCGCTATACTGCGAATATCCGCTAACTGCGCATGCGCAATGTTCGCAGAGCGCATGCGCTTAGTTATTTTACACAAAAGTTAGGTATTTTATTCACGGCATTACGAAGCTTTTTCATCGCTGTGGTGATCGTAGTGTGATTGACAGGAAGTCGGTGTTTCTGGGTGGAAACTGGACGTTTTATGGGAGTGTGCGGAAAAACGCAGGCGTTCGAGTTCCAAAACGCAGGAGTGGCTGGATAAACGGGGGAGTGGCTGGGCGAACGCTTGGTGTGTCTGTGACGTCAAACCAGGAACGAAAAGGACTGAGCTGGTCGCAATGGCTGAGTAAGTCTGGAGCTACTCAGAAACTGCGGGGTAATCGTTACGAGAAAATTAGCGAAGCTTTCGTTCGCAATTCTGCTAAGCTAAGATACACTCCCAGTAGGCAGCGGCTTAGCCTGTGCAATGCTGCTAAAAGCAGCTAGCGAGCGAGCAACTCGGAATCACCCCCATAGTTAGAATTCTCACGCTTCCTTTATAGGATCAAATAGCTTCATCAGTAAGGTGTCTGCTTCTTGTGTATCTGTAATAAAGAGGGTGTGATTTGTAAGGTGTAGTGACTAGTGGGGAAGTCATCTACGGAAGAGGTACCTGCTGCTGTCAATTAACTTTATTGATTAATGTAGCTGAACACGTGGAACAAGAGGAGAGGTGCCCCCCTTCAAAGCAGGAGCCCGGCAGCAGCTGACTCCGTTGCCTCCCAGAGTTCTGCCTCTGGTCTTTGCATATATCCTCAAATGTACTGTATCTTGTGGGCAGAAAGGGAGGGGGGTAAGGAGCAAGAGAATGGCAGGGTGGGATAGTGAGAACAGGGTTCGGAGGGAGAGAATGGGGAGCAATAGAGAGAGAATAGGGATGGGAGTAGAGAGTGAAAGAAAACTGGATAGGGTAAGGAAGAGCAAGTGAATAAGGGGTGTGAGTGGGATAAGCGAAAGACAGAGAACTGAGGGGCTGTGGGGGATAGACAAAGAGAAATGGGAGTGGGACAGAGAGAGAGAGAGAGAGAGAGAGAGAGAGAGAGAGAGAGAGAGAGAATGGAGTGAAGGTGGGAGAAAACAGAAGGGGAGGTGAATGGGAAGGTGGGGTATAGGTAAGTCCTGCAATGGTAGCTAGAGACCTGGTGTATGCCAGCTCTAAAATACTAATCCTAAAACACAGAGCTTTAACACCAGTGTACTGTATATGCACCCTTAAAAAGAATGCTAAAACTGGTCACTTTTGAAAGAGTCAAAATAAAACATATGAAGCAGCATCATACAGACTACACATACTATACAGTATAAAGCATATTGCACATATAATCAAGCTGCTCACCAAGCAGAAAAATCATGATAGTATAAAATATTTTTTTTTTTATCCTGGGCAAAATATATTATCCTTATGGAGTACTTTAAATATTAACTTTAAATAATAATAACATTAAAAACACACGAAACACTAGAGTTGAGAATCAGTGTTAGCCATTTAATATATATATATATATATATATAGTAAAAAAAAAAAAAAAAAAGGCAAGAGGTGCCTCCTAGTGCAATGTAATAGTGACTTCTTCTGTAGCATATACCTGTAGATGTAATGACACATGTACCATAAATCGACCCACGGAGATTCCTTGGGTATATGTGCTTTGTGATAAATGAGCACCAGGGCCCAATCTCAGCTTCGCTGTTTTCACTTCATTCTCCACATATAACATAAGCACAGAAAACAAGTGACTGACAAGTGTTAAATTTTTTTAAAGTGAATTCATTAAAAAATAACAAATATTAAGTGTACAATGAATAAATGCACAGAATATATCAGTGCATACTGCATAGTGAGCTTATCTGAGCTAAATGGACATCAGGAATAGGGGATCCGAAAATCAGGAACAGCCTCAACGCATTTCATCCCTCTGTCAACCAGGACTAATGAATGAAACCAGCGAAGCTGAGATTGGGCCCTGGTACTCATTTATCACAAAGCACATATACCCAAGGAGTCTCTTTGGGTTAATTTATGTTACATGTGGTCATCACATCTATATACTTTTGAAGAAGTCACTATTATATTGCACTAGGAGGCGCCTTTTGTTTTACTACAGAAATTCTGCCTACTTGGAATGTAGTATTCGGTGAGTGGCAGCCGCTGGAAAATCCAGGGCGTGCACAATTGGGAAGACATCCACACTGGCTGGAAAGACACTTCAGAAAACAATGTTGATTACTAAAATAAGTGGCATTGACTACTATTTCTCATACGTCCTAGAGGATGCTGGGGTCCACTTCAGTACCATGGGGTATAGACGGTTCCGTAGGAGCCATGGGCACTTTAAGACTTTTCAAGGGTGTGAACTGGCTCCTCCCTCTATGCCCCTCCTCCAGACCTCAGTTTTAGAAATGTGCCCAGACAGACTGGATGCACTCCAGAGGAGCTCTACTGAGTTTCTCTGAAAAGACTTATGTTAGGTTTTTTATTTTCAGGGAGAACTGATGGCAACAGTCTCCCTACTTCGTGGGACTGAGGGGACAGAAGTAGGAACCAACTTCCTGAATAGTTTTATGGCTCTGCTTCTGGCTGACAGGACACCATTAGCTCCTGAAGGGAACTGAACGCTAGCCGTGTCTAGATGCTCACTCCCACAGCACGCCATCACCCCCCTCACAGAGCCAGAAGTCAGAAGACAGGTGAGTGTTAGAAGACAGATCTTCTATCAAGAAAGTGACGGCTAAAGGTACCGCGCGGCTGGCGGAAGCGCAGCGTGCCATGTTGCCCACACATACACAGGCACTGCAGGGTGCAGGGCGCAGAGGGGGAAGGGCGCCCTGGGCAGCATGAAACCTATGGAAACTGGCATAAATAAGGGGCATAAGTTGCTGAGGCACAGTCCTACCCCCGCCAGTATAAAAAAATTATCTCTTAAAACCTGAGGATAAACACGCCAATTAAGAGTGGAGCTTCCTCCTCAGTCAGCCAGCACACTGCTCAACGCCATTTTCTCTCTCTCCTCAGGCTGCAGAGACAACGCTGGTCCTCCTCCACTACTGAACAAGTATCAGGGGGCAAAACAGGGGGGGCCACAGTAAATTTGGTGCTATATAATTGTGTGATTAGCATTATAAAAGCGCTGCATGTCAGTGAGCAGTTTGTGTTCACAGACATTTTGTTACTGGCGCTGGGTTGTGAACTGGCAAATCCTATCTGTGTCCCTCTGACAGATTTTACTGTGGGTCTGTCCCCTATAAGTCCCGGAGTGTCTGTGGTGTGGTTGTGCACATGTGTGACATGTCTGTGGCAGGGAACTCTTCCGCTGTGGGAGACATGTTAGAGACACAGAGGTGTAATATGACACCAAGAGCCTGACTGGGTGAAAGGTTACATGATAGTGTGAATCATATCAGTAAGAGGTTGGACTGAATCTCATACAGAAAACTGAATATAATCTGTTGAAGATGTGATTTTTAATAGTTCTGCCTTTCATCCACAGGGACCCCTCTGAGTCACATACAAATTTGCGCAAGTAGTACAAATTGATACCGACACAGACTCTGATTCCTGTGTCGACACTAGTGATTCCAGGGGAATAGGTCCTAAGTTAGCAATAAGCATTCAAAACATGTTTTAGCTATAAAGGAGGTGTTAGAAATTACGAAGCCCCTCTTTTACCACAAGGAGAGGGTTTACTTTAGGAAAGAAGTAAGGTAATTTTCCCTCCACCTCAGGAGTTGAACAGTCTCTTGAGGGGAGTCTGATTTAAACTGAAAAGAAATTTCAGATTCCCAAAAGGAGTTCAGGCAGCTTACCTTTTTCCAAAGGGTGAGAGTCACTCCGCATTTTAGACAGGGCCCTGTCATAAAAGAGAAAAGGTGTTTCTCCCTGCGCCTGGAATGGCTTCACTTAAGGAGCCGACAGACCGCAAGTGAGTGAGGTGATCTATTGATGTGGCCAATGGGACACTACTCAGGCCTACCATTGTCTGTGCGTGGGTGAGTAGTGCTATTGAAAAGTGGTCAGAAAACTTGTCATTAGACATTGACGCAATAGTTGGAGACGAGATACTCCTAACGTTAGGTCATATCAAAGATGCTGCTGCGTACGTACTAGAAACCATGAAATATATTGGTCCCTTGGGATCAAGAACCGCTACCATGGCAGTATCGGCTCGGAGGGCGTTGTGGATTTGCCAGTGGAATGCTGATGCAGATTCCAAAAGAATGATGGAGGCTCTCCCATATAAAGGTGAGGCCTTGTTTGGTGATGGGCTGGATGCGTTAGTCTCGGCGGCTACCGCAGGTAAGTCGACATTCTTGCCTTATGCTCCTACACCGGCGAAAAAGACACATCACTCTCACAGTCCTTTCGGCCCAACAAATACAAAAAGGCCAAAGGTTTCCCCTTTTTTGCAGGTAGGGGAAAAGGAAAGAAATACACAGCATCTTTCGGATCGCAGGAGCAGAAGTCCACCCCTGTTTCTGCCAAATCTGCAGTATGATGCTGGAGCTCCCTTGCGGGAGTCCGCTTGGGTGGGAGCACGTCTGAAACTTTTCAGCCAAATCTGGATTCAATCTGGCCTGGACCCATGGGTCTTACAAATAGTATCCCATGGGTACAAACTAGAGTTTCAAGACATCCCTCCATGCCGATTTTTCAAATCGACCTTGCCAGCTTCTCTTTCAGGAAGAGAGGCTGTAACAACGGCAATTCAAAAATTATGTCAGGATCAGGTCATTGTCCTGGTACCCTTGTCACAGCAAGGAGAAGGTTTTCATTTAAGCCTCTTCGTAGTTCCGAAGCCGGACGGCTCGGTGAGACCGATTTTAAACCTGAAATATGTGAATCTCTACCTGAAAAGGTTCAAGTTCAAGATGGAATCCCTGAGGGTAGTGATTTCCAGTCTGGAGGAGGGGGACTTCATGGTGTCAGTAGACATAACGGATGCTTACTTGCATGTTCCCATTTATCCTCCTCACCAAGCTTATCTGAGATTCGCAGTACAGGATTGCCATTACCAGTTCCAGACGTTGCCGTTCGGACTCTCCACGGCACCGAGGGTATTCACCAAGGTGATGGCAGAGATGATGGTCCTCCTTCGTCAAAAAGGAGTCAATATAATTCCTTATCTGGACGATCTCCTGATAAAAGCGAGATCCAGGGAACAGTTGGTGCTGAACATCGCACTCTCCCTGTCAATACTCCAACAACACGGTTGGATCATGAATTTTCCAAAGTCGCAGTTGGAACCGACGACAAGTTTGTCCTTTTTAGGGATGATTCTGGACACAGAAGTACGGAGAGTATTTCTTCCAGTGGAAAAGGCTCTGGAATTTCAGAAAATGGACAAACAAATATTGAAACCAACAAGCGTGTCGATCCATCAATGCATTCGTTTGTTGGGGAAAATGGTAGCGGCCTACGAGGCCATACAGTTTGGCCGATTTCATGCCAGAGTATTCCAGTGGGACCTGTAGGACAAGTGGTACGGATCCCACCTACACATGCACCGAAAAATAATCCTGTCCCCCAATGCCAGGATTTCGCTTCTGTGGTGGCTACACAGTTCTCACCTACTAGAGAGACGCAGGTTTGGGATTCACGACTGGGTCCTAATAACCACGGATGCAAGTCTCCGAAGCTGGGGAGCTGTCACACAGGGGGAAAGCTTCCAAGGAAGATGGTCAAGTCAGGAAGCCTGCCTTCACATAAACGTTCTGGAATTAAGAGCCATTTACAACGGCCTTCTACAAGCGGGACATCTTCTTCAAGATCATCCCGTACAGATCCAGTTGGACAATGTAACAGCAGTCGCATACATAAACAGGCAAGGTGGAACAAAAAGCAGAGCAGCAATGGCAGAGGTGACAAGGATTCTCTTCTGGGCAGAAAGACATGCAAGAGCTCTGTCAGCAATTTTCATTCCGGGAGTGGACAACTGTGAAGCAGACTTCCTCAGCAGACACGATCTCCATCCAGGAGAGTGGGGCCTCCACCAAGAAGTCTTTGCAGAGGTGACAAGTCTTTGGGTAGTTCCTCAAGTAGACATGATGGCATTGCGTCTAAACAAGAAGCTTCAGAGATATTGTTCCAGGTCGAGAGACCCTCAAGCAATAGCAGTGGATGCACTGGTGACCAGGTGGGTGTTGCGGTCGGTATATGTTTTCCCTCCACTTCCACTGATTCCAAAAGTTCTCAAAATAGTAAGAACAAGAGTTTGAGCAATCTTCATTGCCCCAGACTGGCCAAGGAGGGCTTGGTATCCAGATCTTCAGGAGTTGCTCACAGAAGACCCTCGGCCTCTTCCTCCTCAAGAGGACCTACTACAGCAGGGGCCGTGTGTGTATCAAGACTTACCGCGGCTACGTTTGACGGCATGGCTGTTGAACGTCGGATCCTAGCCCGAAAGGGTATTCCCAAGGAAGTCATCCCCACTCTTATTCAGGCCAGGAAAGGAGTAACATCTAAACATTACCACCGTATTTGGAGAAAATATGTGTCTTGGTGTCAATCCAAGAAGACTCCTACGGAAGAGTTTGAGTTGGGACGTTTTCTCCATTTTCTGCAGGCTGGTGTGGAAGCGGGCCTTGGATTGGGGTCAATCAAGGTCCAGAATACGGCCTTATCAGTTTTCTTTCAAAAACAATTGGCCTCCTTTCCAGAAGTTCAGACATTTGTGAAAGGGGTTCTGCACATCCAGCCTCCATTTGTGCCTCCAGTGGCACCATGGGACCTTAATGTGGTGTTGCAGTTCCTACAATCAGATAGGTTTGAACCTCTACAGGAGATAGAATTGAAGTCTCTCACTTGGAAAGTGGTGATGCTTTTGGCCTTGGCATCCACAAGGCGGGTGTCTGAGTTGGGGGCTTTGTATCACAAAAGCCCTTACCTGATCTTCCATGAAGATAGGGCAGAGTTAAGAACTCGTCAACAATTTCTTCCAAAGGTGGTTTCGTCCTTCCACATATACCAACCTATTGTGGTGCCAGTAGCAACTGACACTTTCACTGAGTCACAGTCTCTAGATGTGGTTAGAGCTTTGAAGATTTATGTCACAAGAACAGCTCGGTTACGAAAAACAGAGGCTCTGTTTGTCCTGTATGCTCCCAGCAAGATTGGGTGTCCTGCTTCTAAGCAGACTATTGTGCAATGGATCAAAGGGACAATTCAGCACGCTCATTCTATGGCAGGCCTGCCGGTGAAGGCCCATTCTACTAGGAAAGTGGGCTCATCCTGGGCGGGTGCCCGGGGCGTCTCGGCTTTACAACTTTGCCGAGCAGCTACTTGGCCAGGGTCAAACACATTTGCTAAATTTTATAAGTTTTGCACTTTGGCAGATGAGGACCGCAAGTTTGGTCAATCGGTGCTGCAGGGTCATCTGCACTCTCCCGCCCGTACTGGAGCTTTGGTATAACCCCATGGTACTGAAGTGGACCCCAGCATCCTCTAGGACGTATGAGAAAATAGGATTTTAATACCTACCAGTAAATCATTTTCTCCTAGTCTGTACAGGATGCTGGGCACCCGACCCAGTGCGTTCTTTACCTGCAGTTTGTTCTTTCTAGTTACACAAGTTGTGTTTCATTTGTTTCAGCATGTTGCTGTAAATGGTTCATGCCTGTTGGCGTGTGTCATGTTGAATGCCATGGTTAAGTTGTGAGCTGGTATGAATCTCACCATCAGTATAAAAGTAAATCCTTTCCTCGAAATGTCCCGTCTCCCTGGGCACAGTTCCTATAACTGAGGTCTGGAGGAGAGGCATAGAGGGAGGAGCCAGTTCACACCCTTGAAAAGTCTTAAAGTGCCCATGGCTCCTGCGGAACCGTCTATACCCCATGGTACTGAAGTGGACCCCAGCATCCTCTACGGACTAGGAGAAAAGGATTTACCGGTAGGTATTAAAATCCTATTTATTTGTGTATATATATATATATATATATATATATATATATATATATGTATATATATATATATATATATATATATATATATATGTACTGTCGAAGTCGAAAATATTATAGCCACATGCATCACGTGCAAACACCACACAGAGTGGCCTCCGTGCGCGTGCTTGTTCGGCCGTGCATGCGCATACCCGCGCGTTGCGTATATTGGCTCACAAGGTCCTGGATTTTAACGTGTGGTATGAGTAAATAAGGTAGCATACGCATTTGCATGGATAAGCCACAAAGACATATCTCATATTTAATCCACATAGTACATCATTTACACATAGCCTACATGCACCACACCAGCAAGTTACATTTGCTTCAGAGGTGTAACAACAGCGGGATTCAACTTTACAGGATACAAGGGGAGAGAATTAGGTTAGGAGGTGGTGTTTGGTATCCAGCTGTACAGTATTTCAAGGGCAATATTCCGATGGCAGTTTGCAGAATGTAGCACGCTCCTGCGCATAGATATGCGCAGGAGTTCACTATTAATATTACACTGTATTTACTGTACTCTTGATATTCGGAGGGAACCCAGTGGAGGACATCTGCAAGTGCACCTGGACCAGGCATCGCCCACCTATTCAAACGCACCTATGACCTCTCATGTACTGTAAATGACCAGTCCTTTGGCCTATGGATGAAGAGATTACAGTTTCCCTTGTTTCACACTTTGGACTATTGTATAAAAGCCAAGCCTCCTGGCTGGTCAGAGACATTCTTTGAAGGTCATCTATCCAGATAGAATGAGGACTAGAACCGGGTGGCGCTGGTGAACAAACGTATGTATCATTGGTTGTAGCTTATTCTCTTGTGTTATTGTATTCCTGTTGTAACCCCCTTTTTAGTAAATATTTGTTGCTGGGTTGGACCTCAACATTACATATACAATTGGTGTCGCATTCCTTTCCTGTTAGGGGTTATAAAGTGTATTACGCCGCATGTTAGCTACTTAGTGCTTACAGCGTGACGGCGTGCATACGCAACGTGTACGCATTTCATAGGGGTTTTATACACACACTTAGCGGTCGCAGCGGCCTGTACATTTGTGCATTTAAGGTATTACTTTTCTTTCCTGAAAGTTAATCAAACTTAACAATATATATATATATATATATATATATATATATATATACTACTCAAAAAAATAAAGGGAACACTAAAAAACACATCCTAGATCTGAATGAATGAAATATTCTTATTAAATACTTTGTTCTTTACATAGTTGAATGTGCTGACAACAAAATCACACAAAAATTATCAATGGAAATCAAATTTATTAACCTATGGAGGTCTGGATTTGGAGTCACACTCAAAATTAAAGTGGAAAAACACACTACAGGCTGATCCAACTTTGATGTAATGTCCTTAAAACAAGTCAAAATGAGGCTCAGTAGTGTGTGTGGCCTCCACGTGCCTGTATGACCTCCTTACAATGCCTGGGCATGCTCCTGATGAGGTGGCGGATGGTCTCCTGAGGGATCTCCTCCCAGACCTGGACTAAAACATCCGCCAACTCCTGGACAGTCTGTGGTGCAACGTGGCGTTGGTGGATGCAGCGAGACATGATGTCCCAGATGTGCTCAATTGGATTCAGGTCTGGGGAATGGGTGGGCCAGTCCATAGCATCAATGCCTTCGTCTTGCAGGAACTGCTGACACACTCCAGCCACATGAGGTCTAGCATTGTCTTGCATCAGGAGGAACCCAGGGCAAACCGCACCAGCATATGGTCTCACAAGGGGTCTGAGGATCTCATCTCGGTACCTAATGGCAGTCTGGCTACCTCTGGCGAGCACATGGAGGGCTGTGCGGCCCCCCAAAGAAATGCCACCCCACACCATTACTGACCCACTGCCATACCGGTCATGCTGGAGGATGTTGCAGGCAGCAGAACGTTCTCCTTGGCGTCTCCAGACTCTGTCACGTCTGTCACATGTGCTCAGTGAGAACCTGCTTTCATCTGTGAAGAGCACAGGGCGCCAGTGGCGAATTTGCCAATCTTGGTGTTCTCTGGCAAATGCCAAACGTCCTGCACGGTGTTGGGCTGTAAGCACAACCCCCACCTGTGGACGTCGGGCCTCATACCACCCTCGTGGAGTCTGTTTCTGATCATTTGAGTAGACACATGCACATTTGTGGCTTGCTGGAGGTCATTTTGTAGGGTTCTGGCAGTGCTCCTCCTGTTCCTCCTTGCACAAAGGCGGAGGTAGTGGTCCTGCTGCTGGGTTGTTGCCCTCCTACGACCTCCTCCACGTCTACTGATGTACTGGCCTGTCTCCTGGTAGCGCCTCCATGCTCTGGACACTACGCTGACAGACACAGCAAACCTTCTTGCCACAGCTCGCATTGATGTGCCATCCTGGATGAGCTGCACTACCTGAGCCACTTGTGTGGGTTGTAGACTCCGTCTCATGCTACCACTAGAGTGAAAGCACCGCCAGCTTTCAAAAGTGACCAAAACATCAGCCAGAAAGCATAGGAGCTGAGAAGTGGTCTGTGGTCACCACCTGCAGAACAACTCCTTTATTGGGGGTGTCTTGCTAATTGCCCATAATTTCCACCTGTTGTCTATTCCATTTGCACAACAGCATGTGAAATTGATTGTCAATCAGTGTTGCTTCCTAAGTGGACAGTTTGATTTCACAGAAGTGTGATTGACTTGGAGTTACATTGTGTTGTTTAAGTGTTCCCTTTATTTTTTTGAGCAGTGTATATATATATATATATATATATATATATACTGTCTATCTATCTATCTATCTATCTATCTATCTATCTATCTAGCTACTGTATGTATATATATATATATATATATATATATATACACATACATACATACATACATACATACATACATGTGCCCTATATACTGCATACATGATTTTTTTAGATGTAGTAGGTAACATACTAAACAGGGACATAGGTATATCTATAAAGGTATAAGGGAGTAGTGTGTGGTCCAGAAGGGCCCACAACACACACCCTGCACCACTATTCAATTACTTTTCTCTCTGGAGTCCCACATCAGTACTGCTGCAGCAAACATCATTCAGAAAATGTTGTGGTGGCCATTTTCCTAGTGATTTGCGCATGTACAGTAGCGATTAGTCAGCGGGAACATGGCACCTGCTATGTTTCCAGGAGCCCTACACATGCACAGATTCTACTGCTCTGCATAGAGGAGGGAGCCTGCACGGAGTATGCACACAGGCCCTCTCCTCCCTTAAACTGCCCCTCATACACGCACGCAGGGGGGGTTTCCGAGAACCTGGAAGCCCCCGCCCGCCGATACCTCATATATATATATATATATATATACAAAGTGGTAGAACCCAGCGCCTTCTGTGTTAAACACACTCCAAGTGAGAATAATATAATATTATGCGTACTGCATAACGTGTGTATTTCAGGCATGTAGTGTAAACCGTGTTTTCTCCTGATGCCGGTCTTCTAGATATCCTGCTGACTCCGTAGATGGACCGTAAGAGAATTTAACAAAGAAAGTATATAGTGTAATATTGCCAACATATATAAAGGTGTGCATATATCAAAATTTCCGATGCAAATAGTGGTTGTGCCTTTGACTGAATGGTGCACCCAGTGTCACAATTTGAGGACCAAGTGATGTGCCCACCGCCTAAGGTAGTATAAAAATAAGTACCCTCAGGACTTGCAATGCTTGCATGTAGAGGTATCTTTAGAGAAATCTTCTCCTGAGAATCATGCTGTCTGTGGCGCCTGAGCCATTTTCAGTCTGCTAGTCCAGGCTACCAGGGTCTGCAGGCTGCCAGCAAGCACTCTGTATTTCTCTCCTGCTGCTGCTGTTGCTGCTGGAGATCTCCAACTCAGCTTGAAAAAGGGGCTACGAGCCCTGAAACGTCGGACACGCATTTAGGCCCTCATTCCGAGTTGATCGCTCGCAAGGCGATTTTAGCAGAGTTACACACGCTAAGCCGCCGCCTACTGGGAGTGAATCTTAGCTTCTTAAAATTGCGACCGATGTATTCGCAATATTGCGATTACTAACTACTTAGCAGTTTCAGAGTAGCTTCAGACTTACTCTGCCTGTGCGATCAGTTCAGTGCTTGTCGTTCCTGTTTTGACGTCACAAACACACCCAGCGTTCGCCCAGACACTCCCCCGTTTCCCCGGCCACTCCTGCGTTTTTTCCGGAAACGGTAGCGTTTTTTCCCGCACGCCCATAAAACGGCCTGTTTCCGCCCAGTAACACCCATTTCCTGTCAATCACATTACGATCGCCGGAGCGATGAAAAAGCCGTGAGTAAAATACTATCTCCATTGTAAAATTACTTGGCGCAGTCGCAGTGCGAATATTGCGCATGCGTACTAAGCGGAATTTCACTGCGATGCGATGAAAAATACCGAGCGATCAACTCGGAATGAGGGCCCTAATACCTAATGCTTGAATACAACACAATTTATTGATTCAAGACCCGGAGTGGCGCTGTCTCCTTCTTTGCATATAACTTATCATATTGAGGGCACCCGGGCAGCTATTCTGTGATATCAAAGGAGTGCCAGACTATCCGGCTATATATATAGTGATGTACACCGGAAATTTTTCGAGTTTTGTGTTTTGGTTTTGGATTCAGTTCCGCGGCCGTGTTTTGGATTCGGAAGCGTTTTGGCAAAACCTCCCTGAAATTTTTTTGTCGGATTCGGGTGTGTTTTGGATTCGGGTGTTTTTTACAAAAAACCCTCAAAAACAGCTTAAATCATAGAATTTGGGGGTCATTTTGATCCCATAGTATTATTAACCTCAATAACCATAATTTCCACTCATTTTCAGTCTATTCTGAACACCTCACAATATTATTTTTAGTCCTAAAATTTGCACCAAGGTCGCTGGATGACTAAGCTATGCGACCCAAGTGGCCGACACAAACACCTGGCCCATCTAGGAGTGGCACTGCAGTGTCAGACAGGATGGCAAATCAAAAAAATAGTCCCAAAACAGCACATGATGCAAAGAAAAAAAGAGGCGCAATGAGGTAGCTGTGTGACTAAGCTAAGCGACCCAAGTGGCCGACACAAACACCTGGCTCATCTAGGAGTGGCACTGCAGTGTCAGACAGGATGGCACTTCCAAAAAATTGTCCCCAAACAGCACATGAATCAAAGAAAAAAAGAGGCGCAATGAGGTAGCTGTGTGACTAGGCTAAGCGACCCAAGTGGCCGACACAAACACCTGGCCCATCTAGGAGTGGCACTGCAGTGTCAGGCAGGATGGCACTTCAAAAAATAGTCCCCAAACAGCACATGATGCAAAGAAAAATGAAAGAAAAAAGAGGTGCAAGATGGAATTGTCCTTGGGCCCTCCCACCCACCCTTATGTTGTATAAACAGGACATGCACACTTTAACAAACCCATCATTTCAGCGACAGGGTCTGCCACACTACTGTGACTGAAATGACTGGTTGGTTTGGGCCCCCACCAAAAAAGAAGCAATCAATCTCTCCTTGCACAAACTGGCTCTACAGAGGCAAGATGTCCACCTCCTCCTCATCGTCCGATTCCTCACCCCTTTCACTGTGTACATCCCCCTCCTCACAGATTATTAATTCGTCCCCACTGGAATCCACCATCTCAGGTCCCTGTGTACTTTCTGGAGGCTATTGCTGGTGAATGTCTCCACGGAGGAATTGATTATAATTAATTTTGATGAACATCATCTTCTCCACATTTTCTGGAAGTAACCTCGTACACCGATTGCTGACAAGGTGAGCGGCTGCACTAAACACTCTTTCGGAGTACACACTGGAGGGGGGCAACTTAGGTAAAATAAAGCCAGTTTGTGCAAGGGCCTCCAAATTGCCTCTTTTTCCTGCCAGTATACGTACGGACTGTCTGACATGCCTACTTGGATGCGGTCACTCATATAATCCTCCACCATTCCTTCAATGGTGACAGAATCATATGCAGTGACAGTAGACGACATGTCAGTAATCGTTGGCAGGTCCTTCAGTCCGGACCAGATGTCAGCACTCGCTCCAGACTGCCCTGCATCACCGCCAGCGGGTGGGCTCGGAATCCTTAGCCTTTTCCTCGCACCCCCAGTTGCGGGAGAATGTGAAGGAGGAGCTGTTGACTAGTCACGTTCCGCTTGACTTGACAATTTTCTCACCAGCAGGTCTTTGAACCTCTGCAGACTTGTGTCTGCCGGTAAGAGAGATATAATGTAGGTTTTAAATCTAGGATCGAGCATGGTGGCCAAAATGTAGTGCTCTGATTTCAACAGATTGACCACCCGTGAATCCTGGTTAAGCGAATTAAGGGCTCCATCCACAAGTCCCACATGCCTAGCGGAATCGCTCTGTTTTAGCTACTCCTTCAATGTCTCCAGCTTCTTCTGCAAAAGCCTGATGAGGGAAATGACCTGACTCAGGCTGGCAGTGTCTGAACTGACTTCACGTGTGGCAAGTTCAAAGGGTTGCAGAACCTTGCACAACGTTGAAATCATTCTCCACTGCGCTTGAGTTAGGTGCATTCCCCCTCCTTTGCCTATATCGTAGGCAGATGTATAGGCTTGAATGGCCTTTTGCTGCTCCTCCATCCTCTGAAGCATATAGAGGGTTGAATTCCAACTCGTTATCACCTCTTGCTTCAGATGATGGCAGGGCAGGTTCAGGACTGTTTGCTGGTGCTCCAGTCTTCGGCACGCGGTGGCTGAATGCCGAAAGTGGCCCGCAATTCTTCGGGCCACCGACAGCATCTCTTGCACGCCCCTGTCGTTTTTTAAATAATTCTGCACCACCAAATTCAATGTATGTGCAAAACATGGGACGTGCTGGAATTAGCCCAGATGTAATGCACACACAATATTGGTGGCGTTGTCCGATGTCACAAATCCCCAGGAGAGTCCAATTGGGGTAAGCCATTCTGCGATGATGTTCCTCAGTTTCCGTAAGAGGTTGTCAGCTGTGTGCCTCTTATGGAAAGCGGTGATACAAAGCATAGCCTGCCTAGGAACGAGTTGGCGTTTGCGAGATGCTGCTACTGGTGTCGCCGCTGCTGTTCATGCTGCGGGAGGCAATACATCTACCCAGTGGGTTGTCACAGTCATATAGTCCTGAGTCTGCCCTGCTCCACTTGTCCACATGTCCGTGGTTAAGTGGACATTGGGTACAACTGCATTTTTTAGGACACTGGTGACTCTTTTTCTGACGTCTGTGTACATTTTTGGTATCGCCTGCCTAGAGAAATGGAACCTAGATGGTATTTGGTACCGGGGACACAGTACCTCAATCAAGTCTCTAGTTCCCTGTGAATTAACGGTGGATACCGGAAACACGTTTCTCACCACCCAGGCTGCCAAGGCCTGAGTTATCCGTTTTGCAGCAGGATGACTGCTGTGATATTTCATCTTCCTCGCAAAGGACTGTTGGACAGTCAATTGCTTACTGGAAGTAGTACAAGTGGTCTTCCGACTTCCCCTCTGGGATGACGATCGACTCCCAGCAGCAACAACAGCAGCACCAGCAGCAGTAGGCGTTACACTCAAGGATGCATCGGAGGAATCCCAGGCAGGAGAGGACTCGTCAGACTTGACAGTGACATGGCCTGCAGGACTATTGGCTTTCCTGTCTAAGGAGGAAATTGACACTGAGCGAGTTGGTGGTGTGGTTTGCAGGAGCTTGGTTACAAGAGGAAGGGATTTAGTGGTCAGTGGACTGCTTCCGCTGTCATCCAAAGTTTTTCAACTTGTCACTGACTTCTGATGAATGCGGTCCAGGTGACGTATAAGGGAGGATGTTCCTAGGTGGTTAACGTCCTTACCCCTACTTATTACAGCTTGACAAAGGCAACACATGGCTTGACACCAGTTGTCCGCATTTCTGTTGAAATAATTCCACACCGAAGAGGTGATTTTTTTTTGTATTTTGACCAGGCATGTCAATGGCCATATTTGTCCCACGGACAACAGGTGTCTCCCTGGGTGCCTGACTTAAACAAACCACCTCACCACAGAATCCTCCTTGTCAATTTCCTCCCCAGCGCCAGCAACACCCATATCCTCATCCTGGTGTACTTCAACAGTGACATCTTCAATTTGACTATCAGGAACTGGACTGCGGGTGCTCCTTCCAGCACTTGCAGGGGGCATGCAAATGGTGGAAGGCGCAACCTCTTCCCGTCCAGTGTTGGGTAGGTCAGGCATCGCAACCGACACAATTGGACTCTCCTTGGGGATTTGTGATTTAGAAGAACGCACAGTTCTTTGCTGTGCTTTTGCCATCTTAACTCTTTTAAGTTTTCTAGCAGGAGGATGAGTGCTTCCATCCTCAGGTGAAGCTGAACCACTAGCCTTGAACATAGGCCAGGGCCTCAGCCGTTCCTTGCCACTCCGTGTCGTAAATGGCACATTGGCAAGTTTACGCTTCTCAGACGATTTTGATTTCGATTTTTGGGTCATTTTACTGAGCTTTATTTTTTTGGATTTTACATACTCTCTACTATGATATTGGGCATCGGCCTTGGCAGACGACGTTGATGGCATTTCATTGTCTCGGCCATGACTAGTGGCAGCAGCTTCAGCACGAGGTGGAAGTGGATCTTGATCTTTCCCTATTTTACCCTCCACATTTTTGTTCTCCATTTTTTAATGTGTGGAATTATATGCCAGTAATATATCAATAGCAATGGCCTACTACTATATATACTGCGCACAGCTGAAATGTACCACAGGTATGGATGGATAGTATACTTGACGACACAGAGGTAGGTAGAGCAGTGGCCTTCTGTACCGTACTGCTATATATTATATACTGGTGGTCAGCAAACTGTGCAAAACTGAAATGCACCACAGGTATGGATGGATAGTATACTTGACGACACAGAGGTAGGTTGAGCAGTGGCCTTCTGTACCGTACTGCTATATAGTATATACTGGTGGTCAGCAAACTGTGCAAAACTGAAATGCACCACAGGTATGGATGGATAGTATACTTGACGACACAGAAGTAGGTAGAGCAGTGGCCTTCTGTACCGTACTGCTATATAGTATATACTGGTGGTCAGCAAACTGTGCAAAACTGAAATGCACCACAAGTATGGATGGATAGTATACTTGACGACACAGAGGTAGGTAGAGCAGTGGCCTACTGTACCGTACTGCTATATATATATAGTTATACTGGAACTGTGCAAAACTGAAATGCACCACAGGTATGGATGGATAGTATACTTGACGACACAGAGGTAGGTAGAGCAGTGGCCTTCTGTACCGTACTGCTATATAGTATATACTGGTGGTCAGCAAACTGTGCAAAACTGAAATGCACCACAGGTATGGATGGATAGTATACTTGACGACACAGAGGTAGGTAGAGCAGTGGACTACTGTACCGTACTGCTATATATATATAGTTATACTGGTGGTCAGCAAACTGTGCAAAACTGAAATGCACCACAGGTATGGATGGATAGTATACTTGATGACACAGAGGTAGGTAGAGCAGTGGCCTTCTGTACCGTACTGCTATATAGTATATACTGGTGGTCAGCAAACTGTGCAAAACTGAAATGCACCACAGGTATGGATGGATAGTATACTTGACGACACATAGGTAGGTAGAGCAGTGGACTACTGTACCGTACTGCTATATATATAGTTATACTGGTGGTCAGCAAACTGTGCATATCTGAAATGCACCACAGGTATGGATGGATAGTATACTTGACGACACAGAGGTAGGTAGAGCAGTGGCCCCATGTACCGTACTGCTATATAGTATATACTGGTGGTCAGCAAACTGTGCAAAACTGAAATGCGCCACAGTTATGGATGGATAGTATACTTGACGACACAGAGGTAGGTAGAGCAGTGGACTACCGTACCGTACTGCTATATATATAGTTATTCTGGTGGTCAGCAAACTGTGCAAAACTGAAATGCACCACAGGTATGGATGGATAATATACTTGATGACACAGAGGTAGGTATAGCATTGGCCTTCTGTACCGTACTGCTATATAGTATATACTGGTGGTCAGCAAACTGTGCAAAACTGAAATGCACCACAGGTATGGATGGATAGTATACTTGATGACACAGAGGTAGGTATAGCATTGGCCTTCTGTACCGTACTGCTATATAGTATATACTGGTGGTCAGCAAACTGTGCAAAACTGAAATTCACCACAGGTATGGATGGATAGTATACTTGACGACACAGAGGTAGGTAGAGCAGTGGCCTTCTGTACCGTACTGCTATATAGTATATACTGGTGGTCAGCAAACTGTGCAAAACTGAAATGCACCACAGGTATGGATGGATAGTATACTTGACGACACAGAGGTAGGTAGAGCAGTGGACTACTGTACCGTACTGATATATATATAGTTATACTGGTGGTCAGCAAAATTCTGCACTGTCCTCCTTCTATATACTACAATGAAGCACAGATATGGAGCGTTTTTCAGGCAGAGAACGTATAATATTGGTGGTCACTGGTCAGCAAAACTCTGCACTGTCCTCCTACTATATAATACTGCTGGTCCCCAGTCCCCACCATAGGTGTGCGCAGGGGGGGTGCCTGGTGCGCACAGGCACCCCCTAATGTCTGGCACCCCGATCTAACATGCCTGATGCAGCGATCGCCGAGCAGGCTGATTACTGTCCCCTCTGCGCTGCACCCTCTCAGGACCGCATTACTGACCAGACGCCTGGGTTAATCAAGGATGCCACCGCCTACCCATCACACCTGCCACATTCCCACCTCTCTCCTTCTATGCTATGCCAACGCCAGACACTGATGAGGATCAGCATGCAGTTCAGTACTGACAGGCGGCCGGCAGCAGCATTAACACGTCACTAGTTTTTCCAGCAGCAGCAGTACTAGTCTGCGACTGTCAGTGTCAGTGAGTGACTGATTTGTAAGTAAGCTGCTGCAGCTTGCAGGGGAAAGAGAGGGGCAGCCAGACCAGGCTGAGGACGAGCAGGGTAACTGCAGTGAGTGCCATCAGGGGTGTTTGTCTGCCAATGTATCTGCTTTATTAGGATTGGCACAAGGGTGGATATTTTATATTGCATTGACGCCAATAGATGGTGCTAGACACGCCCAAAAGGTGGTGCTAGGCATACCCCTCCGACGGTGCACCCCCTAATAAAATGTGCTGCGCACGCCTATGGTCCCCACAATAAAGCAATTAGCACACTGAGCACAGATATTTGCAGCACACTGAGCACAGTCAGATATGGAGCGTTTTTCAGGCAGAGAACGTAGATATTTGCACTTGCAGCACACTGAGCACAGATATTTGCAGCACACTGAGCACAGATATTTGCAGCACAATTTGCAGCCCACTGAACATAGAAACTGAGAGGACGCTAGCCACGTCATCTCACGATCATCTCCAATGCACGAGTGAAAAATGGTGGCGACGCGCGGCTCCTTATATAGAATACGAATCTTGCGAGAATCCGACCGCGGGATGATAACGTTCGGGCGCGCTCGGGTTAACCGAGCAAGACGGGAGGATCCGAGTCTGCCTCGGACCAGTGTAAAATGGGTGAAGTTCGGGGGGGTTCGGATCCCGAGGATCCGAACCCGCACATCACTAATATATATATATATATATATATATATATGTGGGTGTGTGTGTCTATATAGGAAAGACCCCCCCCCCTGAAAATCCTGCGCTTGCCCCTGCCCCTGTACGCGGCATAAACATAAAGAGCTGTCAATGCTAAACTTTCTCCCCAGTGGTTTTCTGATGCAAAGTTTACTTTAGAATGCAACCAGTGAAACTCTCTTTGAAACAGAGACCTGTATGTGAAAGTCCTTTAATGATGCAAAGGCCAATGCTAATGCAGCTTTATCCCATCAGGGATTTTTTATTCCCACTTAGAGCTACCAGCTAACATGAATCTGAATACTCTCATTTTGATTTATTTTAACGATATTCACAAATATATATAGTTTTATATATATATATATATATATATATATATATATATATATATATATAAAAAATGGAGAATAGCGCCAATGCTAATCCTAAATGACACACAAGCTAAAGTATAATGGATGTGCTTAGGTGACAAAATATTTATGATTAAATGGAAAATGTTTTAACACCCCCATGAATTTATGGGTGGCAGCTCGTGCCCAGTATATGGATAAAATGTAGAGAAATGAAGTGCACAAGAGCGCCTAATAGTGTTTAAAAATTGTCAAATCTATTCACCATGTGAAAAAGTGCAAAGTGTAAATTTTAAAAAAGGATCGACTTAGCTTCCTTGGGAAACTGCTTCAGTCTGATGACACTTTTGAGACATGCAAAATAGAAAAAGCCAACATAGTGTGTACTGTTTAAATGGTATACAATGCTCCAAAAGTTTAGGGGCCTTGCTGGTCCCAATATAAATAAAAGAACTGGATGAGCAATTCCAATTCCAATAGGTAAGAGTTATACACAATTGTAATACATAAACAATAATTTTAATATAATATCTCCTGAAGCCAATGTAGGTAGCACACGTACAAGATAAAAATGAATAAACAGCTTATCTATCCATAAGTAAAAGTCACAAGGTGAGCAGCAGCCAAATCCTGTTAGCACGTAAACAAATGTCCTGAAGCAAATGCAGGTAGCATACGTACAGAATAAATAGATTAAAATGGCTTATCTGTCCATTCAAGGAAGTCAAGGGTGAGTAGTAAGTCCCGGTTCCGACGCGTTTCGTCCTGTAGCATAGGACTTCATCAAGGGGATACTCAGTGGGAGCACAGCAGGATATTTATAAGGTAGACAATTGATCACATGTCTACCAGGAAGTGGACATCACTTCCTGTGAGTGCTGGAGAGTATTTCTTATTGCATTATTCTGCATAAACTGACTCTAATAAATATCATTGAAATAAATGTAGATAAATAGGGACACACACATATATTAACAACACACATAAACTTTACAAATGATGGTCCCTGTAGTGGTAACGGCTCAAATGCGGTCGTAAACCGCATCTTGAACCGCAAAGACGTCACTTCCGCCCGGCGTCATGGAGGACAAAAATACGACATGTGACCTGCGGCGTGAACCGCAGACGTCACTTCCGCCGGACACTGTGGGGAATCTTTCGGCTGTGACGCGCAGTCTTTCGCGTCACTGACGTTGTACAGAGAGTTCAGGGTTCATGGCGGTGACACGCATGTTACTTCCGCTATAGCTGGAACGCACAGCCATCTTCCATCTGATTGATTCAGTGATATCTTGCTGGTATTTTCGCCGTGGAACGCACGACCATTTTAGCTCTAGCTTAACAGAGACTCAGTATTATACAGATGGTAGTGCATGGATAAAGGTAGAAACTTTTTATAATAGTGTATATTTAGATAGTTGTTGAAGAGTGGATTGGTATATATAAATAACACATAAATATAATAACATTAGTAAATGATCTCTGGTAGGTGGAAGGTGAAACAGTGATAATGGTGAATAAAGTGCAAAGATATAAATATAAAATTAAATATATATGAACAAAAAATTATTATGAACAAAAAATTATTATAAAAAGGGTGCGATCTCAAACCCCTCATTAAATCCAAGGGGAGCCATTGTCTTTAATTCAAAAATCCAGAACATTTCTCTTTTGGATAGTATATTTAGAATGTCTCCACCCCTTTCGCCAAGATTGACAATTTCAATGCCTTTGAAGGTCATGTCTTCAGGGTTGGAGTGATGAAATTCATGAAAATGTCTATAAATTGCATGTGTGGTGATTTTGTTTTTAATGTTCCTTGCATGTTCCTGTATGCGCAGTTTAAGTACTCTCTTCGTTTTTCCAACGTACTTCAGTCCGCACGGACATTCCAAAAGATAAATCACCATTACAGAGTTGCAGTTTATGAAATGTTTAATGGTGTATTCGCGAGAGTTGTCATTATTGGAAAACTTCTTCCGATTGCGGTGCACCAATTTGCAGATATTGCAACTCCCACATTTATAACAGCCTTGGCACGGCTTGCTTTGTATTGATGTGGTAGATTTCAAGAGACTGGGTGCCAGAATCTCTTTAAGACTACTTGTTTTCCTAAAGACAACTTGGGGTTTTGGAGGCAAGACTTCTCTTAAGACTGGGTCCATCATTAAGATATTCCAGTGTTTATTCAGGGATTGACGGATGATTTTTTCATGACAATTATATGTAGTGATGAATGGAACCGTGATGCTTCTCTCTGCTCCTTCTGCTTCTATCTTTCGTGGAGGCTTATGTGTGATCCTGGTTTTCACAAGGGCTTTTTCAATAACATCCTCTGGATATTCCCTTTATTTGAAACGTTCGGCATAAAGTTTCAGTTGTGAGTCTTGATCCTCTTCTTGGCTACAGTTTCTTTGGACCCGATGAAATTGTGAGTATGGAATATTGGTTTTCCAGCTCTGCTGATGGCAACTCTTAAAGTGTAAATAGCTGTTGGTGTCGACCTTTTTGATATGGTTACATGTAGTGATTTTAGATTCCTTTGAAGAAAGTATCAAATCAAGGAACTCAATTTGGATTTGGTCATGTTTCTCAGTGAATTTTAGATTAAATTGATTGAAAGACATTTTCCTGAAGAATTCCAAAAAGGATGATTCGGTGCCGTCCCAAATAATGATAATATCATCTATATATCTTTTGTATATTATCAGTTGGCTAAGGAATGGGTTGTTAGAGTAAATGTGTTCTTCTTCCCAGCTCCCCATCAATAAATTTGCGAAGCTGGGGGCAAAAATTGTCCCCATAGCTGTCCCACATGTCTGCAGAAAAAAGGAATCTTGGAATTTGAAATAGTTATGACTTAAAATAATATCATTATCTGACTGTGTTGAGTGCTCACTGCTCACACAGCTTAATTGTGGGGGAGACTGGGGAGCAGTTATAGCAGGAGTACATATTTTAAGTACAGTGCACACTTTTGCTGCTAGAGTGCCACTGCCAGTGTGACTGACCAGTGACCACTGACCACCAGTATATTGTGATTGTCTGCTGACCACCAGTATATTGTGATAGTCTGCCTGAAAAAGTTAAACACTCGTCGTGTGGTGTTTTTATAAACGCATTCTGCAGACAGTGTCCAGCAGGTCCGTCATTACATAATATATACCTGTCCGGCTGCAGTACTAGTGTGATATATATATATTTTAATTTTATCTCATTATCATCCAGTCTATATTAGCAGCAGACACAGTACGGTAGTCCATGGCTGTAGCTACCTCTGTGTCGGCAGTCGCTCGTCCATCCATAATTGTATACTACCTACCCGTGGTTTTTTTTTTTCTATCTTATTGATACTAGTAGCTTCCTTTAGGAGTCTGCAGTGCTGACAGACAGTGTCCAGCAGGTCCGTCATTACATAATATATACCTGTCCGGCTGCAGTACTAGTGTGATATATATATATATATATATATATATTAATTTTATCTCATTATCATCCAGTCTATATTAGCAGCAGACACAGTACGGTAGTCCACGGCTGTAGCTACCTCTGTGTCGGCAGTCGCTCGTCCATCCATAATTGTATACCACCTACCCGTGTTTTTTTTTTTCTATCTTCTTGATACTAGTAGCTTACTTTAGGAGTCTGCAGTGCTGACAGACAGTGTCCAGCAGGTCCGTCATTACATAATATATATCTGTCCGGCTGCAGTACTAGTGTGATATATATATATATATTTTAATTTTATCTCATTATCATCCAGTCTATATTAGCAGCAAACACAGTACGGTAGTCCACGGCTGTAGCTACCTCTGTGTCGGCAGTCGCTCGTCCATCCATAATTGTGTACCACCTACCCGTGGTTTTTTTTTTCTATCTTCTTGATACTAGTAGCTTACTTTAGGAGTCTGCAGTGCTGACAGACAGTGTCCAGCAGGTCCGTCATTACATAATATATACCTGTCCGGCTGCAGTACTAGTGTGATATATATATATATTTTAATTTTATCTCATTATCATCCAGTCTATATTAGCAGCAGACACAGTACGGTAGTCCATGGCTGTAGCTACCTCTGTGTCGGCAGTCGCTCGTCCATCCATAATTGTATACCACCTACCCGTGGGTTTTTTTTTTCTATCTTCTTGATACTAGTAGCTTACTTTAGGAGTCTGCAGTGCTGACAGACAGTGTCCAGCAGGTCCGTCATTACATAATATATACCTGTCCGGCTGCAGTACTAGTGTGATATATATATATATATTCATTTTATCTCATTATCATCCAGTCTATATTAGCAGCAGACACAGTACGGTAGTCCACAGCTGTAGCTACCTCTGTGTCGGCAGTCGCTCGTCATCCATAAGTATACTAGTATCCATCCATCTCCATTGTTTACCTGAGGTGCCTTTTAGTTGTGCCTATTAAAATATGGAGAACAAAAATGTTGAGGTTCCAAAAATAGGGAAAGATCAAGATCCACTTCCACCTCGTGCTGAAGCTGCTGCCACTAGTCATGGCCGAGACGATGAAATTCCATCAACGTCGTCTGCCAAGGCCGATGCCCAATGCCATAGTACAGAGCATGTAAAATCCAAAACACCAAATATCAGTAAAAAAAGGACTAAAAAATCTAAAATAAAATTGTCGGAGGAGAAGCGTAAACTTGCCAATATGCCATTTACCACACGGAGTGGCAAGGAACGGCGGAGGCCCTGGCCTATGTTCATGGCAAGTGGTTCAGCTTCACATGAGGATGGAAGCACTCAGACTCTCGCTAGAAAAATGAAAAGACTCAAGCTGGCAAAAGCACAGCAAAGAACTGTGCGTTCTTCGAAATCCCAAATCCACAAGGAGAGTCCAATTGTGTCGGTTGCGATGCCTGACCTTCCCAACACTGGACGTGAAGAGCATGCGCCTTCCACCATTTGCACGCCCCCTGCAAGTGCTGGAAGGAGCACCCGCAGTCCAGTTCCTGATAGTCAGATTGAAGATGTCAGTGTTGAAGTACACCAGGATGAGGAGGATATGGGTGTTGCTGGCGCTGGGGAGGAAATTGACAAGGAGGATTCTGATGGTGAGGTGGTTTGTTTAAGTCAGGCACCCGGGGAGACACCTGTTGTCCGTGGGAGGAATATGGCCATTGACATGCCTGGTGAAAATACCCCAAAAATCAGCTCTTCGGTGTGGAAGTATTTCAACAGAAATGCGGACAACATTTGTCAAGCCGTGTGTTGCCTTTGTCAAGCTGTAATAAGTAGGGGTAAGGACGTTAACCACCTCGGAACATCCTCCCTTATACGTCACCTGCAGCGCATTCATAATAAGTCAGTGACAAGTTCAAAAACTTTGGGCGACAGCGGAAGCAGTTCACTGACCAGTAAATCCCTTCCTCTTGTAACCAAGCTCACGCAAACCACCCCACCAACTCCCTCAGTGTCAATTTCCTCCTTCCCCAGGAATGCCAATAGTCCTGCAGGCCATGTCACTGGCAATTCTGACGAGTCCTCTCCTGCCTGGGATTCCTCCGATGCATCCTTGCGTGTAACGCCTACTGCTGCTGGCGCTGCTGTTGTTGCTGCTGGGAGTCGATGGTCATCCCAGAGGGGAAGTCGTAAGACCACTTTTACTACTTCCACCAAGCAATTGACTGTCCAACAGTCCTTTGCGAGGAAGATGAAATATCACAGCAGTCATCCAGCTGCAAAGTGGATAACTGAGGCCTTGGCATCCTGGGTGGTGAGAAACGTGGTTTCGGTATCCATCATTACTGCAGAGCCAACTAGAGACTTGTTGGAGGTACTGTGTCCCCGGTACCAAATACCATCTAGGTTCCATTTCTCTAGGCAGGCGATACCGAAAATGTACACAGACCTCAGAAAAAGAGTCACCAGTGTCCTAAAAAATGCAGCTGTACCCAATGTCCACTTAACCACGGACATGTGGACAAGTGGAGCAGGGCAGGGTCAGGACTATGTGACTGTGACAGCCCACTGGGTAGATGTATGGACTCCCGCCGCAAGAACAGCAGCGGCGGCACCAGTAGCAGCATCTCGCAAACGCCAACTCTTTCCTAGGCAGGCTACGCTTTGTATCACCGGTTTCCAGAATACGCACACAGCTGAAAACCTCTTACGGCAACTGAGGAAGATCATCGCGGAATGGCTTACCCCAATTGGACTCTCCTGTGGATTTGTGGCATCGGACAACGCCAGCAATATTGTGTGTGCATTAAATCTGGGCAAATTCCAGCACGTCCCATGTTTTGCACATACCTTGAATTTGGTGGTGCAGAATTATTTAAAAAACGAGAGGGGCGTGCAAGAGATGCTGTCGGTGGCCAGAAGAATTGCGGGACACTTTTGGCGTACAGGCACCACGTACAGAAGACTGGAGCAACACCAAAAACGCCTGAACCTGCCCTGCCATCATCTGAAGCAAGAAGTGGTAACGAGGTGGAATTCAACCCTCTATATGCTTCAGAGGTTGGAGGAGCAGCAAAAGGCCATTCCAGCCTATACAACTGAGCACGATATAGGAGGTGGAATGCACCTGTCTCAAGCGCAGTGGAGAATGATTTCAACGTTGTGCAAGGTTCTGCAACCTTTTGAACTTGCCACACGTGAAGTCAGTTCATACACTGCCAGCCTGAGTCAGGTCATTCCCCTCATCAGGCTTTTGCAGAAGAAGCTGGAGACATTGAAGGAGGAGCTAACACAGAGCGATTCCGCTAGGCATGTGGGACTTGTGGATGGAGCCCTTAATTCGCTTAACAAGGATTCACGGGTGGTCAATCTGTTGAAATCAGAGCACTACATTTTGGCCACGATCCTAGATTTAAAACCTACCTTGGATCTCTCTTTCCGGCAGACACTAGTCTGCTGGGGTTCAAAGACCTGCTGGTGAGAAAATTGTCAAGTCAAGCGGAACGCGACCTGTCAACATCTCCTCCTTCACATTCTCCCGCAACTGGGGGTGCGAGGAAAAGGCTCAGAATTCCGAGCCCACCCGCTGGCGGTGATGCAGGGCAGTCTGGAGCGACTGCTGATGCTGACATCTGGTCCGGACTGAAGGACCTGCAAACGATTACGGACATGTCGTCTACTGGCACTGCATATGATTCTCTCCCCATTGAAAGAATGGTGGAGGATTATATGAGTGACCGCATCCAAGTAGGCACGTCAGACAGTCCGTACTTATACCGGCAGGAAAAAGAGGCAATTTGGAGGCCCTTGCACAAACTGGCTTTATTCTACCTAAGTTGCCCTCCCACAAGTGTGTACTCCGAAAGAGTGTTTAGTGCCGCCGCTCACCTTGTCAGCAATCGGCGTACGAGGTTACTTCCAGAAAATGTGGAGAAGATGATGTTCATTAAAATGAATTATAATCAATTCCTCCGTGGAGACATTGACCAGCAGCAATTGCCTCCACAAAGTACACAGGGACCTGAGATGGTGGATTCCAGTGGGGACGAATTGATAATCTGTGAGGAGGGGGATGTACACGGTGATATATCGGAGGATGATGATGAGGTGGACATCTTGCCTCTGTAGAGCCAGTTTGTGCAAGGAGAGATTAATTGCTTCTTTTTTGGTGGGGGTCCAAACCAACCCGTCATTTCAGTCACAGTCGTGTGGCAGACCCTGTCACTGAAATGATGGGTTGGTTAAAGTGTGCATGTCCTGTTTATACTTTATACAACATAAGGGTGGGTGGGAGGGCCCAAGGACAATTCCATCTTGCACCTCTTTTTTCTTTAATTTTTCTTTGCGTCATGTGCTGTTTGGGGAGTATTTTTTTGAAGGGCCATCCTGCGTGACACTGCAGTGCCACTCCTAGATGGGCCAGGTGTTTGTGTCGGCCACTAGGGTCGCTTAGCTTACTCACACAGCTACCTCATTGCGCCTCTTTTTTTTCTTCTTTGCGTCATGTGCTGTTTGGGGAGTGTTTTTTGAAGGGCCATCCTGCGTGACACTGCAGTGCCACTCCTAGATGGGCCAGGTGTTTGTGTCGGCCACTTGGGTCGCTGAGCTTAGTCACACAGCTACCTCATTGCGCCTCTTTTTTTCTTTGCGTTATGTGCTGTTTGGGGAGTGTTTTTTGGAAGGGCCATCCTGCGTGACACTGCAGTGCCACTCCTAGATGGGCCAGGTGTTTGTGTCGGCCACTTGGTTCGTTGAGCTTAGTCACACAGCTACCTCATTGCGCCTCTTTTTTTCTTTGCGTCATGTGCTGTTTGGGGAGTGTTTTTTGGAAGGGCCATCCTGCGTGACACTGCAGTGCCACTCCTAGATGGGCCAGGTGTTTGTGTCGGCCACTTGGGTCGTTGAGCTTAGTCACACAGCTACCTCATTGCGCCTCTTTTTTTCTTTGCATCATGTGTTGTTTGGGGAGTGTTTTTTGGAAGGGCCATCCTGCGTGACACTGCAGTGCCACTCCTAGATGGGCCAGGTGTTTGTGTCGGCCACTTGGGTCGCTTAGCTTAGTCATCCAGCGACCTTGGTGCAAATTTTAGGACTAAAAATAATATTGTGAGGTGTGAGGTGTTCAGAATAGACTGAAAATTAGTGGAAATTATGGTTTTTGAGGTTAATAATACTTTGGGATCAAAATGACCCCCAAATTCTATGATTTAAGCTGTTTTTTAGGGTTTTTTGAAAAAAATACCCGAATCCAAAACACACCCGAATCCGACAAAAAAAATTCGGTGAGGTTTTGCCAAAACGCGTTCGAACCCAAAACACAGCCGCGGAACCGAACCCAAAACCAAAACAGAAAACCCGAAAAATTTCAAGTGCACATCCCTAATGTAATGTACCTGAACATTAAAAAAGAAAAAAAAAGGAACAATACTTTTTATTTTATAACAAGCGAGTTCTCAATACTATTTACAAAAACAAACAGCATAACATTCAATTGACTATACACACACACACACACACACACATATATATATATATATATATATATATACATATATTGTCTTCTGGACCGGCACTCACCCTTCAACATTGTATGGCTCCGGTGCCCTCTGGAAACATTGCATAAGCATCCCTCATCAGACAAGCAGCGGCACTCGGAGACTTTGTTATGGTGAAAAATAAAGTGCAAATTTATTCCATATTACAGCAAGGCCAACGTTTCGGGGCTCGTCTGCCCCTTTGTCAAGGTGAGTACAAAGTGAAGTATATATGTAAATGTATTACCTTTATAGGGTGAAGAAGACCCGCGTACGGGAACTGCGATGTGAGATCGGGAACGCGCCATACTTCCGTCCCGAGTATTGGGTGCTCAGTGATGACGTCAGCCCGCAGTGCCGTGGTGCGTCCCCCTTCCGCCGGCTGTCCGTGTCTCCATGGCAACCTGGACGCGGTCGCACTGAAGTTCCCCCGGCGTCCTCGTCTCCTAGGTTACCCGGCCCACGTAGGCAACCAACGTCAGGGTCCCCACCTCATCACTGCGGCGCTGCATCCATCAACTGCTGCACTGTGTGAAAAAACATAAGTGTTTGCTGACAGTGGACATACTGATGTTAAAACCTAACTAACATACAAAATGTATCTGTGACTAAACAACCACATTTCTATATTGTGCTATAAACAAGGCTGCATATCTATCACATTGTACCTATATACAAGAAAAAGGAAAATCAGATTAAGGGAAAACAACTGTTGTTCTAAACTGTACATATTCCTTACTAACTCAAGTTACAGATGTCATTCTGGTATATATATTCCAATAGGTGAGAATCATTCTGTAAAGAGGCCAAACTTTCACTAACTAAAAGACACTCCACTGCATTTTGTCATTTAGACCTTTAGGTCTCATAGTGTCCAGTGTGTACATCCATTTGGCCTCCATACGTAGTAGAGGCCCATGTCGATCACCTCCTTTTGGGGACATGGTCGATCAGGGAAAATTGTAAGTCCTTCAAACCATGCCCATACTCCGCGAAATGTTTAGCTACAGGCTGGTCCGTCGGTTTGCCCGTGAGGGCCGCTTTTACCGATGATTTGTGCATGGCGAACCGCTCTCTTATGTTGCGGATTGTTTTGCCCACATACTGGAGCTGGCATGGACATGTAATTAAGTATATTACGTGCGTTGTTGTACAGGACAATACATGGTTAATTTTAAATGTTCTTCCTGTAGAGTAGGACCTGAATGTGGCACCAGTGCTCATGAACTTGCATGTGTCACACCCCAGACACCGATAGCACACTGGAGTTTTAGTTAAAAAAGTAGAAGATGTTACTCTGTCAAATCCAGTAATGTCGGTGTGTACCACCATATCCTTGATATTTTTTGCTCTGGTGTAACATGCCATGGGCCTCTTGTGTCTAAGTGTGGACAACTTGCTATCAGTTGATACAATGGGCCATAAGGCATTGAGTGCCCGAGGAACCACCGGGCTGGAGCTGTTGTATTTCGTGACAAATGGTAACATTTGTGTACTAGCCTTAGGGCATTGAGCTAATAATCTCTCCCTGGGTATCCTCGCGACTTCACGCTTACTTTCCATCAGGGCTTTTTGTTCATACCCTCTGGCCACAAACCTTGTCACTACCTCTGATAATGCCTTCTCCACTTTGTCCGGTTCACTTGTGATTCTTGCGGCTCTAATTAGCTGCGACTTGGGCAGGCCTTTTTTCAGGGCTCTGGGGTGGTGGCTATTGTGTCTCAATAGCGTGTTTTTATCCGTCGGTTTGTAATATACTTCGGTCTGGATCTGGTCCCCCTTTAAGGACACCCAAACATCTAAGTAATTTAAGGCCGCTTGACTACTTTGTGCCGTGACTCTGATCGGAGATGGTCTACTATTAATGAATGTGATTAACTGATCAAACCGTTCCTGTCCCCCGGCCCATAAAATAAACTAAAAACGTTGTCTATATACCTCGAATGATGGAGAATGTACTTGGCAGTCTCGTGGTTGTCAAAGAACATATGCTGTTCTTCCTGTAGCATAAAAATGTTCGCAAAAGATGGCGACACGTTGCTGCCCATGGCACACCCACTGGTTTGTTGAAAGAATTTCCCATCAAAAAGAAAGTAGTTCCTCGTGAGTGTGAGTTCTAACAATTTGAGAAAAAGATCATGATCGAGGGAACTCATCTTCAGAAATGTGATTGTCTAGTCACAGATACATTTTGCATGTTAGTTAGGTTTTAACATCAGTATGTCCACTGTCAGCAAACACTTATGTTTTTTCACACAGTGCAGCAGTTGATGGATGCAGCGCCGCAGTGATGAGGTGGGGACCCTGACGTTGGTTGCCTACGTGGGCCGGGTAACCTAGGAGTCGAGGACGCCGGGGGAACTTCAGTGCGACCGCGTCCAGGTTGCCATGGAGACACGTACAGCCGGCGGAAGGGGGACGCACCACGGCACTGCGGGCTGATGTCATCACTGAGCACCCAATACTCGGGACGGAAGTATGGTGCGTTCCCGATCTCACATCGCAGTTCCCGTACGCGGGTCTTCTTCACCCTATAAAGGTAATACATTTACATATATACTTCACTTTGTACTCACCTTGACAAAGGGGCAGACGAGCCCCGAAACTTTGGCCTTGCTGTAATATGGAATAAATTTGCACTTTATTTTTCACCATAACAAAGTCTCCGAGTGCCGCTGCTTGTCTGATGAGGGATGCATATGCAATGTTTCCAGAGGGCACCGGAGCCATACAATGTTGAAGGGTGAGTGCCGGTCCAGAAGACAATATATTTACAGGCTTATAGGAGATTGCTTCTCTATTAGCCAACTGGGACAAGGCACCCCCAATTTTCATTTTTGATTAAGAACGCATAAGGTTTGAACATTACCTATCCCCCTTGTGGAGGAAGAGGACATGGGAATTGTGCACTGAAGCACACAGCACTTTATATCACTTTAAGCACTTTTTTTCGTTGGCAGTTGGACACTTTTAGCTCTTTTGCATTCCTCACAGGAACGGCACCACTTGGAGGCTAATCACTGTATATATTCACTGAAAAAGGATGTCACAAGAAACGGCTATGGGATTTGGAGGCATGCGGTAGTTGGAACTGACACATATAGTTTCACGGAGGCCGATGCGGATCGTCTGTACTTCACAGAAAGTTTGGCGGAGTCTGAGGAACAACTTACTATGGATGACATTTATCACCAACTCATCAAACTTAAGCGGCGCGAGTGCGATTATCTGATGCACGGAATTTCATTATCTAATTATCACAGAGATAAGATGATCCCACGAGGGTTCCGTGTGCGCAATGTTCCCACCATCGGCAGATTCAATGTGGAGTTCTGCAATAGGTGGATAGGAATTCTTAACAAGTGCAGTTTAGATCTAATACTGCTTGTAGTAGAGGAATCAGCACGGGAACTCAAGATCACGAGGGACAAAATTCATCAGCTTGAAACCATGCACAGAAGCACGCTCCAGAAGGACAGCAATCAAGCAGCTGTTCTTAAAATTCAGCAACAATGTGACGCATATAAAAAAGAGCTCATTAAGTTTAAACGGAACAAGCATCTCACAGTGAAAGAGGACTACGAGACGAATAAAGTCTACCGGTGGGTCACAGGAGGGGAACCCGGAAATCACAAACCCTATAATTATAGGGCCAAACATAGCTGGCGCAAAAGGAGAGAGGATCGCTATAAAGACCCAGCTACGTCCAATAGTGACAGCGAGTTCGCTGTCAATGATTCTGAAGGTCCAGGAGACAAGGCTGAGGCCCCTTTAGGGACCTCCCCTGCGGACGGGGCAGGTACAAAAACAAGAGGACGTCCACCCGCAGGGGCAAACAAAACGCCAGGATCCAGAAGCACCTCGTCCAAAAGGAAGACCTAATTTACAACTTGTCAGATCGCCAGCTTAGTGAGCTAGAGATAAAAGTATTAAACAATGGGCTCTCGTTCATTCCGACTAATAAGTTTGAAGATCTGGGTTGGCAGATTGAATTACACAAGTTTGCACGCAAACTCAGACTGCAGGAATTATTTCAAAGTCACCAATCAGTTGAAGTACAGGATCCACATCAGGCATTCATTAGTACTGTGCACAAGTCAAGATTTGATCCACCATCAAATAATTAATCTATCAAATCATTCATTCGATTGGTAGACGAGTCAGTATCCAAATATACAGCAGCGTCGACCAACGTAAACCACAATTTGTCCAAGGCTGAATTCAGGGCTTTGAAACAGCTGGGTTCGTATAAGGACATTGTGATCCGTCCCGCCGATAAGGGGGGCGGGATTGTCATCATGCATTTAACAGACTACAAGTCTGAAATTTACAGGCAACTGGCCGACGAGGCAGTATATCAGAAGTTACCGGCGGACCCTACGGGACGATACAAAGAAGAAGTAGATAACATTTTGGATCAAGCCTGCCTTTCAAATAAAATAACCAGCAAATTATGCACGGCGTTGAAACAGGAGTTTCCGGTAGTACCAGTGTTATTCACTGTACCCAAAATTCATAAGGATAGAAGCAATCCACCCGAAAGGCCCATTATTTCCGCTCAGAAGGCATTATACCAGCCCATATCCATCTTTTTAGACAGCATTTTACAACCTTTGGTGGCACAGCAGCGTGGGTTCATTAGGGACACTACCATGTTCTTAAACAACCTTAATACAATAGGCACAGTTCCCCAAGGCACACTGATCTGTACCATAGATATCAGTAGTCTATATACATGCATACCCCAAATAGAAGGTCTGTCAGCCATGAAAGGGTTTTTGACCAGGATGAAGATGAGTTCCCTCGATCATGATCTTTTTCTCAAATTGTTAGAACTCACACTCACGAGGAACTACTTTCTTTTTGATGGGAAATTCTTTCAACAAACCAGTGGGTGTGCCATGGGCAGCAACGTGTCGCCATCTTTTGCGAACATTTTTATGCTACAGGAAGAACAGCATATGTTCTTTGACAACCACGAGACTGCCAAGTACATTCTCCATTATTCGAGGTATATAGACGACGTTTTTATTTTATGGGCCGGGGGACAGGAACGGTTTGATCAGTTAATCACATTCATTAATAGTAGACCATCTCCGATCAGAGTCACGGCACAAAGTAGTCAAGCGGCCTTAAATTACTTAGATGTTTGGGTGTCCTTAAAGGGGGACCAGATCCAGACCGAAGTATATTACAAACCGACGGATAAAAACACGCTATTGAGACACAATAGCCACCACCCCAGAGCCCTGAAAAAAGGCCTGCCCAAGTCGCAGCTAATTAGAGCCGCAAGAATCACAAGTGAACCGGACAAAGTGGAGAAGGCATTATCAGAGGTAGTGACAAGGTTTGTGGCCAGAGGGTATGAACAAAAAGCCCTGATGGAAAGTAAGCGTGAAGTCGCGAGGATACCCAGGGAGAGATTATTAGCTCAATGCCCTAAGGCTAGTACACAAATGTTACCATTTGTCACAAAATACAACAGCTTCAGCCCGGTGGTTCCTCGGGCACTCAATGCCTTATGGCCCATTGTATCAACTGATAGCAAGTTGTCCACACTTAGACACAAGAGGCCCATGGCATGTTACACCAGAGCAAAAAACATCAAGGATATGGTGGTACACACCGACATTACTGGATTTGACAGAGTAACATCTTCTACTTTTTTAACTAAAACTCCAGGGTGCTATCGGTGTCTGGGGTGTGACACATGCAAGTTCATGAGCACTGGTGCGACATTCAGGTCCTACTCTACAGGAAGAACATTTAAAATTAACCATGTATTGTCCTGTACAACAACGCACGTAATATACTTAATTACATGTCCATGCCAGCTCCAGTATGTGGGCAAAACAATCCGCAACATAAGAGAGCGGTTCGCCATGCACAAATCATCGGTAAAAGCGGCCCTCACGGGCAAACCGACGGCCCAGCCTGTAGCTAAACATTTCGCGGAGTATGGGCATGGTTTGAAGGACTTACAATTTTCCCTGATCGACCATGTCCCCAAAAGGTTAAGAGGAGGTGATCGACATGGGCCTCTACTACGTATGGAGGCCAAATGGATGTACACACTGGACACTATGAGACCTAAAGGTCTAAATGACAAAATGCAGTGGAGTGTCTTTTAGTTAGTGAAAGTTTGGCCTCTTTACAGAATGATTCTCACCTATTGGAATATATATACCAGAATGACATCTGTAACTTGAGTTAGTAAGGAATATGTACAGTTTAGAACAACAGTTGTTTTCCCTTAATCTGATTTTCCTTTTTCTTGTATATAGGTACAATGTGATAGATATGCAGCCTTGTTTATAGCACAATATAGAAATGTGGTTGTCTAGTCACAGATACATTTTGCATGTTAGTTAGGTTTTAACATCAGTATGTCCACTGTCAGCAAACACTTATGTTTTTTCACACAGTGCAGCAGTTGATGGATGCAGCGCCGCAGTGATGAGGTGGGGACCCTGACGTTGGTTGCCTACGTGGGCCGGGTAACCTAGGAGACGAGGACGCCGGGGGAACTTCAGTGCGACCGCGTCCAGGTTGCCATGGAGACACGGACAGCCGGCGGAAGGGGGACGCACCACGGCACTGCGGGCTGACGTCATCACTGAGCACCCAATACTCGGGACGGAAGTATGGCGCGTTCCCGATCTCACATCGCAGTTCCCGTACGCGGGTCTTCTTCACCCTATAAAGGTAATACATTTACATATATACTTCATTTTGTACTCACCTTGACAAAGGGGCAGACGAGCCCCGAAACGTTGGCCTTGCTGTAATATGGAATAAATTTGCACTTTATTTTTCACCATAACAAAGTCTCCGAGTGCCGCTGCTTGTCTGATGAGGGATGCATATATATATACATATATATATAAAACACAAAAAAGAGAAAGGACAGAGCATAATAACCACATACACGCATTTACAAAAAAGGGACCATTGTAATACAAACAACCAAAATACAATACCGTTAACAAACAACTGGAACCCATAACTGCAGAACGAAACAAGGGTACAAAAAACCAGCCAAAAGGAACTGGACAACGACCAATCCAAAAAATGTCATTCTGCAAAATAGAAACATTGGTTATACAAGCTAATATCAATAAACAAACAAAGAAATATACATTTGTTAATACATAACAACTCTCCCCGAAACACTGAGTGAATTAGGATTTGACGTTGATCCCGGCAACGGGAATTAACTCCTCCATTCATACCTTCCGGCCAGGGCTGTTTCTAGCCAATTTGGCTCCCAGTGTGAGATTTAAAAATGCGCCCCCCCCCCCATGACATTAAAAAATGTGCCCCCCCCCCACACACCTAGATTAAAAACAAAAACTTGCGCGCGCACCCGTCAAGGGGCGTGGCCTCATCTAAATGGGTGTGGCCTCACTTAAATGGGCATGGCCTCGTCTGAAAAGGCTACCTCACAATCCAGTTTTTGACCCTACTCCAACAGATCACGACCACCACAGGAAAAAAAAATTCTACGATATTAAGCCCCACACAGTAATGCCCGCTGCCCCATATTATACCACACACTGCAATGCCCTTGATACATTAAATCCCCGCACTACGGCAGGCAAGAGTCCCCATTTCACACATTACGGCAGATGTCCCAATTTTACACATAGAGAGAGATAATACTTACAGAGGCGATTACCGCTCTTCGGCCCGCCTCACCAGTCGCTCCTCGCGCCGGCCTTTCCCTCTACCTAACTTGGATCCCCCTCTGTACTCTGCTCGGGGGGGGGGTAGTTTCGCGGAGTGACGTGAAACTCCGCCCCCCGAGCGGGTTACTCGGGAGAAATAGGAGGGGGAAGCAGGGAGCCACAGTTAGTGCCGCGGCGGGCGCCCAGTGCGGTTGCACTGCTCGCCTGCCCCAAGAAACGGCCCTGCTTCCGGCAATGGTAAGCAAATGTCCGAATCAGGCCAAACCCCAGGTTCTATATTCTCCGGCAAACGGTTGGCGACACATATATTATGCAGGATGCAGCATGCATTCACAATGTCGCAAACCTTTGATGAGGAATATTGCAGCTCACCCCCAGACCGGTCTATGCCCTGGAAGCGGGATTTAAGCACACCGAAGGTTTTCTCTATAATACCCCTCGATGCTATGTGTGCTGCTTGGTACTTTTTCTCAGCATTGCCTTCCGGATCGGATAATGGGGTCAGTAGCTAAAAATTGTTTGGATAACCACCATCACCTAGAAAAAAGAAAAGACAAAAAGTTAATAAGTATTTATAAAAACATTTTTGGAAAAAGGAAAAAAGAATACTTACCCAACAGCCAGCCATCTGGGATCTTGCCGGATTCAAAATCACGAGCCAGCGATGACTGACTTAGGATAAAGGAGTCGTGGGCCGACCCAGGAAAACCCACAAGGAGATTTGTGATCATCTTGGCATCACAAACCATCTGACCGTTCATTGAATGAAAGTGCCCTCGATTTCGAAAACATTCCTCCGAATCCCTGGGTGGTGCGAGTGCCACATGGGTACAGTCAATTGCGCCCAGCATATTGGGAAACCGATTTTTTTTGTAAAAGGCCAATTTTGTCTCATATCTTTCGCTGTCCGTTACTGGAAATTTGATAAACTGGGTCGTCAATTTTCGGAATGCCTTGAGGACCTGTGTTAAAATCTGCGAAAGAGACGATTGCGCAACACCGACTGTTTGGGACAATGTTGGCTGAAAAGTGCCTGACGCCAAAAAATGAAGAGCAAACAGAAGTTTGCTCATCCCACTTACAGCATGATTAGTGGGCACCCGAGGTTCCAGGTCCGGCTCCAACAGCTTGTACAGCGACTAGATCGCCTGAGGGGATAGGCGATACAATCGTATCACCTTCGTCTCGGGGAGACCCTCCAGCACACGCCTAGTACGGTACTGGCATGGACGTGGAATGCAATCACGAACTGAATCACCACATGGAACATTTACCTCATCACTTTCTTCATCTGCCAAGACCTGCCATGTAGCCGCACTAGCGTGGATCAATAGCATCCAAATGTCATCAGTGAAAGGCTCCATGCTTGTAGACAGCTATATAAAAAGCAGGTACCACAAAATAAACCCAACAAGAACCAGCAGACTGTAAAATGCTGCGTGCTTTCTCCCAGTCCCATGAAGGAGTGAAAATATCCTGACTGTCAGGAAGGTGTCATCCTGTCAGCAGGATCTCAAAGCATTATGGGATTTTACAGTTTAATATTCATTTTAAAATATCATAAAAATTACAAAATTCAGTGGATTAAAAAAAACAAAACAAAACAGGTACTGCCATGAAAAAAATCAATCTTTGTAATGACATAAGAATAGAAACAAAATTAAAACATTCCAACCACATTTTGTCATGTCTGAGTAGGTGAAATCATTACGTGGGAAAAACAGGCTAAATCGACCGAAAACTTATCACTTGCATCTAATTAGATACCATTTTTGCGATAACGGTACATTTTCCATTGTGAAACTTTTTTGGGAGAAGGCAAAACAAGCAAAAAAAATTTGGTTAGAAATGTGGCGGGAAATGGATAAAAGGATACGTCGAAAACATAGCACCGGAAAAAAGTGTACACGTGACAGTCCGAAATCAGGAGAAAAACTCCTATCGGGCCTAATTGGATATCCCCCTTTAAGTCAAAAAAGATTTTTTTATACAAAAAAGAAAAAAATCATTTACTTATAATTAAAGTGTAATCATTTGAAATCAAAATGGAACTTTTACTAGATTATTATAAAATATAGGGGTATATGCAATTGCGGAAATTCAACACAATTCGACAGTCACATACCCTCCCGCCGGGACCCGAATTCGACATATTCAATAAAAAACTGATTCGACAGTCCCGCTGTCGAAAAACGGAGCAATTGACGGATATGTGCGTCCTGGATTCGACTTTGTGGACGGCATAAAAATGATTAAAAAACCCAGAAAAAAATTTCGTGGGGTCCCCCCTCCTAAGCATAACCAGCCTCGGGCTCTTTGAGCCGGTCCTGGTTGTAAAAATACGGGGGAAAAATTGACAGGGGATCCCCCGTATTTTCACAACCAGCACCGGGCTCTGCGTCCGGTCCTGGTGCAAAAAATACGGGGGACAAATAGCGTAGGGGTCCCCCGTATTTTTAACACCAGCACCGAGCTCCACTAGTCAGAGAGATAATGCCACAGCCGGGGGACACTTTTATATCGGTCCCTGTGGCCGTGGCATTAAATCACTAACTAGTCACCCCTGGATGAGGTACCCTGGAGGAGTTGGGACCCCTTAAATCAAGGGGTCCCCCCCCTCCAGCCACCAAAGGGCCAGGGGTGAAGCCCGAGGCTGTCCCCCCATCCAAGGGCTGCGGATGGGGGGCTGATAGCCAAGTGACAAAATAAAGAGTATTGTATTTTGTAGCAGAACTACAAGTCCCAGCAAGCCTCCCCCGCAAGCTGGTACTTGGAGAACCACAAGTACCAGCATGCGGGGGGGAAATGGGCCGCTGGTACCTGTAGTTCTACTACAAAAAAAATACCCAAATAAAAACAGTACACAGACACTGTGAAAGTAAAACTTTATTACATACATGCCGACACACACATACTTACCTATGTTGACACGTGGTTCGGTCCACTAACCGCGAGTAACCTCACCGCTGACCGCAAAGTTCCCACCATTGAAGATAATGGAGCGGCTTCTTATGACCTTTAGAACTTTTGGAATGAGAGGGAATGGAGGGAATACATATACCGACTGAAACACCCACGGTGTCACCAGTGCATCTACTGCTATTGCTTGAGGGTCCCTCGACCTGGAACAATATCCCCAAAACTTCTTGTTGAGACGAGATGCCATCATGTCTACTTGAGGAACTCCCCAATGGCTTGTCATCTCTGTGAATACTTCTTGGTGGAGGCCCCACTCTCCTGGATGAAGATTGTGTTTGCTGAGGAAATCTGCTTCCCAGATGTCTACTCCTGGAATGAAGATTGCTGACAGAGCGCCTGTATGCTTTTAATCCCAGCAGAGCATCTGTGTGGCTTCTGCCACTGCCACTCTGCGATTCGTTCCATCCTGACGGTTTCTACACGCTACAGCTGTTACATCGTCTGACTGGATCAGTACGGGTAGATCTTGAAGAAGATGTTCCGCTTGTAGAAGGCCGTTATAAATGGCTCTTAACTCCAGAATGTTTATGTGGAGACAAGTTTCTTAACTTGACCATTCCTTGGAAGTTTTCCCCCCTGTGTGTCTGCTCTCCAGCCTCGGAGGCTTGCATCCGTGGTCACTAGGGTCCAGTCCTGGATCCCGAACCTGCGCCTCACTAGGAGGGGAGAGTTGTGCAGCCACCACAGGAGTGAGATTCTGGTCTTGGAAGACAGGATTATCCTCCGGGGCATGTGTAGGTGGGATTCGGACTCTAACAGGTCCCACTGGAATACTCTGGCATGTAACCTGCCAAACTGTATGACCTCGTAGGCCGCAACCATCATCCCCAGCAACCGTATGCATTGATGGATAGACACACTTGCTGGTTTCCAAATTTATTTGACTAGTCTCTGTATCTTCAGAGCCCTTTCCACTGGAAGAAAAACTCTGTAGTTCTGTGTCCAGTATCATTTCCAGAAATGGCAATCTTGTCGTCGGTATCAAATATGACTTTGGGAAGTTCATGACCCAACCCTGTTGTTGAAGAGCTGTCAGGGATAGTGCAATGTTCTGCACCAACCTGGCCTTGAAACACTCCTTTATTAGGAGATCTTCCAAGTACGGGGTACTAGTGACTCCTTGCTTGCGAAGGAGAACCATCATTTTCGCCATCACCTTGGTGAGAATCCTTGGAGCCGTGGATAGACCAAACGGCAACGTCTGAAATTGGTAATGACAATCCTGAATTGTAAATCTCAGGCAATCCTGACGTGGAGGATAAATGGGAACATGTAAGTAGGCATCCATTATGTCTACTGAAACCATGAAATCTCCTTCCTCCAGACTGGAGATTACTGCCCTGAGAGATTCCATCCTGAATATGAATTAATTCAGGTAGAATTTGAAATATTACTGATTCAGGATCGGTTTGACTGAGCCGTCCGGTTTTGGAGCCACAAAGAGGCTTTAATTAAAAAAAAACCCTCCCTGTTGGAACAGTGGAATCAGGGTAATGACCCGATCCTGACTTAATTTTTGTATGGCTGTGCTCACTACCTCCCTGTCAGGGAGAGAACTGGTAAGGCCGATTTGAAATCGGTGTGGGGAACCGCCTTGAACTCCAGTTCGCATCCGTGGGACACTATTTGTAAAACCTACAGGTCCAGGCCAGAATGAACCCAGAACTGACTGAAAAGTGTCAGGCACGCCTCCACTGGGGCAGACTCTCACAAGGTAGTCCCAGCGTCATGCAGTAGATTTGGCAGAAGCAGGAGATGATTTCTGCTCCTGTGATCCCGAAGAGGCGGACCCCTTTTTCTTCCCCTACCTCTATATGCAAAGAAAGGGAAACTTTTTTTTTTTTTCCATTCGTACCTCATGGGCCGAAAGGACCGCAACTTGGAGCGATGCGACTTTTTTGTCTGTGGAGGGACACATGGCAGAAAAACGACTTACCTGCAGTAGCTGCCCACCAAATCATCCAGGTCACTACCAAACAAGGTCTCCCCTTGATTACGGGAGAGACTCCATAATCTATTTTGGAAGCAGGATGCGCCTTTCACTGGTGAATTCTCTGTCATGGCTCCACGCATGGATGCCGTAGCATACTGTATATGATCTAACGTCAGGAGAATCTCATCCATAGCTAGTGTCAATACTTGATGATAAAATTATCAGACCACTTTTCAACAGCACCACTCATCCACGCACATGCAATGTAGTCCTGAGTAATGTCTCATGGGTTGTATAATTAAATATTAATGTATACTGCAATGTGCGGTCTGCCGGCTCCTTAAGGACAGATGTCCCAGATGCAGGCAGAGCCACTTCTTTGTTAACCGTGAGAGGGCCCTTCTTAAAACGGGGGGTGACTCCCCCTGTCAACTGCCGGGAATGGCTAGGTAACCTGAATTCCCTTGGGAATTACGAGAGGAAGGAAAAAGTTTCCTTCTTTTCTTTCTTTATATAGGTAAACCTTCTTCTGTTGGTACAGAAGGGTACTCCGTTATGTCCAAGACAACCCTTATAGCAACAACCATGTACTGAATATTCTTAGTTAATTTCGGAATCATTCTGGAAAACTAGTGTTGACACAGGATTCAGAGTCCGTGTCGGTATCAGTGTGCATTACATAGAGAATGTTAGGAGACCCCAAGGGGCCTGGTGAGGATGAAAACACAGAACTTTGGAAAAACACCTCTTCCACAGACTGTCTCCAGGGCTGTGCCTGAGACTCAGACATATGCTTATATTATCACGCAATTTATTTACTTTTTCCACCCATACACGTTTTTAGTGGTGCCGGAAGGACCACCACATTACATATATATATATATATATATATATATACACACACATATATATGATCCATGGGTTGGGCGGCACTCAGAGACTTTCATAAACTAAACAAACAGTGAACAAGCCCCGCAGGGCTGTTTTAATGTGACGTTTCGGGGCAAAGATCCCCTTCCTCTTTGCCCCGAAAACGTCACATTAAAACAGCCCTGCGGGGCTTGTTCACTGTTTATTTGGTTTATGAAAGTCTCTGAGTGCCGCCCAACCCATGGATCATATACAGCAGGAATAAGACTGATGGGAAGGCACCTGAGCAGGTGATACGTAAGACCGGAGTGCCAGGGTCCTATTTTGGTAGTCATATATATATATATATATATATATATATATATATATACACATACATATATATATATACACATCTGTGCCCCTACTAAAATTTCCTCAGGGGAAGACCACCCTGTCAGACATGCTACACACGTGTGCAAACACCCCACAGACACTCCGGGGCTTATAAGGGACAGATCCATCTGTAAAATCTGTCAAGGGACACAGGATTTTGTCAGCTCACAAGTCACAACCCAGTGTCAGCAGCAGAAAACTGTGCAACAAGTTTGCCCACAGACCTGCAGCGCCCTTTTATTCATATATCAGTATATACATAAATATAGTTACACAGCACTAATTTAATTTTGCACCTCCTGTTTTGCACCCTGATACAGTGGTGAAGGAAGGATCAGCGTCCTTGCATGGAAGGAGGGAAAAATGGCACCGAGTAGTGTGCTGGCTGACTGAGGAAGAAGTCCCGCCCCCGCAATGGCGCGCTTCTCCTCAGTGCGGATTACTAAATATTTATACTGGCAGGGGTTAGGACAGTACCACCGCACTATATGCCCTTATGTGCCAGTGTTAAAAGAGGATTTTATGCTGCCCAGGGCGCCCCCCCCGCGTCCTGCACCCTGCAGTGCCTGTTATGTATGTGAGAGCATGGCGCACAGCATTCCGTTCGCTGCGCGGTACCTCAGAAAGCCATCGCTGGAGAAGAAGTCTTCTGTTCTTCTGCTACTCACCTGTCTTCTGACTTCTGGCTCTGTAAGGGGGTGACGGCAGGCTGCGGGAGTGAGCATCTAGGCGTACCCAGCGATCAGCACCCTCAGAAGCTAATGGTGTCCTGTCAGCTAGAAGTAGAGCCATTGAACTCACTGGAAGTTGGTCATACTTCTCTCCCCTAAGTCCCACGAAGCAGGGAGACTGTTGCCAGCAGCCTCCCTGAAAATAAAAAACCTAACATAAGTCTTTTCAGAGAAACTCAGTAGAGCTCCCCTGTAGTGCATCCAGTCTCACTGGGCACAATTCTAAAACTGGAGTCTGGAGGAGGGGCATAGAGGGAGGAGCCAGTTCACACCCTTTGAAAGTCTTAAAGTGCCCATGTCTCCTGCGGATCCCGTCTTTACCCCATGGTTCTAAATGTGACCCCAGCATCCTCTAGGACGTATGAGAAAATTATAGAGCTGAATCTGCTGTCATTGTTAGTGTCCCGAGAGTTTTAACCTACTACACCTGGTATTCCCGGGAGGGTCTCCCACCGGGTACTGACTCAGCCCTATACTGTATAGCTTCCAAGATCGGACAAGATTGGGCATATGCAGTATGTTATGGTAGTGTAACAGGTAAGTACTGTGTAGTGTTGTTGCGAGTGCAGGTGACGGTTGACGTACCTGGATTCTTCGCCCGGGATCACCTCTTAGACCTGATCTACTGCTGGAACCCTAGGCAGAGGGACGAGGAAATCCTCAACCCTGGAGGACCCAACACAATAGTCACCACAAGTTAGGATGGTGACAGAAAGATTTATTTAGCTGCAAAAGGGTTGGTCACCACTAAGATTTAACTTGGGCTAGTTTTCAAGATAAGCAACAATTACTGTTCACAAGTAATTAAATTCAAGTAAATTGTTAAACGGAGTGTACAATATACCACGTGAGTACAATTTCAAAGACATTCAATTCGAGTAGCATACATCTAAAGAAGAGTTACTAATTCACTGTAAGTTTTGTCAATAATAATTCACTATGACTTCAGTAGTTCACACGGTGGCAATCTGATGCCCCTCACTATAAACGTCTAGAACTGCACCTATTAACCCCTTGGATATATGCAGTTATCTGAGGTGAGGCTTAGCTTAAATCAAAGGAGGTATCCGTCCCTGTGGAAACTAATGCAGCTCTTAACCTGCTGATCAGATGTTGACCAGAGGAATTCCTGTGCTAGTTCAATAAGTGCGCAGTAAGAGGTCAAAGTATACAACTATAGTCCCATTGCCAACAAAGACTGCAAGTGAGGGCAGTTTCCATAGTAAGCCTAATCAGTAGTGATGAGCGGATTCGGTTTCTCGGAAACCGAACCCCCCGGAACTTCACCCATTTTACACAGGTCCGAGGCAGGGTCGAACCTTCCAGCCTTGCTCGGCTAACCCGAGCGCGCCCGAACTTCATCATCCCGCTGTCGGATTCTCGCGAGATTCGGATTCTATATAAGCAGCCGCGCGTCGCCGCCATTTTCACTCGTGCATTGGAGATGATAGGGAGAGGACGTGGCTGGCGTCCTCTCCGTTTATTGTTGAACTTGATTGCTTTATTGCTTAATTGTGGGGAGGACTGGGGAGCAGCTGTTAGGAGGAGTACAGTGCAGAGTTTTGCTGATAAGTGACCACCAGTTTTATCTGTTCTCTGCCTGAAAAAAACGCTCCATACCATATCTGTGCTCAGTGTGCTGCATAATATATCTGTGCTCACACTGCTTAATTGTGGGGACTGGGGAGCAGCTGTATTATATAGCAGGAGTACAGTGCAGAGTTTTGCTGACAGTGGCCACCAGTATACGCTGTCTGCCTGAAAAACACTCCATATCTGTGCTCAGTGTGCTGCTTTATTGTGGGGACTGAGGACCACCAGTATAATTAATATTATATAGGAGGAGTACAGTGCAGAGTTTTGCTGACACAGTGACCACCAGTATACTATATATAGCAGTACGGTAGGCCACTGCTGTACCTACCTCTGTGTCGTCATTCATTAAGTATACTATCCATCTACATTCTATACCTGTGGTGCATTTTAGTTTTGCAGTTTGCTGACACAGTGACCACCAGTATACTATATATAGCAGTACGGTAGGCCACTGCTGTACCTACCTCTGTGTCGTCATTCATTAAGTATACTATCCATCTACATTCTATACCTGTGGTGCATTTTAGTTTTGCAGTTTGCTGACACAGTGACCACCAGTATACTATATATAGCAGTACGGTAGGCCTCTGCTGTACCTACCTCTGTGTCGTCATTCATTAAGTATACTATCCATCTACATTCTATACCTGTGGTGCATTTTAGTTTTGCAGTTTGCTGACACAGTGACCACCAGTATACTATATATAGCAGTACGGTAGGCCACTGCTGTACCTACCTCTGTGTCGTCATTCATTAAGTATACTATCCATCTACATTCTATACCTGTGGTGCATTTTAGTTTTGCAGTTTGCTGTCACAGTGACCACCAGTATACTATATATAGCAGTACGGTAGGCCACTGCTGTACCTACCTCTGTGTCGTCATTCATTAAGTATACTATCCATCTACATTCTATACCTGTGGTGCATTTTAGTTTTGCAGTTTGCTGACACAGTGACCACCAGTATACTATATATAGCAGTACAGTAGGCCACTGCTGTACCTACCTCTGTGTCGTCATTCATTAAGTATACTATCCATCTACATTCTATACCTGTGGTGCATTTTAGTTTTGCAGTTTGCTGACACAGTGACCACCAGTATACTATATATAGCAGTACGGTAGGCCACTGCTGTACCTACCTCTGTGTCGTCATTCATTAAGTATACTATCCATCTACATTCTATACCTGTGGTGCGCCTCTTTTTTTCTTTGCATCATGTGCTGTTTGGGGACAATTTTTTTGAAGTGCCGTCCTGTCTTGATTGACACTGCAGTGCCACTCCTAGATGGGCCAGGTGTTTGTGTCGGCCACTTGTGTCGCTTAGCTTAGTCACACAGCGACCTTGGTGCGCCTCTTTTTTTTCTTTGCATCATGTGCTGTTTGGGGACAATTTTTTTGAAGTGCCATCCTGTCTTGATTGACACTGCAGTGCCACTCCTAGATGGGCCAGGTGTTTGTGTCGGCCACTTGTGTCGCTTAGCTTAGTCACACAGCGACCTTGGTGCGCCTCTTTTTTTCTTTGCATCATGTGCTGTTTGGGGACAATTTTTTTGAAGTGCCTTCCTGCCTGACACTGCAGTGCCACTCCTAGATGGGCCAGGTGTTTGTGTCGGCCACTTGTGTCGCTTAGCTTAGCCATCCAGCGACCTCGGTGCAAATTGTAGGACTAAAAATAATATTGTGAGGTGTGAGGTGTTCAGAATAGACTGGAAATTAGTGGAAATTATGGTAATTGAGGTTAATAATACTATGGGATCAAAATGAACCCCAAATTCTATTATTTAAGCTGTTTTTTAGGTTTTTTTGAAAAAAAACACCCGAATCCGACAAAAAATTTTCGGTGAGGTTTTGCCAAAACGCGTCCGAATCCAAAACACGGCTGCGGAACTGAATCCAAAACCAAAACACAAAACCCAAAAAATGTCCGGTGCACATCACTACTAATCAGTCATGCAGGGGTATGTTCAATTTTCACTGGCACAGTATAATCTCTATTACTTTTTGCCAGCAGGTGAGGGGTGGCTGTAATCCGCAGTTAGTGTAAAAGGATGCAGTTCAGCTACTTGTAAAGCGGGTAACATGCAACAGTGCAGCGTTAAGCCATGATTGCAAGAAGCAGTCATTAATGGAAAAGATTCAAACAGTCAAATATACAGCAAAGCGGTCTCTGTTGGCGATAGTGCAGACTGTCCTTAAGCACAAAGCAGAATTGTCTTTCCTCAGTTATCCGGAATCTCACCCTGATGTTAGTGATGGCGAAGGCCCTGACTGTGCCATATGTCTAGGATTAACATTCAATCTCCAATAGGCTGTCACAGTCACACAATACAATTTATTAGCCTCTCATCAGACTATAAATATTCATCTCCCTTGATGGCTCGCACACTGATGGAGGGTCTTGCTAATTACATATTAAGACGCTCTTGAGTCTCACTGCACTATGTGGGTTCACTTAGTCTCTCTATCTCTCTCTCTCTGACTCCCTCAGAGCCCTGCTCAGATGTGGGAAGTGTCACTGATTGGGGATGCTGGCTGGGGTGTAAGTGCGGCTGTGGTAAGTACCAGTCGGTAGCAGCAGTGTTCGGCCGGGTCCCCAACACATTTCCTCCGTGTCCGCGGCGTCTCAGCTTCCCTCATCGGTGAGTAGACTGGCGGTCCTGCTCAGCCATTCCCCTCTGCGGCGCTGAACTCCAGCTTCTCCTCTCCCCATCGGCGGTCAGGGCACACGGCGCTGCTCTCCTCAGCAGGACACTCTGCTGGCTTCCCTGGCCTCTCAGTACTCTTTTCCCTGTCAGCGGGGGAGACCAGCAGCGCGTCCCTGCTGCTGTCTTTCCCTATCTCCTCAGGGCAGCATCCTCTCTGCTTTTTTACCTCAGAGCGCACACATTGGAAGGTAACCCCGCCCTCTGCTCTTCCCGCTCTGCACCACCCAATCAGCGGCTTTGATTCATCCTGCTCTGTAGGTCTGCACCATGGTCCTAGTGCTCCACAAGTTGCTGTCCCCTGGTGGCTGGCGTTGCCTAGCAACCTAACCAAGGGGAAGCTGTTAACTCTTTCAGCTGCACTGTGCCAGCTAGTGAGAAGTGAGGGTTCCTTTTAGGGAAAGTTTAGATGTCTCACCCAGGTTGTCTCCAGTATATGGGTGATTGTACCTATATAGCCACATATATCCCCATGAATCCAAATTAATAGGATATCCATGTCAGAGTGTCACAGTAGTAGATTATTGATATAGAGAATCTGTCTCCTGAATCATTGATGAGAGGTCATAGAAGTGAAGTTTCACAGAGGAAACAGTTAGGATATGCTTTTGGTGTTAAAGGGGGTACACATGGAGAGATCAGTGCTTAAATTCTAAGCAATCTGAATAGATTGCTTAGAAGTTAAGCACGGATCTCTCCGTGTCTATGCCACACAGTGATAGCGATGCACGACACCGTGCATCGCTATCACCAGTACTAGATTAGAATGCATGCAGGCCCAATCTAGCAGGTCATTAATTTCACCGCTGGGTGAAATGAGCACTCCCCCGTCCGCCCCCCTTGCTCAGCACACATCGCGCTGTGCTGGGCGAGGGGAGAGATATGTGCTGAGCGGTCACTGATAGATGGCTCAGCACAGGTGTGGTATGGAAGGTCAACAGTAGCTAGGTTGACCACTATTGGTCAACAGGGTCTCTAGGTCGACAGGTCAAAAGGTTGACATGAGTTTTTTATGTATTTTGGTGTCGTTTTCTCCGTACAGTGACCGGGAATGGCTCACTTTGCTTTCCATGCTTCGGGCAAGGTGCCTCGCTCCGCTACCGCTGCGCTTGGCACAGGTTACTATTCCCAATCGGAGTCCTTGTGGATCGTTAAGTATAGTAAAGTTCAAAAAAATAAATTGTGAAAAACTCATGTCAACCTTTTGACTTGTCGACCTAGAAAATGTCGACCTAGAGACTCAGTAGACCTAGTTACTCTCGACCAATAGTGGTCGACCTAGTTACTGTTGACCTAGAGACCGGATCGCCTCAGCACACATCTCTCCCCGTTTGGCAGTCAAAATAGGCCCACCAGTTGAGAAACTGCCGTGGTTTAAAAAACGACTGGATCACCAATGAGAGTCTTGGAAAAGATAGTGCTAATGAATGTGTGTAATTCCCCTAAATGGGAGATAACAGTTCAATTGCCAGAAAAGGGTAAAGCAAAGCAAAGTTCATTGGGTTAATGATTATGATGTTACGAGTAGTTTGCGGACAGTGTATTTATATAACTGATACAGAACAAAGGGGGTCATTCAGACCTGATCGCACGCTGTATTTTTTCGCAGCAGTGCGATTAGGTCTGAAGTGCGCCTGCGCATGTGTCGCAATGTGCAGGCGTGTCGTTCCCTGATGACAGCCATCGCCAGGGAGCGATTGATCTAACGAAGATAGCGATTGCACCAGCGATCGCTAGAAGATTGACAGGAAGAGGCCGTTTGTGGGCGTCAACTGACTTTTCAGGGAGTGTCCTTGCGAACCCAGGCGCGCCCGGCCGTTTCCAGGGAGGGATCCTGACGTCATCCTGGTTCATCGCAGCGGGATCCAGCTCCATCCTGGTTCATCGCAGCGGGTGAGCAAGTCCTGAGCTGTGCAGAGACTGCACAAACTTTTGTTTGTGCAGCTCTCTGCACAAGTGTTTGCAGCCCTGCACAGCGAATCCCCCCTCCCCTGTGGGCGGCGATTACCTGGTCACAGCAGTGCAAAAAATAGCCTGCGTGCGACCAGGTCTGAATTAGGCCCAAAGTGTCATCTGAGAGTCTATCACAGATTCAATGACTCATGTTTTTTTCTCTATAAAGGCCCGTACACACTGGTCGATATATCGGCCGTTCTCTTGAACGGACGATACATTGCTGGACCGTCGGCCAGTGTGCACGGCCGATACGCGTCGGCCGCGCAGCACAGGCGACGGCCAATATATCTACCGATATATTGGCGCGTCGCTGTGTGTGTACGGGGCGGTCGGCTGACCGCCCGTACACATGCTGCGACGGCCGTCGGTGATTGACAGCTGAACTGGGCGTGCGTGTACACACGCCCGCCCATTTCATGACGTCAGTCCCCGACGGATTGGGCAGTGTGTATGCACAGCACACTGCCCGATCCGTCCATAGATATATCTGCAGATGAATTGATCTGCAGATATATCTATTAGTGTGTACCCACCTTAAGACTAGCAAAAGCAATCATTTATCAAATTAAATGTCCATTTGTATCTTTATAGTACTGTTTGTCAAATTACCAGTGTGTATGACAGAGTTTAATGGATGCAATAAGTAGTACCAGGTTAAATAAAGTGGATGTTGAAAGAATGTTTTTAGTAATACAGTCAATTAGATAATGCGACACTCCGCTAATTGTCCACTGGGCGTGAGCAGTTCAGAAGGCAGTCTGTCTGCGACTAGTGGGAGCCTTGATACTTAGTTCCCAGTTGTTCGGAAAATCAACACAATTCAAAATATACTGTACTTGCATCAGCGCCGTAACTATGTGTGTGCTGAAGGGGCACTGCCCACAGCGCACACCTAGGTAGAGCGCATATTCCCCGTGGCTGCGCTCTCACTGTCCGTCCCTGAGGAGGCTGTCTGAAAGGGCCCCCTGCCACCCGCCACAGATCGGATCTCTATTACCGATCTGTGGTGCGGCAATGTGCTCCTCACTGACAGCCGATACAGCCGCCGGTGCTGCGCTCCGCCTACCCCTGCCTAATAGGAACCCGCCCGCACGTGATGTGAAGACGCCACACTGTGCTCGCTCTCCTCCTTTACCGCGTCTTGCTGTCTCCTCCCCTGCTCCAGTTTTTTTTCATGTAGCTCTCTCCCGTACCTGCGGTGCGCTCTCCCCTCCTGTTCCAAGGCTCTCCACATGTGCTCTCTCCCCTGTACCCGCCTCCAGTCAGTCCTAGGATACCTGCCAGGTAATTGCTATATGTGATGCGACTGGGGACTGGGGGAGGGAGTTTGATTTTGAAGCAAGTATGTAACTCAGTGCCGGATAAAATATGTTTGGAAGTATGTACACATGATAAGTTACATTGTAACTTATCATGTGTATATACTTCCAAACATATTTTAAGTGTTATGTCCCTGTATCTCCCCCTCAGCACCCATAACCTCCCTGTAACTCCCCCTGAGTGCCCCTTTCCTCACCTTCCCTGTAAATTCTCCCTCAGTGTCCCTGCCCTCACCCTCCCTGTTACTCCCCCCTCAGCGTCCCTGCCCTCGCCCTCCCTGTATCTCCCCCTTCAGCATCCCTACCCTCACCCTCCCTGTTACTCCCCCCTCAGCATCCTTGCCCTCACCCTCCTTGTAAATCCTACCTCATGCTCCCTTTATTTCCCCCTCAGCCCCACTGTATCCACCTCAGCATCCCTGCCCTCACCGTCCCTGTAACTACTCAGCACCCTTACCCTCATCCTCCCTTTATTTCCCCTTCAGCGTCCCTGACCTCACCGTCCCTGTAACTCCCCCTCAGCGCCCCTGTTCTCAGCCAACCTGTATCTCCCCATCAGCCTCCATATTTCTGCCTCTTCAGCATCCCTGCCCTCATCAAAAAGGGGGACGCTGTCTGCAGTAATGTGTAAAAAAGGGGACGCTGTCTTCCTTAATGTGTAAAAAGGGGACGCTGTCTGCCTTAATGTGTAAAAAGGGGACACTGTCTGCCGTAATGTATAAAAAAGGGGACGCTGTCTGCCTTAATGTGTAAAAAGGGGACGCTGTCTGCCGTAATGTGTAAAGAGGGAACGCTGTCTGCCGTAATGTGTAAAAAGGGGACGCTATCTGCCGTAATGTGTAAAGAGGGGACTCTGTCTGCCGTAATGTGTAAAAAGGGGACGCTGTCTGCCGTAATGTGTAAAGAGGAAATGCTGTCTGCCGTAATGTGCAAAAAGGGGACGCTGTCTGCCGTAATGTTTAAAAAGGGGAATCTGTCTGCCGTAATGTGAAAAAGCGGCTCTACCTGGTGTAGTGGCGCTACTGTGTGGCGTAATTTGAATAATGGGAACTACTGTGCACCATTATATGAATTGGTATTATTTTGTGGTCACACCCCTTTCCCATGAAGCCACACCCCTATATTCTTTGCACGTGCCGTTTCTTGCACACAGCGCTAAAATGTCTAGTTACGGCACTGACTTGCATGCATAAAAACATATAGCCAAGTAGATGATGCGGCGTTCCGGAAGATGCCCACTGGATGTGAACCATACAGGGAGTAGTTTATGTAAGACTGGTTTATTGCTTAGTTCCCAGCTGTTCACACAATCAACACAGATACAAAATATACTTGCATGTATAAGAATATAACACCAGGTAAATAATGCAGCATTCCACTAAACGTCCACTGAGCATGAACAGTACCACAAGCGATCTATAAATAGTCGGTTGGAGCCTTATTACTTATTAAAATCAGCACAGATACTGTATACAGAATACATAAAATACTGGCATGTACAAGAATATGCAGCATGTGGCGTTGGCTGTGTAATCTGGTGGCAGCAGGGTGTATATACACTGTTTGCCGGGTGGAGGACTGACAGGTAAGTATAGGTAGTTAGGCGGGTGTCAGTAGTGTAGTCAGTCGGGTGTAGTACCTTGCTCAGAGAGGTAGGATAGATTTATACGAAACAGGAGTTGGGGATCTATTTACTAAGCCTTGGATGGAGATAAAGTGGACGGATATAAAGTACCAGCCAACTGGCTCCTAGCTGTGCTTGATAAATGACAGTTAGGTGCTGATTGGCTAGTACTTTATCTCTCTCTCTACTTTGTTGCTATCCAAGACTTCTATGTGCCTTCATTCAGCATGGATCGCAGGCAGGCAGCTTTGCAAATATGATCCATAGTAATGCAAATGCAGTAGGAGATGTTAAACAAATCCTTGCTGCATTTACAATGCCAAGACTGCAACAGCGTCGCAGTCTGGGATAAACATTGCGACGGCCAGCTTACTTAGGTTGGCCATTGCATAGGGCCTTGCAAGGCCAAGAAATCTGTGTCTGAGACCCAGACCTTGGCCTTACCACTTCGCCACCACTCCACCCCCCCCCCCCCCAAACGTCCCTGCCTGTCAATCAGGCATAGGCTGTTGTTAAATTGTGAGCCACATGCAGGACCTGCTCTGCACATGCACAGAACAGTCTCCTGATAATCAGGAAACTGCACAGGGGATAGGTTGTGTGATCCGTTGCTAAATTAGCCCCGGAGTCCGCAACCAGTTACTTTCCTCTCAACATTCTTCATCCCAAAGTCGAGACTATTCTGTGTGCCGGAGGCACGCATGCCTGAACAGGGGCCGTGGCCTCAGGAAAAGGGGCGTGGCTTCGCTGAAATGCCGCAATCACGAGCCATTCCCTGTTTTTGTCACTGTGGGGGCATGCCCAGTGCACTGTAGGCTGCTGTCCATGCACACTGCATCTATTCACTGTTGCTTTGCTAAGCAGAGCAGCAAGTGAGAGAGGGCCTCCCAACTGCCACCCCCACAGCGGGACAGTCCCAGAAACACGGGAGTGTCCCACCAAAATTGTGAGAGTTAGGAAGTATGCAGTTATGCAACATGCTTATGACAATCCAAATTGTCGCCTATAAAATGATACATCTCTGCATCTGAATAGCCACCTCCCGGTCACACCTAATGCATTTCTACATGTCTGATAGTGTGCATTTCAGTCGCTACTGTGACTCTGTATGCACACACAATGTGCTGCAAGCGCTATGTGACTTATTAGCTGCTTAGAAACATGTGCAGTTTAAAAACATCAACCATTTGGATGAATATCCACATATCTGCAGAATCGAACACACAATATGAACCATTGGCACTACAGGGTCTTTAATAAATTTCTGTTGCTGGTCGTATTTATAGATTATACTTTTTAATAACATCCCTGACATATTATATTGACAATTTCCTTGGCAGGGAATCAAATAAATTAAATGACCTGGAGTGCCAACAAAACCTTAATCCACCCCTGGCAGAGGGTTCAGTATGAGTTACCGATGGACGGATGCTGGTGGTCAGTATCCTGTCCATCAGAATCCTGACAGTCCCCCATTAAGCCCCCTAACCCTCACCTTTTTCCTTCTGTAACCCTCCCTTGTAAGTGCCTAACCCTAACCCTCCCGCTTGGTGCCTAACCCTCTTTTCCCCGCTGCCTAAACCGTACACTCCCCACTGGCTGCCTAACCCTAACCTCCCCTTCTATATGCCAAACCTTAACCTTCCGTTCCTGGTCCCTAACCCTAACCTTCCCGTGCCTGCATCCTAAGTCTAACCCCTCTTCTACTGCCTAAACCTAACACACACACCCCCGTGACAGGATGGCAGCGCTTACAGCTGTTGAATGATCGGGATGCTGGTTGCCGGTATTTTGACGCCGGCATTCCGTCTGACGCTGGGTTTGTGTTTTCCCTCGGGATCACGGAGTAGGTATATCGACCGCCGGGATTCCATTCGTCGGGATGCTAACTGCTTCCCCTGGCGGAGGTTGCATGCATAAGAGCACATGGTGAGGTTTTCAGTTGCAATATGTCCCTCTCAATAATTCCGTTTTCGGCTCAAGGTCCCTTACCCCATTACTGGCAATAACGATTAATATGCATTCACTTTAATTGAGTGTTACACTTGTGACTTTTCCATATTTGCAAAAATTGTAGAGTAAAAATGTTACATTTAGAGTATAGTCAGTTGATGCTATTTATGTATGTCATGCTCAATGCTAAAACTCCACTGAAAAATGAAACTCTGAAATGTATTGGCATCTGGCAATTACAGCAGCTTACATGCAGAGCATAATTACACAGTCAAGCAGTGATTTGTACAGTAGCTGCTCTTTTCATGTCATATCTCAAAAGAAATAACTCAAGTTAGTTTAAAAGTGTTGAAAAATCAACATACAGTAAACACACGATCCAGGGAGATATTATCAACATCCAAATAGCAATTAAAGCAACATCTCGCAGGAAATAAGGAAGGCGATCGATTGAAAAAGGCAAGCTCCTTGTTACTTGTTTACATCTGTTCTGAGAAGGTGGAATCTTTCCTGTTCTGTGAACTCTTACTTTCACACCAATATCAGTAGACACTATATATATTTTTTTTAAATAGATTCAAAGTGTTTTCCCAGAGAAGGGGACTGTAACACAAAATCATTCTATGACAAGAGTGCTACAGATGTAGCCACCTTTATCTTGAGTGGCCGCGGCGTTTGTCCCGTTCGACCATACGCAGCGTACTGTGGCGTAGCGAGGCGCGCCTAGCCACAGAAAGGCTATCTAATCGCACGGAGACAGACATTTGACGTTTGGCGTTACCTTTACGTGTAATACCTGCGATCAGCCACCAGATGTCGCTTTTTACAATCACCACTGCGCATGCGTGTGGTCTCCCGTAAAATACAATACTGACATACATAATAAAGACTACTTTACTAAGGCGTCTCATTACGCTGCATACAGTAAATACTGTACTCATTACGCTGCATTATTTAATACAGTACTGTATATACAGTACGACACCGACGCAAATAGTACAGCATACAGTATATGATCCATCTACAATACTTTATGAATACTGTATGTGAGCGTCCAAGTCCCGCAGACAAAACACAGTACTGTAAAACCAGTAGTGTACACTGTCGCAAATGGATGTGTGTTACAAGTTCACTATTGCCTCTCAAGATTAGGAATTTTCTACAGTATGTTATCGTCCTAATCCCGTAGCCATTACAGCATAATCAAAACCAACGGATTTATACATTTGTCTGCGGCGAAGTGGTGAAGTGTTTCGCTTCCTATACTCAGAGTCCAGGGTTCGATTCCTTAAGTACGAATGCATGTTACTGTAGTTTTTTTCAGACACTTTATTATTTTTTTTATTCACATACTGTAAACCAGGGCATACAGTAGCTGCATGAGCGGTTCTATGCGATCGAGTCCGGTGTACCATAATGTGCAGGTTCTATGCAGGTTAAGGTTCTATGCTCCGTACACAGTACACATACAATTCTGTAGCTGGGCAGACTGAATAGAAATGGCTACCACCTATGACTCCTTGCCCCACAGAGGCCCTAGGCTACGGAGCAAGTAATAGTCCAGATTGTACAGACTATGGGGCAATGCTGAAGGAGCGTCACAATCCCCTAGCTAAAATACACAGTATGCATATTATGGTACACCGGACTCGATGACATACTGTAGCACACTGGCAAAATGGCCGCCGCCCCTGAACCCTTGTGCAGGTTATGGGGCAATGCTGAAGGAGCGTCACAATCCCCTAGCCAAAATACACAGGGGAGGGATAAGCTACTGTAGGATTGCATACAGTATTACGGTACACCGGACTCAATCGCATAGCACACTGTCAAAACGACCACTACCCATGAACCCCCACCTCCTGAACCCCCACCTCGTGGCAGGCAGCAGTTGGGTATGGAATGAGAAATGGCATAAGCTGTGCAGGCTACGGGGCGATGCTGAAGGAGCGTCACAATCCCCTAGCCAAAATACACAGAGATACTGTAAGCGAGGTCTATGCACATTACAGTACTGTACGTTACACCGGGCTCGGTCGCATAGCAAACTGACAAAACACAAGTTTTACAGTACATACAGTAAAGCAGGCCAAAGCTGCAGGAGAGTTTCTACTGTAAAGGTTCTATGCACCGTACGGTAATGTACACATACCTGTACAATTCTATAGCAGGGCAGACTCAATTGAAATGGCTACCGCCTGTGACTCCTAGCTCCTAGGAGGCACTCAGCTATGGAGCAAATAACAGCACAGATTTTGCAGGCTACGGGGCAATGCTGAAGGAGCGTCACAATCCCCTAGCTACAATACACAGGGGTGATAGAGATAATCGAGTGGCTGGAGGGGGGTCCCCTTGATTTAAGGGGCCCCCACTCCTCCAGGGTACTCCGGCCAGGTGTGACTAGTTGGGTATTTAATTCCATGGCCGCAGGGACCGGTATAAAAGTCTCCCCCGGCTGTGCATTATCTGTCCAGCTAGTGGAGCCCAGTGCTGATTCAAAAAATATGGGGAACCCCTACGCTTTTTTTGTCCCCCTTATTTTTTGCACCAGGACCAGGCGCAGAGCCCGGTGCTGGTTCTAAAAAGATGGGGGATCCCGTGTCCATTTTTTCCGTATTCCTGCCGGAATTCGACTGCAATTGCATATACAGTACTGTACCCCTTAATGTCACTGCTTACAGTATACAGTATTTAGACATGAGCTTGTGTACAGTATCTGTCATGAGGTGCTTTTTTCACTGACACTATAACTTTTTTCTATTGTGATATACTGTACAGAGGCGGCAAACTAGCCAAACGGGAATAATCAGCTTCTGCAGAATAAAATGAGATGCTACAGTACATGCCTATATTCTGTGAGTGACTGCGGCTCTATGAAATTAAATCAGAAAATTTAAATATGAAATGCATTACTAATGTGTGGCATTACTGTACTGTATGTGTATAAGGTGTACTACAATATTTTCTGGTGTAACATAAGGAAAGGGCACTACTGCATGGTCTAATGCAGTGGTTCTCAAACTTGGTCCTCAGGACCCCACACAGTGCATGTTTTGCAGGTAAACCAGCAAGTGCACAGATGTATTCATTACTAACTGACACATTTTAGAAGGTCCATACAGTAGGTGGAGCTAATTTTTTCACTTGTGATTCTGTGAGACCTGCAAAACCTGCACTGTGTGGGGTCCTGAGGACTGAGTTTGAGAACCTGTGGTCTAATGTAAATAAAGATGAATGTGGTGGGGTGTAATGTGAATAAGGGGCATTACTGTTAGGAGTAATGTGGTACTATGATATGATGTCATGAGAATAAGAGACACCACTGCATGATATAATGTGAATAAAGTTGCAGTACTGTGTTGTGTCATTTCATCTTCGGGTATTATTGTGTTACCATGCCCCTTCCCAGCAAGAACATACTGTACACTGTTTTGGGCTGGCACTAAATGTGCACATTGTTCTTATTTAGATTATAGGGGGTAGGAGCGCCAAAATGGGTGATGGTGCTGGGAAAGGGGTGCAGGGTTAGAGGCGGAACTACGTAGCATCTGTGCAAGAGGGCATCAGCCAAAATCTAGCCTAGGGCATCATGTTGGTCAGGTTTGGCTCTGATAATACTGTATACTGTACTCTTACTGTACTTTGCATTCAATACAGATACTGTTTGCACACAGGTTTTACATGAATCATTGGCAATGCTGCAGGAGTGTCTCATTAGGCAATCTAAAATATACCACGACTATGGGTGGGGATACAGTAGGGAAGTTCTGTCACCATAAGCTGTCTGCTGTGTATAGCATATTTCCATCTGAGATGCATTTGTGTGTTTGTAATAAGAAAAAAACATTTTACTGTACATTTAGTGGATACAGTATTTCTCCCCCATAATGACGTATCATACTGTACAGGTACCCTCATGTACTGTACCGTACCATACTGTAAAATTGAATATTTATTGGAAAAACATCAATATTAATGTAAAAATAAAGTATTACAACATCCGATTCCATGTACTGCACTGATCAAAATGTACAGTACTCTTATTCAGGACTTATAAAACTGAAAATAACTGTTCATACAGTACACATCAATAACATTACTACTGTATAATATTCTACATTAGTTTATGCAATAATCAGACAAAGGCAATTTTATCATTTTTTTTAATAATGCACCAATTTAAAATTTTAAACAGAAAATACAGAACTACATATTTGTGGCTTGACCATTTCTTTCAACTACAACAGGTAATACTTTATACAGGTGATTTATATAATTATTACAATGTTCAGGTGTGAGTACTTCTAGCCAAAATTTCTTTATCCCATCCACCAGTTGCTGTTTTGTTGTTGGCTTTGCAACACTCCTAACGTACCTCTTCAATTGAGCCCACACTAATTCGATTGGGTTCATGTCTGGTGATCTATATAAAAATAAAAAAAAAGCGTATAGAAAAAATTAATTACATTACAGTAAATAGAGAAAATTAAACATACAATATTGTACTGTTTATTAAACAAAATTTTTTTTTACAGTACTAGAGTGCTATCCAAAATTTTACTTGTACACTGTTGAAAGAATACTCACTCTGGTGGTGTGCGTTCCCAATTCATACCTTTCTCTTCCATAAATTTGGCTGAGGCGGAGTGTTTAGGATCATTGTCTTGGAATATCCTATGGTGAGTTGGGTAATATTTATTCACAAATGGCACCATACATTTCTCTACTATTGTTTCTTGGAAAAATTTCTTATCCATGATTCCTACAGAAATCAAAAAATGTTGTTCATTAATAAGCAACTCCTTTTATTGTGCAGTTACACGTACTCTACAGTACAACATGTATTTTTACAGAACACAGGCACAGAATAAAGTATAGTACTGTACCTTCGAAAAATAATAGGGGACCAGCTCCTAATCGTGATATGCCTCCCCATACATGGACTTTCAATGGATGCTTTGGGCGTGGTTTTAAAGAGATATGGTTACGTTTCCTGAATGACATTCTGGAGAACCGCTCAAGGGCAACAGACGATTCATCTGTGAAAATGACATCATCAAATGTTTCACCACTCTCAATCCATCGCCGTGCCTGTTCCACTCTCTTTTCTTTATTCACATCTCTTATCATTGGAGATATCCTGTGAAGAGCCAAAAATAATGAAATCAGATACAGTTATGAAATTACAGATTTACAGATTACTGTATATACAGTAGACTGTATGTGCAGTATACTGTATTATATACCTACTGTATACATTAAACTGTACATACAGTACATTAAGTTACATACAGAGTAATATATATATACATACTGTACATACACACAAACACACACACACAGTATACAGTATGTAATCATCACAATAAGCCGGCAATGCTTCATTGCTGTCTCTGAGTGCCTATACAGTAGGTATCTCTTTTGGGATAGAATATATACAGTATATACACACACACATACTGTATATAGTATAAAGTACACACTCTGTATAATGATTTATGGCATTATTATATCACGTATCAAGGGATTATTAACAGTGCATTTACTGTATGGTTTATACTGCTTTCAGTATTTTACCTTGTTGCGCCAAAGGTCCATCCCATTTTCCGTCGCATCCTTCTGATGCTGGTGGCCGATATGTCCAGGTCATACTTGGAATGGAGAATTCGTTTTATTTGCAGAGCAGTACGCTCATCATCCTCACGAGTTAGTTCCTCCACAATTTGTTGCACTCTCCTACAGTACAATACAGTATGAAAAATATGAATTCATGAACAGCACAATCACAGTTACAATTGATGAAGTTTTTATTTTATTTCAAAAAAATTGTTTATGGTATAAAGCAAGTCATTTAAACATTACAGTAGTGTACAGTACGTACCATGTGCATTTTGTAGGAAATACAAATCTGGGCGTTGTTCTCTCGAATGCATGATAGCGCACCGTTTCTAAAGTGACTATAATGCCACTTTCCTTGAGCCATGCATGGATCTCTTTGATGGTTTTATTTTCTTTTTTCATGTTGGCGATTATCTTGCTCATCGTTTTGTTGATAGTTACTGGCATGTTGTCCAACTATAATTCCTGTATGGAGAGAAAACATTTGTGAATACTGTAGTCTAAAATTTACACATCTGAAAATGCATAAGAGTTTTATGATAGAAGTTAATACTGTACATGTTTACTATCCAGTACCTGATGTTCAAATTTAAGTATTGTATACTGTACAGTACTGAAAATACAACTTCAGTGTTATGGACTGCAATTAGTTTCCTGTATGAAACAGATACAGTACAGTAAATAACCCTCCTTGGAAGTGCATGGGCCCTGTGAGACTTACAGTAGTGTACAGCATAAGGGTCGACTGACATGATGTACAAGCATTACATACAGTACATGTCAGTACTGTATGTAAATTCTTCAATTATTGCCTAACAACAATGCTGCTTACTGTATATTAAATACTGTAGGCCTAGAAATGTGCATCTCAATATAGTAGTTAAAAACACAGGGGCCTATGTGGATAAGCGAGTTCTATGCACACTAAAAATGGCCACCGACCGTGAACCCCCAGCACGTGGCAGCGCTCGGATATGTAGTGAGATACAGTATGGCATACATTTCACACTCCAGGGGGCAATGCTGAAGGAGCGTCACAATCCCCTAGCTCAATTACATTGGGATAAGCGAGGTCTATGCACATTACGGTATACCGAGCTGGATCGCTTAGCAACCTGACAAAATGGCCGCCGACCGTGAACTCCCAGCACGTGGCAGCGCTCGGATATGTAGTGAGATACAGTATGGCATACATTTCACACTCCAGGGGGCAATGCTGAAGGAGCGTCACAATCCCCTAGCTCAATTACACTGGGATAAGCGAGGTCTACTGTATGCACATTACGGTATACCGAGCTGGATCGCTTAGCAACCTGACAACATGGCCGCCGACCGTGAACTCCCAGCACGTGGCAGCGCTCGGATATGTAGTGAGATACAGTATGGCATACATTTCACACTCCAGGGGGCAATGCTGAAGGAGCGTCACAATCCCCTAGCTCAATTACATTGGGATAAGCGAGGTCTATGCACATTACGGTATACCGAGCTGGATCGCTTAGCAACCTGACAAAATGGCCGCCGACCGTGAACTCCCAGCACGTGGCAGCGCTCAAATATGGAGTGAGAGATGGTATACATTTTAAAATACACCGGGATAAGTTGTACAGGCCATGGAGCAATGCACAGGGACATTCATCATTTACGTACAGTATATAAATAATTGTAAACCGTAAATGAAAGAATTACCGGTCAAATACTGTATGACGAAACTGTGTCAATGAGCTGGAACAGTATGGCCTGTGAAGAAGTTTTCGAAGGCAGAAACGGAGAGCAAATTATCAGGAGATTTCTGAAAGGTCGGAGAAGATCCACACAGCAAGTCTGCTTACGAGGAAACAGCTTTGCAAAGTGGGTAGCGGGGCGGTGACTGAGACGGTTTACTGTACGTAAATGATGAATGTCCCTGTGCATTGCTCCATGGCCTGTACAACTTATCCCGGTGTATTTTAAAATGTATACCATCTCTCACTCCATATTTGAGCGCTGCCACGTGCTGGGAGTTCACGGTCGGCGGCCATTTTGTCAGGTTGCTAAGCGATCCAGCTCGGTATACCGTAATGTGCATAGACCTCGCTTATCCCGGTGTAATTAAGCTAGGGGGATTGTGACGCTCCTTCAGCATTGCCCCCTGGAGTGTGAAATGTATGCCATACTGTATCTCACTACATATCCGAGCGCTGCCACGTGCTGGGAGTTCACGGTCAGCGGCCATTTTGTCAGGTTGCTAAGCGATCCAGCTCGGTATACCGTAATGTGCATACAGTAGACCTCGCTTATCCCAGTGTAATTGAGCTAGGGGATTGTGACGCTCCTTCAGCATTGCCCCCTGGAGTGTGAAATGTATGCCATATTGTATCTCACTACATATCCGAGCGCTGCCACGTGCTGGGAGTTCACGGTCGGCGGCCATGTTGTCAGGTTGCTAAGCGATCCAGCTCGGTATACCGTAATGTGCATAGACCTCGCTTATCCCAATGTAATTGAGCTAGGGGATTGTGACGCTCCTTCAGCATTGCCCCCTGGAGTGTGAAATGTATGCCATACTGTATCTCACTACATATCCGAGCGCTGCCACGTGCTGGGAGTTCACGGTCGGCGGCCATTTTGTCAGGTTGCTAAGCGATCCAGCTCGGTATACCGAAATGTGCATACAGTAGACCTCGCTTATCCCAGTGTAATTGAGCTAGGGGATTGTGACGCTCCTTCAGCATTGCCCCCTGGAGTGTGAAATGTATGCCATATTGTATCTCACTACATATCCGAGCGCTGCCACGTGCTGGGAGTTCACGGTCGGCGGCCATTTTGTCAGGTTGCTAAGCGATCCAGCTCGATATACCGTAATGTGCATACAGTAGACCTCGCTTATCCCAGTGTAATTGAGCTAGGGGATTGTGACGCTCCTTCAGCATTGCCCCCTGGAGTGTGAAATGTATGCCATATTGTATCTCACTACATATCCGAGCGCTGCCACGTGCTGGGAGTTCACGGTCGGCGGCCATGTTGTCAGGTTGCTAAGCGATCCAGCTCGGTATACCGTAATGTGCATAGACCTCGCTTATCCCAATGTAATTGAGCTAGGGGATTGTGACGCTCCTTCAGCATTGCCCCCTGAACTGTGAAATGTATGCCATATTGTATCTCACTACATATCCGAGCGCTGCCACGTGCTGGGAGTTCACGGTCGGCGGCCATGTTGTCAGGTTGCTAAGCGATCCAGCTCGGTATACCGTAATGTGCATAGACCTCGCTTATCCCAATGTAATTGAGCTAGGGGATTGTGACGCTCCTTCAGCGTTGCCCCCTGGAGTGTGAAATGTATGCCATACTGTATCTCACTACATATCCGAGCGCTGCCACGTGCTGGGAGTTCACGGTCGGCGGCCATGTTGTCAGGTTGCTAAGCGATCCAGCTCGGTATACCGTAATGTGCATAGACCTCGCTTATCCCGGTGTAATTAAGCTAGGGGGATTGTGATGCTCCTTCAGCATTGCCCCCTGAACTGTGAAATGTATGCCATACTGTATCTCACTACATATCCGAGCGCTGCCACGTGCTGGGGGTTCACGGTCGGTGGCCATTTTTAGTGTGCATAGAACTCGCTTATCCACATAGGCCCCTGTGTTTTTAACTACTATATTGAGATGCACATTTCTAGGCCTACAGTATTTAATATACAGTAAGCAGCATTGTTGTTAGGCAATAATTGAAGAATTTACATACAGTACTGACATGTACTGTATGTAATGCTTGTACATCATGTCAGTCGACCCTTATGCTGTACACTACTGTAAGTCTCACAGGGCCCATGCACTTCCAAGGAGGGTTATTTACTGTACTGTATCTGTTTCATACAGGAAACTAATTGCAGTTCATAACACTAATATTAAGCCCACTCCATTATCCACTCCTCCCCTGTGTATTAAACACCCCCTACCACCCTGGAAGTCATGTACCAGGGCCCCTTCATTCAGCACAATGCCCCCTTCTACAGTTTAGTGTTCTCCTTCCTGCCCCATCTGTGCAGTAAAGGAATAATTAGCAGAAATTATTTCTCCAGGTCCTACTGTACATACTGAGCGAAAGATAGAACCCCCCCTATCCCCCGCGGAGCATCAAAGCTGCCGCTGATAGCTCCCCCCACCCCTTCCGCTGGTGAGTGGGTAGGGGCCCCAGTGCATTGCTGTGTCCAGGGGCCCACACTGCTGTTAAGATGGCTCTAGTAATTGAGCTAGGGGATTGTGACGCTCCTTCAGCATTGCCCCTGGACTGTACCATACTGTATCTCACTCCATATCCAAGCGCTGCCACGTGCTGGGAGTTCACGGTCGGTGGCCATTTTGTCAGGTTGCTAAGCGATCCAGCTCGGTATAACGTAATGTACATAGACCTTGCTTATCCCGGTGTACTATGTGCAGTAGTACTGAATGATTGCTATCACTTGTGGTGAAACACCTATCTTATCAAATACAGTAACTACTGTACAGTATAGTTGTTCGCACAGGTGATGGTAATCATACTGTATATTTAAACTGAAGTCCGTAACAGAGCATTCTGTCCCTCCTGCAGAGGTTCTTGTTGGGAGGCACAGGGAAAAAAGGCAAATACTGTACAGTATTTGCACTTTACTGTTGTGCACTTTATTTGAAAATGTACAGTTGTTTGCTATTTTTAGCATGCTGTGCTTTACATGTTTTCTTATTGTGGTTTTTATATTTTTAGACAAAAGACAAAGAATGCAGACTACCAGATTTTACGGGAGTGCCAAAACCCACCCATCAGTGGCACAGAAACTTGCTGCAGTAGTCCCACAAAAGAAGAAGAAAACTGCCAAGGCGGCTCAGAAAGAAAATGTGGTGAAACCACGAAAAAATGCCAAGGCAAAGAATAATACGTTGGAGCTGATATGTGGTGTGGCAAATGATGTAATTGTTCCATCTCCTGCAGATCACAGTGTTCAGCCAATGAATCTGGAAATACCGGTGCTAGAGGACGTGACAAACACGCTGCATCAGGAAGCTTCTTTTTTGGACCATGTAGCCACCCCTGGACAAGAAGACATGACACATTCACCACGAAGAAGGTTGCATTTCACAGATGTGAACACCAAAGTGCAGGACTGCCAGTGTACCTGTCCTGTTTTACTAAAGGAGCTACTCAGTAAGGTGACCAATATGGAGTCAGAAGTTGGTGGACAGGTCAATCAGCTGCAGACCGATGTGGCTGGCCTTAAAGAAGGCATAAAGGAACAGATGGTAGAAGCCATGAAGAAAGTCATTGAACAAACGAGGGAAGAATGGCAAGTTGGAGTTTGCCGCACCATCATTGCAACACACCACCAAGCGGTTCAAGTCAGCGGCCTGGACGACCGAGGCCTGGAGGACCGCAGAGGAGGCCTGGAGGACCGCAGCGGACTGGACGAAGTCAGCGGCATGGACGACCACAGAGGAGGCCTGGAGGACCGCAGAGGAGGCCTGGAGGACCGCAGAGGAGGCCTGGACGACCGCAGAGGAGGCCTGGACGACCGCAGAGGAGGCCTGGACGACCGTAGAGGAGGCCTGGGGGACCGCAGCAGCGGACTGGACGAAGTCAGCGACTTGGACGACCGCAGAGGAGGCCTGGAGGACCGCAGAAGAGACCTGGAGGACCGCAGAGGAGGCCTGGAGGACCGCAGAGGAGGTCTGGAGGACCGCAGCGGACTGGACGAAGTCAGCGGCATGGACGACCACAGAGGAGGCCTGGAGGACCGCAGAGGAGGCCTGGAGGACCGCAGAGGAGGCCTGGACGACCGCAGAGGAGGCCTGGACGCCGCAGAGGAGGCCTGGACGACCGTAGAGGAGGCCTGGGGGACCGCAGCAGTGGACTGGACGAAGTCAGCGACTTGGACGACCGCAGAGGAGGCCTGGAGGACCGCAGAGGAGGCCTGGAGGACCGCAGAGGAGGCCTGGACGACCGCAGAGGAGGCCTGGACGACCGCAGAGGAGGCCTGGACGACCGCAGAGGAGGCCTGGACGACCGTAGAGGAGGCCTGGGGGACCGCAGCAGCGGACAGGACGAAGTCAGCGACTTGGACGACCGCAGAGGAGGCCTGGAGGACCGCAGAAGAGACCTGGAGGACCGCAGAGGAGGCCTGGAGGACCGCAGAGGAGGCCTGGAGGACCGCAGAGGAGGTCTGGAGGACCGCAGCGGACTGGACGAAGTCAGCGGCATGGACGACCACAGAGGAGGCCTGGAGGACCGCAGATGAGGCCTGGAGGACCGCAGAGGAGGCCTGGAGGACCGCAGAGGAGGCCTGGAGGACCGCAGAGGAGGCCTGGACGACCGCAGAGGAGGCCTGGACGACCGTAGAGGAGGCCTGGGGGACCGCAGCAGCGGACTGGACGAAGTCAGCGACTTGGACGACCGCAGAGGAGGCCTGGAGGACCGCAGAAGAGACCTGGAGGACCGCAGAGGCCTGGACCACAGCAGCGGACTGGACGAAGTCAGCGACTTGGGCGACCGCAGAGGAGGCCTGGAGGACCGCAGAAGAGACCTGGAGGACCGCAGAGGAAACCTGGAGGACCGCAGAGGAGGCCTGGAGGACCGCAGAAGAGACCTGGAGGACCGCAGAGGAGGCCTGGAGGACCGCAGAGGAGGCCTGGAGGACCGCAGAGGAGGCCTGGAGGACCGCAGAGGAGGCCTGGAGGACCGCAGAGGAAACCTGGAGGACCGCAGAGGAGGCCTGGAGGACCGCAGAAGAGACCTGGAGGACCGCAGAAGAGACCTGGAGGACCGCAGAGGAGGCCTGGAGGACCACAGAGGAGGCCTGGAGGACCGCAGAGGAGGCCTGGAGGACCGCAGAGGAGGCCTGGAGGACCGCAGAGGCCTGGACCACAGCAGCGGACTGGACGAAGTCAGCGACTTGGACGACCGCAGAGGAGGCCTGGAGGACCGCAGAAGAGACCTGGAGGACCGCAGAAGAGACCTGGAGGACCGCAGAGGAGGCCTGGAGGACCGCAGAGGAGGCCTGGAGGACCGCAGAGGAGGCCTGGAGGACCGCAGAGGAGGCCTGGAGGACCGCAGAGGAGGCCTGGACGACCGCAGAGGGCTGGACGACCGCAGAGGGCTGGATTCAAGTGTGCTGTTGCCAGGAACACCAATGATGACCAGCACACCTGCTCACAGGCCACTTCGCAATACATTCGGAGGCTCTCTGAACAATATTGCCCTGGCTGTCATCTCAACTTCCCTGGACGACCATCTGTACAGAGCTTCAAATGGACATATTCAGAAATATGCATATTCTCTGTTCCAGCACCATGTACGGTACGACAAATACTTGACGTGGGCCAATCGTGTGAACTTTGATGGTTCCAAGGGCAAACTTCCGCTGCCCAAAAATCTGGTACATGACATCATGGCTAGGTGTGAACGCCGCGTGAGGATTGGTGATCCAGAAAAGAGGAAGATAAGGGATACCATAAACTCTGTGCTGAGAACGAAGAGGAAAATGACTTGGAAGCTCGACTATGATGAAACCAGATCATTACCTACCTCCTAGCTTCAGCACATCAGCTTCACACAGCTGAAGCTAAAAAATTGTGTCAATGTACCTGTATGACCTGTACATTTTCTGGGGCTGCATGCACTGTGCTGAATCCACTTGGAGCAGCTCGGTTACTCAAAGGGGAGTGCATGAACTTGGCTCACCACATTCCTGGTAATGTAAGGGCCTGTTACAAGTTGCCCCTTTTATTCCTGTTGATTTTTTGGGCGCTGCTGTATCTATCCAGTAGCAGCCGAGTCCATTGTGCTGTGTCCATCTGGGGCCTTGGGCTGCGTTTCCATCCAGGGGCTGCTGTTGTCAGTCCTCTATTCTGGTGTCCGTATGCGACAGTGTTAAAAAGCAAAAGACAAAAACGAAAAATAATTCAAAAAAGCAAAACCTAAAAATAAAGTACAAAAACCATTACCCCGCACCACCACCACAAAAAAATAAATTATAAAAATGTTAAAGTTGATATTGTTACTGTATTTGTGCTGTTACCTTTTGATTAAAGTACCGTACAGTATGTGTGATGTTGGCTTTATTACAATACAGTACAGTATGTGTGATGTTACATGTTCCAAATGATTTTGTCCGTAAATAAAGTGTTTCTTAAAATAAACATGACGTGGTTTCCAATGTTTGTATTCCCAACTTCCTGTACTGTATAAATTAGTACTACTGTATGATGGGAATTCAATTAAGAGTGGTATACTGTATGTAAAACAACTTGGTTAGGCATCTTGCATTTCATATTTTAATAAAAACCACAGGAAACTTCTATTTTTAAAAGTTTATTGAAGAAAAAAAAGGTGTTTTTTTTTAAATAAAGTTTGAAAGTTAATTAAAACAAAAAAGTAGTTTGTTCTTCGTTACATTCTTTTCTTGTGTATATAGATATCTGTGGGGGAAAAAAAAAAAAAGTATTAAAGTAAAGACACTCATGTTCATTTGTTTTCCAAGAAAATTTGTGGAACCACACAGCCCAGCAATAAGTCATGCTGGGCTGTGTGGTTCCACAAAAGGCATGCGGTACAAAGTGAAATAGTGGTGTCAGTGGTCAGCACTTTGACACGCTAACATTTGTGGAACCACACAGCAATGGCTGACACACATAAAATGGCTGACACACACAAAATGCCTGACACACACAAAATGCCTGACACACACAAAATGCCTGACACACACATGCTGGAGTGAAAACACATGTTTGCCAAACAGTCGACAGCACATGTCGGCCAGATGGCCGACCAAACTTGCTCCAAATCACCCCAAACTGGCCAGAAAGCACCCCAGCACACTCAGGAGGTACTGTACACCACAGCTAAATTAGGAGAGAATTTCATTACAAACAGCCAGATCTTGCAGATTATCTGCCAGATAATTGTATGGTGTACAGTATGCCTATCTTATACAGTAGAAAAAGATACTATACAATGGAGTACAAGAACAAAAATTTTTATTAAATAAAATTAAATTAATCTTAATAAAAAATTAAAAAAGTGGTCCACTAAGAGATGGACCACCACCCGCAGGAGCTGGATGGCACGCTGCAACTGTTCTGTGGGAAAAAAAGGACAGTATTACAAAACAAATACTGAATACTTTACAGTGTAGTAATGGCAATACAGTACTTTACTCTATATTAGACAATATTGTTATTTACAATGTACAGTACTGTATTGTCAGTACAGTAAATCAAACACTACTGTATGCTGTCAAGGTAATTTAAACATTGCTTTAGTTTACCTCTTGTATAAGTGGGCTGCTGCCTGCCCGCTTCTGGGCCAGCCCACCTATCTTGCCCCTGTCTGGGGCCCCCATAAATAATTGGCACTATATTGGAGAAAAAAAAACATTTAGTCACATTCAAATAGTAAACAATTATTACTGTATACTGTAGGTACAGTATTATACTGTATTGCTGGTATTCAAAATATAAAGTACTGTACAAGAGTTTAGCTTCAATAGGTCATAAACAAATTGTCAAAGGAATAAAACACCACAGTACAAATACTGTAGACATTTACTGTATGTATTAGCAGTCATGACATTTCATGACCGCTTCAGAAAAAAGAGGGTTACAGTACTGTAGGTGGTGTTGTAGGGAGTACTATCCATAATAGTGGACTGTACTCAGAGCCAGCCATAAATAATATGATTCCCTAGTCAAGTTTTTGGATGCTGCCCCCTTGCACAGATGCTATTTCCGCCTCTGAGCCTGTACCCCTTTCCCAGCACCATCACCCCTCAACCATAGCAGTCCTCATTTTGGTGCTCCTCCAACTTACTGTACTGTATGTTTAAAATAGCAACAGTGTGCACATTCGGTGTGCATCCCAAAACGGTGCATGTTCTTGCTGGGAAGGGGCATGGCCACACAGTAATTCCCCAATCTGAAATGACGCCACACAGTACTGCAACTTTATTCACAACATATCATGCAATAGTGTCTCTTTTTCTCGTTACATCATATGATAGTACCACATTACTCCTCAAAGTATTCCCACTTATTCACATTGCATCACATCATATTGCTCTTTGTTCACATTAGACCACACAGTAGTGCCCTTGCTACAGTATATGTTACACAACAAAGTACTGTATACACATAATGCTGCACATTAGTAATGCATTTTGTATGCACAGAATATACTGTAGGCATGCTGCATATCATATTAATCAGCAGAAGCTGCTTGTGCCCCTGGGCATTTGGCAAGTATGCCTATGCCTAGGGCAGGCTCAGACTGGAGATCAGTACGTAATCCCGCTGGACGGGATCCCGGCAGTCAAAATACAGACGCCGGAATCCCGACCACACAATCCCGACAGGGGCGGCGAGCGGAAAGCAGCCCCTTGCATGCTTGCTTCGCTCGCCACGCGGTGGGCACGGTGCCTCGCTACGCTCTACACACTATTATATCAGTAGTCAGGAAACGCAGCATGCATTTGTGTAGTGAAGAGAGTGAAAAAGGAGAGAAAGTACAGTTTGTACTGTAAGGTTATGTCAGAGGGTGTGAAGATGATCAGCTCAGTGTTATACATGTTACAGTAAGTTAGAATACAGTACAGTGCATTATGTATTTCTATTTTATTACCAGGTGTCTCCTCCACTGGTTGGCGACGGACTGTAAAAAGATAAAATACAGTTAGTCATATCAGTTGGACTTAAAGTAATGTTGGAGAAAAAAAATACTGTAATTGCAGTACCAACTATTGCTACTGTACAGTATATTTATTTACCAAAATGGTATTCTGGCTCGTCGTCTGTGGGTAAAAGAGAAGAATATTATAAGATACAGTATACAGTAAAAAGTATAGTAATAGTAAACTAGTGTCCAGGCCTAGTGACAGGTGGGTAAAAAAAAGGTATGCTTGTGACAGGCATGGTGATTCCAAGGGACCCCACCGAGACCATCAGAAAATTTGTGAGTGGCCCGTATGCCGGTGATTATGACTAGACTAAGGTAGCAACTCTTTTTTGCTTTGAATTATGCATACTGTACAGTACTGTACTGTATGTGCATATTGTACAGTACACTTAAAATATTTAGCAGTTACTGTAGTGGTAATTTGTAGTGGCAAATATGAGAATTCTAACTACAGTATATGAAGATACTTCTCTGACAATTACAAATATTACCTACTGTACTGCATTATCGTCTGTAAGTGTAACTACTGTAGATAAATGTTAATGTGGAATGTGATTGGTTGCTACTGTATGGGCAATATCACCAGTTCAAACAAAAACAATCATCTAAAGTCCCCCATCCACTATTCCGATTTGTGCAATTTTTATCCGATTTCTACGCATTTTCCAGAAAAATCTGATGAAAAGTGCTACTCTGGTGGAATCAAATCAATGTCAGTGATAATTCTTACCACTAAATGCCGCCTCATCGTATTCATCATCCTCCTCGGCGGCCTGTTCCAGTGTAGGAACTATGAAAAAACATTAATGAGAAAAAAAAGGTTCATTCCAGGAAATACACTACTTTACACCTAACCGCTAGAATCCTGACTGCTGGTCATGCAAACCCAACCCATTGGTTTAACACAATGTACAGTACAGTACAATACTTTAGTTTACTTACCAAGTTGGGGAGAGGGCTTTTTCTCCCCTTCCTCATCACTGTCAATAATTACTGAGTGGAAAATAAAAAAATATTATAAACAAAATACAGTAGAGTACAGTTACTACAAAATTGCACAGTAGTACAGTGCTACAGGAGGCAGAGATATATTCATAATACAGTAGGAGCAGAATGACTGTCCAGTGGTAGGGGACATACAGTACTGTACTGTGCCTGTATTTAACTCGTGTTGGAGGAGAGGCGATTTCGCACACAGAGGCGAAAAGGGGTCTTCACAGTGAGGGAAATACTGTACAGTACATGTTTGGAATTCCCTGCCTGAAAAGTAATAAAAGTGGACTTGGTCAATACTTTTAAGAATGGGCTTGAGAAAATCCTACTGTACTTACTATACTCCTCCGGCTCAGAGTCCACGTACAGGTAAGTGACATCTGTGTTGAATATAAAAAAAACAAAAAGAAAAGTCAATGGGATTTCTGCAATCAGGATACCGCTGCCGGTCACTTGACTGCTGGAATCCTGACCACTGGTCACGCAAACCCAAGCCATTGGTACTGTTAATAAATCAATGAATGTAGAATGTAGAGTACTGTACAGTAGATTACAATTCTTACCAGGCTGGCCTGAAGGCTCCCCCATTTCCTCCTCCTCCTCCTCGGTATCAATAACGAGGCGGTCTGTGTGTACAAGATAACAAGTATTGTAAAATAAAAAAATTACAGTAATACTGTAGGAAACTAGTGTGTCTGTAACAAAAATAATGATTACCACTTCCAGAGCTCTGCTGGTCAGACGGTGTTGGTGGTGGTGGTGGTGGTGGTACTGTGAGAAAAAACAACAGTGCTGTAAGTGAAGCTGTCAATTTGTAACATGTACTATACAGTATCCAGGACACATGTACAGTAGTGTAACGATGACAGTCACACCAGAATTCTCGTTACACAATACCTGGCAGCGCAGCAGGTGGTGGTGGTGGTGGTGGTGGTGGTGGTGGTGTTGTTGGTACTGTGGGAAAAAAAATAACAGTACTGTAAGTGAAGCTGTCAATTGGAAACATGTACTGTACAGTATCCAGGACACATGTACAGTAGTGTAACAACGATGACAGTAGCACCAGAATTCTCGTTACACAATACCTGGCAGCGCAGCAGGTGGTGGTGGTGGTGGTGGTGGTGTTGTTGGTACTGTGGGAAAAAAAATAACAGTACTGTAAGTGAAGCTGTCAATTGGAAACATGTACTGTACAGTATCCAGGACACATGTACAGTAGTGTAACAACGATGACAGTAGCACCAGAATTCTCGTTACACAATACCTGGCAGCGCAGCAGGTGGTGGTGGTGGTGGTGGTGGTGTTGTTGGTACTGTGGGAAAAAAAATAACAGTACTGTAAGTGAAGCTGTCAATTGGAAACATGTACTGTACAGTATCCAGGACACATGTACAGTAGTGTAACAACGATGACAGTAGCACCAGAATTCTCGTTACACAATACCTGGCAGCGCAGCAGGTGGTGGTGGTGGTGGTGGTGGTGGTGGTGGTGTTGTTGGTACTGTGGGAAAAAAAATAACAGTACTGTAAGTGAAGCTGTCAATTGGAAACATGTACTGTACAGTATCCAGGACACATGTACAGTAGTGTAACGATGACAGTAGCACCAGAATTCTCGTTACACAATACCTGGCAGCGCAGCAGGTGGTGGTGGTGGTGGTGGTGGTGTTGGTACTGTGGGAAAAAAAATAACAGTACTGTAAGTGAAGCTGTCAATTGGAAACATGTACTGTACAGTATCCAGGACACATGTACAGTAGTGTAACAACGATGACAGTAGCACCAGAATTCTCGTTACACAATACCTGGCAGCGCAGCAGGTGGTGGTGGTGGTGGTGGTGGTGTTGGTACTGTGGGAAAAAAAATAACAGTACTGTAAGTGAAGCTGTCAATTGGAAACATGTACTGTACAGTATCCAGGACACATGTACAGTAGTGTAACAACGATGACAGTAGCACCAGAATTCTCGTTACACAATACCTGGCAGCGCAGCAGGTGGTGGTGGTGGTGGTGGTGGTGGTGGTGGTACTGTGGGAAAAAAAATAACAGTACTGTAAGTGAAGCTGTCAATTTGAAACATGTACTGTACAGTATCCAGGACCAAAAAGGGGTCCGGCCAATAAACAATCTGCATCAGAGAAGCAAGATACAGTATGCTTAAAGTATACAGTACTATATACTAGATCGCCAACAAACGTAAATTAACAAACAACTATCACTGGAATTGACCATCCTCATCCCGTAGCGAAGCACGGGTATTCAGCTATCTACAATGTTATTTATACTTTGTGTTTAATATTTACATTTAGTTTTGTAAACAGACATTCTTAACATTAACGGATTGCAGCGAGTTATCTGTGATGGTCAGGACAGGGGGTTGGGACTATAGAAATCACTATGTACTGTACACTACTGTATTTGACAATACTTACCAGCTTGGCGGCGCCTGTCCCGCCTCCTGTGACGTCGTGCTACCAGCCCTGTAAAAATATATATATACACAGTATAATGGCAGCATACTGTACAGCCAATGAAATTCAACATTGACAGCATCTTTATGACATCACAATAAATGGAATTGTTCATTCTAGTACCCTGCACCTAATCACTCAGGAGGGCATAGTGTACTGTACTGTCTTCAAAACTTAAGGGGCACATTTCTAAATGTGACATACAGTACAGTACACTTACAGTATCGCTACAGTACAGTAGGTCCAGGGTATTAGACAGAACACTACCTTTATAGACATTGTAACACACATAAGCATTGCCCTTATAAACATTATGACACACATCAGCATGCAGCCCTCCCACCCTTAACCATCTCAGTACTGTTCATTACATTACAAATTGATTTCATGACAGATGATGCAGTACTCACCTGAATTCATCTTATTCACGTCATGTCACAGTAGTGCAGTTTATTCACGTCACAGTACTGTCCTTGATTCACGTTGTGTCACACAGTAGAGCACCGTATTCACGTCACAGTACTGTCCTTGATTCACGTTGTGTCACACAGTAGAGCACCGTATTCACGTCACAGTACTGTCCTTGATTCACGTTGTGTCACACAGTAGAGCACCTTATTCACGTTACTGTACTGTACGTCACAGTAGTGCAGTAGTATATCCACATTACGTCACAAAGTAGAGATCTGCCACAGTCATGAACCTTATAACACATTATGCAAGAGTAATGCACGTCAGAACACATTAGGCCACTGTAACATCCCTTAGAATAATTTCTGCCAAAGTAACATCCCTTAGAACACTGTACTATCTGAAACACAAATTTCTGCACACTGCACGACACACTGCAATTAAACCACACAATGCACTGCACGACTGCATAGTGTATGCACTGCGTGATATGACAAACTGCACATTTCCCTGCAAAATATGATACAATGTACACTACACAAAAAACTGCAATTACCACATGTGTATACAGTACACTGCACGACAGTGCTGGCCCTAGCCAGATACAGATACAGCCGCAGTCACGCAAAATATAGGCATGCCGCATATCATTTTAATCAGCAGAAGCTGCTGGTGCCCCTAAGCATAGCAAATGCCCTAGGCATTTGCCTACTGTAGTTTGCCTATGCCTAAGGCCGGCTCTGCTGCACGATGTGATTCACTATGCATTACACTCACTGCACAATACCATATACTGAATGTACACTGCATGACACGCTGCAATTACGCAGCACGATACACTGTGATACATTGCATATACTGTACACTGCATGATACTGTACACTGCACAATCGTAGACCACGTGGATTGTAAAGAACTACTGTATATATACACAAGTTTAAAAAAATAACAATTGTTTTTGTAAAACGCATGTCGATCTTTTTCCATGTCAACTTAACGACCATGTCAACCTACAGTAACTGGTGTCAACCAATTTCAAAAGCCGCACCATCTAGGTCCACGCCAAAAAACAAATTGACCTTTTGACCCGGGTTAATGTTTGGTCCTTGTTTAACCATTTGTTTACCACAAATACTGTACAGTGCTATATAGACCGGATACCTGCTGCTACAGCAGCCCCTGCTATAATGTACTGTACCTGTAACTACAGTAACTTAAAGTACAGTAATCTACAGTAATGTACTGTACTTACAATCCCTTATGGCCTGCAGGCGTCGTGGGGTCCTCCTCACGAGGTCACTCCATCTCCTCTGGAGAGACCTCACCGTTCTCCTCCGGTTGTAGGTCCGGAGGATATCCCTGCTGGCCCTCCTATATGACCTAACCTTCTCCTCGTTGCTGGCGAGAGTTCTGTCCCGCCAGCGAACGAGGAGACGCAGCTCACCCAGAGCATAGGGACGGTCCCGTACAGCAGCCATGACCGTCCTTATGCTCAATGAGCGTCTCAGACGTCGTGCGCCTCAGACGTCGTGCGTCTCAGACGTCGTGCGGTCCAGGCATTCAACGTACAGTACTGTAGTTACTGTACTTTGTGACAGTTTCCCTTAGTTTTAAATATGCCCTTTCTTTGACCACAGTATTTTCCACTGTCTTGCCCTACGCCCTTCCCTCCTGGGAGCCTTCACAGGTCTTATGCAATACACAAATACCGAAGATGCACAGTCCGTCAGAATACACTCATTTCATTCCCGCTGTTTAGGTGCATTTAGCGTAAAGAATCGCTCCTGCAGATGTACTTTGATTTATGTGAAATCTGTGTGCATCCTTCCATTGACTGTCTTACAGTGTAAATAAAATAATACAGTGCATTATTACAGAAAAAAAAAAAAAAAGAAAGAAAGAAAGCACATCAGGTCTCGAACCCTGGACCCCCAGCGAGGGAGGTGGGAGCCTTCACCCCTAGCCCACGACGCCTCATGAGAGATTTCCAATTTCATGTGTGAAAGTACTGCAAACAGCGGCCGGCCCCCGCCCCATTGCTGTTGGTTTATGCCTTAGAGGACTCGGATGCTCGCATTTGTAAAGCACGGTGTTTTCCTCCGCCTCCGGCTAGCCTGTTGCCCTTCCCCCATGGGAGCCTGCACAGATCATGCAGTAGACAGGGAGGGAATGCAAATGCTGGTCATGTGCAATACACAAACGCCCACTGTAGTACTGTTTTGCTCACTTACAGTACTGTACTGTAGGTTGCATTTAGCGTAAAGAATCGCTCCTGCAGATGTACTTTGATTTACTGTATGTGAAACCTGTGTGCATCCTTCCATTGGATGTACTGTATTGGAGAGAAATTTTTTTTTTTTAAAGTGAATGTCACGGGAACACATTAAAAATAAGGTTGGCACTTCCTTCCCATTGGTGTTGGTTTACAGTATGCCGTAGTGTACTCGGACGCTCATGTAATTGCATTTCAAAGGCACAGTATTTTCCATCGTCTCCCCCCTACCCCCATCGCCCTTCCCCCCTGGGGGCCTGCACAGGGAGGAAATTCAGGTCCTGTGCAATACACAAACGCTGAAGATCTACAGTACTGTTTTGCTCAGTTGGTAGCGTCAGAATACACTCATTTCATTCCCGCTGTTTAGGTGCATTTAGCGTAAAGAATCGCTCCTGCAGATGTACTTTGATTTATGTGAAATCTGTGTGCATCCTTCCATTGACTGTCTTACAGTGTAAATAAAATAATACAGTGCATTATTACAGAAAAAAAAAAAAAAGAAAGAAAGAAAGCACATCAGGTCTCGAACCCTGGACCCCCAGCGAGGGAGGTGGGAGCCTTCACCCCTAGCCCACGACGCCTCATGAGAGATTTCCAATTTCATGTGTGAAAGTACTGCAAACAGCGGCCGGCCCCCGCCCCATTGCTGTTGGTTTATGCCTTAGAGGACTCGGACGCTCGCATTTGTAAAGCACGGTGTTTTCCTCCGCCTCCGGCTAGCCTGTTGCCCTTCCCCCATGGGAGCCTGCACAGATCATGCAGTAGACAGGGAGGGAATGCAAATGCTGGTCATGTGCAATACACAAACGCCCACTGTAGTACTGTTTTGCTCACTTACAGTACTGTACTGTAGGTTGCATTTAGCGTAAAGAATCGCTCCTGCAGATGTACTTTGATTTACTGTATGTGAAACCTGTGTGCATCCTTCCATTGGATGTACTGTATTGGAGAGAATTTTTTTTTTTTTAAAGTGAATGTCACGGGAACACATTAAAAATAAGGTTGGCACTTCCTTCCCATTGGTGTTGGTTTACAGTATGCCGTAGTGTACTCGGACGCTCATGTAATTGCATTTCAAAGGCACAGTATTTTCCATCGTCTCCCCCCTACCCCCATCGCCCTTCCCCCCTGGGGGCCTGCACAGGGAGGAAATTCAGGTCCTGTGCAATACACAAACGCTGAAGATCTACAGTACTGTTTTGCTCAGTTGGTAGCGTCAGAATACACTCATTTCATTCCCGCTGTTTAGGTGCATTTAGCGTAAAGAATCGCTCCTGCAGATGTACTTTGATTTATGTGAAATCTGTGTGCATCCTTCCATTGACTGTCTTACAGTGTAAATAAAATAATACAGTGCATTATTACAGAAAAAAAAAAAAAAGAAAGAAAGAAAGCACATCAGGTCTCGAACCCTGGACCCCCAGCGAGGGAGGTGGGAGCCTTCACCCCTAGCCCACGACGCCTCATGAGAGATTTCCAATTTCATGTGTGAAAGTACTGCAAACAGCGGCCGGCCCCCGCCCCATTGCTGTTGGTTTATGCCTTAGAGGACTCGGACGCTCGCATTTGTAAAGCACGGTGTTTTCCTCCGCCTCCGGCTAGCCTGTTGCCCTTCCCCCATGGGAGCCTGCACAGATCATGCAGTAGACAGGGAGGGAATGCAAATGCTGGTCATGTGCAATACACAAACGCCCACTGTAGTACTGTTTTGCTCACTTACAGTACTGTACTGTAGGTTGCATTTAGCGTAAAGAATCGCTCCTGCAGATGTACTTTGATTTACTGTATGTGAAACCTGTGTGCATCCTTCCATTGGATGTACTGTATTGGAGAGAATTTTTTTTTTTTTAAAGTGAATGTCACGGGAACACATTAAAAATAAGGTTGGCACTTCCTTCCCATTGGTGTTGGTTTACAGTATGCCGTAGTGTACTCGGACGCTCATGTAATTGCATTTCAAAGGCACAGTATTTTCCATCGTCTCCCCCCTACCCCCATCGCCCTTCCCCCCTGGGGGCCTGCACAGGGAGGAAATTCAGGTCCTGTGCAATACACAAACGCTGAAGATCTACAGTACTGTTTTGCTCAGTTGGTAGCGTCAGAATACACTCATTTCATTCCCGCTGTTTAGGTGCATTTAGCGTAAAGAATCGCTCCTGCAGATGTACTTTGATTTATGTGAAATCTGTGTGCATCCTTCCATTGACTGTCTTACAGTGTAAATAAAATAATACAGTGCATTATTACAGAAAAAAAAAAAAAAAGAAAGAAAGAAAGCACATCAGGTCTCGAACCCTGGACCCCCAGCGAGGGAGGTGGGAGCCTTCACCCCTAGCCCACGACGCCTCATGAGAGATTTCCAATTTCATGTGTGAAAGTACTGCAAACAGCGGCCGGCCCCCGCCCCATTGCTGTTGGTTTATGCCTTAGAGGACTCGGACGCTCGCATTTGTAAAGCACGGTGTTTTCCTCCGCCTCCTGCTAGTCCTCCATTCCCATTATGCATTAGCGAACTCAGACGCTCATATATTTTAAAAGCACGGTGTTTATACATTGTACTGTACATTCTTCCTTTTACACAATTACTGTAGTTGCGTCTCCATACACATACTGTACAGTACTCCATACTTTTTCCACCGCCTCCCGTTACGCCTACAGTATTGCCAGAGCTGTAGATCAATCCGCCGCTATACTGTACGATCGAAAGTACTGGATTAGTGGAGCATTAGCGACACAGTGGTGGAGATGTGTAATGCATGATGAGTATCTAGATCGCCTCAACGCGCCTGCCTGTGATGAAACTCAGCTATCGCATTAGCGTGACTAAACGCCCGTCTCGGCGGAGAAACAGTCAAGATAAAGGTGGCTACATCTGTACTTCACAGTTTTATAAAATGTGCCAAAATAGCCAAAAAGGTAATTCTGGATGTTGCACATAGGGAAAAAAAGCACTTCACAGCTTAATAAGTATATTTCTGAACTTGAAATAAGGTGTGTAGTTCTGGCTACAGTGAACTTCTTTTCCAAACTGGTAAATGGCTAAGGCACAGCATAAAATCCTCTTTAACATCGGTGTGCCCCTTTAAAAATCCTCTTTAACATGGGTGTACTGTACATTATGCCTACACTTCTGACATAGCACACTTGTTTGCAGAGGACAATGGTTGTGGTTACAGATGAGCAGTTATTTTCACTGACCAACAGGAATACAACAGTATGGAGAAGGCACACCACTTTTGCAGCCAGTTTTTCAGAGCAGTGCAAGATATGAATTAAAATTATTGATGAGCGGGTTCGGTTCCTTGGAATCCGAACCCCCCCGCACTTCACCCATTTTACACGGTTCCGAGGCAGACACGGATCCTCCCGCCTTGCTCGGTTAACCTGAGCGCGCCCGAACGTCATCATCCCGCTGTCGGATTCTCGCGAGATTCGTATTCTATATAAGGAGCCGCGCGTCGCCGCCATTTTCACTCTTGCATTGGAGATGATAGGGAGAGGACGTGCAGCGTTCTCTCAGTTGTGTTCAGTGTGCTGCAAATATCTGTGCTCAGTGTGCTGCAAATATCTGTGCTCAGTGTGCTTGCAAATATCTGTGCTCAGTGTGCTGAAAATATCTACGTTCTCTGCCTGAAAAACGCTCCATATCTGTGCTCAGTGTGCTGCAAATATCTGTGCTCAGTGTGCTTTATTGTGGGGACTGGGGACCACCAGTATTATATAGTAGGAGTTTTGTGCAGAGTTTTGCTGACCAGTGACCACCAGTATTATACGTTCTCTGCCTGAAAAATGCTCCATATCTGTGCTGCATTGTAGTATATAGTAGGAGAACAGTGCAGAATTTTGCTGTGACCACCAGTATATATATAGCAGTACGGTACAGTAGTCCACTGCTCTACCTCTGTGTCGTCAAGTATACTATGCATCCATACCTGTGGTGCATTTTAGTTGTGCACAGTATATATAGTAGGAGGACAGTGCATAATAGTGCTGACCGCCAGTATATAATATTTAGCAGTACGGTACAGTAGTCCACTGCTCTACCTACCTCTGTGTCATCAAGTATATTATCCATCCATACCTGTGGTGCATTTAAGTTGTGCGCAGTATATAAAGTAGGAGGACAGTGCATAATTTTGCTGACCACCAGTATATAATATATAGCAGTACGGTACAGTAGTCCACTGCTCTACCTACCTCTGTGTTGTCAAGTATACTATCCATCCATACCTGTGGTGCATTTAAGTTGTGTGCAGTATATATAGTAGGAGGACAGTGCATAATTTTGCTGACCACTAGTATATAATATATAGCAGTACGGTACAGTAGGCCACTGCTCTACCTACCTCTGTGTCGTCAAGTATACTATCCATCCATCCATACCTGTGGTGCATTTAAGTTGTGCACAGTATATATAGTAGGAGGACAGTGCATAATTGTGCTGACCACCAGTATATAATATTTAGCAGTACGGTACAGTAGTCCACTGCTCTACCTACCTCTGTGTCGTCAAGTATACTATCCATCCATACCTGTGGTGCATTTTAGTTGTGCGCAGTATATATAGTAGGAGGACAGTGCATCATTTTGCTGACCATCAGTATATAATATATAGCAGTACGGTACAGTAGTCCACTGCTCTACCTACCTCTGTGTCGTCAAGTATACTATCCATCCATACCTGTGGTGCATTTTAGTTGTGCGCAGTATATATAGTAGGAGGACAGTGCATCATTTTGCTGACCACCAGCATATAATATATAGCAGTACGGTACAGTAGGCCATTGCTATTGATATGTTACTGGCATATAATTCCACACATTAAAAAATGAAGAACAAAAATGTGGAGGGTAAAATAGGGAAAGATCAAGATCCACTTCCACCTCGTGCTGAAGCTGCTGCCACTAGTCATGGCCGAGATGATGAAATGCCATCAACGTCGTCTGCCAAGGCCGATGACCAATGTCATAGTAGAGAGCATGTAAAATCCAAAAAACAAAAGTTCAGTAAAATGACCCAAAAATCAAAATTAAAAGTGTCTGATGAGAAGCGTAAACTTGCCAATATGCCATTTACGACACGGAATGGCAAGGAACGGCAGAGGCCCTGGCCTATGTTCATGGCTAGTGGTTCAGATTCACATGAGGATGGAAGCACTCATCCTCTCGCTAGAAAAATGAAAAGACTTAAGCTGGCAAAAGCACAGCAAAGAACTGTGCGTTCTTCTAAATCACAAATCCCCAAGGAGAGTCCAATTATGTCGGTTGCGATGCCTGACCTTCCCAACACTGGATGGGAAGAGGTGGCGCCTTCCACCATTTGCACGCCCCCTGCAAGTGCTGGAAGGAGCACCCGCAGTCCAGTTCCTGATAGTCAAATTGAAGATGTCACTGTTGAAGTACAACAGGATGAGGATGTGGGTGTTGCTGACGCTGAGGAGGAAATTGACAAGGAGGATTCTGATGGTGAGGTGGTTTGTTTAAGTCAGGCACCCGGGGAGACACCTGTTGTCCGTGGGACGAATATGGTCATTGACATGCCTGGTCAAATTACTAAAAAAAAATCACCTCTTCGGTGTGGAATTATTTTAACAGAAATGCGGACAACAGGTGTCAAGCCGTGTGTTGCCTTTGTCAAGCTGTAATAAGTAGGGGTAGGGATGTTAACCTCCTAGGAACATCCTCCCTTATACGTCACCTGGAGTGCATTCATCAGAAGTCATTGACAAGTTCAAAAACTTTGGGTGACAGCGGAAGCAGTCCACTGACAACTAAATCTCTTCCTCTTGTAACCAAGCTCCTGCAAACCACACCACTAACTCCCTCAGTGTCAATTTCCTCCTTAGACAGGAAAGCCAATAGTCCTGCAGGACATGTCACTGGCAAGTCTGACGAGTCCTCTCCTGCCTGAGATTCCTCCTATGCATCCTTGAGTGTAACGCCTACTGCTGCTGGCGCTGCTGTTGTTGCAGCTGAGAGTCGATCGTCATCCCAGAGGGGAAGTCGGAAGACCACTTATACTACTTCCAGTAAGCAATTGACTGTCCAACAGTCCTTTGCGAGGAAGATGAAATATCACAGCAGTCATCCTGCTGCAAAGCCTGGCAGCCTGGACGGTGTTAAACGTGTTTCCGGTATCGACCGTTAATTCACAGGGAACTATAGTATTGCTTGAGGTACTGTGTCCCCGGTACCAAATACCATCTAGGTTCCACTTCTCTAGGCAGGCGATACCAAAAATGTACACAGACGTCAGAAAAAGAGTCAACAGTGTCCTAAAAAATGCAGTTGTACCCAATGTCCACTTAACCACGGACATGTGGACAAGTGGAGCAGGGCAGACTCAGGACTATATGACTGTGACAGCCCACTGGGTAGATGTATTGCCTCCCGCAGCAAGAACAGCAGCGGCGGCACCAGTAGCAGCATCTCGCAAACGCCAACTCGTTCCTAGGCAGGCTACGCTTAGTATCACCGCTTTTCAGAAGAGGCACACAGCTGACAACCTCTTACGGAAACTGAGGAACATCATCGCAGAATGGCTTACCCCAATTGGACTCTCCTAGGGATTTGTGACATCGGACAACGCCACCAATATTGTGCGTGCATTACATGTGGAAAAATTCCAGCACGTCCCATGTTTTGCACATACATTGAATTTGGTGGTGCAGAATTATTTAAAAAACGACAGGAGTGTGCAAGAGATGCTGTCGGTGGTCCGAAGAATTGCGGGCCACTTTCGCATTCAGCCACCGCGTGCCGAAGACTGGAGCACCAGCAAACACTCCTGAACCTGCCCCGCCATCATCTGAAGCAAGAGGTGGTAACGAGGTGGAATTCAACCCTCTATATGCTTCAGAGGATGGAGGAGCAGCAAAAGGCCATTCAAGCCTATACAGCTACCTACGATATAGGCAAAGGAGGGAAAATGCACCTGACTCAAGCGCAGTGGAGAATGATTTCAACATTGTGCAAGGTTCTGCAACCCTTTGAACTTGCCACACGTGAAGTCAGTTCAGACACTGCCATCCTGAGTCAGGTCATTCCCCTCATCAGGCTTTTGCAGAAGAAGCTGGAGACATTGAAGGAGGAGCTAAAACGGAGCGATTCCGCTAGGCATGTGGGACTTGTGGATGAAGCCCATAATTCGCTTAACCAGGATTCATGGGGGGTCAATCTGTTGAAATCAGAGCACTACATTTTGGCCACCGTGCTTGATCCTAGGTTTAAAGCCTACGTTGGATCTCTCTTTCCGGCAGACACAAGACAAGTCAAGCGGAACGTGACCCGTCAACAGCTCCTCCTTCACATTCTCCCGCAACTGGGGCTGCGAGGAAAAGGCTAAGAATTCCGAGCCCATCCGCTGGCGGTGATGCAGGGCAGTCTGGAGCGAGTGCTGACATCTGGTCCGGACTGAAGGACCTGCCAACGATTACTGACATGTCGTCTACTGTCACTGCATATGATTCTGTCACCATTGAAAGAATGGTGGAGGATTATATGAGTGACCGCATCCAAGTAGGCACATCAGACAGTCCGTACGTATACTGGCAGGAAAAAGAGGCAATTTGGAGGCCCTTGCAGAAACTGGCTTTATTCTACCTAAGTTGCCCCCCCTCCAGTGTGTACTCCGAAAGATTGTTTAGTGCAGCCGCTCACCTTGTCAGCAATCGGCGTACAAGGTTACTTCCAGAAAATGCGGAGAAGATGATGTTCATCAAAATGAATTATAATCAATTCCTCCGTGGAGACATTCACCAGCAATTGCCTCCAGAAAGTACACAGGGACCTGAGATGGTGGATTCCAGTGGGGACGAATTAATAATCTGTAAAGAGGGGGATGTACACAGTGAAAAGGGTGAGGAATCGGACGATGAGGAGGAAGTGGACATCTTGACTCTGTAGAGCCAGTTTGTGCAAGGAGAGATTGATTGCTTCTTTTTTGGTGGGGTCCCAAACCAACCAGTCATTTCAGTCACAGTCGTGTGGCAGACCCTGTCGCTGAAATGATGGGTTTGTTAAAGTGTGCATGTCCTGTTTATTAGAGATGTGCAGTTGAAATTTTTCGGGTTTTGTGTTTTGGTTTTGGGTTCGGTTCCGCGGCCGTGTTTTGGGTTCGAACGTGTTTTGGCAAAACCTCACCGAATTTTTTTTGTCGGATTCGGGTGTGTTTTGGATTCGGGTGTTTTTTTCAAAAAACCCTCAAAAACAGCTTAAATCATAGAATTTGCGGGTCATTTTGATCCCATAGTATTATTAACCTCAAAAACCATAATTTCCACTCATTTTCAGTCTATTCTGAACACCTCACACCTCACAATATTATTTTTAGTCCAAAAATTTGCACCGAGGTCGCTGGATGACTAAGCTAAGCGACCCAAGTGGCCGACACAAACACCTGGCCCATCTAGGAGTGGCACTGCAGTGTCACGCAGGATGGCCCTTCCAAAAAACACTCCCCAAACAGCACATGACCCAAAGAAAAAAAGAGGCGCAATGAGGTAGCTGTGTGACTAAGCTCAACGACCCAAGTGGCCGACACAAACACCTGGCCCATCTAGGAGTGGCACTGCAGTGTCACGCAGGATGGCCCTTCCAAAAAACACTCCCCAAACAGCACATGACGCAAAGAAAAAAAGAGGCGCAATGAGGTAGCTGTGTGACTAAGCTCAGCGACCCAAGTGGCCGACACAAACACCTGGCCCATCTAGGAGTGGCACTGCAGTGTCACGCAGGATGGCCCTTCCAAAAAACACTCCCCAAACAGCACATGACGCAAAGAAAAAAAGAGGCGCAATGAGGTAGCTGTGTGACTAAGCTCAGCGACCCAAGTGGCCGACACAAACACCTGGCCCATCTAGGAGTGGCACTGCAGTGTCACGCAGGATGGCCCTTCCAAAAAACACCCCCCAAACAGCACATGACGCAAAGAAAAAAAGAGGCGCAATGAGGTAGCTGTGTGATTAAGCTAAGCGACCCTAGTGGCCGACACAAACACCTGGCCCATCTAGGAGTGGCACTGCAGTGTCACGCAGGCTGGCCCTTCAAAAAACTACTCCCCAAACAGCACATGACGCAAAGAAAAAAAGAGGCGCAATGAGGTAGCTGTGTGAGTAAGCTAAGCGACCCTAGTGGCCGACACAAACACCTGGCCCATCTAGGAGTGGCACTGCAGTGTCACGCAGGATGGCCCTTCAAAAAACACTCCCCAAACAGCACATGACGCAAAGAAGAAAAAAAAGAGGCGCAATGAGGTAGCTGTGTGAGTAAGCTAAGCGACCCTAGTGGCCGACACAAACACCTGGCCCATCTAGGAGTGGCACTGCAGTGTCACGCAGGATGGCCCTTCAAAAAAATACTCCCCAAACAGCACATGACGCAAAGAAAAATGAAAGAAAAAAGAGGTGCAAGATGGAATTGTCCTTGGGCCCTCCCACCCACCCTTATGTTGTATAAACAGGACATGCACACTTTAACCAACCCATCATTTCAGTGACAGGGTCTGCCACACGACTGTGACTGAAATGACGGGTTGGTTTGGACCCCCACCAAAAAAGAAGCAATTAATTTCTCCTTGCACAATCTGGCTCTACAGAGGCAAGATGTCCACCTCATCATCATCCTCCGATATATCACCGTGTACATCCTCCTCCTCACAGATTATCAATTCGTCCCCACTGGAATCCACCATCTCAGCTCCCTGTGTACTACTTTGTGGAGGCAATTGCTGCTGGTCAATGTCTCCACGGAGGAATTGATTATAATTCATTTTAATGAACATCATCTTCTCCACATTTTCTGGATGTAACCTCGTACGCCGATTGCTGACAAGGTGAGCGGCGGCACTAAACACTCTTTCGGAGTACACACTTGTGGGAGGGCAACTTAGGTAGAATAAAGCCAGTTTGTGCAAGGGCCTCCAAATTGCCTCTTTTTCCTGCCAGTATAAGTACGGACTGTCTGACGTGCCTACTTGGATGCGGTCACTCATATAATCCTCCACCATTCTTTCAATGGGGAGAGAATCATATGCAGTGACAGTAGACGACATGTCCGTAATCGTTGTCAGGTCATTCAGTCCGGACCAGATGTCAGCATCAGCAGTCGCTCCAGACTGCCCTGCATCACCGCCAGCGGGTGGGCTCGGAATTCTGAGCCTTTTCCTCGCACCCCCAGTTGCGGGAGAATGTGAAGGAGGAGATGTTGACAGGTCGCGTTCCGCTTGACTTGACAATTTTGTCACCAGCAGTTCTTTGAACCCCAGCAGACTTGTGTCTGCCGGAAAGAGAGATCCAAGGTAGGTTTTAAATCTAGGATCGAGCACGGTGGCCAAAATGTAGTGCTCTGATTTCAACAGATTGACCACCCGTGAATCCTTGTTAAGCGAATTAAGGGCTCCATCCACAAGTCCCACATGCCTAGCGGAATCGCTCTGTGTTAGCTCCTCCTTCAATGTCTCCAGCTTCTTCTGCAAAAGCCTGATGAGGGGAATGACCTGACTCAGGCTGGCAGTGTCTGAACTGACTTCACGTGTGGCAAGTTCAAAAGGTTGCAGAACCTTGCACAACGTTGAAATCATTCTCCACTGCGCTTGAGACAGGTGCATTCCACCTCCTATATCGTGCTCAGTTGTATAGGCTTAAATGGCCTTTTGCTGCTCCTCCAACCTCTGAAGCATATAGAGGGTTGAATTCCACCTCGTTACCACTTCTTGCTTCAGATGATGGCAGGGCAGGTGCAGGCGTTTTTGGTGGTGCTCCAGTCTTCTGTACGTGGTGCCTGTACGCCGAAAGTGTCCCGCAATTCTTCTGGCCACCGACAGCATCTCTTGCACGCCCCTCTCGTTTTTTAAATAATTCTGCACCACCAAATTCAAGGTATGTGCAAAACATGGGACGTGCTGGAATTTGCCCATATTTAATGCACACACAATATTGCTGGCGTTGTCCGATGCCACAAATCCACAGGAGAGTCCAATTGGGGTAAGCCATTCTGCGATGATCTTCCTCAGTTGCCGTAAGAGGTTTTTAGCTGTGTGCGTATTCTGGAAAGCGGTGATACAAAGCGTAGCCTGCCTAGGAAAGAGTTGGCGTTTGCGAGATGCTGCTACTGGTGCCGCCGCTGCTGTTCTTGCGGCGGGAGTCCATACATCTACCCAGTGGGCTGTCACAGTCATATAGTCCTGAGCCTTCCCTGCTCCACTTGTCCACATGTCCGTGGTTAAGTGGACATTGGGTACAACTGCATTTTTTAGGACACTGGTGAGTCTTTTTCTGAGGTCTGTGTACATTTTCGGTATCGCCTGCCTAGAGAAATGGAACCTAGATGGTATTTGGTACCGGGGACACAGTACCTCCAACAAGTCTCTAGTTGCCTCTGCAGTAATGATGGATACCGGAACCACGTTTCTCACCGCCCAGGATGCCAAGGCCTCAGTTATCCGCTTTGCAGCAGGATGACTGCTGTGATATTTCATCTTCCTCGCAAAGGACTGTTGGACAGTCAATTGCTTGGTGGAAGTAGTAAAAGTGGGCTTACGAGTACGACTTCCCCTCTGGGATGACCATCGACTCCCAGCAGCAACAACAGCAGCGCCAGCAGCAGTAGGCGTTACACGCAAGGATGCATCGGAGGAATCCCAGGCAGGAGAGGACTCGTCAGAATTGCCAGTGACATGGCCTGCAGGACTATTGGCATTCCTGGGGAAGGAGGAAATTGACACTGAGGGAGTTGGTGGGGTGGTTTGCGTGAGCTTGGTTACAAGAGGAAGGGATTTACTGGTCAGTGGACTGCTTCCGCTGTCGCCCAAAGTTTTTGAACTTGTCACTGACTTATGATGAATGCGCTGCAGGTGACGTATAAGGGAGGATGTTCCGAGGTGGTTAACGTCCTTACCCCTACTTATTACAGCTTGACAAAGGCAACACACGGCTTGACAAATGTAGTCCGCATTTCTGTTGAAATACTTCCACACCGAAGAGCTGATTTTTTTGGTATTTTCACCAGGCATGTCAATGGCCCTATTCCTCCCACGGACAACAGGTGTCTCCCCGGGTGCCTGACTTAAACAAACCACCTCACCATCAGAATCCTCCTGGTCAATTTCCTCCCCAGTGCCAGCAACACCCATATCCTCCTCATCCTGGTGTACTTCAACACTGACATCTTCAATCTGACTATCAGGAACTGGACTGCGGGTGCTCCTTCCAGCACTTGCAGGGGGCGTGCAAATGGTGGAAGGCGCATGCTCTTCACGTCCAGTGTTGGGAAGGTCAGGCATCGCAAACGACACAATTGGACTCTCCTTGTGGATTTGTGATTTCGAAGAACGCACAGTTCTTTGCTGTGCTTTTGCCAGCTTGAGTCTTTTCATTTTTCTAGCGAGAGGCTGAGTGCTTCCATCCTCATGTGAAGCTGAACCACTAGCCATGAACATAGGCCAGGGCCTCAGCCGTTCCTTGCCACTCCGTGTGGTAAATGGCATATTGGCAAGTTTACGCTTCTCATCCGACAATTTTATTTTAGATTTTTGAGTCCTTTTTTTACTGATATTTGGTGTTTTGGATTTTACATGCTCTGTACTATGACATTGGGCATCGGCCTTGGCAGACGACGTTGATGGAATTTCATCGTCTCGGCCATGACTAGTGGCAGCAGCTTCAGCACGAGGTGGAAGTGGATCTTGATCTTTCCCTATTTTTGGAACCTCAACATTTTTGTTCTCCATATTTTAATAGGCACAACTAAAAGGCACCTCAGGTAAACAATGGAGATGGATGGATACTAGTATACTTATGGATGACGAGCGACTGCCGACACAGAGGTAGCTACAGCCGTGGACTACCGTACTGTGTCTGCTGCTAATATAGACTGGATGATAATGAGATAAAATTAAAATATATATATATATATCACACTAGTACTGCAGCCGGACAGGTATATATTATGTAATGACGGACCTGCTGGACACTGTCTGTCAGCACTGCAGACTCCTAAAGTAAGCTACTAGTATCAAGAAGATAGAAAAAAAAAAAAACCACGGGTAGGTGGTATACAATTATGGATGGACGAGCGACTGCAGACACAGAGGTAGCTACAGCCGTGGACTACCGTACTGTGTCTGCTGCTAATATAGACTGGATGATAATGAGATAAAATTAAAATATATATATATCACACTAGTACTGCAGCCGGACAGGTATATATTATGTAATGACGGACCTGCTGGACACTGTCTGTCAGCACTGCAGACTCCTAAAGTAAGCTACTAGTATCAAGAAGATAGAAAAAAAAAACCACGGGTAGGTGGTATACAATTATGGATGGACGAGCGACTGCCGACACAGAGGTAGCTACAGCCGTGGACTACCGTACTGTGTCTGCTGCTAATATAGACTGGATGATAATGAGATAAAATTAAAATATATATATATATATATCACACTAGTACTGCAGCCGGACAGGTATATATTATGTAATGACGGACCTGCTGGACACTGTCTGTCAGCACTGCAGACTCCTAAAGTAAGCTACTAGTATCAAGAAGATAGAAAAAAAAACCACGGGTAGGTGGTATACAATTATGGATGGACGAGCGACTGCCGACACAGAGGTAGCTACAGCCGTGGACTACCGTACTGTGTCTGCTGCTAATATAGACTGGATGATAATGAGATAAAATTAAAATATATATATATATCACACTAGTACTGCAGCCGGACAGGTATATATTATGTAATGACGGACCTGCTGGACACTGTCTGTCAGCACTGCAGACTCCTAAAGTAAGCTACTAGTATCAAGAAGATAGAAAAAAAAAAAACACGGGTAGGTGGTATACAATTATGGATGGACGAGCGACTGCCGACACAGAGGTAGCTACAGCCGTGGACTACCGTACTGTGTCTGCTGCTAATATAGACTGGATGATAATGAGATAAAATTAAAATATATATATATCACACTAGTACTGCAGCCGGACAGGTATATATTATGTAATGACGGACCTGCTGGACACTGTCTGCAGAATGCGTTTATAAAAACACCACACGACGAGTGTTTAACTTTTTCAGGCAGACAATCACAATATACTGGTGGTCAGCAGACAATCACAATACTGGTGGTCAGTGGTCACTGGTCAGTCACACTGGCAGTGGCACTCTGGCAGCAAAAGTGTGCACTGTACTTAAAATATGTACTCCTGCTATAACTGCTCCCCAGTCTCCCCCACAATTAAGCTGTGTGAGCAGTGAGCACTCAGCACAGTCAGATAATGATATACAGTATTATATATGATGCAGCACACTGGGCTGAGCACAGATATGGTATGTGACTGTGTCACACTGTGTATCGTTTTTTTTCAGGCAGAGAACGGATTAATTAAACTGGTGGTGGTCACTGGTCACTGGCCACACTATCAGCAAGTAGTACTCCGTCCTAAGCAGACAATCACAATATACTGGTGGTCAGTGTGGTCACTGGTCAGTCACACTGGCAGTGTGGCACTCTGGCAGCAAAAGTGTGCACTGTACTTAAAATATATTATTTATGTACTCCTGCTCTAACTGCTCCCCAGTCTCCCCCACAATTAAGCTGTGTGAGCAGTGAGCACTCAGCACAGTCAGATATACAGTATTACATATGATGATGCAGCACACTGAGGCTGAGCACAGATATGGTATGTGACTGTGTCACACTGTGTATCGTTTTTTTTCAGGCAGAGAACGGATTAATTAAACTGGTGGTCAATGGTCACTGGTCACACTATCAGCAAGTAGTAGTACTCCAGTCCTAATATGCTCCCCAAAATTAGTAAATAGTGTCTCTAACTCTCTACTCTCTTCTCTATAAACGGAGAGGACGCCAGCCACGTCCTCTCCCTATCAATCTCAATGCACGTGTGAAAATGGCGGCGACGCGCGGCTCCTTATATAGAATCCGAGTCTCGCGATAGAATCCGAGCCTCGCGAGAATCCGACAGCGGGATGATGACGTTCGGGCGCGCTCGGGTTAACCGAGCAAGGCGGGAAGATCCGAGTCTGCCTCGGACCCGTGTAAAAAGGCTGAAGTTCGGGGGGGGTTCGGTTTCCGAGAAACCGAACCCGCTCATCACTACTGTTTATACAACATAAGTGTGGGTGGGAGGGCCCAAGGACAATTCCATCTTGCACCTCTTTTTTCTTTCATTTTTCTTGCATCATGTGCTGTTTGGGGACTATTTTTTAAATCTGCCATCCTGTCTGACAATGCAGTGCCACTCCTAGATGGGCCAGGTGTTTGTGTCGGCCACTTGGGTCGCTTAGCTTAGCCATCCAGCGACCTTGGTGCACCTCTTTTTTTCTTTGCATCATGTGCTGTTTGGGGACTATTTTTGAAGTGCCATCCTGTGTGACACTGCAGTGCCACTCCTAGATGGGCCAGGTGTTTGTGTCGGCCACTTGGGTCGCTTAGCTTAGTCAACCAACGACCTCTGTGCAAATTTTAGGACTAAAAATAATATTGTGAGGTGTGAGGTGTTCAGAACAGACTGGATATGAGTGGAAATTATGGTTATTGAGGTTAATAATACAATGGGATCAAAATGACCCCAAAATTCTATGATTTAAGCTGTTTTTGAGGTTTTTTTGTAAAAAAACATCCGCATCTAAAACACACCCGAATCCAACAAAAAAAATTCAGGGAGGTTTTGCCAAAACGCGTCCGAATCAAAAACACGGCCGCGGAACCGAATCCAAAACCAAAACACAAAACCCGAAAAATGTCCGGTGCACATCACTAATTAAAATGGATGAGAAAACATGTTTATAGGGCATTGATTTGTAAAATGGTGCACAGCCAACATTACTGCACAAGAGACAATCCTTTTTTCTCTAAGCAGGCAGAGATCAAGCCTAATCTTATAAACTTAATGAAATACATATCGCACCTTGCAGTAGCCAATCAGTAGAGAATAGCATTTCTGCAGCAGGTTACATTGGTTTCCACAGGGAAACATTGGGGTGTAGAGTGGATCTTGATCCAGAGGCACCAACAGGCTAAAGCTTTAGCTGTCCCAGGATGCATAGGGGCCTCCTCCATAACCCTGCCTCCAGGCACTGAGAGCTCAGTTTCGAGTTGGTGCCTGCTGCAGCAGGTCACCTAACAGGGGTCCTGAAAAGCATTTCTGAAGAGGATTTCTTATCTCTGGCTGGGCTGTCAGTGCTGTATGTCAGAGTGACATTCAGTGTTGCAGCTCCATCACCTCCCAAGCGGTGTTGCATACTCCCGTTGCCTGGTTCTCGGGTACTTGCGGCGGAGAAGTCACGGCTTAGGCACATGGTCGCAGACCGCTCTCCTGGTTCACGTGGCTGCTACCAGGAGGAGGTAAGAGGGTCTCCTAGGTGGGACCCGCCATTAAATCGCATTACGACCGTGGTCCGGGGAGATGGACCGCGGCACTGGCGTTGACACTGTAACTGGGCAGGGACCCCACTAGACCACCAGGGCATGGAGTACAGGTCAGGTGTACTAACACCCCATTTAATAAGGCTCAAAGTACTTGGGGTGGAAGTCCAGCTTGACCTGTAGCCCCTCCCCCAGCTATGGGCGCCATTTCCACCCAGATTTCCCACCCTGGAGCTGCCTCACACTCTTCATCCTCCATGACTGAAATGTTGGCACCATCTTCAATTCATAGCTACAGCAAGTCTCCAGGATTGCAGAGCAAGGTCTCCCTTGTAAAGCTGCCTGTTCACAGTGCTGAGACTTTACAAACACTTAAGTATCTTACATGTGTTGATACAGACAGCGTTAGTTGAGAAACAGTGTACCATTTACATAATTTATTGTACGAGTATTTTGATATATCCTCTAGTCACTGAACGCGCTGTGATATATACATAGATATATACTAGTCCAGTGCAGCTTTAGTGTGGTAATAATTAGAGATGAGAGGGTTCGGTTCGCCGAGAACCGAACCCCCCTGAACTCCACGTGTTAAACACGGTTCCAAGCCCGGCTCGGTTATTCCCGCCTGACTCAGAAAACCCGAACGAGGCAAAACGTCATCATCCCGCTGTCGGATTCTCGCGAGATTCGGATTCCATATAAAGAGCCACGCGTCGCCGCCATTTTCACTCGGGCATTGTAGAGAGTACAGAGAGGACGTGGCTACGTTCTCTCACTGTCAGTTCTCAGTATAAGTGCTCAGTATCAGTGCTTATTGTCTTGTGCTGCTCAGTAATGCTAGTACAGTGTCTTGTGCTGCATCTTGCTGCTGTAGGTGCTGTGGTAGTAGTGTCCTGTGACTGTGCATCGGTCATCATCATTCCAGTCACAGTGGTATCTGGGGGGTGACAATTCCAGAGTGCTTTTGTGCTGCTCACTAATACTAGTACAGTGTCTTGTGTTGCATCGTGCTGCTCAGTGTCAGTTCTCAGTAGTATCATCAGTGCTTAGTATCAATGCTCATTGTCTTGTGCTGCATCGTGCTGCTCAGTAATACATTACTAATACTAGTACAGTGTCTTGTGCTGCATCTTGCTGCTTTAGGGTGCTGTGGTAGTAGTGTCCTGTGACTGTGCATCGGTCATCATCATTCTAGTCACAGTGGTATCTAGGGGGTGACAATTCCAGAGTGCTTTTGAGCTGCTCACTAATACTAGTACAATGTCTTGTGCTGCATCGTGCTGCTCAGTGTCAGTTCTCAGTAGAGATGAGCGGGTTCGGTTTCTCTGAATCCGAACCCGCCAGAACTTCATGTTTTTTTTCACGGGTCCGAGCGACTCGGATCTTCCCGCCTTGCTCGGTTAACCCGAGCGCGCCCGAACGTCATCATGACGCTGTCGGATTCTCGCGAGGCTCGGATTCTATCGCGAGACTCGGATTCTATATAAGGAGCCGCGCGTCGCCGCCATTTTCACACGTGCATTGAGATTGATAGGGAGAGGACGTGGCTGGCGTCCTCTCCGTTTAGAATAGATTAGAGAGACACTTGATTTACTAATTTTGGGGAGCATTAGGAGTACTCAGTACAGTGCAGAGTTTTGCTGATAGTGACCAGTGACCACCAGTTTTATTTATAATCCGTTCTCTGCCTGAAAAAAGCGATACACAGCACACAGTGACTCAGTCACATACCATATCTGTGTGCACTGCTCAGGCTCAGGCCAGTGTGCTGCATCATCTATTATCTATATATAATATTATATATATCTGTCTGACTGCTCAGCTCACACAGCTTATAATTGTGGGGGAGACTGGGGAGCACTACTGCAGTGCCAGTTATAGGTTATAGCAGGAGCCAGGAGTACATAATATATTATATAGTGAGTGACCACCAGACACACAGTGCAGTTTATTTAATATATCCGTTCTCTGCCTGAAAAAAGCGATACACAACAGTGACTCAGTCAGTCACATACCATATCTGTGTGCACTGCTCAGGCTCAGGCCAGTGTGCTGCATCATCTATATATTAGAGATGAGCGGGTTCGGTTTCTCTGAATCCGAACCCGCCAGAACTTCATGTTTTTTTTCACGGGTCCGAGCGACTCGGATCTTCCCGCCTTGCTCGGTTAACCCGAGCGCGCCCGAACGTCATCATGACGCTGTCGGATTCTCGCGAGGCTCGGATTCTATCGCGAGACTCGGATTCTATATAAGGAGCCGCGCGTCGCCGCCATTTTCACACGTGCATTGAGATTGATAGGGAGAGGACGTGGCTGGCGTCCTCTCCGTTTAGACACTTGATTTACTAATTTTGGGGAGCATTAGGAGTACTCAGTAGTGTACAGTGCAGAGTTTTGCTGATAGTGACCAGTGACCACCACTTTTATTTATAATCCGTTCTCTGCCTGAAAAAAGCGATACACAGCACACAGTGACTCAGTCACATACCATATCTGTGTGCACTGCTCAGGCTCAGGCCAGTGTGCTGCATCATCTATATATATTATATATCTGTCTGACTGCTCAGCTCACACAGCTTATAATTGTGGGGGAGACTGGGGAGCACTACTGCAGTGCCAGTTATAGGTTATAGCAGGAGCCAGGAGTACATAATATTATATTAAAATTAAACAGTGCACACTTTTGCTGCAGGAGTGCCACTGCCAGTGTGACTAGTGACCAGTGACCTGACCACCAGTATATAATATTAGTAGTATACTATCTCTTTATCAACCAGTCTATATTAGCAGCAGACACAGTACAGTGCGGTAGTTCACGGCTGTGGCTACCTCTGTGTCGGCACTCGGCAGCCCGTCCATAATTGTATATACCAGTGACCTAACCGTGGTTTTTTTTTCTTTCTTTATACATACATACTAGTTACGAGTATACTATCTCTTTATCAACCAGTCTATATATTAGCAGCAGACACAGTACAGTGCGGTAGTTCACGGCTGTGGCTACCTCTGTGTCGGCACTCGGCAGCCCGTCCATAATTGTATATACCACCTAACCGTGGTTTTTTTTTCTTTCTTTATACATACATACTAGTTACGAGTATACTATCTCTTTATCAACCAGTCTATATATTAGCAGCAGACACAGTACAGTGCGGTAGTTCACGGCTGTGGCTACCTCTGTGTCGGCACTCGGCAGCCCGTCCATAATTGTATATACCACCTAACCGTGGTTTTTTTTTCTTTCTTTATACATACATACTAGTTACGAGTATACTATCTCTTTATCAACCAGTCTATATATTAGCAGCAGACACAGTACAGTGCGGTAGTTCACGGCTGTGGCTACCTCTGTGTCGGCACTCGGCAGCCCGTCCATAATTGTATATACCACCTAACCGTGGTTTTTTTTTCTTTCTTTATACATACATACTAGTTACGAGTATACTATCTCTTTATCAACCAGTCTATATATTAGCAGCAGACACAGTACAGTGCGGTAGTTCACGGCTGTGGCTACCTCTGTGTCGGCACTCGGCAGCCCGTCCATAATTGTATATACCACCTAACCGTGGTTTTTTTTTCTTTCTTTATACATACATACTAGTTACGAGTATACTATCTCTTTATCAACCAGTCTATATATTAGCAGCAGACACAGTACAGTGCGGTAGTTCACGGCTGTGGCTACCTCTGTGTCGGCACTCGGCAGCCCGTCCATAATTGTATATACCAGTGACCTAACCGTGGTTTTTTTTTCTTTCTTTATACATACATACTAGTTACGAGTATACTATCTCTTTATCAACCAGTCTATATATTAGCAGCAGACACAGTACAGTGCGGTAGTTCACGGCTGTGGCTACCTCTGTGTCGGCACTCGGCAGCCCGTCCATAATTGTATATACCACCTAACCGTGTTTTTTTTTTCTTTCTTTATACATACATACTAGTTACGAGTATACTATCTCTTTATCAACCAGTCTATATATTAGCAGCAGACACAGTACAGTGCGGTAGTTCACGGCTGTGGCTACCTCTGTGTCGGCACTCGGCAGCCCGTCCATAATTGTATATACCACCTAACCGTGGTTTTTTTTTCTTTCTTTATACATACATACTAGTTACGAGTATACTATCTCTTTATCAACCAGTCTATATATTAGCAGCAGACACAGTACAGTGCGGTAGTTCACGGCTGTGGCTACCTCTGTGTCGGCACTCGGCAGCCCGTCCATAATTGTATATACCACCTAACCGTGGTTTTTTTTTCTTTCTTTATACATACATACTAGTTACGAGTATACTATCTCTTTATCAACCAGTCTATATATTAGCAGCAGACACAGTACAGTGCGGTAGTTCACGGCTGTGGCTACCTCTGTGTCGGCACTCGGCAGCCCGTCCATAATTGTATATACCACCTAACCGTGGTTTTTTTTCCTTTCTTTATACATACATACTAGTTACGAGTATACTATCTCTTTATCAACCAGTCTATATATTAGCAGCAGACACAGTACAGTGCGGTAGTTCACGGCTGTGGCTACCTCTGTGTCGGCACTCGGCAGCCCGTCCATAATTGTATATACCACCTAACCGTGGTTTTTTTTTCTTTCTTTATACATACATACTAGTTACGAGTATACTATCTCTTTATCAACCAGTCTATATATTAGCAGCAGACACAGTACAGTGCGGTAGTTCACGGCTGTGGCTACCTCTGTGTCGGCACTCGGCAGCCCGTCCATAATTGTATATACCAGTGACCTAACCGTGGTTTTTTTTTCTTTCTTTATACATACATACTAGTTACGAGTATACTATCTCTTTATCAACCAGTCTATATATTAGCAGCAGACACAGTACAGTGCGGTAGTTCACGGCTGTGGCTACCTCTGTGTCGGCACTCGGCAGCCCGTCCATAATTGTATATACCACCTAACCGTGGTTTTTTTTTCTTTCTTTATACATACATACTAGTTACGAGTATACTATCTCTTTATCAACCAGTCTATATATTAGCAGCAGACACAGTACAGTGCGGTAGTTCACGGCTGTGGCTACCTCTGTGTCGGCACTCGGCAGCCCGTCCATAATTGTATATACCAGTGACCTAACCGTGGTTTTTTTTTCTTTCTTTATACATACATACTAGTTACGAGTATACTATCTCTTTATCAACCAGTCTATATATTAGCAGCAGACACAGTACAGTGCGGTAGTTCACGGCTGTGGCTACCTCTGTGTCGGCACTCGGCAGCCCGTCCATAATTGTATATACCACCTAACCGTGGTTTTTTTTTCTTTCTTTATACATACATACTAGTTACGAGTATACTATCTCTTTATCAACCAGTCTATATATTAGCAGCAGACACAGTACAGTGCGGTAGTTCACGGCTGTGGCTACCTCTGTGTCGGCACTCGGCAGCCCGTCCATAATTGTATACTAGTATCCAATCCATCCATCTCCATTGTTTACCTGAGGTGCCTTTTAGTTGTGCCTATTAAAATATGGAGAACAAAAATGTTGAGGTTCCAAAATTAGGGAAAGATCAAGATCCACTTCCACCTCGTGCTGAAGCTGCTGCCACTAGTCATGGCCGAGACGATGAAATGCCAGCAACGTCGTCTGCCAAGGCCGATGCCCAATGGCATAGTACAGAGCATGTCAAAACCAAAACACCAAATATCAGTAAAAAAAGGTCGCTAATCTTCCTCACACAGCTACCTCATTGCGCCTCTTTTTTTCTTTGCGTCATGTGCTGTTTGGGGAGGGTTTTTTGGAAGGGCCATCCTGCGTGACACTGCAGTGCCACTCCTAGATGGGCCCGGTGTTTGTGTCGGCCACTAGGGTCGCTAATCTTACTCACACAGCTACCTCATTGCGCCTCTTTTTTTCTTTGCGTCATGTGCTGTTTGGGGAGGGTTTTTTGGAAGGGACATCCTGCGTGACACTGCAGTGCCACTCCTAGATGGGCCCGGTGTTTGTGTCGGCCACTAGGGTCGCTAATCTTACTCACACAGTCAGCTACCTCATTGCGCCTCTTTTTTTCTTTGCGTCATGTGCTGTTTGGGGAGGGTTTTTTGGAAGGGCCATCCTGCGTGACACTGCAGTGCCACTCCTAGATGGGCCCGGTGTTTGTGTCGGCCACTAGGGTCGCTAATCTTACTCACACAGCTACCTCATTGCGCCTCTTTTTTTCTTTGCGTCATGTGCTGTTTGGGGAGGGTTTTTTGGAAGGGCCATCCTGCGTGACACTGCAGTGCCACTCCTAGATGGGCCCGGTGTTTGTGTCGGCCACTAGGGTCGCTAATCTTACTCACACAGCTACCTCATTGCGCCTCTTTTTTTCTTTGCGTCATGTGCTGTTTGGGGAGGGTTTTTTGGAAGGGACATCCTGCGTGACACTGCAGTGCCACTCCTAGATGGGCCCGGTGTTTGTGTCGGCCACTAGGGTCGCTTATCTTACTCACACAGCGACCTCGGTGCAAATTTTAGGACTAAAAATAATATTGTGAGGTGTGAGGTATTCAGAATAGACTGAAAATGAGTGTAAATTATGGTTTTTGAGGTTAATAATACTTTGGGATCAAAATGACCCCCAAATTCTATGATTTAAGCTGTTTTTTAGTGTTTTTGGAAAAAAACACCCGAATCCAAAACACACCCGAATCCGACAAAAATAATTCGGTGAGGTTTTGCCAAAACGCGTTCGAACCCAAAACACGGCCGCGGAACCGAACCCAAAACCAAAACACAAAACCCGAAAAATTTCAGGCGCTCATCTCTACTATATATATTATATATCTGTCTGACTGCTCAGCTCACACAGCTTATAATTGTGGGGGAGACTGGGGAGCACTACTGCAGTGCCAGTTATAGGTTATAGCAGGAGCCAGGAGTACATAATATTATATTAAAATTAAACAGTGCACACTTTTGCTGCAGGAGTGCCACTGCCAGTGTGACTAGTGACCAGTGACCTGACCACCAGTATATATAATATTAGTAGTATACTATCTCTTTATCAACCAGTCTATATTAGCAGCAGACACAGTACAGTGCGGTAGTTCACGGCTGTGGCTACCTCTGTGTCGGCACTCGGCAGCCCGTCCATAATTGTATATACCACCTAACCGTGGTTTTTTTTTCTTTCTTTATACATACATACTAGTTACGAGTATACTATCTCTTTATCAACCAGTCTATATATTAGCAGCAGACACAGTACAGTGCGGTAGTTCACGGCTGTGGCTACCTCTGTGTCGGCACTCGGCAGCCCGTCCATAATTGTATATACCACCTAACCGTGGTTTTTTTTTCTTTCTTTATACATACATACTAGTTACGAGTATACTATCTCTTTATCAACCAGTCTATATATTAGCAGCAGACACAGTACAGTGCGGTAGTTCACGGCTGTGGCTACCTCTGTGTCGGCACTCGGCAGCCCGTCCATAATTGTATATACCACCTAACCGTGGTTTTTTTTTCTTTCTTTATACATACATACTAGTTACGAGTATACTATCTCTTTATCAACCAGTCTATATTAGCAGCAGACACAGTACAGTGCGGTAGTTCACGGCTGTGGCTACCTCTGTGTCGGCACTCGGCAGCCCGTCCATAATTGTATATACCACCTAACCGTGGTTTTTTTTTCTTTCTTTATACATACATACTAGTTACGAGTATACTATCTCTTTATCAACCAGTCTATATATTAGCAGCAGACACAGTACAGTGCGGTAGTTCACGGCTGTGGCTACCTCTGTGTCGGCACTCGGCAGCCCGTCCATAATTGTATATACCACCTAACCGTGGTTTTTTTTTCTTTCTTTATACATACATACTAGTTACGAGTATACTATCTCTTTATCAACCAGTCTATATATTAGCAGCAGACACAGTACAGTGCGGTAGTTCACGGCTGTGGCTACCTCTGTGTCGGCACTCGGCAGCCCGTCCATAATTGTATATACCACCTAACCGTGGTTTTTTTTTCTTTCTTTATACATACATACTAGTTACGAGTATACTATCTCTTTATCAACCAGTCTATATATTAGCAGCAGACACAGTACAGTGCGGTAGTTCACGGCTGTGGCTACCTCTGTGTCGGCACTCGGCAGCCCGTCCATAATTGTATATACCACCTAACCGTGGTTTTTTTTTCTTTCTTTATACATACATACTAGTTACGAGTATACTATCTCTTTATCAACCAGTCTATATTAGCAGCAGACACAGTACAGTGCGGTAGTTCACGGCTGTGGCTACCTCTGTGTCGGCACTCGGCAGCCCGTCCATAATTGTATATACCACCTAACCGTGGTTTTTTTTTCTTTCTTTATACATACATACTAGTTACGAGTATACTATCTCTTTATCAACCAGTCTATATATTAGCAGCAGACACAGTACAGTGCGGTAGTTCACGGCTGTGGCTACCTCTGTGTCGGCACTCGGCAGCCCGTCCATAATTGTATATACCACCTAACCGTGGTTTTTTTTTCTTTCTTTATACATACATACTAGTTACGAGTATACTATCTCTTTATCAACCAGTCTATATATTAGCAGCAGACACAGTACAGTGCGGTAGTTCACGGCTGTGGCTACCTCTGTGTCGGCACTCGGCAGCCCGTCCATAATTGTATATACCACCTAACCGTGGTTTTTTTTTCTTTCTTTATACATACATACTAGTTACGAGTATACTATCTCTTTATCAACCAGTCTATATATTAGCAGCAGACACAGTACAGTGCGGTAGTTCACGGCTGTGGCTACCTCTGTGTCGGCACTCGGCAGCCCGTCCATAATTGTATATACCACCTAACCGTGGTTTTTTTTTCTTTCTTTATACATACATACTAGTTACGAGTATACTATCTCTTTATCAACCAGTCTATATTAGCAGCAGACACAGTACAGTGCGGTAGTTCACGGCTGTGGCTACCTCTGTGTCGGCACTCGGCAGCCCGTCCATAATTGTATATACCACCTAACCGTGGTTTTTCTTTCTTTCTTTATACATACATACTAGTTACGAGTATACTATCTCTTTATCAACCAGTCTATATATTAGCAGCAGACACAGTACAGTGCGGTAGTTCACGGCTGTGGCTACCTCTGTGTCGGCACTCGGCAGCCCGTCCATAATTGTATACTAGTATCCAATCCATCCATCTCCATTGTTTACCTGAGGTGCCTTTAAGTTGTGCCTATTAAAATATGGAGAACAAAAATGTTGAGGTTCCAAAATTAGGGAAAGATCAAGATCCACTTCCACCTCGTGCTGAAGCTGCTGCCACTAGTCATGGCCGAGACGATGAAATGCCAGCAACGTCGTCTGCCAAGGCCGATGCCCAATGTCATAGTACAGAGCATGTCAAATCCAAAACACCAAATATCAGTAAAAAAAGGACTCCAAAACCTAAAATAAAATTGTCGGAGGAGAAGCGTAAACTTGCCAATATGCCATTTACCACACGGAGTGGCAAGGAACGGCTGAGGCCCTGGCCTATGTTCATGGCTAGTGGTTCAGCTTCACATGAGGATGGAAGCACTCAGCCTCTCGTTAGAAAAATGAAAAGACTCAAGCTGGCAAAAGCAGCACAGCAAAGAACTGTGCATTCTTCGAAATCCCAAATCCACAAGGAGAGTCCAATTGTGTCGGTTGCGATGCCTGACCTTCCCAACACTGGACGTGAAGAGCATGCGCCTTCCACCATTTGCACGCCCCCTGCAAGTGCTGGAAGGAGCACCCGCAGTCCAGTTCCTGATAGTCAGATTGAAGATGTCAGTGTTGAAGTACACCAGGATGAGGAGGATATGGGTGTTGCTGGCGCTGGGGAGGAAATTGACCAGGAGGATTCTGATGGTGAGGTGGTTTGTTTAAGTCAGGCACCCGGGGAGACACCTGTTGTCCGTGGGAGGAATATGGCCGTTGACATGCCAGGTGAAAATACCAAAAAAATCAGCTCTTCGGTGTGGAGGTATTTCACCAGAAATGCGGACAACAGGTGTCAAGCCGTGTGTTCCCTTTGTCAAGCTGTAATAAGTAGGGGTAAGGACGTTAACCACCTCGGAACATCCTCCCTTATACGTCACCTGCAGCGCATTCATAATAAGTCAGTGACAAGTTCAAAAACTTTGGGTGACAGCGGAAGCAGTCCACTGACCAGTAAATCCCTTCCTCTTGTAACCAAGCTCACGCAAACCACCCCACCAACTCCCTCAGTGTCAATTTCCTCCTTCCCCAGGAATGCCAATAGTCCTGCAGGCCATGTCACTGGCAATTCTGACGAGTCCTCTCCTGCCTGGGATTCCTCCGATGCATCCTTGCGTGTAACGCCTACTGCTGCTGGCGCTGCTGTTGTTGCCGCTGGGAGTCGATGGTCATCCCAGAGGGGAAGTCGTAAGCCCACTTGTACTACTTCCAGTAAGCAATTGACTGTTCAACAGTCCTTTGCGAGGAAGATGAAATATCACAGCAGTCATCCTACTGCAAAGCGGATAACTGAGTCCTTGACAACTATGTTGGTGTTAGACGTGCGTCCGGTATCCGCCGTTAGTTCACAGGGAACTAGACAATTTATTGAGGCAGTGTGCCCCCGTTACCAAATACCATCTAGGTTCCACTTCTCTAGGCAGGCGATACCGAGAATGTACACGGACGTCAGAAAAAGACTCACCAGTGTCCTAAAAAATGCAGTTGTACCCAATGTCCACTTAACCACGGACATGTGGACAAGTGGAGCAGGGCAGGGTCAGGACTATATGACTGTGACAGCCCACTGGGTAGATGTATGGACTCCCGCCGCAAGAACAGCAGCGGCGGCACCAGTAGCAGCATCTCGCAAACGCCAACTCTTTCCTAGGCAGGCTACGCTTTGTATCACCGCTTTCCAGAATACGCACACAGCTGAAAACCTCTTACGGCAACTGAGGAAGATCATCGCGGAATGGCTTACCCCAATTGGACTCTCCTGTGGATTTGTGGCATCGGACAACGCCAGCAATATTGTGTGTGCATTAAATATGGGCAAATTCCAGCACGTCCCATGTTTTGCACATACCTTGAATTTGGTGGTGCAGAATTTTTTAAAAAACGACAGGGGCGTGCAAGAGATGCTGTCGGTGGCCAGAAAAATTGCGGGACACTTTCGGCGTACAGGCACCACGTACAGAAGACTGGAGCACCACCAAAAACTACTGAACCTGCCCTGCCATCATCTGAAGCAAGAAGTGGTAACGAGGTGGAATTCAACCCTCTATATGCTTCAGAGGTTGGAGGAGCAGCAAAAGGCCATTCAAGCCTATACAATTGAGCACGATATAGTAGGTGGAATGCACCTGTCTCAAGTGCAGTGGAGAATGATTTCAACGTTGTGCAAGGTTCTGATGCCCTTTGAACTTGCCACACGTGAAGTCAGTTCAGACACTGCCAGCCTGAGTCAGGTCATTCCCCTCATCAGGCTTTTGCAGAAGAAGCTGGAGGCATTGAAGAAGGAGCTAAAAGGGAGCGATTCCGCTAGGCATGTGGGACTTGTGGATGCAGCCCTTAATTCGCTTAACAAGGATTCACGGGTGGTCAATCTGTTGAAATCAGAGCACTACATTTTGGCCACCGTGCTCGATCCTAGATTTAAAGCCTACCTTGGATCTCTCTTTCCGGCAGACCCAGGTCTGCTGGGGTTGAAAGACCTGCTGGTGACAAAATTGTCAAGTCAAGCGGAACGCGACCTGTCAACATCTCCTCCTTCACATTCTCCCGCAACTGGGGGTGCGAGGAAAAGGCTCAGAATTCCGAGCCCACCCGCTGGCGGTGATGCAGGGCAGTCTGGAGCGACTGCTGATGCTGACATCTGGTCCGGACTGAAGGACCTGACAACGAGTACGGACATGTCGTCTACTGTCACTGCATATGATTCTCTCAACATTGATAGAATGGTGGAGGATTATATGAGTGACCGCATCCAAGTAGGCACGTCACACAGTCCGTACTTATACTGGCAGGAAAAAGAGGCAATTTGGAGGCCCTTGCACAAACTGGCTTTATTCTACCTAAGTTGCCCTCCCACAAGTGTGTACTCCGAAAGAGTGTTTAGTGCCGCCGCTCACCTTGTCAGCAATCGGCGTACGAGGTTACATCCAGAAAATGTGGAGAAGATGATGTTCATTAAAATGAATTATAATCAATTCCTCCGCGGAGACATTGACCAGCAGCAATTGCCTCCACAAAGTACACAGGGAGCTGAGATGGTGGATTCCAGTGGGGACGAATTGATAATCTGTGAGGAGGGGGATGTACACGGTGATATATCGGAGGGTGAAGATGAGGTGGACATCTTGCCTCTGTAGAGCCAGTTTGTGCAAGGAGAGATTAATTGCTTCTTTTTTGGGGGGGGTCCAAACCAACCCGTCATATCAGTCACAGTCGTGTGGCAGACCCTGTCACTGAAATGATGGGTTGGTTAAAGTGTGCATGTCCTGTTTTGTTTATACAACATAAGGGTGGGTGGGAGGGCCCAAGGATAATTCCATCTTGCACCTCTTTTTTCTTTTCTTTTTCTTTGCATCATGTGCTGATTGGGGAGGGTTTTTTGGAAGGGACATCCTGCGTGACACTGCAGTGCCACTCCTAGATGGGCCCGGTGTTTGTGTCGGCCACTAGGGTCGCTAATCTTACTCACACAGTCAGCTACCTCATTGCGCCTCTTTTTTTCTTTGCGTCATGTGCTGTTTGGGGAGGGTTTTTTGGAAGGGACATCCTGCGTGACACTGCAGTGCCACTCCTAGATGGGCCCGGTGTTTGTGTCGGCAACTAGGGTCGCTAATCTTACTCACACAGCTACCTCATTGCGCCTCTTTTTTTCTTTGCGTCATGTGCTGTTTGGGGAGGGTTTTTTGGAAGGGCTATCCTGCGTGACACTGCAGTGCCACTCCTAGATGGGCCCGGTATTTGTGTCGGCCACTAGGGTCGCTAATCTTACTCACACAGCTACCTCATTGCGCCTCTTTTTTTCTTTGCGTCATGTGCTGTTTGGGGATGGTTTTTTGGAAGGGACATCCTGCGTGACACTGCAGTGCCACTCCTAGATGGGCCCGGTGTTTGTGTCGGCCACTAGGGTCGCTTATCTTACTCACACAGCGACCTCGGTGCAAATTTTAGGACTAAAAATAATATTGTGAGGTGTGAGGTATTCAGAATAGACTGAAAATGAGTGTAAATTATGGTTTTTGAGGTTAATAATACTTTGGGATCAAAATGACCCCCAAATTCTATGATTTAAGCTGTTTTTTAGTGTTTTTGGAAAAAAACACCCGAATCCAAAACACACCCGAATCCGACAAAAAAAATTTGGTGAGGTTTTGCCAAAACGCGTTCGAACCCAAAACACAGCCGCGGAACCGAACCCAAAACCAAAACACAAAACCCGAAAAATTTCAGGCGCTCATCTCTAGTTCTCAGTAGTATCATCAGTGCTCAGTATCAGTGCTCATTGTCTTGTGCTGCATCGTGCTGCTCAGTAATACATTACTAATACTAGTACAGTGTCTTGTGCTGCATCGTACTGCTCAGTGTCAGTTCTCAGTAGTATCATCAATGCTCAGTATCACTGCTCATTGTCTAGTGCTGCATCGTGCTGCTCAGTAATACTACATTACTAATACTAGTACAGTGTCTTGTGCTGCTCAGTGTCAGTTCTCAGTATCACTGCTCAGTAGTATCATCAGTGCTCAGTATCACTATTCAGTGCTCAGTGTCTTGTGCTGCTCAGTGTCAGTTCCCAGTATCACTTCTCAGTAGTATCATCAGTGCTCAGTATCACTGCTCAGTAGTATCATCAGTGCTCAGTATCACTGGTCAGTGCTCAGTGTCTTGTGCTGCTCAGTGTCAGTTCTCAGTATAACTGCTCAGTAGTATCATCAGTGCTCAGTATCACTGCTCAGTAGTATTATCAGTGCTCAGTATCACTGGTCGGTGTTCAGTGTCTTGTGCTGCATCGTGCTGCTCAGTGTCAGTTCTCAGTATCACTGCTCAGTAGTATCATCAGTGCTCGGTATCACTGGACAGTGCTCAGTGTCTTGTGCTGCTCAGTGTCAGTTCTCAGTATCACTGCTCAGTAGTATCACCAGTGCTCAGTGTCATTGGTCAGTGCTCAGTGTCTTGTGTTGCATCGTGCTGTTCAGTGTTAGTTCTCAGTAGTATCATCAGTGCTCAGTATCACTGCTCAGTAGTATCATCAGTGCTCAGTATCACTGCTCAGTAGTATCATTAGTGCTCAGAATCACTGGTCAGTGCTCAGTGTCAGTGCACCTCTTTTTCTCTTTTCTTTGCATCATGTGCTGTTTGGGGACTATTTTTTTAAAAGGGCCATCCTGTCTGACACTTCCGTATATGTCCAGTGGTACTGTCATTTGATATAATTCCCATGATACTGGCTTGTAATTCTAGTGATTTTGTCATTTTCTTCCAGTGATTTGGACCAATAAATAATACCATTGATTAGAACAAGTAATTCCTGTGATATTGATGTGTTTGTGTCGCTTAGCTTAGCCGTCCAGCGACTGCTATCCAGCGACCTTGGTGCACCTCTTTTTTTCTTTGCATCATGTGCTGTTTGGGGACTATTTTTTTTTAAGTGCCATCCTGTCTGACACTGCAGTGCCACTCCTAGATGGGCCAGGTGTTTGTGCCGCCCACTTGTGTCGCTTAGCTTAGTCATCCAGCGACCTCGGTACAAATTTTAGGACTAAAAATAATATTGTGAGGTGTGAGGTGTTCAGAATAGACTGGAAATGAGTGGAAATTATTGTTATTGAGGTTAATAATACTATAGGATCAAAATTACCCCCAAATTCTATGATTTTAGCTGTTTTTGAGTTTTTTTTAAAAATCACCCGAATCCAAAACACATCCGAATCCAAAACCCGAAAGGGTGGTTTTGCCAAAGCGCTTCCGAATCCAAAACACGACCGCGGACCCAAATCCAAAACCAAAACACAAAACACGAAAAATGCCCGCTGCACATCTCTAGTAATAATTTCTGCATTGCCTGTGTTTGCTTGTCTGTATCCGCTGTGTGGTTTTACTCTCAGTGTTTCCCAGAAATAACTTTTGCTATATTCTTTACCCTGGGCGAGGTGCGTTTGGGTCTTGTAATATAGTATTGCACAGTATTTATCTAAGAATATTCTACTGTGTTACAGTCACGTAATACCAGGTTTTGGGGGTAATTCTGAGTTGATCGCAGCAGGAACTTTCCGAGTTGTTCGCTCGCAAGCTGCTTTTAGCAGCTTTGCACACGCTAAGCCACCGCCTACTGGGAGTGAATCTTAGCTTATCAAAATTGCGAACGAAAGATTAGCAGAATTGCGAATAGACACTTCTTAGCAGTTTCTGAGTAGCTCCACACTTACTCTGCCACTGCGATCAGTTCAGTCAGTTTCGTTCCTAGTTTGACGTCACAAACACACCCAGCGTTCGGCCAGACACTCCTCCGTTTCTCCAGCCACTCCCGCGTTTTTCCCAGAAACGGTAGCGTTTTTTCGCACACACCCATAAAACGCCCAGTTTCCGCCCAGAAACACCCACTTCCTGTCAATCACATTACGATCACCAGAACGAAGAAAAAACCTCGTAATGCCGTGAGTAAAATACCTAACTGCATAGCAAATTTACTAGGCGCAGTCGCACTGCGGACATTGCGCATGCGCATTAGCGACTAATCGCTCCGTTGCGAGAAAAATATAACGAACGAACAACTCGGAATGACCACCTTTGTTAGCAGTTGGGCAAAACCATGTGCACTGCAGGGGAGGCAGATGTAACATGTGCAGAAAGAGTTAGATTTGGGTGGGTTATTTTGTTTCTGTGCAGGGTAAATACTGGCTGCTTTATTTTTACACTGCAATTTAGATTGCAGATTGAACACCCCACACCCAAATCTAACTCTCTCTGCACATGTTATATCTGCCTCCCCTGCAGTGCACATGGGTGGTCATTCAGAGTTGTTCGCTCGTTGCCGATTTTCGCTATGCTGCGATTTGTTGAAAACTGCGCATGCCCTTAGTTATTTAACTAAAAACTTAGCAGATGTGCTGTGGATTCTGCGGCGCTTTTCAGTCGCACTGCTGATCGGTAAATGATTGACAGGAAAGGGGCGTTTCTGTGTGGTAACTCAGCGTTTTCCCGGCGTTTGCAAAAAAATGCAGGCGTTTCAGGGAAAAACGCGGGAGTGTCTGGAGAAATGGGGGAGTGGCTGGCCGAACGCAGGGCGTGTTTGTGACGTCAAACCAGGAACTAAATGGACTGAGCTGATCGCAATCTGTGAGTAGGTCCGGAGCTACTCAGAAACTGCAAAGAATTAGTTAGTAGGAATTCTGCTAATCTTTCGTTCGCTATTCTGCTATGCTAAGATACACTCCCAGAGGGAGCGGCAGGGCCGTTTCTAGCCAATTTGGCACCCAGTGCGAGATTTAAAAATGCGCCCCCCCCCCCATTCACATAAAAAAATGCGCCCCCCATAAATATATAGAGTAAAAGCATGCGCGCGCCTTAGGCGCGCGCGCTCCCGACAAGGGTGTGTGGCCTCGTTAAAATGGGCGTGGCTTTGTTAAAATGGGCGTGGCCTCATCTGATCTCATCATCACGGCCACCACAGGATAAAAAAAAAGTCCTCATTTTACACATTACAGCAGGCACGCGACCCCATTTTACACATCACGGCTGGCAAGTGTCCCCATTTTACACAGCACGGCAGGCAAGAGTCCCCATTTTACACAGCACGGCAGGCAAGAATCCCCATTTTACACAGCACGGCAGGCAAGTGTCCCCATTTTACACAGCACGGTAGGCAAGTGTCCCCATTTTACACATTGCGGCAGGAAAGTGTCTCCATTTTACACATTGCGGCAGGCACGTGCCCCCATTTTACACATTGCGGCAGGAAAGTGTCCCCATTTTACACATTGCGGCAGGCACGTGCCTCCATTTTACACAGTACAACAGGCAAGTGTCCCCATTTTACACATTGTGGCAGGCACGTGCCCCCATTTTACACAGTACGGCAGGCAAATGTCCCCATTTTACACAGCACGGCAGGCAAGAGTCCCCATTTTACACAGCACGGCAGGCAAGAATCCCCATTTTACACAGCACGGCAGTCAAGTGTCCCCATTTTACACAGCACGGTAGGCAAGTGTCCCCATTTTACACATTGCGGCAGGAAAGTGTCTCCATTTTACACATTGCGGCAGGCACGTGCCCCCATTTTACACATTGCGGCAGGAAAGTGTCCCCATTTTACACATTGCGGCAGGCACGTGCCTCCATTTTACACAGTACAACAGGCAAGTGTCCCCATTTTACACATTGTGGCAGGCACGTGCCCCCATTTTACACAGTACGGCAGGCAAATGTCCCCATTTTACACAGCACGGCAGGCAAGAGTCCCCATTTTACACAGCACGGCAGGCAAGAATCCCCATTTTACACAGCACGGCAGGCAAGAGTCCCCATTTTACACAGCACGGCAGGCAAAAATCCCCATTTTACACAGCACGGCAGTCAAGTGTCCCCATTTTACACAGCACGGTAGGCAAGTGTCCCCATTTTACACATTGCGGCAGGAAAGTGTCTCCATTTTACACATTGCGGCAGGCACGTGTCCCCATTTTACACATTGCGGCAGGAAAGTGTCCCCATTTTACACATTGCGGCAGGCACGTGCCTCCATTTTACACAGTACAACAGGCAAGTGTCCCCATTTTACACATTGTGGCAGGCACGTGCCCCTATTTTACACAGTACGGCAGGCTAATGTCCCCATTTTACACATTGCGGCAGGCACGTGCCCCCATTTTACACAGTACGGCAGGAAAGTGTCCCCATTTTACACATTGCGGCAGGAACGTGCCCCATTTTACACAATGCGGCAGGAAAGTGTCCCCATTTTACACATTGCGGCAGGCACGTGCCCCCATTTTAAACAGTACGGCAGGCACTTGTCCCTATTTTACACATTACGGCAGACTGCGTCCCCATTTTACACATTCCGGCAGGCAAGTGTCCCCATTTTACACATTCCGGCAGGCAAGTGTCCCCATTTTACACATTCCGGCAGACAGGTGTCCCTATTTTACACATTAAGGTAGGCAAGAGTCTCCATTTTACACATTCCGGCAGACTGCGTCCCCATTTTACACATTCCGGCAGGCAAGTGTCCCTATTTTACACATTAAGGCAGGCACGTGCCCCCATTTTACACATTCCGGCAGGCAAGTGTCCCTATTTTACACATTCCGGCAGGCAAGAGTCCCCATTTTACACATTCCGGCAGACAGGTGTCCCCATTTTACACATTCCGGCAGACAGGTGTCCCTATTTTACACATTAAGGCAGGCAAGAGTCTCCATTTTACACATTCCGGCAGACAGGTGTCCCCATTTTACACAGTACGGCAGGTGGTGGGGGGGGGGGGGGGGGGAGGGAGAGAAGGAGAGGGGCTGACTTACATTTGAAGTGGTTCTTCCCACTCTTCAGCCGCCTCTCCCTCATCTGCGCGGCGCCGCCGCCGCCGGCTGGCTTGGCTCCCCCTTCTCTTTCCTCCCGAGTGCCCAGCTCGGGGGGGCGTAGTTTCGCGGAATGACGCGATTGCGTCGTGACGTCACGACGCAATCGCGTCATTCCGCGAAACCCCGCCCCCCGAGCTGGGCACTCGGGAGGAGAGGGGAGGGGGGATTCAAAGTCATCAAGAAGTGCCGCGGCGGGCACTGGGCGGCGGCCTAGCGTGTGCAATGCTGCTAAAAGCAGCTAGCGAGCGAACAACTTGGAATGACCCCCATGGTTTTGCTCAACTGCTACCAAAGTTCCTGCTGCGATCAACTCAGAATTACCCCCTTAATCCGCATATATTACTTTATCTGGCTTAATCGTAGTGTAATAGCCCTGTTGTTGCATATATAATAATGTCTAACAGAAATTGCAGTAAATCTGTGGAAGCTCCTACATCATGCAGAGCATGCTCCAAGGATTTACCAGAGGGGGAAGTATTGTATGATGGTCTGTGTATTACTTGTCATGCACCTCTCAGTCAGTCCGCAGCTCCTGCATCTACACAGGAGCCACCCTGGGCTGCATTCACCACCCTGCTGGGTACTCTGGTGGAGCGCCTAGCGCCCCCTATGGGACTACTGGTGACACTACCACCACAAAATGTCCCTATGAGGATTCCACTATTGCGGCATAAAAAACTGATAAGTTTAAACAGCATTCTGACCATCTCGTGGACATCAGGCAGGAACCCAGGTCTAATCCAGGTAAGAAATTCCCTCTGCCTAAACGGGCCTTGGCTCGCTATCCTCTCCCTGCAGAGTTGTGTAACAAATGGGAGATTCCACCACCGGTGGATTCTCACTTCACCCGCCTTGTAGTGTCATCCACTCTGCCTGTCACCACTGTCACCTCACTGAAGGAAACGACAGATAAGCTTTTGGAGGGATGCTTGAAATCTACGTACTCCCTTACAGGGGCTATTCATAGACCCACTATAACTGCCTCTTGGGCTGCAAAAGGTATTTAGGCGTGGATTCAGGCGTTAGAGGAAGAGCTGCCTGAGGATTTTTCTGACAATGCCAGACATACGGGGATATTCAATTTGTCCCGAAAAGACATCGGCAGTAAAAAACCTGATGCTACTTCGGGTGTTGCGGTCGGGCTATTCAATAAACACGGCCGGTAAAAAGTGCACTTACACCCATAAACACACAGGTTCAGTGAAATCTGTGTGTTTTTTGGTGAAATAGCCCCATTTTCAGATGAAAATGGGGCTGTTTTCTGTGATTTTGCTTCGCCTGCCTGAGGCAGGTGAAACAAAATCCTTAATAAGCCATGGCATGTGCCGGCTTATCAGGGCTAATTAGATAGCCCCACCCCCCGGCGATACATTACACCCAACAGCAAGTTGGGGTAATTGAATATCCCTGAATACCTGTCTTACCTTACCACCGCCGCCTGTTACATTAAGGAGGCGTCCTCTGAGGTGGGAGTATTGGCAGCCAAGGCATCGACCATGTCTGTCCTGGCTCGCTGCATACTGTGGATGAGGTCATGGAAAGTGGACCTAGACTCCAAAAAGACTTTGGAGGTACTCACCTGGGGACATTTTGTTTGGGGAAGACCTAAATAAAATTGTGTCTGAATTGGCAGCTGCTAAGACTGCTTTTCTCCCTACTGCTAATCCTTCTGCACAGAAGGCAAAAGGTACCACTTTTCGTTCCTTTCGGCTTCAAGGGAAAGCAAAGGGTCAGTCGTACCCGAGACAGTCTTGTGCTGCCAGAACCACCAAGCCCAAGGTGAAACAGGACTGGGTAGCCCGTCAATCTGCTTCAAAACATGACAAGCCAGCTGCATGATGGGACGGGCCTCCCACTGGGGGACCACAGGGTTGGAGGCCGACTTCTACAGTTCACCCAGGTTTGGTTAAGGACCACTTCAGATGCATGGATACTGGAAGTTGTTTCTCACGGGTACGCTGTCTCCTTCAAGAGATGTCCCCCTCACCAATTCTGCAATACGGCTCTCCCTTCGGATCCATTAAAGATGCAAGCTCTACAAACGGTTGTGAGTTCTATCCTGAGTACAGAAGTGGTTGTGCCAGTACCTCAGTCCCAGAGAGGCAGAGGTTACTACTCGACCCTGTTTCTGGTCCCGAAACCCAATGGGTCCTTCCGGCCGATACTCAACCTCAAATCTCTGAACAAGTTTGTCAGAGTATCCAGGTTTCGTATGGAAATGCTATGCACAATTGTACTGGCTGTGGAACTCGGAGACTATATGGTATCCCTGGATATACAGAATGCATATCTGTATATTCTTATTTCCATGTCGCATCAGCAGTTCCTGTGGTTTGCTATTGGCAACCTTCACTATCAATTCCAGGCTCTGCCATTTGGACTGGCTACGGCTCCTTGGATCTTCACCAAGGTCATGGCCATGATGACCGTTTATCTCCATTGCCAGGGAGTCAGAATCCTGCCGTACTTGGACGACATGCTGATTCTGGCAAATTCCCACAAAGTTCTCCTCAGTCATCTGCAACAGACGGTGAACTTCCTGCAAACCCATGGGTGGCTAATCAAATGGAAGAAGTCCTTGCTGGTCCTATATCAGAGCATGGTGCACCTGGGGGCACTCTTGGACACACACAGTCAAAGACTGTTCCTGTCTCCAGACAAAGGCCTGAAGCTTCCTTCGTCAGCCCAGAGTGTCAATACACTCGGCCATGCAAGTACTTGGCCAGATGGTGTCGGCCTTCAACATGGTAGAGTACGCTCAATTTCATTCCTGCCCTCTACAACGGTTAATCCTTTCCAAGTGGGACGGCCTACATCATCAGATCTCAAATGATCTAATTTATTCTGGAGGTTCGTCTGTCGTTGACCCATTGGCTCCAGGACCAGCAATTGAGCAGGGGCCATCCCTTCTGGATCCCCGACTGGGTCCTACTGACAACGGACGCCAGTCTGAGGGGATGGGGAGGGGTATTGGAGCAACAATCTTTTCAGGGTCGTTGGACCAAGGAGGAATCACTCCTCCCGATAAACATTTTAGAGCTGAGGGTGGTGTTCAATGCATCTCTTGCCCAGCCTCTGATTTGGAACAGGCCTGTTCAAATGCAGTCAGACAATGCCACCCCGGTGGCATGCATAAACCATCAAGGTGGCACACGAAGCCGCATGGCAATAATGGAAGTGTCAAAAATCGTTTGTTGGGTGGAACACCATCTGCCAGCCTTATCGGCAGGGTTCATTACTGGCATCCTAAGCTGGTAAGCGGACTTCCTCAGTCGCCAGGACGTGCACGCCGGAGAGTGGAGTCTTCATCCAGAAGTCTTTCAACTCCTAGTGGACAGGTGGGGCCTACCGAATGTAGACCTCATGGCGTCTCGACACAATTACAAGGTTTTGGTCTTCGTTTCTCGGACCAGGGATCCTCAGGCGGCATTTGTGGATGCACTAGCAGTTCCATGGAACTTTTGGCTGCCCTAGGTATTCCCTTCGGTGTCACTCCTGCCATGGGTCCTATGGAAATTCAAACAAGAAGGAGGAATGCTACTTCTAGTCGCTCCAGCATGGCACAGATGGTATTAATTCTCAGACCTGCAGGGTCTGTCGACAGGGCATCCCCTTCTACTTCCTAAGCAACCAGACCTTCTCATACAAAGCCCTTGTCTCTACCCAGACCTGGCCAGACTGGCTTTGACGGCGTGGCTCTTGAAGCATCACTCCTGAGGACCAAAGGATTTTCCGAGGTGGTTATTCAAACTATGCTGAAGGCCCGCAAACCGGCCTCTACACGGATTTATTACAAGGTTTGGAATTCTTACTTCACTTGGTGTGCTGATAAGAATTATGATGACTGATTCAGAGCTTCCAGAATTCTGGCTTTTCTGCAAAGTTGCCTGGACTTAAGCCTCCGTCTGGCCTCCCTCAAGGTTCACATATCTGCCTTGTCGGTATGGTTTCAGAGAAAAATTGCATCTATACCTGATGTTCATACTTTCACTCAGGGTGTTCTATGGATTCAGCCTCCCTATGTTCCTCCTGTGGCTCCATGGGATCTGTCTGTTGTACTGAATGCCCTGCAAGAGTCTCCATTTGAACATCTTGAATCTGTGGACCATAAATGGCTCACTGCCAAGGTCTTGTTCTTGCTGGCTATTGCCTCTGCAAGACGGGTGTTGGACTTAGGCACTTTGTCCTGTCATCCACCCTTTCTGATATTTCACAGTGGCCGGGCCGTTTTACGAACTCAGTTATTTGCCTAAGGTAATGTCATATTTTCACCTTAATCAAGAGATTGTGGTTCCAGCCTTTACAGCTTCAGACTTGTCTCCCAAAGAACGTTGTTTGGATGTGGTTAGGGCTCTCCGTATATATGTGGAGAGGACTGCCTCTATCAGGAGGTCAGATACCCTTTTGTCCAGCTTGGTTTCAACAAACGTGGCTGGCCTGCGAACAAGCAAACCTTGGCCAGATGGATTAGAATGGTGATTGCACAAGCCTATGCACAGGCTGGACTCCCAGCTCCTGCTGCTATTAAAGCCCATTCTACTCAGTCTGTTGGACCTTCTTGGGCGGCCCGTCATGGTGCTTCCGCTGAACAACTGTGCATGGCGGCTACGTGGTGCTCAGTGAACACGTTTCTTAGGTTCTATGCCTTTAATACCTTCGCCTCCCAGGATGCTTCCTTTGGATGCTGGATTCTCACATCCACTAGGGTGCATCACCCTCTTTTGAGGAACTGCTTTAGGACATCCCCAATGTTTACCTGTAGAAACCAATGTAAACTGCTGCAGAAAAGGAGAATTACGGTAGACTTACCATTGTTAACTCTCTATCTGCGAGGTACATTAGGTTCCACAGGGCGCCCACCCTGATGTACCTAGCTTCTTTAGGTTGTATGGCATTAGCCGCTGGTACCTTCTCCTGTCGTGAGAATGTGGTTCTATGTGATTGGACTGGTTAATGAAACTGAGCTCTCAGTGTCTTGAGGTGGGGTTATAGAGGAGGCCTCTATGCATCCTGGGACAGCTGAAGCTTTAGCCTGTTGGAGCCTCTGGATCAAGATCCACTCTACATCTCGATGTTTCCCTGTGGAACCCACTGTACCTCACAGAAAGAGAGTTAACAATGGTAAGTCTACCATAACTCTCCTTTTTTGGGACCAGTTTTCATTAGAGATGAGCGGATTCGGTTTTACTCGGTTTTACTCGGTTCTCAAAACCGAATCTTATTGGCTATCCAAAACACGTGACATCCGTGAGCCAATAAGATTCGGTTTTGAGAACCGAGTAAAACCGAATCCGCTCATCTCTAGTTTTCATAATGTAAAAAAAGGTCAAACACATGTACAGTACATAACATATGTACTGTCACAAACGCAGTCCCAGAATCACTTCTCTCCACTGATGATTAATTTAAGCCTTAAATGAGGCTAGACCAAACAGTATTGCAGGAGAAAAGTAAAATCAATTGAACTTAATGTAAGGAGTTGCACAAAACATGACATTAGACTGTGATATACTTCTGTACAGTGCATCTACTGAGATTGTCTTGCCTCCACACAAACATACTGTATGCACATTTCTAGTTTGCCATATTGAAGTGTACTAGTCATCTAGGCAAACCAGTGCAAAACCATTGCATTTTGGTACCTATCTTGTGAGCAATAACTAGCAACCAAATTAATCAAAGTCCTTAATTAAAAGTCTGTGAAGTTAGGGTTGTACATGTCTCTCTTTGAATGGCCCTTGCACATACCGGTTTGAAAATCAGTCATGCAGAAAGTACAGTTCACATTGCAATTGTAAAAATAATGAGCATCGGAACATCTCCGAATAACCCCACTCTGTAATTGAGCACCTCCTGCACTTACTTGGTAGATGCAAATAAATAGTTGACAGTGTTTCATAGATGATAAACCAGAGCTGACACGCCATGCCTTTATGTGTCAATCTTAGTGTTGATTTCTACACTGTTATCTATAGTAGCTAGTCTAACATTATAGCATCTACTCAGTCTCCACTTTACTCATGTGTCCTTCATTATGATGACATTCAAAAATGTTAACAATGAAATGTCGACGTGGCCTGAGTGTCAACATTGTTGAAATGCCGACAGTGAACATGTTGACATTCGCAATGTCAACATGGGTATTATGTTGACATTGTGACTACCTACAGTGACAATGTTGACTTTATAGGTTTAAGCTTAGGGATAGGCTGCAGTTGTGCCTGACTCTTGCTAGTCTCTACTATAGCCATTTATATCTCCCATCTACAGCTCTCTCTTCTCTATCTCTGATCAACTACAGAGAAAGTGAAGGCAATTACAAGGAGCTTGTATTATGACCCAACTCAGATACTAGTTTTACTAAAACAGACCCACCAGAGTTTGGAAAGAGTAGGATTTCAAACCACTTGGCTTGAACCTTATAAGAAAAATCCTTCCTTGGACTAGAAAGGGAATATTTTAATCCTTCCCATCTCAATACATACTCCAGATTCCTTTAATGAGTTGGTTCTATCAATTGTCTTAACTAAGTGGTGGCTGGTCTCGGCAATACATACAAGTCAAATATATAATATACTGTTTTTGTGTCAAATAATTTAACATTTAGAAGGTGTGGGGCACTTTTTAAAATCTCTCTCACATGTAGTGTTTTTTTTCTCTCCTTACTGATAAAGTCTTTCTTGTCCCAGTCCCAGGCTGCCTGCAGTCTACGAACTTATAAATAGTGAGTTGGGCAAGCTTACATGCTCCACAAATCCACCTTTAGAAGATAATCAGTAAAAGCTGATTTGGTGCCATTCACTAGCTGCGATCACAGTTGTAGCACAAGGAGTAGAAGGAGAACATGCACTTATGTAATAACGTGCCACCGCTAAAACAAAGATTAGAGATCAGCAGGGCTGTAACAAGGTATGTGCCACTGCACATAGCGCTGCAGTATAGGCAGGCGCTGTTGGCAGCACTTGTCAATTATCTGTTTTAATTGCTTTCACTCGTAGCTTCCCCCCTTTTTGAAGCCCAGAATTCCCTGATCACCCCTGTCTCCTTCCCTCACCCCTTCTGTTGCTAATACCTATACAACATTCATGAACCTAACTTAAGAACGCTTTGTTATTCAGTCACACTGTCCTTTATTATATTATAAAGATACTGACATACCCAGGATTCGAACCCATTGCCTGTGGAATTGCAATCAGACATTCTATTCATTGAGCTATCTGCCCTTACATAGAAAGCTAGAGAATTCTAAGCTAGAGAATTCTAACTGTTTGAAACTTACCTTGTACTTTGTGAAAAAAATTATCAGCAATGCAGCTGAGCAGATCTATGTAGTGTGTGGCTGCAAGGGATTGGATGTGTGGCTGCACACTACATAGATCCAGTGCTGTAACTAGACATTTTAGCACTGTGTGCAAGAAACAGCATCGCCCCCCCCCCATATACAAAACAGCCAGTGCACGCCATAGGCGTACACCAAAAATATAGAGGTGTGGCTTCATGGGGAAGGGGCATCGCCACAGAGCTCTCTTTTACACATTACGTCAGGCAGAGCTCCCTTTTACACAGTACAGCAGGTAGAGCTCCCTTTTCTCTAACGTCCTAAGTGGATGCTGGGGACTCCGTAAGGACCATGGGGAATAGCGGCTCCGCAGGAGACTGGGCACATCTAAAGAAAGCTTTAGGACTATCTGGTGTGCACTGGCTCCTCCCCCTATGACCCTCCTCCAAGCCTCAGTTAGATCTTTGTGCCCGAACGAGAAGGGTGCACACTAGGGGCTCTCCTGAGCTTCTTAGTGAAAGTTTTAGTTTAGGTTTTTTTATTTTCAGTGAGACCTGCTGGCAACAGGCTCACTGCATCGAGGGACTAGGGGGAGAAGAAGCGAACTCACCTGCGTGCAGAGTGGATTGGGCTTCTTAGGCTACTGGACATTAGCTCCAGAGGGACGATCACAGGCCCAGCCATGGATAGGTCCCAGAGCCGCGCCGCCGGCCCCCTTACAGAGCCAGAAGGCAGAAGAGGTCCGGAAAATCGGCGGCAGAAGACGTCCTGTCTTCAACAAGGTAGCGCACAGCACTGCAGCTGTGCGCCATTGCTCTCAGCACACTTCACACTCCGGTCACTGAGGGTGCAGGGCGCTGGGGGGGGGCGCCCTGAGACGCAATAAAAACACCTTGGATGGCAAAAAATGCATCACATATAGCTCCTGGGCTATATGGATGCATTTAACCCCTGCCAGAATACATAAAAAAACGGGAGATAGGGCCGCCGATAAGGGGGCGGAGCCTATCTCCTCAGCACACTGGCGCCATTTTCCCTCACAGCTCCGTTGGAGGGAAGCTCCCTGGCTCTCCCCTGCAGTCACTACACTACAGAAAGGGTTAAAAAAGAGAGGGGGGGCACTAATTACGCGCAGTATTAAAGATACAGCAGCTATAAGGGGAAAAACACTTATATAAGGTTATCCCTGTATATATATAGCGCTCTGGTGTGTGCTGGCAAACTCTCCCTGTCTCCCCAAAGGGCTAGTGGGGTCCTGTCCTCTATCAGAGCATTCCCTGTGTGTGTGCTGTATGTCGGTACGTTTCTGTCGACATGTATGAGGAGAAAAATGATGTGGAGACGGAGCAGATTGCCTGTAATAGTGATGTCACCCCCTAGGGGGTCGACACCTGAGTGGATGAACTGTTGGAAGGAATTACGTGACAGTGTCAGCTCTGTATAAAAGACAGTGGTTGACATGAGACAGCCGGCTACTCAGCTTGTGCCTGTCCAGACGTCTCATAGGCCGTCAGGGGCTCTAAAGCGCCCGTTACCTCAGATGGCAGATATAGACGCCGACACGGATACTGACTCCAGTGTCGACGGTGAAGAGACAAATGTGACTTCCAGTAGGGCCACACGTTACATGATTGAGGCAATGAAAAATGTTTTACACATTTATGATAATACAAGTACCACCAAAAAGGGGTATTATGTTCGGTGAGGAAAAACTACCTGTAGTTTTCCTGAATCTGAGAAATTAAATGAGGTGTGTGATGATGCGTGGTTTTCCCCCGATAACAACTGATAATTTCTAAAATGTTATTGGCATTATATCCTTTCCCGCCAGAGGTTAGGGTGCATTGGGAAACACCCCCTAGGGTGGATAAAGCGCTCACACGCTTGTAAGGGCTCTACCCTCTCCTGAGATGGCCGCCCTTAAGGATCCTGCTGATAGAAAGCAGGAGGGTATCCTAAAATGTATTTACACACATACTGGTGTTATACTGCGACCAGCAATCGCCTCAGCCTGGATGTGCAGTGCTTGGTTGGCGTGGTCGGATTCCCTGACTGAAAATATTGATACCCTAGATAGGGACAGTATATTTTTGCCTATAGAGCATTTAAAAGATGCATTTCTATATATGCGTGATGCACAGCGGAATATTTGCCGACTGGCATCAAGTCTAAGTGCGTTGTCCATTTCTACCAGTAGAGGGTTATGGACACGTCAGTGGTCAGGTGATGCGTATTCCAAACAGCATTTGGAAGTATTGCCTTATTAAGGGGAGGAGTTATTTGGGGTCGGTCTTTCAGACCTGGTGGCCACGGCAACAGCTGGGAAATCCACGTTTGTACCCCAGGTCGCCTCTCAACATGAGAAGACGCCGTATTATCAGGCACAGTCTTTTCGTGGACAAGCGGGCAAAAGGTTCCTCATTTCTGCCCCGTGACAGAGGGAGAGGAAAAAGGCTGCAGAAATCAGCCAGTTCCCAGGAACAGAAACCCTCTCCCGCCTCTGCCAAGCTCTCAGTATGACGCTGGGGCTTTACAAGCAGAATCAGGCACGGTGGGGGGCCCGTCTCAATGAATTTCAGCGCGCAGTGGGCTCACTCGCAAGTAGACCCCTGGATCCTTCAGGTGATATCTCAGGGGTACAAATTAGAATTCGAGACGTCTCCCCCTCGCCGTTTCCTAAAGTCGGCTTTACCGATGTCTCCTTCTGACAGGGAGACAGTTTTGGAAGCCATTCACAAGCTGTATTTCCAGCAGGTGAAAATCAAGGTACCACTCCTGCAACAGGGAACGGGGTATTATTCCACACTGTTGTGGTACCGAAGCCGGACGGCTCGGTGAGACCGATTCTAAATCTAAAATCTTTGAACACTTACATACAGAGGTTCAAATTCAAGATTGAGTCACTCAGAGCAGTGATTGCGAACCTGGAAGAAGGGGACTACATGATGTCTCGGGACATCAAGGATGCTTACCTTCAAGTCAAAATTTACCCTTCTCACCAAGGGTACCTCAGGTTTATGGTACAGAACTGTCACTATCAGTTCAGACGCTGCCGTATGGATGGTCCACGGCACCCCGGGTCTTTACCAAGGTAATGGCCGAAATGATGATATTCCTTCGAAGGAAGGGAATTTTAGTTATCCCTTACTTGGACGATTCCCTGATAAGGGTAAGATCCAGGGAACAGTTGGAGGTCGGTGTAGCACTATCTCAGGTAGTGTTGCGGCAGCACGATTGGATTCTCAATATTCCAAAATCGCAGCTGGTTCCGACGACTTGTCTTCTGTTCCTAGGGATGATCCTGGACACAGTCCAGAAAAAAGTGTTTCTCCCGGAGGAGAAAGCCAGGGAGTTATCCGAGCTAGTCAGGAACCTCCTAAAACCGAGCCAAGTCTCAGTGCATCAATGCACAAGGGTTCTGGGTAAAATGGTGGCTTCCTACGAAGCAATCCCATTCGTCAGATTCCACGCAAGAACTTTCCAGTGGGACCTGCTGGACAAATGGTCCGGGTCGCATCTTCAGATGCATCAGCGGATAACCCTGTCACCAAGGACAAGGGTGTCCCTCCTGTGGTGGTTGCAGAGTGCTCATCTTCTAGAGGGCCGCAGATTCGGCATTCAGGACTGGGTCCTGGTGACCACGGATGCCAGCCTGCGAGGCTGGGGAGCAGTCACACAGGGAAGGAATATCCAGGGCTTATGGTCAAGCCTGGAGACATCACTTCACATAAATATCCTGAAGCTAAGGGCCATTTACAATGCTCTAAGCTTAGCAAGACCTCTGCTTCAAGGTCAGCCGGTGTTGATCCAGTCGGACAACATCACGGCAGTCACCCACGTAAACAGACAGGGTGGCACAAGAAGCAGGAGGGCAATGGCAGAAGCTGCAAGGATTCTTCGCTGGGCGGAAAATCATGTGATAGCACTGTCAGCAGTATTCATTCCAGGAGTGGACAACTGGGAAGCAGACTTCCTCAGCACGACCTCCACCCGGGAGAGTAGGGACTTCACCCAGAAGTCTTCCACATGATAATAAACCGTTGGGAAAAACTCGACAGGTATTGCGCCAGGTCAAGGGACCCTCAGGCAATAGCTGTAGACGCTCTGGTAACACCGTGGGTGTACCAGTCAGTGTATGTGTTCCCTCCTCTGCCTCTCATACCCAAGGTACTGAGATTGATAAGATGGAGAGGAGTAAGCACTATATTCGTGGCTCCGGATTGGCCAAGAAGGACTTGGTAACCGGAACTTCAAGAGATGCTCACGGAGGATCCGTGGCCTCTACCTCTAAGAAGGGACCTGCTCCAGCAAGGACCCTGTCTGTTCCAAGACTTACCGCGGCTGCGTTTGACGGCATGGCGGTTGAACGCCGGATCCTGAAGGAAAAAAGGCATTCCGGATGAAGTCATCCCTATCCTGATCAAAGCCAGGAAGGATGTAACCGCAAAACATTATCACCGCATTTGGCGAAAATATGTTGCGTGGTGCGAGGCCAGTAAGGCCCGACGGAGGAAATTCAACTGGGTCGATTCCTACATTTCCTGCAAACAGGAGTGTCTATGGGCCTGAAATTGGGGTCCATTAAGGTTCAAATTCGGCCCTGTCAATTTTCTTCCAAAAAGAACTAGCTTTAGTCCCTGAAGTTCAGACGTTTGTAAAAGGGGTACTGCATATACAGCCTCCTTTTGTGCCTCCAGTGGCACTTTGGGATCTCAATGTAGTTTTTGGGTTCCAAAAGTCACATTGGTTTGAACCACTTAAATCTGTGGAGTTAAAATATCTCACATGGAAAGTGGTCATGCTGTTGGCCCTGGCCTGGGCCAGGCGCGTGTCAGAATTGGCGGCTTTATCCTGTAAAAGCCCTTATCTGATTTTCCATTCGGACAGGGCGGAATTGAGGACTCGTCCTCAGTTTCTCCCTAAGGTGGTTTCAGCGTTTCACCTGAACCAACCTATTGTGGTGCCTGCGGCTACTAGGGACTTGGAGGACTCCAAGTTGCTAGACGTTGTCAGGGCCCTGAAAATATATGTTTCCAGGACGGCTGGAGTCAGGAAATCTGACTCGCTGTTTATCCTGTATGCACCCAACAAGCTGGGTGCTCCTGCTTCTAAGCAGACTATTGCTCGTTGGATTTGTAGTACAATTCAGCTTGCACATTCTGTGGCAGGCCTGCCACAGCCAAAAATCTGTAAATGCCCACTCCACAAGGAAGGTGGGCTCATCTTGGGCGGCTGCCCGAGGGGTCTCGGCTTTACAACTTTGCCGAGCAGCTACTTGGTCAGGAGCAAATACGTTTGTAAAATTCTACAAAATTGATACCCTGGCTGAGGAGGACCTGGAGTTCTCTCATTTGGTGCTGCAGAGTCATCCGCACTCTCCCGCCCGTTTGGGAGCTTTGGTATAATCCCCATGGTCCTTACGGAGTCCCCAGCATCCACTTAGGACGTTAGAGAAAATAAGAATTTACTTACCGATAATTCTATTTCTCGTAGTCCGTAGTGGATGCTGGGCGCCCATCCCAAGTGCGGATTGTCTGCAATACTGGTACATAGTTATTGTTACCAAAAAATCGGGTTATTGCTGTAGTGAGCCATCTTTTCTAGAGGCTCCTCTGTTATCATGCTGTTAACTGGGTTCAGATCACAAGTTGTACGGTGTGATTGGTGTGGCTGGTATGAGTCTTACCCGGCATTCAAAATCCTTCCTTATTGTGTACGCTCGTCCGGGCACAGTATCCTAACTGAGGCTTGGAGGAGGGTCATAGGGGGAGGAGCCAGTGCACACCAGATAGTCCTAAAGCTTTCTTTAGATGAGCCCAGTCTCCTGCGGAGCCGCTATTCCCCATGGTCCTTACGGAGTCCCCAGCATCCACTACGGACTACGAGAAATAGAATTATCGGTAAGTAAATTCTTATTTTACACATTAGGCAGGTAGAGTCCCCCTTTTACACATTAGGCAGGTAGAGCTCCCTTTTACACAGAACGGCAGGTAGAGTCACCTTTTACAAAGTACGACAGGTAGAGGAGTCAGGTAGAGCTCCCTTTTACACATTACGGCAGGCAAAGTCCCCAGTTTTACACATTACGGCAGCAGAGTCCCACTTTTTATAAATTACAGCAGCAGAGTCCTCCTTTTTTACACATTACAGCAACAGAGACCCCCTTTTTACACATCATGCAGGCAGAGTCCCCCTTTTTTACACATTACAGCAGCAGAGATCCCCTTTTTACACATTAAGCAGGCAGAGTCCCCTTTTTACACATTAGGCAGCAGAGTCCCCCCTTTTTACACATTAGGCAGGCCAGAGCAGTAACTAGACATTTGGTGTCCTGTGCGAAAAAGAGAATTGGTGCCTCTCTCCCCTCCACATTTAAAATAGGGCAATGCATGCTGCAGAGATGTGGCTTTACGAGGATGAGGCATGGCCAGAGAATTGTACCAATTCACATTCACAATTATCTGTTTGGCACAGGGCACCAAAAAGTCTAGTTACATCTCTACAAATCAGTAGTATCTCGTAACTCAGTTAATCTCTATGCAACTGTTAGACCAGTTACTCATGATTAGATGCAACATAAACTGGATGTTTGAAAACATGTACTGTAAAGGTGCATACACACGGTGCGATTCTGGCTAAAGACCAATTTTGACTTTGCGATTTCCCAGAACCACGATATTGGCCAGTATTTACTAAAAATCCGAGTTTGGCCGATTTGTGTTTTTTTTTTTTAAGTCCCAATCCGGGAATTCACTAAGCACCGATCTCGGCAGTGTTTGGTCTATTCGTAAAGGTTTGAATGACAACGTTCCGAAATACGAATGAATAGACAATCGGTCAAATGCGGCTGTTATTTCATAGAATACGGGCATTCACTATTCATTCGTATTTGGGTGTTAGTTTCTGAGTGCTCAAGTGCGGGTCTGTTTTTTTTCGATTCGTTAAAAAAACCAGCAAAAAAATAGACCTGCTTTTTCCAGTCGAGTTTGGATAACCATGCACGGATCAGTGAGATCTGTGCATGGTTATCTATGGGAAAGGGTCTGTTTAGTGTAAAATCTGAAAAAAAAATTGCGTGGGGTCCCCCCTCCTAAGCATAACCAGCCTCGGGCTCTTTGAGCCGGTCCTAATTGAAAAAATATGGGGTAAAAAATGACAGGGGTTCCCCCATATTTCTTCAACCAGCACCGGGCTCTGCGCCTGGTCCTGGTTCCAAAAATATGGGGGACAAAAAGCGTAGGGGTCCCCCGTATTTTTGAAACCAGCACCGGGCTCCACTAGCAAGGTACATAATGCCACAGCCGGGGGACACTTTTATACTGGTCCCTGCGGCCCTGGCATTACATACCCAACTAGTCACCCCTGGCCGGGGTACCCTGGAGGAGTGGGGACCCCTTCAATCAAGGGGTCCCCCCCTCCAGCCACCCAAGGGCCAGGGGTGAAGCCCGAGGCTGTCCCCCCCATCCAAGGGCGGTGGATGGGGGGCTGATAGCCTTGTGAAAAATTGTGAATATTGTTTTTAGTAGCAGTACTACAAGTCCCAGCAAGCCTCCCCGCAAGCTGGTACTTGGAGAACCACAAGTACCAGCATGCGGTGGAAAACCGGGCCCGCTGGTACCTGTAGTACTACTACTAAAAAAATACCCCCAAAAAACAGGACACACACACCGTGACAGTATAAGTTTATTACATACATGCACACCTCCATACATACATACTTACCTATGTTCCCACGAGGCTTGGTCCTCTTCTCTATGTAGAATCCTAGGGGTACCTGTGTTAAAAATTATACTCACATAATCCAGGGTAGAATCCGAACTTTGAATAATCCACGTACTTGGCAAAAAAACAAAATGGAAACCCGACCACGCACTGAAAGGGGTCCCATGTTTACACATGGGACCCCTTTCCCCGACTGCCAGGACCCCCCCTGACTCCTGTCAAAGAGGGTCCCTTCAGCCAATCAGGGAGCGCCACGTCGTGGCACTCTCCTGATTGGCTGTGTGCTCCTGTAGTGTCTGTCAGGCAGCACACGGCACAGATACAATGTAACGCCTATGCGCTCCATTGTAGCCAATGGTGGGAACTTTGCGGTCAGAGGTTGACTGAAAGTAACCTCACTGCTGACTGCAAAGGTCCCACCATTGGCTACAATGGAGCGCATAAGCGCTACATTGTATCTGTGCCGTGTGCTGCCTGACAGACACTACAGGAGCACACAGCCAATCAGGAGAGTGCCACGACATGGCGCTCCCTGATTGGCTGAAGGGACCCTCTTTGACAGGAGTCAGGGGGGGTCCTGGCAGTCGGGGAAATGGGTCCCATGTGTAAACATGGGACCCCTTTCAGTGCGTGGTCGGGTTTCCGTTTTTTTTTTTTTTTTGCCAAGTATGTGGATTATTCAAAGGTCGGATTCTACCCTGGATTATGTGAGTATCATTTTTAACACAGGTACCCCTAGGATTCTACATGTAGAAGAGGACCGAGCCTCGTGGGAACATAGGTAAGTATGTATGTATGGAGGTGTGCATGTATGTAATAAACTTATACTGTCACGGTGTGTGTCCTGTTTTTTGGGGGGTATTTTTTTAGTAGTAGTACTACAGGTACAAGCGGGCCCGGTTTTCCACCGCATGCTGGTACTTGTGGTTCTCCAAGTACTAGCTTGCGGGGGAGGCTTGCTGGGACTTGTAGTACTGCTACTAAAAACAATATTCACAATTTTTCACAAGGCTATCAGCCTCCCATCCGCCGCCCTTGGATGGGGGGGACAGCCTCGGGCTTCACCCCTGGCCCTTGGGTGGCTGGAGGGGGGGGGCCCTTGATTGAAGGGGTCCCTACTCCTCCAGGGTACCCCGGCCAGGGGTGACTAGTTGGGTATGTAATGCCAGGGCCGCAGGGACCAGTATAAAAGTGTCCCCCGGCTGTGGCATTATGTACCTGGCTAGTGGAGCCCGGTGCTGGTTTCAAAAATACGGGGGACCCCTACGCTTTTTGTCCCCCGTATTTTTGGAACCAGGACCAGGCACAGAGCCCGGTGCTGGTTGAAGAAATATGGGGGAACCCCTGTCATTTTTTACCCCATATCTTTTCTACCAGGACCGGCTCAAAGAGCCCGAGGCTGGTTGTGCTTAGGAGGGGAGACCCCACGCAATTTTTTTCAGATATTTTAAGACTTTAAACAACTTTTTAAGGTACACAATGAAGCCCTGCACGGATCTCACAGATCCGGCCGGGATTCCTTGTGTTTATTCAGGCAGTGTTTTACTCATCACTCCCGTAAAACACTGCCTGATATTACGAATCACATCGACATCGGAAAAAACGAATGTGCAAAACTCGGCAGCTTAGTGAATGACCATATCAGGATTCAAAAAGTTGCAGTAAAATGCACCCGATACCATTTGAGATCAAACACCCTTCAAAAACGGCAAAAACACGAATATTAGTAAATAAACCCCAATGTCTGTACACATGGTGCAATTTTGACTACAGTATATACAATTTTGACTATGCTAGATACTAGATTGTACATAATATAGTCAAAATTGCCTTGCATGTGTCACAATCCGGGTAACTGGACGCCATTTTCTACCAGTTAGGTGTCTTCTGAGATTGGCTCAGCGTGCCAGGGCCAGGTCATAACTATGTTTTGTGTTACATTTCATTTGGTGTTACCCGCAGCGCTGGCTCAGCGGCCTTCTTAGTGTGTTCACTTAACTTCAGTGTGGTGCTCTCAGTCCTGCCGCGACCGTCACCGCCGCACCCGTGGTCTTGCCGCATGGAAGCTGAGTGTGGTGTCCTCTGTGTGCCGCGGCCGCCACCGCCAACCCTGTGGCCACTGTGCATGCGTGAGAGAGCGTGGAGCCTTCTGCTGCTGCGGCCTCCGCGCCATTACTGTTTGGCACATGGTTCTCCAGATCATCTTTCCCCTTCAAACTTTGTCATGGGCGCAGCCATGTTGGATGAAGTCACATGTCACTCTTCTCACAAATCTGCAGCGCTGCTGGTGCCTGTGTGTAATTGTCAGCCAATGCCTGCTTCCCAGCAGGTATAAATATCCTGTCCCAGCACCCAGGAAATTGTCAGTGCTTCAATTGTCTTCCCAGTGATTCCAGTCTTCAGCTTCACTAGAGACTCTCCCGTGACCATACTCTGCGGTGCAGCCTGAACTCTCCTGTGATTACACTATGTGGTGCAGCCTGACTCTCTTACTATTTGCACCCCGCGTTGGCAGAGTGTACGCTCCAGCTTCCAGCAGCTACTCTCCAGCGGTGCTTTGCTCTCACTATCTTCAAGAACCCGCTATTACAGTTAAGTGCTATCTCTGTGATCCCTAGCATCACTTAAATGCTTTACCTACGATCTCTAGCATCATAAAGCACTTTAAGCCAATCCCCAGTTACTGGTCTCAAACCAGTTGGAACTCAGAGACTTTCTTTGACGATTATTGTTTTGTTGCACCTTCTATGACTTTTATTATTTAATAAAAACCTTAAAGTCACCTCCAGTTGTCGTGGTAACGCCTTTGGGCATTGGTACTGCAGTTCCTGTACATGTCTAGGAGTCCCATCTCACCTCCTAAGTTCAGGTACCCCTACAAAGGAGGCTTCCCGCTACCAACACCAGCCCTCAGTTGTGACAGCATGCACAGTCAATTTTTTCTTGCGATACCGACCCCGCGAGAGCACGCATCGGTATCACAAGCAGTATACACACGGTGCGATATGTGCTAACTTTTCTTATGATTCTTACGATTTTGACTATGTTGCTGCCCCACGTTACCTGCTTTTGTCTAGCAGGGTGTCTAGAATGGCACCTTGCAGTCTGCGCAGCTCCGCGGACACTAATGGCAATGTTGCACTTAACAGCTCTGGTGTCCTCGCACCCTTTGTGATGTCATCGATCCCGCCACTGGTGGCCCCAACTCCTTTGTGCCATTAACAAGTGCTTCGCCAGCACAGGCGCCATGCAGCCCCTGTTTCGGCTCTGCTGATATGATTCCTCTCGAGCACTGCTGTTTCACCCTCACAGGTACAGTTGAGCTAATCAGTGAGCCCTGCAATGTCACAGAGTAGGCATCACCTTGATTACAGCCTTTGGCAAGTGATCGGAGGGGGTGGGGATTGTGCTCCGATATTAGAAATGTCTCAGAATGGAAGTGTGTTGAAATGAAGAAAATCTACACTTCAAATGGAATTTTATGCTTTAGAAATGATTCCCCCCCCCCCCCCCCCAAGTAGGAGCTAGTTAATTCTCCACCACCACCACCCTCTTGTCTTTGTACAATCTCTGGTAACCGCAATCTTCTCAGTCCTGAAATTCATGCAGGCATGGGGCTGCTGTTTTAGGTTCAAAAGCTGCCAATAGGAATGGAGCACTTTCATCCTTGTCACCGGCTGCCTAAACGGGTGACATTCCATTATCAGTAAACTACAGGGCCGGATTAAGGCTTGTGGGAGCCCAAGTGCAACTAAATTGTGGGAAGTTGGGGGCACTGTGTGGCATAATGCATAATGACAGCACTACAATGTGACATATGGTGAACTGGTGGCACTGTGGTATAATGTGAAAATGGCCACTACTATGGGGAATAACTAACTAAAATCCTTACTGTACGCTACAATAACTGGCTAATGAGGAATATTTAGATCTATGGAGGGGAGCCCCTAATCTTATGTTTATCAGGTAAAAGTATAAAAAAAGAAAAAAAAGAAAAACACTTTATTCACAAAAATATAGTTAAATTAAATAACTAGTTGACTGCTTCATTATAAAGAAAACTTATTTTCTTACTCCTCCATAATTCAATGTTGAAATCTTGTATTTTTTTTATAATTCAAAGGAAAAACTTGCACCTTTTACTACAAAAGGAAATCTGAAAATATAATCCAAACAAAGACTATGGGGTATATTTACTAAGCTCCCGATTTTGACCGAGATGCCGTTTTTTCTTCAAAGTGTCATGTCGGGAATTTACTAAGCAAAAATCTCGGCAGTGATGAGGGCATTCGTAATATTTTGGAAGTCCTAGGAAAAAATCACGAATCAATACACCATCGGTCAAATACGCCTGCAATTTGGTAGAAATCGGTAATTTACTAAAAAGTGCAAATCACAAACAATGCCGACAATAGCCAAACACTGCCGTGCAGAAATATAAATCGTGAACAAGTGCTAAAAAAAAACAGACCTGCTTTTTTATCCCGTGTTTGGATAGGCATGCACGGATCCATGAGATCCGTGCATGTTTATCAGTGGGAAGGGGATGGAAAAGTGTTATTTTTTTGAAAAAAAAATGCGTGGGTTCCCCCCTCCTAAGCCAAACCAGCCTCGGGCTCTTTGAGCCGGTCCTGGTTGAAAAAAAAATGATAGAGGTTCCCCCATATTTAAACAACCAGCACCGGGCTCTACGCCTGGTCCTGGTTCCAAAAATACGGGGGGACAAAAAGCGTAGGGGTCCCCCGTATTTCTGAAACCAGCACCGGGCTCCACTAGCCAGATACATAATGCCACAGCCGGGGGACACTTTTATATAGGTCCCGGCGGCCCTGGCATTACATAACCAACTAGTCACCCCTGGCCGGGGTACCCTGGAGGAGTGGGGACCCCTTCAATCAAGGGGTCCCCCCCTCCAGCCACCCAAGGACCAGGAGTGAAGCCCGAGGCTGTCCCCCCCATCCAAGGGCTGCGGATGGGAGGCTGACAGCCGTTGTGTAAAAAAATGAATATTGTTTTTAGTAGCAGTACTACAAGTCCCAGCAAGCCTCCCCCGCAAGCTGGTACTTGGAGAACCACAAGTACCAGCATGCGGAGGAAAACCGGGCCCGCTGGTACCTGTAGTACTACTACTAAAAAAATACCCCAATAAAAACATAAGACACACACCTTGAAAGTATAACTTTAATGCATACATCCACACCTCCATATACACATACTTACCTTATGTTCACACGAGGGTCGGTCCTCTTCTCCATGTAGAATCCATGGTGTACCTGTGGAAAAAATTATACTCACATAATCCAGTGTAGAAGGCTCTTCTTGTAATCCATTTGTAATCCAGGTACTTGTCAAAATAAAAAAATGGACACCCGACCTCGCACTGAAAGGGGCCCCATGTTTTCACATGGGACCCCTTTCCCCGAATGCCAGAAACCCCCTCTGACTTATGTCTAAGAGGGTTCCATCAGCCAATCAGGGAACGCCACGTTGTGGCATCCTCCTGATCGGCTGTGTGCTCCTGTACTGTATGACAGGCGGCACACGGCAGTGTTACAATGTAGCGCCTATGCGCTCCATTGTAACCAATGGTGGGAATTTTGTGGTCAGCGGTGAGGTTACTTTCGGTCACCCGCTGACCACAAAGTTCCCACCATTGGTTACAATGGAGCGCATAGGCGCTAGAGATGTGCACTTGAAATTTTTCGGGTTTTGTGTTTTGGTTTTGGGTTCGGTTCCGCGGCCGTGTTTTTGGTTCGACCGCGTTTTGGCAAAACCTCACCGAATTTTTTTTGTCGGATTCGGGTGTGTTTTGGATTCAGGTGTTTTTTTTAAAAAACACTAAAAAACAGCTTAAATCATAGAATTTGGGGGTCATTTTGATCCCAAAGTATTATTAACCTCAAAAACCATAATTTACACTCATTTTCAGTCTATTCTGAATACCTCACACCTCACAATATTATTTTTAGTCCTAAAATTTGCACCTAGGTCGCTGGATGACTAAGCTAAGCGACCCTAGTGGCCGACACAAACACCGGGCCCATCTAGGAGTGGCACTGCAGTGTCACGCAGGATGTCCCTTCCAAAAAACCCTCCCCAAACAGCACATGACGCAAAGAAAAAAAGAGGCGCAATGAGGTAGCTGTGTGAGTAAGATAAGCGACCCTAGTGGCCGACACAAACACCGGGCCCATCTAGGAGTGGCACTGCAGTGTCACGCAGGATGTCCCTTCCAAAAAACCCTCCCCAAACAGCACATGACGCAAAGAAAAAAAGAGGCGCAATGAGGTAGCTGTGTGAGTAAGATAAGCGACCCTAGTGGCCGACACAAACACCGGGCCCATCTAGGAGTGGCACTGCAGTGTCACGCAGGATGTCCCTTCCAAAAAACCCTCCCCAAACAGCACATGACGCAAAGAAAAAAAGAGGCGCAATGAGGTAGCTGTGTGAGTAAGATAAGCAACCCTAGTGGCCGACACAAACACCGGGCCCATCTAGGAGTGGCACTGCAGTGTCACGCAGGATGTCCCTTCCAAAAAACCCTCCCCAAACAGCACATGACGCAAAGAAAAAAAGAGGCGCAATGAGGTAGCTGTGTGAGTAAGATAAGCGACCCTAGTGGCCGACACAAACACCGGGCCCATCTAGGAGTGGCACTGCAGTGTCACGCAGGATGTCCCTTCCAAAAAACCCTCCCCAAACAGCACATGACGCAAAGAAAAAAAGAGGCGCAATGAGGTAGCTGTGTGAGTAAGATAAGCGACCCTAGTGGCCGACACAAACACCGGGCCCATCTAGGAGTGTCACTGCAGTGTCACGCAGGATGTCCCTTCCAAAAAACCCTCCCCAAACAGCACATGACGCAAAGAAAAAAAGAGGCGCAATGAGGTAGCTGTGTGAGTAAGATAAGCGACCCTAGTGGCCGACACAAACACCGGGCCCATCTAGGAGTGGCACTGCAGTGTCACGCAGGATGGCCCTTCCAAAAAACATTCCACAAACAGCACATGACGCAAAGAAAAATTAAAGAAAAAAGAGGTGCAAGATGGAATTGTCCTTGGGCCCTCCCACCCACCCTTATGTTGTATAAACAGGACATGCACACTTTAACCAACCCATCATTTCAGTGACAGGGTCTGCCACACGACTGTGACTGAAATGACGGGTTGGTTTGGACCCCCACCAAAAAAGAAGCAATTAATCTCTCCTTGCACAAACTGGCTCTACAGAGGCAAGATGTCCACTTCATCATCATCCTCCGATATATCACCGTGTACATACCCCTCCTCACAGATTATCAATTCGTCCCCACTGGAATCCACCATCTCAGCTCCCTGTGTACTTTGTGGAGGCAATTGCTGCTGGTCAATGTCTCCACGGAGGAATTGATTATAATTCATTTTAATGAACATCATCTCCACATTTTCTGGATGTAACCTCGTACGCCGATTGCTGACAAGGTGAGCGGCGGCACTAAACACTCTTTCGGAGTACACACTTGTGGGAGGGCAACTTAGGTAGAATAAAGCCAGTTTGTGCAAGGGCCTCCAAATTGCCTCTTTTTCCTGCCAGTATAAGTACGGACTGTGTGACGTGCCTACTTGGATGCGGTCACTCATATAATCCTCCACCATTCTTTCAATGTTGAGAGAATCATATGCAGTGACAGTAGACGACATGTCCGTAATCGTTGTCAGGTCCTTCAGTCCGGACCAGATGTCAGCATCAGCAGTCGCTCCAGACTGCCCTGCATCACCGCCAGCGGGTGGGCTCGGAATTCTGAGCCTTTTCCTCGCACCCCCAGTTGCGGGAGAATGTGAAGGAGGAGATGTTGACAGGTCGCGTTCCGCTTGACTTGACAATTTTCTCACCAGCAGGTCTTTCAACCCCAGCAGACTTGTGTCTGCCGGAAAGAGAGATCCAAGGTAGGCTTTAAATCTAGGATCGAGCACGGTGGCCAAAATGTAGTGCTCTGATTTCAACAGATTGACCACCCGTGAATCCTTGTTAAGCGAATTAAGGGCTCCATCCACAAGTCCCACATGCCTAGCGGAATCGCTCCGTGTTAGCTCCTCCTTCAATGTCTCCAGCTTCTTCTGCAAAAGCCTGATGAGGGGAATGACCTGACTCAGGCTGGCAGTGTCTGAACTGACTTCACGTGTGGCAAGTTCAAAGGGCATCAGAACCTTGCACAACGTTGAAATCATTCTCCACTGCGCTTGAGACAGGTGCATTCCACCTCCTATATCGTGCTCAATTGTATAGGCTTGAATGGCCTTTTGCTGCTCCTCCAACCTCTGAAGCATATAGAGGGTTGAATTCCACCTCGTTACCACTTCTTGCTTCAGATGATGGCAGGGCAGGTTCAGTAGTTTTTGGTGGTGCTCCAGTCTTCTGTACGTGGTGCCTGTACGCCGAAAGTGTCCCGCAATTCTTCTTGCCACCGACAGCATCTCTTGCACGCCCCTGTCGTTTTTTAAATAATTCTGCACCACCAAATTCAAGGTATGTGCAAAACATGGGACGTGCTGGAATTTGCCCATATTTAATGCACACACAATATTGCTGGCGTTGTACGATGCCACAAATCCACAGGAGAGTCCAATTGGGGTAAGCCATTCTGCGATGATCTTCCTCAGTTGCCGTAAGAGGTTTTCAGCTGTGTGCGTATTCTGGAAACCGGTGATACAAAGCGTAGCCTGCCTAGGAAAGAGTTGGCGTTTGCGAGATGCTGCTACTGGTGCCGCCGCTGCTGTTCTTGCGGCGGGAGTCCATACATCTACCCAGTGGGCTGTCACAGTCATATAGTCCTGACCCTGCCCTGCTCCACTTGTCCACATGTCCGTGGTTAAGTGGACATTGGGTACAGCTGCATTTTTTAGGACACTGGTGACTCTTTTTCTGAGGTCTGTGTACATTTTCGGTATCGCCTGCCTAGAGAAATGGAACCTAGATGGTATTTGGTACCGGGGACACAGTACCTCCAACAAGTCTCTAGTTGGCTCTGCAGTAATGATGGATACCGGAACCACGTTTCTCACCACCCAGGATGCCAAGGCCTCAGTTATCCGCTTTGCAGTAGGATGACTGCTGTGATATTTCATCTTCCTCGCAAAGGACTGTTGGACAGTCAATTGCTTGGTGGAAGTAGTAAAAGTGGTCTTACGACTTCCCCTCTGGGATGACCATCGACTCCCAGCAGCAACAACAGCAGCGCCAGCAGCAGTAGGCGTTACACGCAAGGATGCATCGGAGGAATCCCAGGCAGGAGAGGAATCGTCAGAATTGCCAGTGACATGGCCTGCAGGACTATTGGCATTCCTGGGGAAGGAGGAAATTGACACTGAGGGAGTTGGTGGGGTGGTTTGCGTGAGCTTGGTTACAAGAGGAAGGTATTTACTGGTCAGTGGACTGCTTCCGCTGTCACCCAAAGTTTTTGAACTTGTCACTGACTTATTATGAATGCGCTGCAGGTGACGTATAAGGGAGGATGTTCCGAGGTGGTTAACGTCCTTACCCCTACTTATTACAGCTTGACAAAGGCAACACACGGCTTGACACCTGCTGTCCGCATTTCTGTTGAAATACTTCCACACCGAAGAGCTGATTTTTTTGGTATTTTCACCAGGCATGTCAGTGGCCATATTCCTCCCACGGACAACAGGTGTCTCCCCGGGTGCCTGACTTAAACAAACCACCTCACCATCAGAATCCTCCTGGTCAATTTCCTCCCCAGCGCCAGCAATACCCATATCCTCCTCATCCTGGTGTACTTCAACACTGACATCTTCAATCTGACTATCAGGAACTGGACTGCGGGTGCTCCTTCCAGCACTTGCAGGGGGCGTGCAAATGGTGGAAGGCGCATGCTCTTCACGTCCAGTGTTGGGAAGGTCAGGCATCGCAACCGACACAATTGGAGTTGGATTCTCCTTGTGGATTTGGGATTTCGAAGAACGCACAGTTCTTTGCGGTGCTACTGCTTTTGCCAGCTTGAGTCTTTTCATTTTTCTAGCGAGAGGCTGAGTGCTTCCATCCTCATGTGAAGCTGAACCACTAGCCATGAACATAGGCCAGGGCCTCAGCCGTTCCTTGCCACTCCGTGTGGTAAATGGCATATTGGCAAGTTTACGCTACTCCTCCGACAATTTTATTTTAGGTTTTGGAGTCCTTTTTTTACTGATATTTGGTGTTTTGGATTTGACATGCTCTGTACTATGACATTGGGCATCGGCCTTGGCAGACGACGTTGCTGGCATTTCATCGTCTCGGCCATGACTAGTGGCAGCAGCTTCAGCACGAGGTGGAAGTGGATCTTGATCTTTCCCTAATTTTGGAACCTCAACATTTTTGTTCTCCATATTTTAATAGGCACAACTAAAAGGCACCTCAGGTAAACAATGGAGATGGATGGATACTAGTATACTTATGGATGGACTGCCGAGTGCCGACACAGAGGTAGCTACAGCCGTGGACTACCGTAATGTGTCTGCTGCTAATATAGACTGGATGATAATGATATGAAATCAATATATATATGTATGTATATATAATATCACTAGTACTGCAGCCGGACAGGTAGATAATATATTTATTAGGTAATGATGACTGATGACGGACCTGCTGGACACTGTCAGCTCAGCAGCACCGCAGACTGCTACAGTAAGCTACTATACTATAGTAGTATGTACAAAGAAGAAAGAAAAAAAAAAACCACGGGTAGGTGGTATACAATTATAGATGGACTGCCGAGTGCCGACACAGAGGTAGCTACAGCCGTGGACTACCGTACTGTGTCTGCTGCTAATATAGACTGGATGATAATGATATGAAATCAATATATATATGTATGTATATATAATATCACTAGTACTGCAGCCGGACAGGTAGATAATATATTTATTAGGTAATGATGACTGATGACGGACCTGCTGGACACTGTCAGCTCAGCAGCACCGCAGACTGCTACAGTAAGCTACTATACTATAGTAGTATGTACAAAGAAGAAAGAAAAAAAAAACCACGGGTAGGTGGTATACAATTATGGATGGACTGCCGAGTGCCGACACAGAGGTAGCTACAGCTGTGGACTACCGTACTGTGTCTGCTGCTAATATAGACTGGATGATAATGATATGAAATCAATATATATATGTATGTATATATAATATCACTAGTACTGCAGCCGGACAGGTAGATAATATATTTATTAGGTAATGATGACTGATGACGGACCTGCTGGACACTGTCAGCTCAGCAGCACCGCAGACTGCTACAGTAAGCTACTATACTATAGTAGTATGTACAAAGAAGAAAGAAAAAAAAAACCACGGGTAGGTGGTATACAATTATGGATGGACTGCCGAGTGCCGACACAGAGGTAGCTACAGCCGTGGACTAACGTACTGTGTCTGCTGCTAATATAGACTGGATGATAATGATATGAAATCAATATATATATGTATGTATATATAATATCACTAGTACTGCAGCCGGACAGGTAGATAATATATTTATTAGGTAATGATGACTGATGACGGACCTGCTGGACACTGTCAGCTCAGCAGCACCGCAGACTGCTACAGTAAGCTACTATACTATAGTAGTATGTACAAAGAAGAAAGAAAAAAAAAACCACGGGTAGGTGGTATACAATTATGGATGGACTGCCGAGTGCCGACACAGAGGTAGCTACAGCCGTGGACTACCGTACTGTGTCTGCTGCTAATATAGACTGGATGATAATGATATGAAATCAATATATATATGTATGTATATATAATATCACTAGTACTGCAGCCGGACAGGTAGATAATATATTTATTAGGTAATGATGACTGATGACGGACCTGCTGGACACTGTCAGCTCAGCAGCACCGCAGACTGCTACAGTAAGCTACTATACTATAGTAGTATGTCCAAAGAAGAAAGAAAAAAAAAAAACCACGGGTAGGTGGTATACAATTATGGATGGACTGCCGAGTGCCGACACAGAGGTAGCTACAGCCGTGGACTAACGTACTGTGTCTACTGCTAATATAGAGTCTAGACTGGATGATAAATTATTGATAATGAGATGAAATCAATATAATATCACTAGTACTGCAGCCGGACAGGTACTATATATATTTATTATGTAATGACTGATGACGGACCTGCTGGACACTGTCAGGTCAGCAGCACCGCAGACTGCTACAGTAAGCTACTATAGTAGTATGTATAAAGAAGAATGAAAAAAAAAAACCACGGGTAGGTGGTATACAATATTATATATATATATATATATTATATACAATTATATATATATATATATATATATATATTAAACTGGTGGTGATTGATTATTAAACTGGTGGTCAGGTCACTCACGTTGCAACTTGCAACTAGTACTCCGAGTCCTAAGCAGACAATCACAAAATATATTATTATACTGGTGGTCAGTGTGGTCACAACAATGGCAGTGTGGCACTGACTCTGGCAGCAAAAGTGTGCACTGTACGTTATATGTACTCCTGAGTCCTGCTCTCAGACTCTAACTGCTCCCCACTGTCAGTGTCTCCCCCACAAGTCAGATAATACAATACACTTACAGTCACACTATCTAATCTATATCACTTCAGCAAGTAGTATAGTAGTATAGTAGTACTCCTCCTAATAATGCTCCCCAAAATTACTACTACTGTGTCTCTCTCGTCTCTACTGTGTCTCTCTCTTCTCTAAACTGAGAGGACGCCAGCCACGTCCTCTCCCTATGACTCTCAATGCACGTGTGAAAATGGCGGCGACGCGCGGCTCCTTATATAGAATCCGAGTCTCGCGATAGAATCCGAGCCTCGCGAGAATCCGACAGCGGGATGATGACGTTCGGGCGCGCTCGGGTTAACCGAGCAAGGCGGGAAGATCCGAGTTGCTCGGACCCGTGAAAAAAAACATGAAGTTCGGGCGGGTTCGGATTCAGAGGAACCGAACCCGCTCATCTCTAATAGGCGCTACATTGTAACACTGCCGTGTGCCACCTGTCATACAGTACAGGAGCACACAGCCGATCAGGAGGGTGCCACAATGTGGCGCTCCCTGATTGGCTGATGGAACCCTCTTAGACAGAAGTCAGAGGGAGTTTCTGGCATTCGGGGAAAGGGGTCCCATGTGAAAACATGGGGCCCCTTTCAGTGCGAGGTCGGGTGTCCGTTTTTTTATTTTGACAAGTACCTGGATTACAAATGGATTACAAGAAGAGCCTTCTACACTGGATTATGTGAGTATAATTTTTTCCACAGGTACACCATGGATTCTACATGGAGAAGAGGACCGACCCTCGTGTGAACATAAGGTAAGTATGTGTATATGGAGGTGTGGATGTATGCATTAAAGTTATACTTTCAAGGTGTGTGTCTTATGTTTTTATTGGGGTATTTTTTTAGTAGTAGTACTACAGGTACCAGCGGGCCCGGTTTTCCTCCGCATGCTGGTACTTGTGGTTCTCCAAGTACCAGCTTGCGGGGGAGGCTTGCTGGGACTTGTAGTACTGCTACTAAAAACAATATTCATTTTTTTACACAACGGCTGTCAGCCTCCCATCCGCAGCCCTTGGATGGGGGGGACAGCCTCGGGCTTCACCCCTGGTCCTTGGGTGGCTGGAGGGGGGGACCCCTTGATTGAAGGGGTCCCCACTCCTCCAGGGTACCCCGGCCAGCGGTGACTAGTTGGTTATGTAATGCCAGGGCCGCCGGGACCTATATAAAAGTGTCCCCCGGCTGTGGCATTATGTATCTGGCTAGTGGAGCCCGGTGCTGGTTTCAGAAATACGGGGGACCCCTACGCTTTTTGTCCCCCGTATTTTTGGACCCAGGACCAGGCGCAGAGCCCGGTGCTGGTTGTTTAAATATGGGGGAACCTCTATCATTTTTCCCCCCATATTTTTGCAACCAGGATCGGCTCAAAGAGCCCGAGGCTGGTTTGGCTTAGGAGGGGGGACCCCACGCAATTTTTTTTTGTATTTTAACACTGTCTTTTTTTTTTTTTAACAAGGTGCACAATGAAGCCCAGCACGGATCTTTCAGATCCGGCCGAGATTCATTGTTTTAAAGTCGGCAGTGTTTTACAAGTCACTCACGTAAAACACTGCCTAAAAAAACGAATGACATCGACATCGGTAAAACCGAAAATGCAGAATACGGCAGCTTAGTAAATTTGTCGTACTAAATACAAAAAGTTGCATATTTACACTTTCGATGTCATTCGTGATTGAACTTTGACCTCAAACGGGAAAATACGATTTTTAGTAAATATACCCCTATGTTTGTAATCCTATTTTAATTAGAGATGCGCGGCGAGCACTTTTCATGTTTTGTGTTTTGGTTTTGGTTCTGGTTCCATCCTCTTGTTTTGGATCTGGATTAGTTTTGCCCAAACCACCCTTTCGTGTTTTGGTTTTGGTTTTGTATCTGGATGATTTAAAAAAAAAACATAAAAACAGCTAAAATCACAGAATTTGGGTGTAATTTTGATCCTACGGTATTATTAACCTCAATATCATTCATTTCCACTCATTTCCAGTCTATTCTGAACACCTCACAATATTGTGTTTAGGCCAAAAGGTTGCACCGAGGTGGCTGGATGACTAAGCTAAGCGACACAAGTGTGCAACACAAACACCAGGCCCATCTAGGAGTGGCACTGCAGTGGCAGACAGGATGGCAGATTTAAAAAATAGTCCCCAAACAGCACATCATGTAAAGAAGAAAAAGAGGTGCAATGAGGTAGCTGGATGGCTAAGCTAAGCGACAGAAGTGTGCAGCACAAACACCTGGCCCATCTAGGAGTGGCACTGCAGTTGCGAAACAGGATGGCACTTAAAAAAACTAGGCCCCATACAGGACATCATGCAAGGAAGTAAAAGAGGTGCAATGAGGTAGCTGTATGACTAGGCTAAGCGACACAAGTGTGCGGCACAAATACCTAGCCCATCTTGGAGTGGCACTGCAGTTGCAGACAGTATGGCACTTAAAAAACTACGCCCCAAACAGCACATCATGCAAAGATGAAAAAGAGGTGCAATGAGGTAGCTGTATGACTAAGCTAAGCGACACAAGTGTGCGGCACAAACAACATGGGACGTGCTGGAATTTGCCCAGATGTAATACACGCACAATATTGGTGGCACAGGAGAGCGTACGCCTAAACCACACACACACACACACACGGCAAAGCCTACAAAATTAATTTGGATAATAATAACCCTTTTATTTGGAGCTATTATAATAATATGCAGCATAATGGATAATAATATAATAATGTAATGTAAATAAGCCTTTTATTTGGAGTAAATAATGTACAGCACAGGACACCACCACTGCACTTATACGGCAGTACCACTGGACATATGCGGCAGTATCACTGGACTGGATTTATACGCCAGTACCACTGGAATTATATGGTAGGATCACTGGAATTATATGGCAGGATTACTGGAATTATACGGCAGGTTCACTGAATTTATACGCCAGTACTACTGGAATTTTACGGCAGGATCACAGGATTTATACACCAGTACCACAGGAATTATACGGCAGGATCCTTGGACTTACACACCAGTATCACTGGAATTATACGGCAGGATCACTGGATTTATACACCAGTACCACTGGAATTATGCAGCAGGATCACTGGATTTATATGCCAATACCACTGGAATTATATGGCAGAATCACTGGAATTATACAGCAGTACTACTGGACTTATATGGCAGTACCACTGGACATATACGGCAGTATCACTGGACTGGATTTATATACGCCAGTACCACTGGCATTATATGTCAGGATCACTGGATTTATACGGCAGGGATCACTGGAATTATACGGCAGGATCACTGGACTCATATGCCAGTACCACTAGAATTATACGGCAGGATCACTGGAATTATACGGCAGTACCACTGGACTTATACAGCAGTACCACTGGACAGATACGGCAGTATCACTGGACTGGATTTATACGCCAGTACCACTGGAATTATACGCCAGTACCACTGGAATTATACGGCAGGATCACTGGAATTATACGGCAGGATCACTGGATTTATACAGCAGTACCGCTGGACATGTACGGCAGTATCAATGGACATATACGGCAGTACCACTGGACATATACAGCAGCACAGGGACACCACCACTGGACTGATGCAGGACAACACAGCACCATTGGACTGGATTTATACAGCAGCACTGGACATATGGCAGCAGAGGACACAACCACTGTGACTGGACTGATGCAGCACAAGACACTAACACTGAACTGATGCAGGACACTGTAGATGGAGACACGTCCTCTCTCTACACTCTCCAATGCCGGAATGAAAATGGCGGTGACGCGCGGTGACTTATATGGAATCCAAACCCAACGAGAATCCGACAGCGGGATGATGATGTTTTGCTTCGTTCTGGTTTCCGAGTCAGGCGGGAAAACCCGAGCCTGACTCAGATCCAGGCTCGGATGATGACGTTCGGGCGGGTTCGGTTCTCTGAGAACCAAACCCGCTCATCTCTAATTTTAATCCACTGGTGGTAAAATAATAATAATAATAATAATAATAACAACAGCTTATGATGTGAACGTGTCTGCAGGGAGACCTACACAAAATTAGAAAACAATCAGTTTACCAGTAATGGGCCACCACTTAGCTGATCAGTCAGTCACGAGCAGTTTACCAATGTTAGCTATTCTGTGTGATTGATGAAGGGGGACAAAAAAAAAGTTGTACACTTTCCTCTGTGTTCTGTCCGGTCCAGTGGTCTCTGTGGCTCCCGATCATCTATCCTCCGATCATCTCCCCTCCATCTTTCCACTTTGGATGAGGATGTTGGCAGGAGAGGTGGCTGCTGGGATGGTAGGGGGCTGATGGGAGGACAGGGGTCAGCTGGGAGTTGTAGTTCTCCTGACTGCTTCCTTCAGACACACACGGTGGGAATCATACACACATACACACCAGGCACCAGGGCTCACACCACTGCCGTTTCTAGCCCCCCCCCCCCCCCTTCCACACACACACACACACACACACACACACACACACACCATTTTCCATGTCGACCTTTCCATGCTTGTACTTGTGGACCTTTTCTTGTGTTGACATTTCATATGTCAATTCATAGGTTTGTCGACCTTTTGTCCATGTAATGGTTGTAGACCTTCTGACTGTAGATATATTGAACCGTAACCGTTAACCTTAATATTTTAATGTTTTATATTATTCACATCTGTCCCTACCACTGTGGATTTACAAGCTAAATTATCTAACATACAAACACATATACTAACCATAACCTGTGCTAACTATTGTGTTACCAAGGTAACTTTGTGAAACCAGAAATACATTTTTTTTCCCCTACACTCTTGTCTGATTGTGATCCTAGTGACATATGCAATACTGTTTCAGAGCAAGACTGTCACTGGGCCTGTACTGTGTACACAAGGATAATAAAAAAGAAAACTAGCACTGAACCCCGAAGGTTTTATTGTCAACTATTCTGATAACAGACCCACTGCTAAGACTGAGGATCACTTCTGACTAAGCTGGGTGGCCGTGCCCAATTAAACGCATCAAACCTGTTATCTGCCGACACATACTTTTTTTGAACATCTAGGATCCAGATATGGACTACTGCTATTGGACTTTGGTGAGCTCTGGACAATCCAGTTGTCATTACAGCACTCTATTGGAACCCCTGTGGATACCACACAGCAAGCTTGCATGCTGATATAAGTGACCATGTGTGGATTCTGCAATTAACCATGAGTGGGTAATACCAGCTATTTAAATTCAAGTACCCCTTCTGGGATTATTGCTCAAAGTCTAAGTCCGGGTTCCCATCCTATTACAGAACCTTATGTGGCAGTTATTCATTTATGATTCTCAGCAATATTTATGCTGTTTTTATCTATGTATTTTAGATATGTGTATTAACATTTGGTCTAAATCCATCCATCATATACATTAATTTAGAAAGACAGCTCAGCGCTAGTATTCTTTTTTATTATCCTTTTTTACTTTGTGGGACTGACTATCCCATTACGGGCTGCTTTGACAGCACATCTGGTATATGCCTTTGGTATTTTGCTGTGCACACAAGGTAAACCAAGGGTGATGGGACTGAGGCTGTTGGCATATAAGTTTCGGCATTGGGGGGATCTGGCATGTATGGCTGAGCAGGTCAGCTGCTAATGGTATAATGACAGTTACTCATGCTACCAAATAAAGGGGCATGAGTGGGAACTGGCATGTGTAGGTGCATGAGGGGTTTCTGTCTAGCATAAGTAGTGAATGAGTGGGTTTGACAATGCAGTGACTCTGCCTGGCATATTTAGGAGCATGAGAGGAGCCTGCAATAAAGGCGCATGATCCGTGGCATGAGGGGACACTGTATTGCATATGTAGGCAGGGCCGTCTTAACAGCAGTGTAGGCCCCAGAGCACAGCAATGCACTGGGGCCCCTACCCATCCTATCAGCAGCAGCTTTGATGTCCCACTGGTGGTAGGGGGTGTTCTATCTTCTGCTCAGCTTGTAGGAGCTGTAGCAGTAATTTCTGCTAATTACTCCTTTACTGCACAGATGGGGCTAAACTGTAGAAGTGGGCATTGGGCTGAATGAAGGGTCCCTGGTACATCACTTCCAGGGTGGTGGGGGTTGTTTAATACGTAGGGTGGGGTGGATAGTGGAGTGGGCTTAATATTCATAGTTTTCTGGTGGGAGGGCAGCTTGCTTGACTGCAGATATCTCAAGTTCCTGGAAATAGATATCTTAGCTTTGAATGGAATAAAAAAAAACTAGAGAGTCCTACCTGTCAGGAGATACTGGGGACCTGGGGATCAGAGTTCAGGAGCCAGAACAATTCACAGACGAATATATAAAACTGCATACCAGGCGTGAGGAGCTAGAGCCGGGACCAGCTGCTTGAAGGCTGATATCTCTGGTTCTGGGCATAGTAGAGACAAGCTGCCAGTGTCCACTGAAAGGGGAGAGTCCAAGATTTTGGAGTATACCATCAGAAAAACACTAAGTCAGACAGAACCCGAGATATCTGCCTAGAAAGAACAATTAACAGGCTTGGATGGGGACCACTGCTTTGATATCGGATATATCCGGTTCCCCAGGGCCGATTTAAAAAAATCTGGTACCCCCGGAAAGAGGGGGATCTCAGCTATCAACCTAGTCCCCTTATACTCTTGGGTCCCTTGGGCAAGGGCCCATTGTGCCCATATGAAAAGATGGCCCTGTGTGTAGGGTTGGGAGATAAGGGGGCTCACATTTAAAAGATTATGAGTGGGCTCTGGCATATGAGGGGGTTCTGTCTAGCATACAGTATGTAGGGACATGAGGCAGATCTGATGCCAAATAAAAGGGCTGAGAGGCCCGGGGTGGGTTACGATTTTGTTGGGGGAGGGGGGGACCTAATGCATTTTTATTGCCTTTTAACTATCCATTTACTATTTTACACACCACATTCTGATCTGTGCAGTACTTTGAATCAGCCTCAGATTGTCAGTATGTCACAGTGCACCAGAGTCTGAACTTCACTTACCTGGTCCGCGCTGGTGCTGGCAGATAACCATCGCAATAGTCTCCTCTGATTGCGACTGCTGGGACTGTCCAGCTCCCCTTCTCTGTGGAGGGCAACTGTGGCTGCAGCCGGTTGTGGCTCGCTAGATGTGTGCCCAATTCTCTGCTAGTGATTTAATTGGGAATCTCTACCATATATAAGGGAGTCTCTGAAACTGCATAGTGCCAGATGATAGGCTCCAATACCCTGTTCCAGCTTTTAGCCTCAGTACTACTTTGTGAAATCCTTGTGAATCCTGTTCCCCTGTGTTTTGTTCCTAGTTCATGTCACTCCTGTGTACTGTTCTGGTTCTACCATTCCTGTGTCCTGCCACCAGTTCCTGTCCCAGTTCCTGAATCATCCATTCGTCCCATCCCAGCCTGTCGTCTCTGCTAATATATGACTGATGGATATTCCAACACCAGCATATAACCGCATCATATTAGGGAACCCAGACAGCGGGCTGTGATCCGTGTGACAGGTACAGCGAAGCTCAAACCTACTTGCAGGGGGTCCCTGGTGAAAACCACTGACTTTGTGCCTCTGTTCTGGGTATTCGCTTCGCCAATCCCAATATAACGGGTTAACATCCGATATCCATCCAGGATTTGTGACTTAGTATTAATGTACAAGCAGCTAACATAACAAATAAAGAATGCCATACCGCACACAAAAAGACATATGCAAAAACTTTGTTGGTGATACCACATATTTTAAATTAGTTTTTTAAATTATTATTAATTAGTGGAGACCATCCCAGCTACTCCCAATTATTTCAATGGTATTTTTGTTAAAATAAATCTAAAAAAAAAATCACATGAAATGGACATAAAACATCTGTTACATATTAGAAATTTAAAACAATAAATTACTATGGGTTTTGGCAAATGAAGCAATTTTCATCAATTTAAAAAAGGTGGAAAATGTATAAATAGTGGATTCCTCTAACAGTGTCTTTTCTTCACCTAATTATTATGTTACTATATAAATGAAATATGGCATTAAAAAGCAGATTTAAAAAAAAAAAGATACTATCCCTTTAATATTACTATTTAATATTTAATCCTTGTGCTGCAATTAAATTGTAGAATGTAGAATGTTTCAATTAAATTGGAGAATGATGTCTGTCTAAAATCCTGTAATATTCAACTTCACAATCTGCATTGCCAATGCCATGGGATAGAACATGGAACCTTCAGGCAACCAATGAAAATATTAATACCATAATCTTCTTTCACATGCGGCTCATCCTATCTTAGGAAAGATGGTGTGAAATAGAGGGAAAATAGTAGCCTGTGGACGTTTATAAATTGCCTTATTCACAATAATCTTACAGTACATAGTAATGTGAAAAGATATGTGCAATGAGTTTTCTGATGCTATAATCTACTGTATAGAGTTTCATATACTATCAATTCATGAACATCACGAATTGCAATAAGTAATGTGTGCATTAACATATTTCCTATAAATGGTAAACTCTTTAGGAAAATTACTATTTTATTGATATTTACATATGGAATATGCTAATAATATGAAAATGTTCAGTAAAACATTAATATGTTATGTGACTACGTGCTATGGACTCATAAATGGGTAAAAGGGGAATATGACGAGGGCCAACCAAAACCAAATACGGGTTCAATATCAGACTTCTATTATGGAGCCTGCAAAGGATAGGACCTCAAAAATGTTCTGCTGTACTCTAGGAAGACAATAGACTCCTTTGTTTAGAAGGGTGGAGTTAGGTGGCCAATAATCTATATCGGGATGTAGTTGACATCCCAATAGTCTAGATGACACCGGTCAGAAGACCGGCGCCTATTCCCAACACCACTCAGAATCCCGACACCAGAATTTCTACAGTCATCATCCCGAGTGTAAGTATGCCATGGCAGGTTAGGGTGCAGGGGGAAGTCAGGATTAGGCTACGAATGGGAGCATTAGGGTTAGGCAGTGGGAGGGATAGGGCTCTGCTGCGGGTAGGAAGGGTTAGAGGGAGGATAAGGAGAAGGGTTAGCATACTGACTAAAATATGTTGGGATTCTGACCATCAGGATGCTGCTGTTGGGATTCTAACCGCCGGCATCCTGACTGTTGGGATCTCATACCCAAACCTCTATATCCTCACCCAAGTCCTAAATCTGAACATACCCCAGGGTGTAAACCTAAATTTTGTATGAACCCACACAGTAATTCATGCCTAAATCTAAGGTTGGCCATCAACCATTGACAATTAGAAAGCACCAATGACTTGATGTCAATGATCACTACTTTCACCATCAATTGGAGACCACAATGGTAAAATATCGATGGCTGAGCCTGATGGTGAATCCCTGACATGGTATGTGCATGATTGCACACTGAGCATGAGCACAGGCAAACCATCGTTGGCTGAATCATCAATGGTTTCTAATCAAGCATTCAAAACCTTCAACCGTCAATGGGTTAACTCTTCCAAAATCCAATATGCAAGTCCAGCTGATCCTGATAAATTCATTCCAAATAGATCTACAGTAATTAGCCACCCTAAATTCTAAGTGTAAAGGTGGACCCGCCGTTGCGCTGACCGAGTGGGCAATCAAGGCAAGTGTATACACTTACCCATCGGCTGATTGATGTGTTGGTCCAGATCCCCAGCTGGGTGGACATTTAAATTTCCCTGCCCAACTGTGACATTAGCCCCCCACAGCAAGTGTACAAGTGGTCAGTACACACAGCCAGATGGCCTGATATATATACAGATATATTGGCCATAGACTGTGCTGCACAGCAGACACAACATATCAGGGGTACACACCCACCGATGGGCTACCGATATAATAACAGTAATAAATAGCATCTCTTGCAAACTATGTTCTGCAAACTTGAGTTTTGTAAACTATGATTTGTTTAGTTTTTGAGAAGCTTAATTTATACATTTGGATGCAGTTGAATGACAGCTGTGGTACTTGTATCACAGCTGTCCATGAAGAAAAAGCAGAATGCCCCCCCCCCCTCCCTCCAATGAAGGCTATCACTTGTGTCTCATTTTTGTAGCATTTTTGACTTTTTATCCTTCATAAAAATACCCCCTAAGCCTGTTTTCACTTGAAATCTCTATTCTCAGAGCTAACTACAGGTTATTCGGTATAATGCTAATTCCACTAATACGAAACTTCATGAACCCCTATCAGTTCTAGATATATTGAATGAATTTCTATTAGTTATCAAGGCACAGTTCATAAAATATGAAAATATGCCCATTAGCAATGGTTATGCAGGTACAGTTCAATGCTAAACGGCATATTCAAACAGATGTTAGCTTTAACTAGTAAATGCAAAAGCTGTCTATATACTGGGCGACAAAAGCCTCCTTTCAATACTGAGATTAGTTTTTCTCAATAATGCTAAATTGATGCTATACTCTACTTATAGACAGGCATTCACAATATCAGAATCAGGTAGTGTTACAGAGCCCCTTTTACTATACATTCCTACTATCAGCGTAACAGAGGTACACTGGTGTATCTAGAATGGATACAGGGTGTGAGGTGGACACAGGCTCCTAAGTCCAGGGGGTTCCCCACACTCTCACTACAATGGGATGCAAAGTCTCAGAAGGGGTAATTCAGACCTGATCGTAGCAGCAACTTTATTAGCAGTTGGGCAAAACCATGTACACTGCAGGGAGGGGGGGGGGGGGCAGATATAACATGTGCAGAGGGAGTTAAATTTGGGTCGGGTGTGTTCGAACTGAAATCTAAACTGCAGTGCAAGAGCAAAGCAGGCAGTATTTGGCCTGCACAGAAACAATATAACCCACCCCAATCTAACTCTCTCTGCACATGTTACATCTGCCACACCTGCAGTGCATGTGGTTTTGCCCAACTGCTAACAAATTTGCTACTATGATCAGGTCTGAATTACCCCCAAAGTCTTTTGAGTCTGTCTCACAGGTATGGCTTCCAACACTGCATAGCTAACCTGTCCTGGCTTCTGGCTTCCCAGTACTCAGGGTAGCCTCATCTGACCTACACAGTCTCTCTTGGACTGTCTCTACTTGGGAGCAGCCTCTCTTTTTCTTCCACAGTCTTTCCTGGACTGTCTCCACATGGCAGCCCTAAGATGTTGTCACGCTTCCTTTTCTTCTTTGTGTAGGCGGATGCCTCCAGCCCCACACAGAATCAATGGCTCACAATCATCATCTAGTTTGATAATATCACTTATTAGGTAAGAGCACCAAGTTATGTAGGGGAAAAAATGTTACAGTAGCAAAATAAAGCCTTTATTCCTTCTTTTCAAAAAAAGTTATTTTATTTTTCATTTTTTCAGCAGACCAGGCTTCCAGTGCAATTTGCCCGTGTGACCCAGTGATGTGGTATACTGTTGCCCACAACTTTGGGAGTAATTCAGAACTGATCACTAGGCTGCGTTTTCGTACAGCGGGCGATCAGGTGTAAACTGCGCATGCATATGCACCCCAATGCGCAGGCGCGTCGCACGGGTACAAAGCGGATTGTTGGTCAGCGATGGGTTTGTGCGAAGGATCCATTCGCACGGGCGTTCGTAAGAGATTGACAGGGAGAAGGCGTTTGCGGGTGTCAACTGACCGTTTTCTGGGAGTGTTTGGAAAAACGCAGGCGTGTTCATGCGTTTGCAGGGAGGGTGTCTGACGTGAATTCCGGTCCCAGACAGGCTGAAGTGTTCACAGCGGCTGAGTAAGTCCTGGGCTACTCAGAAACTGCCCAAAATCTGTTTGTACAGCTCTGCTACACCTGCGTTCGCACACTTGCACAGCTAAAATACCCTCCCCCTGCGACTATCTGATCGCAGCAGTGCAAAATCGCTGCCTACCGATCAGATCTGAATTAGGCCCTTTCTCCTAACATTTAGTTCGTCCCCCCCGCCCCAATCTAGAAATCTTGCAGCAGCAGTGGAGTCTGGACTATCTTTTGCATCAGATATCCTTGTATCTGTACTTCAGCCTCGCCAGCCAGGAGCAGGTAAGAATTCATATTTATTCCAAAACGCACTTGTGAGGGTATTTTAGGAAAGAGGATCCATAGGGTAAACATTTGCCTAGGGCACTGTGACAACTTGCCCTGAAGGAGCCTGGAGCGAATCCTCCAAGCTGAAGTGTTGGGCAACCTATTTATCAATCTTCACTATGCATCCTGTCAAAAGCTGGTTACTTCACTATATTCAGCCTGCTCACTGGTGTTTAACTCAAGAGGGATGCAAAAGCCACAGCCCAAAGCATGACTGGCAGTTCTCTTCAATAACATGTTATTGTAGCTAGAGATGAGCGGGTTCGGTTCCTCGGAATCCGAACCCGCCCGAACTTCATGTTTTTTTTCACGGGTCCGAGCGACTCGGATCTTCCCGCCTTGCTCGGTTAACCCGAGCGCGCCCGAACGTCATCATGACGCTGTCGGATTCTCGCGAGGCTCGGATTCTATCGCGAGACTCGGATTCTATATAAGGAGCCGCGCGTCGCCGCCATTTTCACTCGTGCATTGAGATTGATAGGGAGAGGACGTGTCTGGCGTCCTCTCCATTAGAATAGAGATAGATTAGATAGAGAGAGAGAGATTGTGCAGAGTCGCAGACAGAGTTAGTTTACCACAGTCAGTGACCAGTGCAGTTGCTAGTTAACTTTTATTTAATATAATATATCCGTTCACTTCTCTCTGCTATATCCGTTCTCTGCCTGAAAAAAAAAACGATACACAGCACAGTCAGTCACACAGTGTGACTCAGTCTGTGTGCACTCAGCTCAGCCCAGTGTGCTGCACAGTCATCAATGTATAAATTAAAAGCTTATAATTAATTGTGGGGGAGACTGGGGAGCACTGCAGGTTGTTAGCAGGAGCCAGGAGTACAATTATATTAATTAACAGTGCACACTTTTGCTGCAGGAGTGGTGACCAGTGCCTGACCACCAGTATAGTATTGTTGTATACTACTAATATCTCTTTAAATATCAACCAGTCTATATTAGCAGCAGACACAGTACAGTGCGGTAGTTCACGGCTGTGGCTACCTCTGTGTCGGCACACGGCAGGCAGTCCGTCCGACCAGAATTGTATTATTTATTATTATATACCTACCACCTAACCGTGGTTTTTTTTTCATTCTTTATACCGTCATAGTGTCATCCTAATTGTTACGAGTATACTACTATCTCTTTATCAACCAGTGTACAGTGCGGTAGTTCACGGCTGTGGCTACCTCTGTGTCGGCACACGGCAGGCAGTCCGTCCGACCAGAATTGTATTATTTATTATTATATACCTACCACCTAACCGTGGTTTTTTTTTCATTCTTTATACCGTCATAGTGTCATCCTAATTGTTACGAGTATACTACTATCTCTTTATCAACCAGTGTACAGTGCGGTAGTTCACGGCTGTGGCTACCTCTGTGTCGGCACACGGCAGGCAGTCCGTCCGACCAGAATTGTATTATTTATTATTATATACCTACCACCTAACCGTGGTTTTTTTTTTCATTCTTTATACCGTCATAGTGTCATCCTAATTGTTACGAGTATACTACTATCTCTTTATCAACCAGTGTACAGTGCGGTAGTTCACGGCTGTGGCTACCTCTGTGTCGGCACACGGCAGGCAGTCCGTCCGACCAGAATTGTATTATTTATTATTATATACCTACCACCTAACCGTGGTTTTTTTTTTCATTCTTTATACCGTCATAGTGTCATCCTAATTGTTACGAGTATACTACTATCTCTTTATCAACCAGTGTACAGTGCGGTAGTTCACGGCTGTGGCTACCTCTGTGTCGGCACACGGCAGGCAGTCCGTCCGACCAGAATTGTATTATTTATTATTATATACCTACCACCTAACCGTGGTTTTTTTTTCATTCTTTATACCGTCATAGTGTCATCCTAATTGTTACGAGTATACTACTATCTCTTTATCAACCAGTGTACAGTGCGGTAGTTCACGGCTGTGGCTACCTCTGTGTCGGCACACGGCAGGCAGTCCGTCCGACCAGAATTGTATTATTTATTATTATATACCTACCACCTAACCGTGGTTTTTTTTTCATTCTTTATACCGTCATAGTGTCATCCTAATTGTTACGAGTATACTACTATCTCTTTATCAACCAGTGTACAGTGCGGTAGTTCACGGCTGTGGCTACCTCTGTGTCGGCACACGGCAGGCAGTCCGTCCGACCAGAATTGTATTATTTATTATTATATACCTACCACCTAACCGTGGTTTTTTTTTCATTCTTTATACCGTCATAGTGTCATCCTAATTGTTACGAGTATACTACTATCTCTTTATCAACCAGTGTACAGTGCGGTAGTTCACGGCTGTGGCTACCTCTGTGTCGGCACACGGCAGGCAGTCCGTCCGACCAGAATTGTATTATTTATTATTATATACCTACCACCTAACCGTGGTTTTTTTTTTCATTCTTTATACCGTCATAGTGTCATCCTAATTGTTACGAGTATACTACTATCTCTTTATCAACCAGTGTACAGTGCGGTAGTTCACGGCTGTGGCTACCTCTGTGTCGGCACACGGCAGGCAGTCCGTCCGACCAGAATTGTATTATTTATTATTATATACCTACCACCTAACCGTGGTTTTTTTTTCATTCTTTATACCGTCATAGTGTCATCCTAATTGTTACGAGTATACTACTATCTCTTTATCAACCAGTGTACAGTGCGGTAGTTCACGGCTGTGGCTACCTCTGTGTCGGCAGTCGGCAGGCAGTCCGTCCATCCATAATTGTATTATTATTATAATATATACCACCTAACCGTGGTTTTTTTATACCACCTAACCGTGGCAGTCCGTCCATAATTGTATACTAGTATCCAATCCATCCATCTCCATTGTTTACCTGAGGTGCCTTTTAGTTCTGCCTATAAAATATGGAGAACAAAAAAGTTGAGGTTCCAAAATTAGGGAAAGATCAAGATCCACTTCCACCTCGTGCTGAAGCTGCTGCCACTAGTCATGGCCGAGACGATGAAATGCCAGCAACGTCGTCTGCCAAGGCCGATGCCCAATGTCATAGTACAGAGCATGTCAAATCCAAAACACCAAATATCAGAAAAAAAAGGACTCCAAAACCTAAAATAAAATTGTCGGAGGAGAAGCGTAAACTTGCCAATATGCCATTTACCACACGGAGTGGCAAGGAACGGCTGAGGCCCTGGCCTATGTTCATGGCTAGTGGTTCAGCTTCACATGAGGATGGAAGCACTCAGCCTCTCGCTAGAAAACTGAAAAGACTCAAGCTGGCAAAAGCACCGCAAAGAACTGTGCGTTCTTTGAAATCCCAAATCCACAAGGAGAGTCCAATTGTGTCGTTTGCGATGCCTGACCTTCCCAACACTGGACGTGAAGAGCATGCGCCTTCCACTATTTGCATGCCCCCTGCAAGTGCTGGAAGGAGCACCCGCAGTCCAGTTCCTGATAGTCAGATTGAAGATGTCAGTGTTGAAGTACACCAGGATGAGGAGGATATGGGTGTTGCTGGCGCTGGGGAGGAAATTGACCAGGAGGATTCTGATGGTGAGGTGGTTTGTTTAAGTCAGGCACCCGGGGAGACACCTGTTGTCCGTGGGAGGAATATGGCCGTTGACATGCCAGGTGAAAATACCAAAAAAATCAGCTCTTCGGTGTGGAGGTATTTCACCAGAAATGCGGACAACAGGTGTCAAGCCGTGTGTTCCCTTTGTCAAGCTGTAATAAGTAGGGGTAAGGACGTTAACCACCTCGGAACATCCTCCCTTATACGTCACCTGCAGCGCATTCATAATAAGTCAGTGACAAGTTCAAAAACTTTGGGTGACAGCGGAAGCAGTCCACTGACCAGTAAATCCCTTCCTCTTGTAACCAAGCTCACGCAAACCACCCCACCAACTCCCTCAGTGTCAATTTCCTCCTTCCCCAGGAATGCCAATAGTCCTGCAGGCCATGTCACTGGCAAGTCTGACGAGTCCTCTCCTGCCTGGGATTCCTCCGATGCATCCTTGCGTGTAACGCCTACTGCTGCTGGCGCTGCTGTTGTTGCCGCTGGGAGTCGATGGTCATCCCAGAGGGGAAGTCGTAAGCCCACTTGTACTACTTCCAGTAAGCAATTGACTGTTCAACAGTCCTTTGCGAGGAAGATGAAATATCACAGCAGTCATCCTACTGCAAAGCGGATAACTGAGGCCTTGGCATCCTGGGTGGTGAGAAACGTGGTTCCGGTATCCATCATTACTGCAGAGCCAACTAGAGACTTGTTGGAGGTACTGTGTCCCCGGTACCAAATACCATCTAGGTTCCATTTCTCTAGGCAGGCGATACCGAAAATGTACACAGACCTCAGAAAAAGAGTCACCAGTGTCCTAAAAAATGCAGCTGTACCCAATGTCCACTTAACCACGGACATGTGGACAAGTGGAGCAGGGCAGGGTCAGGACTATATGACTGTGACAGCCCACTGGGTAGATGTATGGACTCCCGCCGCAAGAACAGCAGCGGCGGCACCAGTAGCAGCATCTCGCAAACGCCAACTCTTTCCTAGGCAGGCTACGCTTTGTATCACCGCTTTCCAGAATACGCACACAGCTGAAAACCTCTTACGGCAACTGAGGAAGATCATCGCGGAATGGCTTACCCCAATTGGACTCTCCTGTGGATTTGTGGCATCGGACAACGCCAGCAATATTGTGTGTGCATTAAATCTGGGCCAATTCCAGCACGTCCCATGTTTTGCACATACCTTGAATTTGGTGGTGCAGAATTTTTTAAAAAACGACAGGGCCGTGCAAGAGATGCTGTCGGTGGCCAGAAGAATTGCGGGACACTTTCGGCGTACAGGCACCACGTACAGAAAACTGGAGCACCACCAAAAACTACTGAACCTGCCCTGCCATCATCTGAAGCAAGAAGTGGTAACGAGGTGGAATTCAACCCTCTATATGCTTCAGAGGTTGGAGGAGCAGCAAAAGGCCATTCAAGCCTATACAATTGAGCACGATATAGTAGGTGGAATGCACCTGTCTCAAGTGCAGTGGAGAATGATTTCAACGTTGTGCAAGGTTCTGATGCCCTTTGAACTTGCCACACGTGAAGTCAGTTCAGACACTGCCAGCCTGAGTCAGGTCATTCCCCTCATCAGGCTTTTGCAGAAGAAGCTGGAGGCATTGAAGGAGGAGCTAACACGGAGCGATTCCGCTAGGCATGTGGGACTTGTGGATGCAGCCCTTAATTCGCTTAACAAGGATTCACGGGTGGTCAATCTGTTGAAATCAGAGCACTACATTTTGGCCACCGTGCTCGATCCTAGATTTAAAGCCTACCTTGGATCTCTCTTTCCGGCAGACACAGGTCTGCTGGGGTTGAAAGACCTGCTGGTGACAAAATTGTCAAGTCAAGCGGAACGCGACCTGTCAACATCTCCTCCTTCACATTCTCCCGCAACTGGGGGTGCGAGGAAAAGGCTCAGAATTCCGAGCCCACCCGCTGGCGGTGATGCAGGGCAGTCTGGAGCGACTGCTGATGCTGACATCTGGTCCGGACTGAAGGACCTGACAACGATTACGGACATGTCGTCTACTGTCACTGCATATGATTCTCTCAACATTGATAGAATGGTGGAGGATTATATGAGTGACCGCATCCAAGTAGGCACGTCACACAGTCCGTACTTATACTGGCAGGAAAAAGAGGCAATTTGGAGGCCCTTGCACAAACTGGCTTTATTCTACCTAAGTTGCCCTCCCACAAGTGTGTACTCCGAAAGAGTGTTTAGTGCCGCCGCTCACCTTGTCAGCAATCGGCGTACGAGGTTACATCCAGAAAATGTGGAGAAGATGATGTTCATTAAAATGAATTATAATCAATTCCTCCGCGGAGACATTGACCAGCAGCAATTGCCTCCACAAAGTACACAGGGAGCTGAGATGGTGGATTCCAGTGGGGACGAATTGATAATCTGTGAGGAGGGGGATGTACACGGTGATATATCGGAGGGTGAAGATGAGGTGGACATCTTGCCTCTGTAGAGCCAGTTTGTGCAAGGAGAGATTAATTGCTTCTTTTTTGGGGGGGGGTCCAAACCAACCCGTCATATCAGTCACAGTCGTGTGGCAGACCCTGTCACTGAAATGATGGGTTGGTTAAAGTGTGCATGTCCTGTTTTGTTTATACAACATAAGGGTGGGTGGGAGGGCCCAAGGATAATTCCATCTTGCACCTCTTTTTTCTTTTCTTTTTCTTTGCATCATGTGCTGATTGGGGTGGGTTTTTTGGAAGGGACACCCTGCGTGACACTGCAGTGCCACTCCTAGATGGGCCCGGTGTTTGTGTCGGCCACTAGGGTCGCTAATCTTACTCACACAGCTACCTCATTGCGCCTCTTTTTTTCTTTGCGTCATGTGCTGTTTGGGGAGGGTTTTTTGGAAGGGACATCCTGCGTGACACTGCAGTGCCACTCCTAGATGTGCCCGGTGTTTGTGTCGGCCACTAGGGTCGCTAATCTTACTCACACAGTCAGCTACCTCATTGCGCCTCTTTTTTTCTTTGCGTCATGTGCTGTTTGGGGAGGGTTTTTTGGAAGGGCCATCCTGCGTGACACTGCAGTGCCACTCCTAGATGGGCCCGGTGTTTGTGTCGGCCACTAGGGTCGCTAATCTTACTCACACAGCTACCTCATTGCGCCTCTTTTTTTCTTTGCGTCATGTGCTGTTTGGGGAGGGTTTTTTGGAAGGGACATCCTGCGTGACACTGCAGTGCCACTCCTAGATGGGCCCGGTGTTTGTGTCGGCCACTAGGGTCGCTTATCTTACTCACACAGCGACCTCGGTGCAAATTTTAGGACTAAAAATAATATTGTGAGGTGTGAGGTATTCAGAATAGACTGAAAATGAGTGTAAATTATGGTTTTTGAGGTTAATAATACTTTGGGATCAAAATGACCCCCAAATTCTATGATTTAAGCTGTTTTTTAGTGTTTTTTGAAAAAAACACCCGAATCCAAAACACACCCGAATCCGACAAAAAAAATTCGGTGAGGTTTTGCCAAAACGCGTTCGAACCCAAAACACGGCCGCGGAACCGAACCCAAAACCAAAACACAAACCCGAAAAATTTCAGGCGCTCATCTCTAATTGTAGCACACACGGCAATAATCAAATGTCCACATTGGTTTTCTGAACCACTGGGCTGTAGTTCATTCACCAAAATGTCAGGAGGATGGTACAAACAGCATCAATTGTGGTTTCAGCAGTCATATCAGCAAAGTGTTCCTGCAACCCTGTCACTGTCTATACCAGGCATTCCCAACCACGGTCCTCAAGGCACACCAACAGTGCAGGTGTTAGTGATATCCAGGCTGCAGCACAGATGGTTAAATCAAAATAACTGAGCAACTAATTAAGTCACCTGTGCTGAAGCCTGGATATCACTAAAACCTGCACTGTTAGTGTGCCTTGAGGACCGTGGTTGGGAATGCCTGGTCTATACACTGGTCAACCGCTTGTCACCAGCCAGCTGGTCCAGCGCTGGTCTCCCCAACCCAAATACAAGACAGACTATTTAAGTCTCCACCCCAAGCACTACCCTCTAATTACTCACACCCATGTGATTCACCTGTGTGTCATACTTGCCTACCTGACCCTCTCCATGAGGGAGAAAATGCTCTGTTCCTGGACTTTCCTGGTAATGTATGATTGCCATCACCTGTGGTGAAACGCCTTTCTTATCAATTAACTAGCTCACCACAGGTGATGGCAATCATACATTACTAGGAAAGTCAAGGAACAGAGCATTTTCTCCCTCATGGAGAGGGTCAGGTAGGCAAGTATGCTGTGTGTGTGCTCTGTATTTAGGATAACCAAAAAAGCACATTAATGGACAAAACCATGTTGCACTGCAGGTGGGGCAGAGTCATCATGTGCAGAGAGATTTAGATTTGGGTGGGTTATATAGTTTCTGTGCACAGTAAATACTGGCTGCTTTATTTTTACTTGCAATTTAGATTTCAGTTTGAACACACCCCACCCAAATCTAAATCTCTCTGCACATATTACATCTGCCCCACCTGCAGTGAAACATGGTTTTGTCCATTAGTGTGCTTTTTTGGTTTGCTAACAAACCTGAATAAGACCCTTAACCCTGTCTTTACCATACGACTGTAGTCTCCCAGAGGAGGCATTAAAGTCTCTCACAAGAGACTGGGACAAACTACCCTGTTTGTCACATATTGTATAATCATGCCAACTCTGTGTTCCGGATTTTTGCCAAAGCTTTGTTATTCAAAATGTCCAAAGTACTGAGTGCTGAAGTAACTTCCAGCTAAAATATAGTAGCTGGTCTTTTGTATATTTAAAGGGAAGCATGTGCCTGAACAGTGCCGTAACTAGACATTTTAGCGCTGTGTGCAAGAATCGGCATCAGCGCCCCCACCCCCTCACGTAAAATAGGGGCAGTACGCGGCGTAGGCATGCGCCAAAAATCTAGGGGCATGGCTTCATGGGGAAGGGGTGTGGCCACAAAATAATACCAATTCATATTACAGTTCACAGTAGTCTCCATTATTCAAATTACGCCGCACAGTAGCGCCACTACACCAGGTAGAGCCCCCTTTTTACACATTACGGCAGACAGATTCCTCTTTTTACACATTACAGCAGAGTCCCCTAATTACACATTACGGCAGACAGCGTCCCCTTTTTTACACATTACGGCAGACAGCGTCCCCTTTTTTTTTACACATTATGGCAGACAGCGTCCCCTTTTTTTTACACATTACGGCAGGCGGCGTCCCCTTTTTTACACATTACGGCAGACAGCGTCCCCTTTTTTACACATTACGGCAGTCAGCTACCCCTTTTTTACACATTGCGGCAGACAGAGTCCCCTTTTTTACACATTACGACAGATAGAATAGACAGACAGACAGAAAGAATAGATGATACTATTACTTACTCTCCCCCCGCTGGCTCAGGCAGTCAGGCTGCTCGGTGCAGCTGCTGGCAGATCCCGGGCAGGGGAGAAGGAGGAGGGAGGGGGACTCGGGAGCCGCAGCAGCGCACTGTAATTGGTGACGGTACCGCTGAAGCTGTCCCTCTCCTTCCACATAGGCTGGCCGCCGCCGCTGTGAATGCTGGGATGTGCTTCCCTCATCCCAGCATTCACAGCAGCGGCGGCCAGCCAATGTGGAAGGAGAGGGACAGCTGCAGTAGCGCCACCACCAATTACAGTGCGCTGCTGTGGATCCTGAATCCCCCTCGCTCCTCCTCCTTCTCCCCTGCTCCCGGAGCTGCTCCTCACCTGGCACACGAAGGCGGCTTGTAATGAGTCAGTTTGACTCATTACAATGCGGCCAGTTGTGCCCTCAGGGCGACTGCGCTGTGTGCCAGGCACACTTGGCACACACGTAGTTACGGCCCTGTGCCTGCATTATGGTCTGCCCAAATATTTCAAGCAGCAATAATTTAAAAGGCAAACCAACCTGGTTATTGCTTTTAAATGATTGCTACTTTAATAACATGGGCAGAGTCACTGGTATTCCTACACAGCAGGCAACTTGCAGGTTATTACCTAAGCCCTAATTGTTGGAGTATAGTGCACTCAGGGGGTCATTCCGAGTTGATGGCTTGCTAGCTATTTTTTGCAGCACTGCGATCAGATAGTCGCCGCCTATGTGGGAGTGTATTTTCGCTTTGCAAGTGTGCAAACGCTTGTGCAGCCGAGCGGTATAAAAACAGTTTGTGCAGTTTCTGAGTAGGTCTGAACTTACTCAGCCGCTGTGATCACTTCAGCCTGTCCGGTCCCTGAATTGACGTCAGACACCCGCCCTGCAAATGCTTGGACACGCCTGCGTTTTTCCAAACACTCCCTGAAAATGGTCACTTGACACCCATAAACGCCTTCTTCCTGTCAATCTTTTTGCGATCGGCTGTGCGAATGGATTCTTCGTTATATTCATCGCCCAGCAATGATCCACTTTGTACCCGTACGGCGCAACTGCACAGTTTTGCTGAGTTTTGACCTGATCGCAGCGCTGCAAAAAATAGCTAGCGTGTGATCAGGTCGGAATGACCCCCTCAGAACCTTGTGTCCTGTTTATATATTACACTGGGTGCGCATCCTCTAGTGTTTACCCTCTAGTACTGGAGCATCAGGGAGGCAGAGACTGATGACACAGTTCCTCCTGCAGTGGAGAGAAAGAGACAGTTCCTCCTGCAGTGGAGAGAGACAGTTCCTCCTGCAGTGGAGAGAGAGAGAGAGACGGTTCCTCCTGTAGCGTGTGTCACGCTGCCTGAGTGGGAAGGAGAACAGTGGGCGGTGTGTGTTCCTTCCAACAGGAGTCAGTCTGCACGGATGTGCAGCCTTCCATCTCATACTGTCAGAGTCACTACCTTACCACAGCCGCATGACGTATAGCGATAACTACCGCGCTTCCACTGTACCAGCCTGTCATATATGAGTGAGTTACTGCTGCTGCAGAACATCTTCCACATTAACAAGTGTTGTCTTTGTATGTTAATAAACCAGCATTTCCGGTTACCTGTCAATTGTGTGAATTAACATCGCTATCAAACACCGCAACACTCTGCCAACACTATTGTCTTAAACATTTTCACTATGCTAATGCATTTAAATTTAAACTAAATATCTTGTATTGTTAAAAGTACTTACAAGAGACACCAAATAAGAAATCATAAAAAGATGTCACTGTTAACATACCACATATCTCATGTCTAGGTTGAAGTCATATTATCCTAATGATTGAACTGGTGCTTTAGTACTGCAATATAAACATATATCATTCACTGGCATGTTCAATAAATAAGTTTTCCTGAAGATGTGTGATTTGAAATGGGGCATAATGTTGAAAGATTTCTAACAATTTTTCTTGATGGAAGATAAAAATAATGTAGAAAAAAAACAGTACTATAAATTTCAGTGCTTGGTACAGTATCATCACAAGCAGAATGAAAAGGTCACATAGATACCTGTCATAACATATTCTCTGCTGTCAAGTTGCTTAGAGGAACCTTGGAAAACTGTCAAAACCATCAAACTATCAAAACAGTGATATGCCTTTAACATAAAGTCTACACACACATATATATATATATCTATCTATCTATCACAAAACACAGAAAATACTGTGCCACAAATGAAAATAAAAACTCTGCAACCCAACATGTATGGCTATTCTGTATTGACACTCCCGAAATATAGGGCATCTGCTGATCCACAAATAATACTGGGATGGTAAATCCCTGAATTAATTGAATCCAAGAAGGAAAGGTATGGGGGGTAGCGACCACTGGTGTCTAAAAAGGAATTACAAAATATTTGAAACAATTAAAATATTTATTACAAATTCGCAAAGCTTTTTATAAAAATGGGATAAAAAGTAATTACTCATGCATATAAAAAAGATATAAAGTGCAAAACATTAAAGTGCTTATCTGAGTCAGAGGTCAAATGATGACCAACGCGTTTCGTCACACAGACTTCATCAAGGAACCACTTGATGAAGTCTGTGTGACGAAACGCATTGGTCACACGCGTTAGATCATTCGTTTTAGGGGTCAGCGTGCATTGTCGGAAGCGGGGCCAAACTCGACAGGTTTTAGCCCCATTTCCAATAAACTCAATCCAACTTGAAAACAAGTTGGATTGAGGTGAGGAGACGGGGAATGGTGCGGCTGGCTATGGGGATCGGGATGAGAGGTACCTTGATGGCTGTCCCCGGCCAGGCACCTCTCTCCCTGCAGTGCCTCCCCCGCCGCCACAGACATCACCTCCACCAGCCACCGTGGCCGCACCCCCTGCTGCACGCAGCCGCCCAGCTCCCCCCGCCGCCACAGACATCACCTCCGCTGGCTGCCGTGGCAGCTCCCACCGCTGCATGCAGCCGCCCAGCTCCCCCCGCAGCCCGCAGCAGCCCAGCTCCTCCCGCCACTGCTATCAGTGCACCCTGCAGCCACTGACAGCAGCGGCAGCACAGGACCCCTGGTACGGCCAAATTCAACAATCGGATTTGGCCGTTCATTGAATAGGGGTTGTTGGGTCCATTCCGACAACTGCATGTCGGAATGGACCGACTCTTATTGAATATACCCCTAAATATACAGCCTTATGATTTTTGAGACCAAAGTTCATGATTTTGCATTTTTTTGCATTAAACTGTAACTGCCTCACTCTTGACCATTCCTCTAGTCTACCTAGATCCTCAATCATTTGTTTTACGCCTCCTGGTGTGTCTAACCTGTTGCATACTTCTATGTCATCTGTAAAAAGGCATACTTTCCCTTTAATGCCATTTGCAATGTCACCAATAAAGATATTAAAAAGCACTGGTCCAGGTACAGATCCCTGGGGTACTCCACTGGTAACATTTCCCTCCTGTGAATGCACTCCATTTACTACAACTCTCTGTTTTCTATCCTGCAACCAAGATCTTTTCCATTCAACAATCTTAGTATCCAATCCCAAGCTTTCAAGTTTATTTAGCAGTCTGCGATGTGGAACAGTGTCAAAAGCTTTACTAAAGTCTAGACAAGCTATAGCCACGGTTCCACCTTTATCCATCATTTTAGTCACACAGTCAAAAAGTCAATAGGGTTTGTTTGACATGATCTCCCCCAAGTGAATCCATGCGGTTTGGGATCCTGTAAATTGCTGGATTTGAGATAATCTACAACCCTTTCTTTTAAGAGTGTTTCCATCAATTTCCCTACTACTGAAGTAAGACTCACTGCTCTGTAGTTGTTTGCCTCTTCCTTGCTTCCACTTTTGTGCAGTGGGACTACGTTTGTTCTTTTCCAGTCCCCTGGAATTACTTCTGTAGTTAATGACTGGTTGAATAATTCTGTTAATGGTGCTACCAGCACCTCTTTAAGCTCTTTTAGATCCTTAGTAGTATACCATCTGGCTTCAAAGATTTATCCACTTTCAGCTTTAAAAGTTGTTAGGACCTTATCCTCTGTAATGTACTTGTTTCATTTTTCCTGAATATCCCTGCAACTTAACACTGGCCCCTTCCCCTCTCTTTCAGTATAAAAATACAGAGCAAAAATAATTATTAAGATGATCTGCTATTACATTGTCTCCCTCAACAAGACTCCCAGTCTCTGTCTATTTTATTATTCCACCTTTTGTTTTTCTCATTTCGCTTATATACTTAAAACAAATTTTGCCTCCTTTACCCACTGACTGGGCCATTTTCTCCTCAGCTTGTGCCCTTGAACATCTGATTACCTTCTTAGGGCCTAATTCAGAGTTGATCGCAGCAGTAAATTTGTTAGCAGTTGGGCAAAACCATGTGCACTGCAGGGAGGGCAGATATAACATGTGCACAGAGAGTTAGATTTGGATGGGGTGTGTTCAAACTGAAATCTAAATTGCACTGTAAAAATAAAGCAGCCAGTATCACATAAACAAAATAACCCACCCAAATCTAACTCTCTTTGCAAATGTTATATCTGCCACACCTGCAGTGCACATGGTTTTGCCCAACTGCTAACAAATTTGCTGCCGTGATCAACTCTGAATTACCCCCTTAGTCTCTTTTTGTCTAACAAGATATATCTCTCTGTTTTCATTATTATGTGTCTGCTTATATTTTCAAAAAGCCATCTTTTTTGCTTTCACAATACTTTCTACTTCTTGCGTAAGCCACACTGGCTTCATTTTCCTTGTGTTTTCCTTACACTTTTGATACAAAGGTCTGTTGCCCTTAATATTGCACTTTTTAATGTTTTCTTATGGAGAGGACATAAAGTCCAAAGGACACTGCACAGGCATAGAAAAACCAATTAAGGAATATTAATGAAACCAACCATTCAGAAAAGGAAATTATTATCAGGACCAAAAGGGGTCCTTTTAAGATAGATGGGGGTTGGAGGTGCTCCACTAAGCTAAGTAGCAGTATTTTTTTCTAGAGGTTATTAGTGTTAGCCACTAGTGGGCCTATCACTAAAAAAGGGGCTTAGTGTGTGGCGCACTCTTTTGAAATAATTGTTCTATATATAAAACATATTAACTTTTATTTATATAATTAAAAATAATCACCATAAACAGGCATAATGTTTAATCTGATAGCCTGAAAGTGCAAAGATTGATAAAGAAAGAATTGCCTATAAGACTAGAACCTCAAAAATGGTATCAACGTCCAGTAATTTTATGTTACTGGGCCAAAATTGGTATTTACATACAATAAATGTTATGCTAGGCAAGAAAAGTATAACCAATTTAATAAGCCAAGTGAAATATTGTTAGAATTAATCAGTGCTATTTAGCTACTAATAAGCTCCCTTTAGATTAAATAATACTTTCTATAATATTATAGTCCAAATAGTCTTCTAAAAGAGGAGTTCATATTTTTACAGAGATCCTCTATATGTGCCTTACCAAGTAATTCCCGTGTTAATTCCAGGGAGTAAAGGAAAAAAGAGAAAGGAGCCCAATAGATAAATTCAAAGTTTTGTAACATTAAGTCACCCTTTACACCAGTCTACTGTTCAAGACTGCAGTAACAGTATTATTTAATCTAAAGGGAGTTTATCAGTAGCTAAATAGCACTGATTAATTCTAACAATATTTCACTTGGCTTATTAAATTGGTTATACTTTTCTTGCCTAGCATAACATTTATTGTATGTAAATTAGAGATGAGCGAGTTCGGTTCCTCGGAATCCGAACCCGCCCGAACTTCAGGTTTTTTTACACGGGTCCGAGCGACTCGGATCTTCCCGCCTTGCTCGGTTAACCCGAGCGCGCCCGAACGTCATCATCCCGCTGTCGGATTCTCGCGAGGCTCGGATTCTATCGCGACACTCGGATTCTATATAAGGAGCCGCGCGTCGCCGCCATTTTCACACGTGCATGGAGATTGATAGGGAGAGGACGTGGCTGGCGTCCTCTCCGTTTAGAGTGACTAGAGTACTAGAGAGAGACACAAATTTTGGGGAGCATATAGGAGGAGTACTACTTGCTGCTGATAGTGTGACCAGTGACCAGTGCCACCAGTTTAATTAATCCGTTCTCTGCCTGAAAAAAAACGATACACAGTGTGACACAGTCACACATACCATATCTGTGCTCAGCCCAGTGTGCTGCATCATATACTGTATATCATTATCTGACTGCTGAGTGCTCAGTGGTCACTGCTCACACAGCTTAATTGTGGGGGAGACTGGGGAGCAGTTATAGCAGGAGTACATTTAAGTACAGTGCACACTTTGCTGCCAGAGTGCCACTGCCAGTGTGACTGACCAGTGACCACTGACCACCAGTATTGTGATTATCTGCCTGAAAAAGTTAAACACTCGTCGTGTGGTGTTTTTATAAACGCATTCTTCAGACAGTGTCCAGCAGGTCCGTCATTACATAATATATACCTGTCCGGCTGCAGTACTAGTGTGATATATATATATATATTAATTTTATCTCATTATCATCCAGTCTATATTAGCAGCAGACACAGTACGGTAGTCCACGGCTGTAGCTACCTCTGTGTCGGCAGTCGCTGGTCCATCCATAATTGTATACCACCTACCCGTGGTTTTTTTTTTCTATCTTCTTGATACTAGTAGCTTACTTTAGGAGTCTGCAGTGCTGACAGACAGTGTCCAGCAGGTCCGTCATTACATAATATATACCTGTCCGGCTGCAGTACTAGTGTGATATATATATATTTTAATTTTATCTCATTATCATCCAGTCTATATTAGCAGCAGACACAGTACGGTAGTCCACGGCTGTAGCTACCTCTGTGTCGGCAGTCGCTGGTCCATCCATAATTGTATACCACCTACCCGTGGTTTTTTTTTCTATCTTCTTGATACTAGTAGCTTACTTTAGGAGTCTGCAGTGCTGACAGACAGTGTCCAGCAGGTCCGTCATTACATAATATATACCTGTCCGGCTGCAGTACTAGTGTGATATATATATATATTTTAATTTTATCTCATTATCATCCAGTCTATATTAGCAGCAGACACAGTACGGTAGTCCACGGCTGTAGCTACCTCTGTGTCGGCAGTCGCTGGTCCATCCATAATTGTATACCACCTACCCGTGGTTTTTTTTTCTATCTTCTTGATACTAGTAGCTTACTTTAGGAGTCTGCAGTGCTGACAGACAGTGTCCAGCAGGTCCGTCATTACATAATATATACCTGTCCGGCTGCAGTACTAGTGTGATATATATATATATTTTAATTTTATCTCATTATCATCCAGTCTATATTAGCAGCAGACACAGTACGGTAGTCCACGGCTGTAGCTACCTCTGTGTCGGCAGTCGCTGGTCCATCCATAATTGTATACCACCTACCCGTGGTTTTTTTTTCTATCTTCTTGATACTAGTAGCTTACTTTAGGAGTCTGCAGTGCTGACAGACAGTGTCCAGCAGGTCCGTCATTACATAATATATACCTGTCCGGCTGCAGTACTAGTGTGATATATATATATATTTTAATTTTATCTCATTATCATCCAGTCTATATTAGCAGCAGACACAGTACGGTAGTCCACGGCTGTAGCTACCTCTGTGTCAGCAGTCGCTGGTCCATCCATAATTGTATACCACCTACCCGTGGTTTTTTTTTCTATCTTCTTGATACTAGTAGCTTACTTTAGGAGTCTGCAGTGCTGACAGACAGTGTCCAGCAGGTCCGTCATTACATAATATATACCTGTCCGGCTGCAGTACTAGTGTGATATATATATATTTTAATTTTATCTCATTATCATCCAGTCTATATTAGCAGCAGACACAGTACGGTAGTCCACGGCTGTAGCTACCTCTGTGTCGGCAGTCGCTGGTCCATCCATAATTGTATACCACCTACCCGTGGTTTTTTTTTCTATCTTCTTGATACTAGTAGCTTACTTTAGGAGTCTGCAGTGCTGACAGACAGTGTCCAGCAGGTCCGTCATTACATAATATATACCTGTCCGGCTGCAGTACTAGTGTGATATATATATATATTTTAATTTTATCTCATTATCATCCAGTCTATATTAGCAGCAGACACAGTACGGTAGTCCACGGCTGTAGCTACCTCTGTGTCGGCAGTCGCTGGTCCATCCATAATTGTATACCACCTACCCGTGGTTTTTTTTTCTATCTTCTTGATACTAGTAGCTTACTTTAGGAGTCTGCAGTGCTGACAGACAGTGTCCAGCAGGTCCGTCATTACATAATATATACCTGTCCGGCTGCAGTACTAGTGTGATATATATATATATTTTAATTTTATCTCATTATCATCCAGTCTATATTAGCAGCAGACACAGTACGGTAGTCCACGGCTGTAGCTACCTCTGTGTCGGCAGTCGCTGGTCCATCCATAATTGTATACCACCTACCCGTGGTTTTTTTTCTATCTTCTTGATACTAGTAGCTTACTTTAGGAGTCTGCAGTGCTGACAGACAGTGTCCAGCAGGTCCGTCATTACATAATATATACCTGTCCGGCTGCAGTACTAGTGTGATATATATATTTTAATTTTATCTCATTATCATCCGGTCTATATTAGCAGCAGACACAGTACGGTAGTCCACGGCTGTAGCTACCTCTGTGTCGGCAGTCGCTGGTCCATCCATAATTGTATACCACCTACCCGTGGTTTTTTTTCTATCTTCTTGATACTAGTAGCTTACTTTAGGAGTCTGCAGTGCTGACAGACAGTGTCCAGCAGGTCCGTCATTACATAATATATACCTGTCCGGCTGCAGTACTAGTGTGATATATATATATATTTAAATTTTATCTCATTATCATCCAGTCTATATTAGCAGCAGACACAGTACGGTAGTCCACGGCTGTAGCTACCTCTGTGTCGGCAGTCGCTCATCATCCATAAGTATACTAGTATCCATCCATCTCCATTGTTTACCTGAGGTGCCTTTTAGTTGTGCCTATTAAAATATGGAGAACAAAAATGTTGAGGTTCCAAAAATAGGGAAAGATCAAGATCCACTTCCACCTTGTGCTGAAGCTGCTGCCACTAGTCATGGCCGAGACGATGAAATGCCAGCAACGTCGTCTGCCAAGGCCGATGCCCAATGTCATAGTACAGAGCATGTAAAATCCAAAACACCAAATATCAGTAAAAAAAGGACTCAAAAATCTAAAATAAAATCGTCGGAGGAGAAGCGTAAACTTGCCAATATGCCATTTTTCCACACGGAGTGGCAAGGAACGGCTGAGGCCCTGGCCTATGTTCATGGCTAGTGGTTCAGCATCACATGAGGATGGAAGCACTCAGCCTCTAGCTAGAAAAATGAAAAGACTCAAGCTGGCAAAAGCACAGCAAAGAACTGTGCGTTCTTTGAAATCCCAAATCCACAAGGAGAGTCCAATTGTGTCGGTTGCGATGCCTGACCTTCCCAACACTGGCCGTGAAGAGCATGCGCCTTCCACCATTTGCACGCCCCCTGCAAGTGCTGGAAGGAGCACCCGCAGTCCAGTTCCTGATAGTCAGATTGAAGATGTCGGTGTTGAAGTACACCAGGACGAGGAGGATATGGGTGTTGCTGGCGCTGGGGAGGAAATTGACAAGGAGGATTCTGATGGTGAGATGGTTTGTTTAAGTCAGGCACCCGGGGAGACACCTGTTGTCCGTGGGAGGAATATGGCCATTGACATGCCTGGTGAAAATACCAAAAAAATCAGCTCTTCGGTGTGGAAGTATTTCAACAGAAATGCGGACAACATTTGTCAAGCCGTGTGTTGCCTTTGTCAAGCTGTAATAAGTAGGGGTAAGGACGTTAACCACCTCGGAACATCCTCCCTTATACGTCACCTGCAGTGCATTCATAATAAGTCAGTGACAAGTTCAAAAACTTTGGGCGACAGCGAAAGCAGTCCACTGACCAGTAAATCCCTTCCTCTTGTAACCAAGCTCACGCAAACCACCCCACCAACTCCCTCAGTGTCAATTTCCTCCTTCCCCTGGAATGCCAATAGTCCTGCAGGCCATGTCACTGGCAATTCTGACGAGTCCTCTCCTGCCTGGGATTCCTACGATGCATCCTTGCGTGTAACGCCTACTGCTGCTGGCGCTGCTGTTGTTGCTGCTGGGAGTCGATGGTCATCCCAGAGGGGAAGTCGGAAGACCACTTGTATTACTTCCAGTAAGCAATTGACTGTCCAACAGTTCTTTGCGAGGAAGATGAAATATCACAGCAGTCATCCTGTTGCAAAGCGGATAACTGAGGCCTTGACAACTATGTTGGTGTTAGACGTGCGTCCGGTATCCGCCGTTAGTTCACAGGGAACTAGACAATTTCTTGAGGTAGTGTGCCCCCGTTACCAAATACCATCTAGGTTCCACTTCTCTAGGCAGGCGATACCGAGAATGTACACGGACGTCAGAAAAAGACTCACCAGTGTCCTAAAAAATGCAGTTGTACCCAATGTCCACTTAACCACGGACATGTGGACAAGTGGAGCAGGGCAGGGTCAGGACTATATGACTGTGACAGCCCACTGGGTAGATGTATGGACTCCCGCCGCAAGAACAGCAGCGGCGGCACCAGTAGCAGCATCTCGCAAACGCCAACTCTTTCCTAGGCAGGCTACGCTTTGTATCACCGGTTTCCAGAATACGCACACAGCTGAAAACCTCTTACGGCAACTGAGGAAGATCATTGCAGAATGGCTTACCCCAATTGGACTCTCCTGTGGATTTGTGGCATCGGACAACGCCAGCAATATTGTGTGTGCATTAAATATGGGCAAATTCCAGCACGTCCCATGTTTTGCACATACCTTGAATTTGGTGGTGCAGAATTTTTTAAAAAACGAGAGGGGCGTGCAAGAGATGCTGTCGGTGGCCAGAAGAATTGCGGGACACTTTCGGCGTACAGGCACCACGTACAGAAGACTGGAGCACCACCAAAAACGCCTAAACCTGCCCTGCCATCATCTGAAGCAAGAAGTGGTAACGAGGTGGAATTCAACCCTATATATGCTTCAGAGGTTGGAGGAGCAGCAAAAGGCCATTCAAGCCTATACAATTGAGCACGATATAGGAGGTGGAATGCACCTGTCTCAAGCGAAGTGGAGAATGATTTCAATGTTGTGCAAGGTTCTGCTGCCCTTTGAACTTGCCACACGTGAAGTCAGTTCAGACACTGCCAGCCTGAGTCAGGTCATTCCCCTCATCAGGCTTTTGCAGAAGAAGCTGGAGACATTGAAGGAGGAGCTAACACGGAGCGATTCCGCTAGGCATGTGGGACTAGTGGATGGAGCCCTTAATTCGCTTAACAAGGATTCACGGGTGGTCAATCTGTTGAAATCAGATCACTACATTTTGGCCACCGTGCTCGATCCTAGATTTAAAACCTACCTTGGATCTCTCTTTCCGGCAGACACAAGCCTGCTGGGGTTCAAAGACCTGCTGGTGACAAAATTGTCAAGTCAAGCGGAACGCGACCTGTCAACATCTCCTCCTTCACATCCTCCCGAAACTGGGGGTGCGAGGAAAAGGCTCAGAATTCCGAGCCCACCCGCTGGCGGTGATGCAGGGCAGTCTGGAGCGACTGCTGATGCTGACATCTGGTCCGGACTGAAGGACCTGACAACGATTACGGACATGTCGTCTACTGGCACTGCATATGATTCTCTCCCCATTGAAAGAATGGTGGAGGATTATATGAGTGACCGCATCCAAGTAGGCACGTCAGACAGTCCGTACTTATACTGGCAGGAAAAAGAGGCAATTTGGAGGCCCTTGCACAAACTGGCTTTATTCTACCTAAGTTGCCCTCCCACAAGTGTGTACTCCGAAAGAGTGTTTAGTGCCGCCGCTCACCTTGTCAGCAATCGGCGTACGAGGTTACTTCCAGAAAATGTGGAGAAGATGATGTTCATTAAAATGAATTATAATCAATTCCTCCGTGGAGACATTGACCAGCAGCAATTGCCTCCACAAAGTACACAGGGAGCTGAGATGGTGGATTCCAGTGGGGACGAATTGATAATCTGTGAGGAGCGGGATGTACACGGTGATATATCGGAGGATGATGATGAGGTGGACATCTTGCCTCTGTAGAGCCAGTTTGTGCAAGGAGAGATTAATTGCTTCTTTTTCAGTGGGGGTCCAAACCAACCCGTCATTTCAGTCACAGTCGTGTGGCAGACCCTGTCACTGAAATGATGGGTTGGTTAAAGTGTGCATGTCCTGTTTATACAACATAAGGGTGGGTGGGAGGGCCCAAGGACAATTCCATCTCGCACCTCTTTTTTCTTTCATTTTTCCTTGCGTCATGTGCTGTTTGGGGAGTGTTTTTTGGAAGGGCCATCCTGCGTGACACTGCAGTGCCACTCCTAGATGGGCCAGGTGTTTGTGTCGGCCACTAGGGTCGCTTAGCTTACTCACACAGCTACCTCATTGTGCCTCTTTTTTTCTTTGCGTCATGTGCTGTTTGGGGAGTGTTTTTTGGAAGGGCCATCCTGCGTGACACTGCAGTGCCACTCCTAGATGGGCCAGGTGTTTGTGTCGGCCACTAGGGTCGCTTAGCTTACTCACACAGCTACCTCATTGCGCCTCTTTTTTTCTTTGCGTCATGTGCTGTTTGGGGAGTGTTTTTTGGAAGGGCCATCCTGCGTGACACTGCAGTGCCACTCCTAGATGGGCCAGGTGTTTGTGTCGGTCACTAGGGTCGCTTAGCTTAGTCATCCAGCGACCTCGGTGCAAATTTTAGGACTAAAAATAATATTGTGAGGTGTGAGGTGTTCAGAACAGACTGAAAATGAGTGGAAATTATGGTTTTTGAGGTTAATAATACTTTGGGATCAAAATGACCCCCAAATTCTATGATTTAGGCTGTTTTTTAGTGTTTTTTTAAAAAAACACCCGAATCCAAAACACACCCGAATCCGACAAAAAAAATTCGGTGAGGTTTTGCCAAAACGCGGTCGAACCCAAAACACGGCCGCGGAACCGAACCCAAAACCAAAACACAAAACCCGAAAAATTTCCAAGTGCACATCTCTATGTAAATACCAATTTTTGGCCCAGTAACATAAAATAAAATAAAAAGTTAATATGTTTTATATATAGAACAATTATTTCAAAAGAGTGCGCCACACACTAAGCCACTTTTTTAGTGATAGGCCCACTAGTGGCTAACACTAATAACCTCTAGAAAAAATTACTTTTTAATGTTTCCCACCTCTCCTGCACTACTTCCAAGTTCCTCCACTCTGCCAAAGAATCTCTTATACATTTTCCCATCCCTACAAAATCAGCCTTCCTAAATTTAATACCTTTGTTTTTGTATGGGATGAAACTCCTTCTTTATGCTGAACCATACTTCTTGATGATCACTGGATCCCAAGTTTTCACCCACTTTTACGTTAGATATTCCTACTCCATTTGTAAGTATTAAATCAAATATTGCGTCTTTCTGAGTGGGCTCCTTCACCAATTGCTCCCTACCGTGAATTTAAAATGTCCCTAATTCTAGTGGAACTAGCAACAGACACCTCCCAGTTTACATCAGGAAGATACAGTAAAAGTCTCCCTTGATTATTACCTCTCCTTTTAATGCCATTTTAGTTATGTCCTGCAATAGGTTCTTGTCCAGTTCCTCTTCCTGATCCGTTGGCCTGTAAATCACATCAATATGAATAATCAACTTCTCCCTGTTTCTATGGTCATCCAAAGGGCCTCAGTTTTTTCTTCAATACTTTGTATTAAGATAGTATTTATGCTTTTTTTTTTTTTTTTACATACATTGCTAACCCTCCTCCTATTCTTCCCATTCTGTCCTTCCTAAATAAAGTATATCATAGCATAGCTACTGTATGTCCCAGTCATGATTTTCATTGCACCATGACTCTGTAATTGCCACAATATCTAGATCAGAGCAGATTGCTTTATTTCTATTTGGTTCACTGTGCTCCCTGTTAGTTTAAATAGTTCTTGATGAAGCATCCAAACTATTCAGTTAGTATTCTCGTTCCCCTTCAAGATGGGTGCAGGTCATCACTTTTGTATAAGCTCCTATCTTGCCAGATGGTGTGACAATGGCCTATAAATCCAAATATCTCCTTATTGCACCATGTCTTTAGCCAAACACTGAAGTAGTATTAGGACTGCTGATATCGGAGAAGCCGTGAAGTGGCTCAGCAGCTTAACATGTGTTTGCAAACATGTGTGACTAATTCTCTGAATTTCTATAACCAGATAGGTTCAGGTATGGTTACAGGTAATTTTTATTGTTTTGATGGGAAATTTAGGGGTGGGATTTGCAACTCCCCCTTTCTGTATGTTTGTCTGTGACCTCTCCCCCTTTCCAGCACCTGATACATAATTATCTCCAGGAATGACCAAGTAACTACCATTGTTTGTCTGCTTGTGTGCGAGAGGCATTTAATGGGAGCAGTATTTGGAAGGCATGCTGTTCCTTGTAGTGCCAATGGGAGATCCTGGGGGTGGTTCCTGGGTAAGTTAGCGCTCTGTCTGGATGTGTTTTAGTAATAACCTTTATCATGAAGTCTACTGTGACAAATTACATGGCCCTATGTGGGCACTGCTATTATGTTTTGTTAGGACTGCTGATATCGGAGAAGCCGTGAAGTGACTCAGCAGCTTAACATGTGTTTGCAAACATGTGTGACTAATTCTCTGAATTTCTATTACCAGATAGGTTCAGGTATGGTTACAGGTTATTTTTAGTGTGCTGAAGGGAAATTTAGGGGTGGGATTTGCAACCCCCCCTTTCTGTCTGTTAAGCTCCTATCTTGCCAGATGGTGTGACAATGGCCTATAAATCCAAATCTCTCCTTATTGCACCATGTCCTTAGCCAATCACTGAAGTTTCTGTCCGTGTACTGGCAATACTTCCGAAAAAGTTATAGTGGTTGCCCCCTGCTTCAGAGCAGTCCCTAACTTCCTAAATTCATCTTTTACGGCCATGAGTTCAGCATTAGCCAAGTCATTTGTCCCTAGGTGGACAATGACATCCATCACCCCATTTTTTTTCTTGCTGCCTTCACAATGTCATGCTGCGAGCGCTTACCGCCGTGGGTCCCGGGATTCGTCCTCTTCCGGTGCGGCAGCCACATGGGGATGTGGCGCGGTCGGCGGCGGGAGTGACGGCTTCCTGGAGCCGGAGGGGAGGACCTAGTGGCAGCAGCTTCCTGGTGTGTCTGCTATGCAGGGAGCAGCCATGTTGGAGACCAAGGGCAGCACCAATGAGCAAGATGGGTGAATACAGCCAATTCTGTTTCCCTGCTACCTATAAATAGGCTGAGACTGTTGCATTCTGTGCCAGTGCTTAGTTGCAGTTTCTCAGTACCCTAGCTCTGTGCTCCCGCAGATTAGTCTGTGCATCTCTTTGGTAATTGGTCCTACCTTACTCTCCGAGTTTTAGCTGGCTCTCATTGTACTACGCTCGCCAGCTCCCCAGTGCACGGTCATGGTCAACCGCTCTCCCTCCAGTGCCTTTGAATTCTGCAGGATTCCCTTGGTGGTTCACCAGCTTCAGCCCGTGTCTTCGTTCATGCCTTCGCATCATCCAGCAAACAGTCTTCACAGTTCTTCATTCACATCTTTGTATCATCCAGCAAACAGTCTTCACAGATCTGCAGCCATATCTTTGTACCATCTAAAGCATATTCCTCACAATACTTCAGTTTTGGCCTCGTATCACTCGGTTGACATTCTCTACAGTTTTCCTACCCAGAACTAGTCAGTGACAGTATTCCTTCAGTCATATTCTGCTCTGTTACTGTCAATAAATATATGAAAAGGAATTATCTTCGTCCTCCTTGTTTCCTGCATTCTGGAGCTCCTGCTCCTTCGGTTGGTCTGAGTCCAACGGATTCACAGAAACAGCTTGTAGTGACACACAATTCTTAGCATGCGCTCTTTATCCCTGAAAGCTGTGGCTCCAGGTAAGCATCTTCCTTGTTTCTCTACTTCATTTACATTTCCCAGATGTATTCCTCTAATAATGGAATCTCCCAAGAGAAGTGCAGTCCTTTTAGTTCTGCAACAGCTGGAAGGCCGCTTATTGCCCTCCCGTGCTTGTAGGTTCACCTTGCAACCTGCAAAAAACTTGGGTATAATTCAATGAGCTTTCAGTCTCAATTTTATAATATGCTAGGTCTTGCAAGACAATGCCTCCCCCCATGTCTGCCAGGTAGATAACCAGATTAGAGTTGCTGGCTAAAAAATTGAGCGCTGTTCTTTCTGAAGGTGGCAAATTATGGTGCACAGGTGGGAAAGGTTACACAATGTTGGACACTACAAGCTCTAATACTCGCATGAATGTTTTAATTGTAGCATTGTAGAGATAGGTTCAAAAGTTGAACATTTTTATACTTTCTTTAATTGTTGAGAGACTATGTTCTTTTCAAGTACACAAATAGGTGTCCTTTTGTTATAATTCTCCTTGGGTGGAATTCAATTATGCATGGTAAATTACTACAGGTGAAAAAGGAAAGTAGCCTAGGGCTTTAGTACCTGTGGCTATCCAATTGCACTGGGGAAGGGGGGGGGGGGACCCAGCACATCACCTATACTGTATACATGAATTGTAAAATAACCACTTGGAAATTGGGATATACAGTAATAAAACAGAAGTAACGTTTATTTCACAGATTATCCATGTATGTCTCATATGGTATACTGTACATACTTGTCAGTCTGACCTAATACCTGTATGCATACATATAGAACAAGGGAGGATAGAAAAAAGATTTGTACTTTCTGGTGCACAAAAGGAAAGAAAATTAAAAAAAATAATTTTGAATATATTTTATTAAAAGTATTGTTAAAACCTCCAGAATAAGATAAAAAGATATAAAATGTGTACCATTGATAAGAAATGGGATTTTAAAATAACTGTGTATACAGTGTATATCCAGTAATATCTGTAATAAATATAATTACAACATAGAGATGTTGTCTTGTGTATGATTTTTAATATTCATATAATATCACGGATGTATTAATTTGATTTAATTTGATAGTTTGGTACTTTATAATTCAGGTTCCAAAGTATAGGTCAATGTTCTTTCTAAAGTTGACAAATTAAGGTGCACAAGTGAGGCAGGTTACACAATGTTGGAAACTTCAAGCTCTAATACTCGCAAGAATGTTTTGATTGTAGCATTTATAGAGATCAAAAGTTGAACATTTTTGCAATTGTTTTAATTGTTGAGGAATAATGTTCTCTTCAGCTACACAAATAGGTGCCCTTTTATTATAATACTCCTTATAACACTCATCTGTTTCTCTATGGTTTTTCTCGCCTCTCCCACATCTCTCTCTTTCTCTAATCTCTGCTTTCCTCCCATCTCTATCATATCTCTACGTCCTCCCCTCTTTAAGTGGGTGTTGTGTAGATCAGGAGGGACAAAATGCTCACTAATATATGATTGGAGTCACCTGTGTTGAACTATTTAATTTAAAAGGAAGATATTTCAACAGAGTTGATTACAATCATACATTTAGAGGGAAGTCCAGGTAGAGATCATTTTGTCCCTCAATAGGTCATGGTGGGAGGCATGGATTGTGTATATTGGGCATAATTCAAGGTTGATAGCAAATTAACATTTTCCCCTAATGGGCAAAACCATGTTGCACTGCAGGGAGGGGGGTAGCTATAACATGTGCAGAGAAATTTAGATTTGGGTTGATTATAGGGATGTGCACTTGAAATTTTTCGGGTTTTGTGTTTTGGTTTTGGGTTCGGTTCCGCGGCCGTGTTTTGGGTTCGAACGCGTTTTGGCAAAACCTCACCGAATTTTTTTTGTCGGATTCGGGTGTGTTTTGGATTCGGGTGTTTTTTTCAAAAAACCCTAAAAAACAGCTTAAATCATAGAATTTGGGGGTCATTTTGATCCCAAAGTATTATTAACCTCAAAAACCATCATTTCCACTCATTTTCAGTCTATTCTGAACACCTCACACCTCACAATATTATTTTTAGTCCTAAAATTTGCACCGAGGTCGCTGGATGACTAAGCTAAGCGACCCAAGTGGCCGACACAAACACCTGGCCCATCTAGGAGTGGCACTGCAGTGTCACGCAGGATGGCCCTTTCAAAAAATACTCCCCAAACAGCACATGACGCAAAGAAAAAAAGAGGCGCAATGAGGTAGCTGTGTGACTAAGCTCAACGACCCAAGTGACCGACACAAACACCTGGCCCATCTAGGAGTGGCACTGCAGTGTCACGCAGGATGGCCCTTCCAAAAAACACTCCCCAAACAGCACATGACGCAAAGAAAAAAAGAGGCGCAATGAGGTAGCTGTGTGACTAAGCTCAACGACCCAAGTGGCCGACACAAACACCTGGCCCATCTAGGAGTGGCACTGCAGTGTCACGCAGGATGGCCCTTCAAAAAACTACTCCCCAAACAGCACATGACGCAAAGAAAAAAAGAGGCGCAATGAGGTAGCTGTGTGAGTAAGCTAAGCGACCCTAGTGGCCGACACAAACACCTGGCCCATCTAGGAGTGGCACTGCAGTGTCACGCAGGATGGCCCTTCAAAAAACACTCCCCAAACAGCACATGACGCAAAGAAGAAAAAAAAGAGGCGCAATGAGGTAGCTGTGTGAGTAAGCTAAGCGACCCTAGTGGCCGACACAAACACCTGGCCCATCTAGGAGTGGCACTGCAGTGTCACGCAGGATGGCCCTTCAAAAAAATACTCCCCAAACAGCACATGACGCAAAGAAAAATGAAAGAAAAAAGAGGTGCAAGATGGAATTGTCCTTGGGCCCTCCCACCCACCCTTATGTTGTATAAACAGGACATGCACACTTTAACCAACCCATCATTTCAGTGACAGGGTCTGCCACACGACTGTGACTGAAATGACGGGTTGGTTTGGACCCCCACCAAAAAAGAAGCAATTAATCTCTCCTTGCACAAACTGGCTCTACAGAGGCAAGATGTCCACCTCATCATCATCCTCCGATATATCACCGTGTACATCCTCCTCCTCACAGATTATCAATTCGTCCCCACTGGAATCCACCATCTCAGCTCCCTGTGTACTACTTTGTGGAGGCAATTGCTGCTGGTCAATGTCTCCACGGAGGAATTGATTATAATTCATTTTAATGAACATCAAATTCTCCACATTTTCTGGATGTAACCTCGTACGCCGATTGCTGACAAGGTGAGCGGCGGCACTAAACACTCTTTCGGAGTACACACTTGTGGGAGGGCAACTTAGGTAGAATAAAGCCAGTTTGTGCAAGGGCCTCCAAATTGCCTCTTTTTCCTGCCAGTATAAGTACGGACTGTCTGACGTGCCTACTTGGATGATGTCACTCATATAATCCTCCACCATTCTTTCAATGGGGAGAGAATCATATGCAGTGACAGTAGACGACATGTCCGTAATCGTTGTCAGGTCCTTCAGTCCGGACCAGATGTCAGCATCAGCAGTCGCTCCAGACTGCCCTGCATCACCGCCAGCAGGTGGGCTCGGAATTCTGAGCCTTTTCCTCGCACCCCCAGTTGCGGGAGAATGTGAAGGAGGAGATGTTGACAGGTCGCGTTCCGCTTGACTTGACAATTTTGTCACCAGCAGTTCTTTGAACCCCAGCAGACTTGTGTCTTCCGGAAAGAGAGATGCAAGGTAGGTTTTAAATCTAGGATCGAGCACGGTGGCCAAAATGTAGTGCTCTGATTTCAACAGATTGACCACCCGTGAATCCTTGTTAAGCGAATTAAGGGCTCCATCCACAAGTCCCACATGCCTAGCGGAATCGCTCTGTGTTAGCTCCTCCTTCAATGTCTCCAGCTTCTTCTGCAAAAGCCTGATGAGGGGAATGACCTGACTCAGGCTGGCAGTGTCTGAACTGACTTCACGTGTGGCAAGTTCAAAAGGTTGCAGAACCTTGCACAACGTTGAAATCATTCTCCACTGCGCTTGAGACAGGTGCATTCCACCTCCTATATCGTGGTCAGTTGTATAGGCTTGAATGGCCTTTTGCTGCTCCTCCAACCTCTGAAGCATATAGAGGGTTGAATTCCACCTCGTTACCACTTCTTGCTTCAGATGATGGCAGGGCAGGTTCAGGCGTTTTTGGTGGTGCTCCAGTCTTCTGTACGTGGTGCCTGTACGCCGAAAGTGTCCCGCAATTCTTCTGGCCACCGACAGCATCTCTTGCACGCCCCTCTCGTTTTTTAAATAATTCTGCACCACCAAATTCAAGGTATGTGCAAAACATGGGACGTGCTGGAATTTGCCCATATTTAATGCACACACAATATTGCTGGCGTTGTCCGATGCCACAAATCCACAGGAGAGTCCAATTGGGGTAAGCCATTCTGCGATGATCTTCCTCAGTTGCCGTAAGAGGTTTTTAGCTGTGTGCGTATTCTGTAAAGCGGTGATACAAAGCGTAGCCTGCCTAGGAAAGAGTTGGCGTTTGCGAGATGCTGCTACTGGTGCCGCCGCTGCTGTTCTTGCGGCGGGAGTCCATACATCTACCCAGTGGGCTGTCACAGTCATATAGTCCTGAGCCTTCCCTGCTCCACTTGTCCACATGTCCGTGGTTAAGTGGACATTGGGTACAACTGCATTTTTTAGGACACTGGTGAGTCTTTTTCTGAGGTCTGTGTACATTTTCGGTATCGCCTGCCTAGAGAAATGGAACCTAGATGGTATTTGGTACCGGGGTCACAGTACCTCCAACAAGTCTCTAGTTGCCTCTGCAGTAATGATGGATACCGGAACCACGTTTCTCACCGCCCAGGATGCCAAGGCCTCAGTTATCCGCTTTGCAGCAGGATGACTGCTGTGATATTTCATCTTCCTCGCAAAGGACTGTTGGACAGTCAATTGCTTGGTGGAAGTAGTAAAAGTGGTCTTACGACTTCCCCTCTGGGATGACCATCGACTCCCAGCAGCAACAACAGCAGCGCCAGCAGCAGTAGGTGTTACACGCAAGGATGCATCGGAGGAATCCCAGGCAGGAGAGGACTCGTCATAATTGCCAGTGACATGGCCTGCAGGACTATTGGCATTCCTGGGGAAAGAGGAAATTGACACTGAGGGAGTTGGTGGGGTGGTTTGCGTGAGCTTGGTTACAAGAGGAAGGGATTTACTGGTCAGTGGACTGCTTCCGCTGTCGCCCAAAGTTTTTGAACTTGTCACTGACTTATGATGAATGCGCTGCAGGTGACGTATAAGGGAGGATGTTCCGAGGTGGTTAACGTCCTTACCCCTACTTATTACAGCTTGACAAAGGCAACACACGGCTTGACAAATGTTGTCCGCATTTCTGTTGAAATACTTCCACACCGAAGAGCTGATTTTTTTGGTATTTTCACCAGGCATGTCAATGGCCCTATTCCTCCCACGGACAACAGGTGTCTCCCCGGGTGCCTGACTTAAACAAACCACCTCACCATCAGAATCCTCCTGGTCAATTTCCTCCCCAGCGCCAGCAACACCCATATCCTCCTCATCCTGGTGTACTTCAACACTGACATCTTCAATCTGACTATCAGGAACTGGACTGCGGGTGCTCCTTCCAGCACTTGCAGGGGGCGTGCAAATGGTGGAAGGCGCATGCTCTTCACGTCCAGTGTTGGGAAGGTCAGGCATCGCAAACGACACAATTGGACTCTCCTTGTGGATTTGTGATTTCGAAGAACGCACAGTTCTTTGCTGTGCTTTTGCCAGCTTGAGTCTTTTCATTTTTCTAGCGAGAGGCTGAGTGCTTCCATCCTCATGTGAAGCTGAACCACTAGCCATGAACATAGGCCAGGGCCTCAGCCGTTCCTTGCCACTCCGTGTGGTAAATGGCATATTGGCAAGTTTACGCTTCTCCTCCGACAATTTTATTTTAGATTTTTGAGTCCTTTTTTTACTGATATTTGGTGTTTTGGATTTTACATGCTCTGTACTATGACATTGGGCATCGGCCTTGGCAGACGACGTTGATGGAATTTCATCGTCTCGGCCATGACTAGTGGCAGCAGCTTCAGCACAAGGTGGAAGTGGATCTTGATCTTTCCCTATTTTTGGAACCTCAACATTTTTGTTCTCCATATTTTAATAGGCACAACTAAAAGGCACCTCAGGTAAACAATGGAGATGGATGGATACTAGTATACTTATGGATGACGAGCGACTGCCGACACAGAGGTAGCTACAGCCGTGGACTACCGTACTGTGTCTGCTGCTAATATAGACTGGATGATAATGAGATAAAATTAAAATATATATATATATCACACTAGTACTGCAGCCGGACAGGTATATATTATGTAATGACGGACCTGCTGGACACTGCCTGTCAGCACTGCAGACTCCTAAAGTAAGCTACTAGTATCAAGAAGATAAAAAAAAAAACACGGGTAGGTGGTATACAATTATGGATGGACGAGCGACTGCCGACACAGAGGTAGCTACAGCCGTGGACTACCGTACTGTGTCTGCTGCTAATATAGACTGGATGATAATGAGATAAAATTAAAATATATATATATATCACACTAGTACTGCAGCCGGACAGGTATATATTATGTAATGACGGACCTGCTGGACACTGTCTGTCAGCACTGCAGACTCCTAAAGTAAGCTACTAGTATCAAGAAGATAGAAAAAAAAAAACCACGGGTAGGTGGTATACAATTATGGATGGATGAGCGACTGCCGACACAGAGGTAGCTACAGCCGTGGACTACCGTACTGTGTCTGCTGCTAATATAGACTGGATGATAATGAGATAAAATTAAAATATATATATATATCACACTAGTACTGCAGCCGGACAGGTATATATTATGTAATGACGGACCTGCTGGACACTGTCTGTCAGCACTGCAGACTCCTAAAGTAAGCTACTAGTATCAAGAAGATAGAAAAAAAAAAAAACCACGGGTAGGTGGTATACAATTATGGATGGACGAGCGACTGCCGACACAGAGGTAGCTACAGCCGTGGACTACCGTACTGTGTCTGCTGCTAATATAGACTGGATGATAATGAGATAAAATTAAAATATATATATATATATATCACACTAGTACTGCAGCCGGACAGGTATATATTATGTAATGACGGACCTGCTGGACACTGTCTGTCAGCACTGCAGACTCCTAAAGTAAGCTACTAGTATCAAGAAGATAGAAAATAAAAAAAAACCACGGGTAGGTGGTATACAATTATGGATGGACGAGCGACTGCCGACACAGAGGTAGCTACAGCCGTGGACTACCGTACTGTGTCTGCTGCTAATATAGACTGGATGATAATGAGATAAAATTAAAATATATATATATATATATATCACACTAGTACTGCAGCCGGACAGGTATATATTATGTAATGACGGACCTGCTGGACACTGTCTGTCAGCACTGCAGACTCCTAAAGTAAGCTACTAGTATCAAGAAGATAGAAAAAAAAAAACACGGGTAGGTGGTATACAATTATGGATGGACGAGCGACTGCCGACACAGAGGTAGCTACAGCCGTGGACTACCGTACTGTGTCTGCTGCTAATATAGACTGGATGATAATGAGATAAAATTAAAATATATATATATATATCACACTAGTACTGCAGCCGGACAGGTATATATTATGTAATGACGGACCTGCTGGACACTGTCTGTCAGCACTGCAGACTCCTAAAGTAAGCTACTAGTATCAAGAAGATAGAAAAAAAAAAACACGGGTAGGTGGTATACAATTATGGATGGATGAGCGACTGCCGACACAGAGGTAGCTACAGCCGTGGACTACCGTACTGTGTCTGCTGCTAATATAGACTGGATGATAATGAGATAAAATTAAAATATATATATATATATCACACTAGTACTGCAGCCGGACAGGTATATATTATGTAATGACGGACCTGCTGGACACTGTCTGTCAGCACTGCAGACTCCTAAAGTAAGCTACTAGTATCAAGAAGATAGAAAAAAAAAACCACGGGTAGGTGGTATACAATTATGGATGGACGAGCGACTGCCGACACAGAGGTAGCTACAGCCGTGGACTACCGTACTGTGTCTGCTGCTAATATAGACTGGATGATAATGAGATAAAATTAAAATATATATATATATATATATATCACACTAGTACTGCAGCCGGACAGGTATATATTATGTAATGACGGACCTGCTGGACACTGTCTGTCAGCACTGCAGACTCCTAAAGTAAGCTACTAGTATCAAGAAGATAGAAAAAAAAAAAAACCACGGGTAGGTGGTATACAATTATGGATGGACGAGCGACTGCCGACACAGAGGTAGCTACAGCCATGGACTACCGTACTGTGTCTGCTGCTAATATAGACTGGATGATAATGAGATAAAATTAAAATATATATTTATATATATCACACTAGTACTGCAGCCGGACAGGTATATATTATGTAATGACGGACCTGCTGGACACTGTCTGTCAGCACTGCAGACTCCTAAAGTAAGCTACTAGTATCAAGAAGATAGGAAAAAAAAAAACCACGGGTAGGTGGTATACAATTATGGATGGACGAGCGACTGCCGACACAGAGGTAGCTACAGCCGTGGACTACCGTACTGTGTCTGCTGCTAATATAGACTGGATGATAATGAGATAAAATTAAAATATATATATATCACACTAGTACTGCAGCCGGACAGGTATATATTATGTAATGACGGACCTGCTGGACACTGTCTGCAGAATGCGTTTATAAAAACACCACACGACGAGTGTTTAACTTTTTCAGGCAGACAATCACAATATACTGGTGGTCAGTGGTCACTGGTCAGTCACACTGGCAGTGGCACTCTGGCAGCAAAAGTGTGCACTGTACTTAAAATATGTACTCCTGCTATAACTGCTCCCCAGTCTCCCCCACAATTAAGCTGTGTGAGCAGTGAGCACTCAGCACAGTCAGATAATGATATACAGTATTACATATGATGCAGCACACTGGGCTGAGCACAGATATGGTATGTGACTGTGTCACACTGTGTATCGTTTTTTTTCAGGCAGAGAACGGATTAATTAAACTGGTGGTCAATGGTCACTGGTCACACTATCAGCAAGTAGTAGTACTCCAGTCCTAATATGCTCCCCAAAATTAGTAAATAGTGTCTCTAACTCTCTACTCTCTTCTCTATAAACGGAGAGGACGCCAGCCACATCCTCTCCCTATCAATCTCAATGCACGTGTGAAAATGGCGGCGACGCGCGGCTCCTTATATAGAATCCGAGTCTCGCGATAGAATCCGAGCCTCGCGAGAATCCGACAGCGGGATGATGACGTTCGGGCGCGCTCGGGTTAACCGAGCAAGGCGGGAGGATCCGAGCCTGCTCGGCCCCGTGTAAAAAAAGCTGAAGTTCGGCGGGTTCGGATTCCGAGAAACCGAACCCGCTCATCACTAGTTGATTATATTGTTTCTTTGCAGGGTAAATACTGGCTGCTTTATTTTTACACTGCAATTTAGATTTCAGTTTGAACACACCCCACCCAAATCTAACTCTCTCTGCACATGTTATATCTGTCCCACCTGCGGTGCACATGGTTTTGCCCATTAGGGGAAAATTTTATTTTGCAATCAACCTTGAATTAGGCCCATTATATATAAACCAATGGTGTATATTAGATTTAAACAAATAGTTTAATAATGCCTGGGTACTGTTTATAGGTCCACCAAATTGAGAGACAACTATTTTATAAAGTTTTCCTGGAGTGGAAGAAAGACAACTTAAACAACCTTAAAATACACATAGAAAAATAGTATCTTGCAAAAATGCAGTAGCAGCAGCTTCTGTGCTACGTAATCACTGGGACGGGAATCAGGAGGGCTCTGTGTGTGTGTCTCTCTCTAGACCCAAATGCTCTTATTAGATGACAGGTTACATAGGACGCTGATACCCAAATGGGGAGGGTGAGTAGCTTGGATTCCTTCAGTTCTCTAACCCCTCCTGTCTCTCATCTGGCTGGGAAGCTCCATTGGTATCTCTTGAAACCTGATATTCCTGTGTCTCTGCCTGTAATGCATGCTGTCCTGCCAGTGGCGTAAGTTTGTCCCAGTTGCCCGGAGGCAAGAAAAATATTGGTGCCCCCCCATATATCATCCGTGAGCCAATAAGATGCCGTTTTGAGATCCGAGTAAAACCGAACCCACTCATCTCTAATTCTAACTATACGAAGCTACTACAAAACCCGTTGCAACTAGGCAGATCTATGTAGGGGTCCAACCACACACTACATAGATCTGCTCAGTCACTCACAATGCTGATTATTTCTCTGACAATTAATTTGCAAGTGTCATATCCAGGATTAAAACCCACAACCTAATACACTGGAAGCATGCTCCTTACTGATGGAGATATCTGCTCTTGCACAGGAAGTGTGAGAATTCTAACTATAAGAAGTTACTTAAGAAGTTACTTGTAATTGTCAGAGAAATAACTGCATATAGTTAGAATTCTCATGTTTCCTTTATAGGAGCAAATAGCTTCATCAGTAAGGTGTCTGCTTCCAGTGTATCTATAATAAAGAGGGTGTGATTTGTAAGGTGCAGTGACTAGTGGGGAAGTCGGCTACGGAAGAGATACTGGCTGTTGTCAATTAACTTAATTGGTTAATGTCGCTGAACACACGGAACAGGAGGAGAGGTGCCCCCCTGCAAAGCAGGAGCCCGGCGGCAGCTGACTCCGTTGCGTCCCAGAGTTCTGCCTCTGTGTCCTGCTCATATTCTGGCAGCTTGGTTCTGCTGCTGCGCAAGAGGGAGAGCTAGTGATGTCAGTGTGCTCTGGCCGGGGGTCCCTGAAAAGGGGCACCTGGGGTACAGTATGCCATGTGTCCCCGTCCCATGTTCCCCCTCATAATGTGGGGATGTTGCCCCCATGTAATGACAGGAAGGTACAGAACTGTGTATACAGTATATGGATAGATTGGGAGATGTTATTGCATTTGATATATCTCCTGAATTAATGTTCTGTCTTTCCTTAGCTTCTATGTTCACTTCAGATGTGCTATTTAGTTCCTTTTAAAGAAGTGGGTCACTGTGCGTACACACTCCACAAAGTAATACGGACTGCAATCGCTGCCGCTACAGCAATGCAGTCTGAATTATCCCCAAAGTTTGATCAAAAATCAAGAGAACTCTAGATGTTTGTTTGTTTTTTTGTTTGTTTGTTTTTTTTAAAGATGTAAGCCTTCATGGATTTCTACAATGACAGGGGATGTACTCCCAAGGCCTAACATTTTTGGATCATTCATCTACAACAATTCCGGATTTGCTTTATTCTCTAGTTTGCTCCTTGGTCAGATCAGGTCTGCTGTTTTTTTTAAAGCTCCAAACCTGCTATGAATAAAACAATTTCCCAGTACGTGTTTGCTGACTGTCAAATAATGTGCTATTAAAAATGTTCACTCACAACAAATATTTTTTAATCAAATCATTAGGAAATATTGTCAACTATTAATAATATGGCATTGCATACCTGCAAGCAGGTTTTCCCTGAAGTATGTATATGTCTCCAGACTAGTGGGGTTACCCTCTTACTAGCTAGGCAAGGGGTTCCCAAACCCAGTCCTCAAGGCACCATAACGGTCCAGGTTTCAAGTATATCCATGCATGGCCACAGGTGATTTAATTAGTACCTCAGTCAATTTGATTTAACCATCTGTGCTGAGCTATGGATATACTTAAAACCTGGACTGTTTAGGATGCCTTGAGGACCATGTTTTGGAACCTCTCATTAGGGAAAGAGGTGGCTTTAAAATATTAACTACTTATTGCTTATGTAACAAGCTGTTCCTTCCACTAATGCTCAGTATGTGTCTTCATGGGGCTGGGTATGAGTTACCAGTGGTCAGGATGAAGGACTTTTAGCAGTACCCTGAATCTCCTGTAATTCATCTGGGGATCGAGCTTTTAGCCATGTGGCCTCAACTCTATGGTATGGAACTCGCTTCCCTGCACAGTTCGAGAGGCCCCCACTCTATAATCCTTCAAAAATGAACTCAAGACTTTCCTGTTTTGTCAAGCATATCCATAATTGTCACTTTTATATCTCCATGCTCTATATATTAGAGATGAGCGGGTTCGGTTTCTCTGAATCCGAACCCGCCCGAACTTCATGGTTTTTTTCACGGGTCCGAGCAGACTCGGATCCTCCCGCCTTGCTCGGTTAACCCGAGCGCGCCCGAACGTCATCATGACGCTGTCGGATTCTCGCGAGACTCGGATTCTATATAAGGAGCCGCGCGTCGCCGCCATTTTCACACGTGCATTGAGATTGATAGGGAGAGGACGTGGCTGGCGTCCTCTCCATTTAGATTAGAAGAGAGAGAGAGAGAGATTGACCTGATTTACTGGAGCTTAGGAGTACTGTAGAAGTGTAGAGAGTGCAGAGTTTACTAGTGACTGACCACAGTGACCACCAGACAGTGCAGTTTTATTTAATATATCCGTTCTCTGCCTGAAAAAAACGATACACACAGTGACTCAGTCACATACCATATCTGTGTGCACTGCTCAGCCCAGTGTGCTGCATCATCTATGTATATATATCTGACTGTGCTCAGCTCACACAGCTTATAATTGTGGGGGAGACTGGGGAGCACTGCAGTGCCAGTTATAGGTTATAGCAGGAGCCAGGAGTACATATTATATTAAAATTAAACAGTGCACACTTTTGCTGCAGGAGTGCCACTGCCAGTGTGACTGACCAGTGACCTGACCACACTGACCACCAGTATAGTTAGTAGTATACTATATTGTGATTGCCTGAAAAAGTTAAACACTCGTCGTGTGACTTCACTTGTGTGGTGTTTTTTTTTTTATTCTATAAAAAACTCATTCTGCTGACAGACAGTGTCCAGCAGGTCCGTCATTATATAATATATACCTGTCCGGCTGCAGTAGTGATATATATATATTTTTTATATCATTATTTATCATCCAGTCGCAGCAGACACAGTACGGTAGTTCACGGCTGTAGCTACCTCTGTGTCGGCACTCGGCAGTCCGTCCATAATTGTATACCACCTACCCGTGGTTTTTTTTTCTTTCTTCTTTATACATACATACTACTACATCTCTTTATCAACCAGTCTATATTAGCAGCAGACACAGTACAGTACGGTAGTTCACGGCTGTAGCTACCTCTGTGTCGACACTTAGCAGTCCGTCCATAATTGTATACCACCTACCCGAGGTTTTTTTTTCTTTCTTCTTTATACATACATACTACTACATCTCTTTATCAACCAGTCTATATTAGCAGCAGACACAGTACAGTACGGTAGTCCACGGCTGTAGCTACCTCTGTGTCGGCACTCGGCAGTCCGTCCATAATTGTATACCACCTACCCGTGTTTTTTTTTTCTTTCTTCTTTATACATACATACTACTACATCTCTTTATCAACCAGTCTATATTAGCAGCAGACACAGTACAGTACGGTAGTTCACGGCTGTAGCTACCTCTGTGTCGGCACTCGGCAGTCCATCCATAATTGTATACCACCTACCCGTGGTTTTTTTTTCTTTCTTCTTTATACATACATACTACTACATCTCTTTATCAACCAGTCTATATTAGCAGCAGACACAGTACAGTACGGTAGTCCACGGCTGTAGCTACCTCTGTGTCGGCACTCGGCAGTCCGTCCATAATTGTATACCACCTACCCGTGGTTTTTTTTTCTTTCTTCTTTATACATACATACTACTACATCTCTTTATCAACCAGTCTATATTAGCAGCAGACACAGTACAGTACGGTAGTTCACGGCTGTAGCTACCTCTGTGTCGGCACTCGGCAGTCCGTCCATAATTGTATACCACCTACCCGTGGTTTTTTTTTCTTTCTTCTTTATACATACATACATACTACTACATCTCTTTATCAACCAGTCTATATTAGCAGCAGACACAGTACAGTACGGTAGTCCACGGCTGTAGCTACCTCTGTGTCGGCACTCGGCAGTCCGTCCATAATTGTATACCACCTACCCGTGGTTTTTTTTTCTTTCTTCTTTATACATACATACTACTACATCTCTTTATCAACCAGTCTATATTAGCAGCAGACACAGTACAGTACGGTAGTTCACGGATGTAGCTACCTCTGTGTCGGCACTCGGCAGTCCGTCCATAATTGTATACCACCTACCCGTGGTTTTTTTTTCTTTCTTCTTTATACATACATACTACTACATCTCTTTATCAACCAGTCTATATTAGCAGCAGACACAGTACAGTACGGTAGTCCACGGCTGTAGCTACCTCTGGGTTGGCACTCGGCAGTCCGTCCATAATTGTATACTAGTATCCATCCATCTCCATTGTTTACCTGAGGTGCCTTTTAGTTGTGCCTATTAAAATATGGAGAACAAAAATGTTGAGGTTCCAAAATTAGGGAAAGATCAAGATCCACTTCCACCTCGTGCTGAAGCTGCTGCCACTAGTCATGGCCGAGACGATGAAATGCCAGCAACGTCGTCTGCCAAGGCCGATGCCCAATGTCATAGTACAGAGCATGTCAAATCCAAAACACCAAATATCAGTAAAAAAAGGACTCCAAAACCTAAAATAAAATTGTCGGAGGAGAAGCGTAAACTTGCCAATATGCCATTTACCACACGGAGTGGCAAGGAACGGCTGAGGCCCTGGCCTATGTTCATGGCTAGTGGTTCAGCTTCACATGAGGATGGAGGCACTCAGCCTCTCGCTAGAAAAATGAAAAGACTCAAGCTGGCAAAAGCAGTAGCACCGCAAAGAACTGTGCGTTCTTCAAAATCCCAAATCCACAAGGAGAGTCCAATTGTGTCGGTTGCGATGCCTGACCTTCCCAACACTGGACGTGAAGAGCATGCGCCTTCCACCATTTGCACGCCCCCTGCAAGTGCTGGAAGGAGCACCCGCAGTCCAGTTCCTGATAGTCAGATTGAAGATGTCAGTGTTGAAGTACACCAGGATGAGGAGGATATGGGTGTTGCTGGCGCTGGGGAGGAAATTGACCAGGAGGATTCTGATGGTGAGGTGGTTTGTTTAAGTCAGGCACCCGGGGAGACACCTGTTGTCCGTGGGAGGAATATGGCCGTTGACATGCCTGGTGAAAATACCAAAAAAATCAGCTCTTCGGTGTGGAGGTATTTCAACAGAAATGCGGACAACAGGTGTCAAGCCGTGTGTTCCCTTTGTCAAGCTGTAATAAGTAGGGGTAAGGACGTTAACCACCTCGGAACATCCTCCCTTATACGTCACCTGCAGCGCATTCATAATAAGTCAGTGACAAGTTCAAAAACTTTGGGTGACAGCGGAAGCAGTCCACTGACCAGTAAATCCCTTCCTCTTGTAACCAAGCTCACGCAAACCACCCCACCAACTCCCTCAGTGTCAATTTCCTCCTTCCCCAGGAATGCCAATAGTCCTGCAGGCCATGTCACTGGCAATTCTGATGATTCCTCTCCTGCCTGGGATTCCTCCGATGCATCTTTGCGTGTAACGCCTACTGCTGCTGGCGCTGCTGTTGTTGCTGCTGGGAGTCGATGGTCATCCCAGAGGGGAAGTCGTAAGACCACTTTTACTACTTCCACCAAGCAATTGACTGTCCAACAGTCCTTTGCGAGGAAGATGAAATATCACAGCAGTCATCCTACTGCAAAGCGGATAACAGAGGCCTTGGCATCCTGGGTGGTGAGAAACGTGGTTCCGGTATCCATCATTACTGCAGAGCCAACTAGAGACTTGTTGGAGGTACTGTGTCCCCGGTACCAAATACCATCTAGGTTCCATTTCTCTAGGCAGGCGATACCGAAAATGTACACAGACCTCAGAAAAAGAGTCACCAGTGTCCTAAAAAATGCAGCTGTACCCAATGTCCACTTAACCACGGACATGTGGACAAGTGGAGCAGGGCAGGGTCAGGACTATATGACTGTGACTGCCCACTGGGTAGATGTATGGACTCCCGCCGCAAGAACAGCAGCGGCGGCACCAGTAGCAGCATCTCGCAAACGCCAACTCTTTCCTAGGCAGGCTACGCTTTGTATCACCGCTTTCCAGAATACGCACACAGCTGAAAACCTCTTACGGCAACTGAGGAAGATCATCGCGGAATGGCTTACCCCAATTGGACTCTCCTGTGGATTTGTGGCATCGGACAACGCCAGCAATATTGTGTGTGCATTAAATATGGGCAAATTCCAGCACGTCCCATGTTTTGCACATACCTTGAATTTGGTGGTGCAGAATTATTTAAAAAACGACAGGGGCGTGCAAGAGATGCTGTCGGTGGCCAGAAGAATTGCGGGACACTTTCGGCGTACAGGCACCACGTACAGAAGACTGGAGCACCACCAAAAACTACTGAATCTGCCCTGCCATCATCTGAAGCAAGAAGTGGTAACGAGGTGGAATTCAACCCTCTATATGCTTCAGAGGTTGGAGGAGCAGCAAAAGGCCATTCAAGCCTATACAATTGAGCACAATATAGGAGGTGGAATGCACCTGTCTCAAGCGCAGTGGAGAATGATTTCAACGTTGTGCAAGGTTCTGCTGCCCTTTGAACTTGCCACACGTGAAGTCAGTTCAGACACTGCCAGCCTGAGTCAGGTCATTCCCCTCATCAGGCTTTTGCAGCAGAAGCTGGAGACATTGAAGGAGGAGCTAACACGGAGCGATTCCGCTAGGCATGTGGGACTTGTGGATGGAGCCCTTAATTCGCTTAACAAGGATTCACGGGTGGTCAATCTGTTGAAATCAGAGCACTACATTTTGGCCACCATGCTCGATCCTAGATTTAAAGCCTACCTTGGATCTCTCTTTCCGGCAGACACAAGTCTGCTGGGGTTGAAAGACCTGCTGGTGAGAAAATTGTCAAGTCAAGCGGAACGCGACCTGTCAACATCTCCTCCTTCACATTCTCCCGCAACTGGGGGTGCGAAGAAAAGGCTCAGAATTCCGAGCCCACCCGCTGGCGGTGATGCAGGGCAGTCTGGAGCGACTGCTGATGCTGACATCTGGTCCGGACTGAAGGACCTGACAACGATTACGGACATGTCGTCTACTGTCACTGCATATGATTCTCTCCCCATTGAAAGAATGGTGGAGGATTATATGAGTGACCGCATCCAAGTAGGCACGTCACACAGTCCATACTTATACTGGCAGGAAAAAGAGGCAATTTGGAGGCCCTTGCACAAACTGGCTTTATTCTACGTAAGTTGCCCTCCCACAAGTGTGTACTCCGAAAGAGTGTTTAGTGCCGCCGCTCACCTTGTCAGCAATCGGCGTACGAGGTTACATCCAGAAAATGTGGAGAAGATGATGTTCATTAAAATGAATTATAATCAATTCCTCCGCGGAGACATTGACCAGCAGCAATTGCCTCCACAAAGTACACAGGGAGCTGAGATGGTGGATTCCAGTGGGGACGAATTGATAATCTGTGAGGAGGGGGATGTACACGGTGATATATCGGAGGATGATGATGAGGTGGACATCTTGCCTCTGTAGAGCCAGTTTGTGCAAGGAGAGATTAATTGCTTCTTTTTTGGGGGGGGTCCAAACCAACCCGTCATATCAGTCACAGTCGTGTGGCAGACCCTGTCACTGAAATGATGGGTTGGTTAAAGTGTGCATGTCCTGGTTTGTTTATACAACATAAGGGTGGGTGGGAGGGCCCAAGGACAATTCCATCTTGCACCTCTTTTTTCTTTTATTTTTCTTTGCGTCATGTGCTGTTTGGGGAGGGTTTTTTGGAAGGGACATCCTGCGTGACACTGCAGTGCCACTCCTAAATGGGCCCGGTGTTTGTGTCGGCCACTAGGGTCGCTAATCTTACTCACACAGCTACCTCATTGCGCCTCTTTTTTTCTTTGCGTCATGTGCTGTTTGGGGAGGGTTTTTTGGAAGGGACATCCTGCGTGACACTGCAGTGCCACTCCTAAATGGGCCCGGTGTTTGTGTCGGCCACTACGGTCGCTAATCTTACTCACACAGCTACCTCATTGCGCCTCTTTTTTTCTTTGCGTCATGTGCTGTTTGGGGAGGGTTTTTTGGAAGGGACATCCTGCGTGACACTGCAGTGCCACTCCTAGATGGGCCCGGTGTTTGTGTCGGCCACTAGGGTCGCTAATCTTACTCACACAGCTACCTCATTGCGCCTCTTTTTTTCTTTGCGTCATGTGCTGTTTGGGGAGGGTTTTTTGGAAGGGACATCCTGCGTGACACTGCAGTGCCACTCCTAAATGGGCCCGGTGTTTGTGTCGGCCACTAGGGTCGCTAATCTTACTCACACAGCTACCTCATTGCGCCTCTTTTTTTCTTTGCGTCATGTGCTGTTTGGGGAGGGTTTTTTGGAAGGGACATCCTACGTGACACTGCAGTGCCACTCCTAGATGGGCCCGGTGTTTGTGTCGGCCACTAGGGTCCCTAATCTTACTCACACAGCTACCTCATTGCGCCTCTTTTTTTCTTTGCGTCATGTGCTGTTTGGGGAGGGTTTTTTGGAAGGGACATCCTGCGTGACACTGCAGTGCCACTCCTAAATGGGCCCGGTGTTTGTGTCGGCCACTAGGGTCGCTAATCTTACTCACACAGCTACCTCATTGCGCCTCTTTTTTTCTTTGCGTCATGTGCTGTTTGGGGAGGGTTTTTTGGAAGGGACATCCTGCGTGACACTGCAGTGCCACTCCTAGATGGGCCAGGTGTTTGTGTCGGCCACTAGGGTCGCTTAGCTTAGTCATCCAGCGACCTCGGTGCAAATTTTAGGACTAAAAATAATATTGTGAGGTGTGAGGTATTCAGAATAGACTGAAAATGAGTGGAAATTATGGTTTTTGAGGTTAATAATAATATGGGATCAAAATGACCCCCAAATTCTATGATTTAAGCTGTTTTTTTAGGGTTTTTTGAAAAAAACACCCGAATCCAAAACACACCCGAATCCGACAAAAAAAATTCGGTGAGGTTTTGCCAAAACGCGGTCGAACCCAAAACACGGCCGCGGAACCGAACCCAAAACCAAAACACAAAACCCGAAAAATTTCAGGCGCTCATCACTACTATATATTTTATGAAAAGATTTTTGGTTCTTCATTGTTTCTATACTGTATTATGTTAAGTCCTTGAGTCCTATTGGAGAAAGAGTGCTATATAAATAAAATCATTATTATTATTATTGTTACTCTAGCTGAAGTCCTGGCAGCACGGATGTACCGGTAATCATGTCAGGCATTAAGAGAAAGGCAGCTTTTAGGGTGAATGTCTGGTATCTGGTCCCAGTGCTGTCTTTTCTTATGGGCTCAATGTGCAGTTGAACAAAGGGCCCAGGAGTTTAAGGGCACTAGGCTGACAGCTGAGGGCAGTAGTGCAAGTAGAAAAAATGTCTTACGGGTACTGTGTGCGCGTGCCGAAGGCGCGTGCTGTAAAAAAAATGGGTGTGGCCAAATGCCACATGGGGCGTGGTCAATGGAAATGGGGGCGTGATACACATACAGGGGGAGGGGCAGATACACATATGACCCCAATAGTGCCAGATACAAGTTGCCCCACAGTGCCAGATATACATTGCCCCACAGTGCCAGATATACATTGCCCCACAGTGCCAGATACACATTGCTACACAGTGCCAGATATACATTGCCCCACAGTGCCAGATACACGTTGCTACACAGTGCCAGATATACATTGCCCCACAGTTCCAGATATACATTGCCCCACAGTGCCAGATATACATTGCTTCACTGTGCCAGATACACAAATGCCCCCAGAGTGCCAGATACACATTGCCCCCCAGTGCCAGATACAGAAATGCACCCACAGTGCGAGATATGCCCCCAGTGGCAGATACAGAAATGCCCCCAGTGCCAGATACACATGTCCCCCCAGTGCCAGATATGCCCTCAGTGTCAGATATGCCCCAGTGCCAGATACACATGTCCCCCCATTGCCAGATATGCCCCCAGTGCTAGATATACATGCCCCCAGTGCCAGATACATATGTCCCCGCAGTGCCACATGTCCCCAGTGCCAAATACACATGTCCCCCCTTTGCCAGATATGCCCCCAGTGCCAGATTTGCCCCCAGTGCCAGATACACGTCCCCCCTTTGCCAGATATGCCCCCAGTGCCAGGTATACATGCCCCCAGTGCCAGGTATGCCCCCAGTGCCAGATACACATGTCCCCACTTTGCCAGATATGCCCCCAGTGCCAGGTATACATGCCCCCATTGCCAGATATACATGCCCCCAGTGCCAGGTATGTGCTCCCCTGCTCACTGCTGCTGTCTTGTGTGTGAGGGGAGGCGTCCTCAGTGTCCGGCGGGCGGCGGGTGCGGCTGTGTCTGTTCAATTCAGCGCCGATCCGTGAGCCAATCAAACTCGCGGTCCGGCAGCCTTGGCTGCCGGTCCGCGAGCTCTGATTGGCTCACGGGCGGCGCTGAATTAAACGAAGACACTGAAGGGCAGGAGAGGCGCAGGCTGCGCTCTCCTCCCCTCACATCAGCGGCGGTGCGGCGGTGAACGTCGGGAAGCGGCGGTGAGCAGCGGAGGGAGGCAGGGAGGGAGCGGCGAGGTGCGGTGGCCCGCCGGTGTGGGTACGGCGTACCCACGGCTAAATTCTTAAGGGTACGCCATACCCACCTGTACCCGCACATTTGCACCACTGGCTGAGGGTCCCCTTTTTCCAGGGGTACCAGATTTTTTTAAATCGGCCCTGGGGAACGGAGATATCTAACTTCAAAGCAGTGGTCCCCATCCAAGCCTGTTAATTGCTATTCCCAGCCAGATATCTTGGGTTCTGTCTGACTTAGAGTTTTTCTGAGGGTATACTCCAAAAGCTGGGACTCTCCCTTTTTGGTGGACACTGGTAGCTTGTCTCTGTTATGCCCAGAACTAGAGATATCAGCTTTCCAGTAGCTGGTCCCTGCTCCAGCTCTACACACCTGGGATGCAGTTTTATATTTTCATCGGTGGATTTCTCTGGCTCCTGAACTCTGATCCTCAAGTCCCCAGTACTCCTGAAAGGTGGGACTCTATAGTTATGAAAGCTAAGAAATCAATTTCCGGGAACTGGAGTTATCTGCAGTCAAGCAAGCTGTTCTCCAACCGGAAAATTATGAATATAAAGCACTTAATTTAATATTAAGACTCCACTATCCACCCCTCCCATGCATATTAAACACCCCATAACACCCTGAAAGTCATGTACTAAGGCCCCTTCATTCAGCCCTATGCCGCCTTCTACAGTTTAGTGTTCTCCCTCCCACCCAATCTCCCACCTCCTGCATTGGTTACCTGTTTTTACAGAATTTAATATACTATACTTGTGGCATAAAATACATAATACAGGTTGAGTATCCCATATCCAAATATTCCGAAATACGGAATATTCCGAAATACGGAAATTTTTTAGTGAGAGTGAGATAGTGAAACCTTTGTTTTTTGATGGCTCAATGTACACAAACTTTGTTTAATACACAAAGTTATTAAAAATATTGTATTAAATGACCTTCAGGCTGTGTGTATAAGGTGTATTTGAAACCTATATGAATTGTGTGAATGTACACACACTTTGTTTAATGCACAAAGTTATAAAAAATATTGTCTACAATGACCTTCAGGCTGTGTGTGTATAAGGTGTATATGTAACATAAATGCATTCTGTGCTTAGACTTAGGTCCCATCGCCATGATATCTCATTATGGTATGCAATTATTCCAAAATTCATAGTTATAAGACTTTTTCAGGCTGCACCCACTCTGAGGAATGCCCTCAACTCTCTTTTATGTACCTTGGAGAGAGATAAAGTGAATAGAGATAAAGGGACAAATGTATTAAGCCTGGAGAATTGATAAAGTGGAAGGTGATAATGCACCAGCCAATCAGCTCCTAACTATCAGCCTGTAACATGGCAGTTAGGAGCTGGTTGGCTGGTACTGTACTTTATCTTCATCAACTTTATTTTTCTGCAAGGCTTAGTACACAGACCTCATTTTCTGCAAACCTTCAAGTGTTCCTTGAAAATACCTCTTCAGCCAAGCGTATTATGGGGTCTTTTTACTAAGCTTTGGATGGAGATAAAGTGGACAGACATAAAGTACGAGCCAACCAGCTCCTAACTGCCGTGTTACAGTCTTTGGGGGATAAGCAGTGCTACAAATGGAGAAGTGAGCCAGTGGAGAAGTTGCCCATGGCAACTAATCAGCTGCTCTGTATACATTTACAGTATGCAAATTATAAATGTTATGTCAATGCTGATTGGTTGCCATAGGCAAATTCTCCACTGGCTCACTTCTCCACTTGTATCACCGCTTAGTACATCTCCCCATGTGTTTGGAAAATGACAGTTAATAGCTGAATGGCTGGTACTTTATCTCCGGCTACTTTAACTCCGTCCAAGGCTTAGTAAATAGACCCCTATATTCCAGAACCACCCACAAAATTACCGTAGGCTATTTTACTAATTACCTACCCAGTACCCTCTACATAGTTCATGTATAACTTTACATATTTTCACTCTCTGCACCCACACATCCAACTGTCCCCAGGATAATGGGGGTCATTCCAAGTTGATCGCTCGCTGCCGATTTTCGCAGCCCAGCAATCAGGTGAAAAATTGCATTTCTGCGCATGCGTATGCCCCGCAATGCGCACGCGCGACGTACAGGTACAAAGCCCTTTGTGGTTGTGCTCAGGTTCTAGCAAAAGTTTTTTTTCGCACTGGCGGTCGCTAGAAGATTGACAGGAAGGGGGCGTTACTGGGTGTCAACTGACCGTTTTCAGGGAATGTTTGCAAAAACGCAGGCGTGCCGAAAAAACGCAGGCGTGGCTGGGCGTTTGCTGAGCGGGTGTATGACGTCAAACACGGACACGAATAGACTGAAGTGTTCGCAAGCGCTGAGTAGGTTCAGAGCTACTCTGAAACTGCACAAACTGTTTTTGCAGAGCTCGGCTGCACAAGCATTCACACTTCTGCTAAGCTAAAATACACTCCCCAGTGGGCGGCGGCATAGCGTTTGCACATCTGCTAAAAACTGCTAGCAAGCGATCAACTCGGAATGACCCCCAATATTTCTTTGAGATCATACAGCCCACAAAAAGCCTTTGCAATCTGCCTGGACTGATATGCAATATGTAACACTTATCCTCTATTTCTCTATAGACTGTAAGTTTGCGAGCAGGACCGTATTACTTCTTTGTCTGTTATTACCTAGATTTGATTTATTACTGTTTTGTTCCAAATTTTAAAATGCAACAAATATGCTGATGCTATATAAGTAAATATTAATAAATAAATAAATAATTATTCGTTTCTTGCTAGCATAGTTCTTGTTTTTTAATCGCAATTAACAAATAATAAGATTTTACTCACCGGTAAATCTATTTCTCGTAGTCCGTAGTGGATGCTGGGAACTCCATAAGGACCATGGGGGATAGCGGCTCCGCAGGAGACAGGAGACTGGGCACAACTAAAGAAAGCTTTAGGACTACCTGGTGTGCACTGGCTCCTCCCTCTATGACCCTCCTCCAGACCTCAGTTAGGATACTGTGCCCGGAAGAGCTGACACAATAAGGAAAGGATTTTGAATCCCGGGTAAGACTCATACCAGCCACACCAATCACACCGTATAACTCGTGATACTATACCCAGTTAACAGTATGAAATATAACTGAGCCTCTCAACAGATGGCTCAACAATAACCCTTTAGTTAAACAATAACTATATACAAGTATTGCAGACAATCCGCACTTGGGACGGGCTCCCAGCATCCACTACGGACTACGAGAAATAGATTTACCGGTGAGTAAAATCTTATTTTCTCTGACGTCCTAGTGGATGCTGGGAACTCCGTAAGGACCATGGGGATTATACCAAAGCTCCCAAACGGGCGGGAGAGTGCGGATGACTCTGCTGCACCGAATGAGCGAACTCTAGGTCCTCCTCAGCCAGGGTATCAAACTTGTAGAATTTAGCAAATGTGTTTGACCCCGACCAAGTAGCTGCTCGGCAAAGTTGTAAAGCCGAGACCCCTTGGGCAGCCGCCCAAGAAGAGCCCACCTTCCTCGTGGAATGGGCTTTTATAGATTTAGGATGCGGCAGTCCAGCCGCAGAATGTGCAAGTTGAATCGTGCTACAGATCCAGCGAGCAATAGTCTGCTTGAAGCAGGCGCACCCAACTTGTTGGGCGCATGCAGGATAAATAGCGAGTCAGTCTTTCTGACTCCAGCTGTCCTGGAAACATAGATTTTTAGGGCCCGGACTATGTCCAGCAACTTGGAGTCCTCCAAGTCACGAGTAGCCGCAGGCACCACAATAGGCTGGTTCAAATGAAACGCTGAAACCACCTTTGGGAGAAATTGGGGACGAGTCCTCAATTCCACCCTATCCATATGGAAAATCAGATAAGGGCTTTTACAAGACAAAGCCGCCAATTCTGACACACGCCTGGCCGAAGCCAAGGCCAACAACATGACCACTTTCCACGTGAGATATTTCAGTTCCACGGTTTTAAGTGGTTCAAACCAATGCGACTTTAGGAAATCCAACACCACGTTGAGATCCCAAGGTGCCACTGGGGGCACAAAAGGGGGCTGAATATGCAGCACTCCCTTAACAAATGTCTGAACTTCAGGTAGTGAAGCCAGTTCTTTTTGGAAGAAAATCGATAGAGCCGAAATCTGGACCTTAATGGAACCCAATTTTAGGCCCATAGTCACCCCTGACTGTAGGAAGTGCAGAAATCGACCTAGCTGAATTCCTCCGTTGGGGCCTTCCTGGCCTCACACCACGCAACATATTTCCGCCATATGCGGTGATAATGGTTTGCGGTCACTTCTTTCCTAGCTTTAATTAGCGTAGGGATAACTTCCTCCGGAATGCCCTTTTCCTTCAGGATCCGGTGTTCAACCGCCATGCCGTCAAACACAGCCGCGGTAAGTCTTGGAACAGACAGGGCCCATGCTGCAGCAGGTCCTGTCTGAGCGGCAGAGGCCATGGGTCCTCTGAGATCATTTCTTGAAGTTCTGGGTACCAAGATCTTCTTGGCCAATCCGGAACCACGAGTATAGTTCTTACTCCTCTCCTTCATATTATTCTCAGTACCTTGGGTATGAGAGGCAGAGGAAGGAACACATACACCGACTGGTACACCCACGGTGTTACCAGAGCGTCCACAGCTATCGCCTGAGGGTCCCTTGACCTGGCGCAATAACATTTTAGCTTTTTGTTGAGGTGAGACGCCATCATGTCCACCTGTGACCCTTCCCAATGGTGTACAATCATTTGGAAGACTTCTGGATGAAGTCCCCACTCTCCCGGGTGTAGGTCGTGTCTGCTGAGAAAGTCTGCTTCCCAGTTGTCCACTCCGGGAATGAACACTGCTGACAGTGCTAACACGTGATTTTCCGCCCATCGGAGAATCCTTGTGCCATTGCCATCCTGCTTCTTGTGCCGCCCTGTCGGTTTACATGGGCGACCGCCGTGACGTTGTCTGAGTAGATCAGCACCGGCTGGTTTTGAAGCAGGGGTCTTGCCTGACTTAGGGCATTGCAAATGGCCCTTAGTTCCAGAATATTTATGTGTAGGGAAGTCTCCTGACTTGACCATTGTCCTTGGAAGTTTCTTCCCTGTGTGACTGCCCCCCAACCTCGAAGGCTGGCATCCGAGGTCACCAGGACCCAGTCCTGTATGCAGAATCTGCGGCCCTCTGGAAGATGAGCACTCTGCAGCCATCACAACAGCGACACCCTAGCCCTTGGAGACAGGGTTATCAGCCGATGCATCTGAAGATGCGATCCGGACCACCTGTCCAACAGATCCCACTGAAAGATCCTTGCATGGAACCCTCCGAATGGAATTGCTTCGTAAGAAGCCACCATCTTTCCCAGGACTCGCGTGCAATGGTGCACCGACACCTGTTTTGGTTTTAGGAGGTCTCTGACTAGAGATGACAACTCCTTGGCCTTCTCCACCGGGAGAAACACTTTTTTCTGTTCTGTGTCGAGAACCATCCCCAGGAACAGTAGACGCGTTGTAGGAACCAGCTGCGACTTCGGAATGTTCAGGATCCAGCCGTGCTGTTGTAGCACAGCCCCAGCTAGTGCTACTCCGATCAACAACTGTTCCCTGGACCTCGCCTCTATAAGGAGATCGTCCAAGTACGGGATAATTATAACTCCCTTCCTTCGAAGGAGTATCATCATCTCTGCCATTACCTTGGTAAATACCCTCGGTGCCGTGGACAGACCAAACGGCAACGTCTGGAATTGGTAATGACAGTCCTGTACCACAAATCTGAGGTACTCCTGGTGAGGGGGGTAAATGGGGACATGCAGGTAAGCATCCTTGATGTCCAGTGATACCATGTAATCCCCTTCGTCCAGGCTTGCAATAACCGCCCTGAGCGATTCCATTTTGAACTTGAACCTTCGTATATAAGTGTTCAAGGATTTCAAATTTAAAATGGGTCTCACCGAACCGTCCGGTTTCGGTACCACAAACATTGTGGAATAGTAACCCCGTCCTTGTTGAAGAAGGGGTACCTTGACTATCACCTGCTGCGAATACAGCTTGTGAATCACCTCCAGCACTGCCTCCCTGTCTGAGGGAGCTGTTGGCAAGGCAGATTTGAGGAAATGGCGAGGGGGAGACGTCTCGAATTCCAGCTTGTACCCCTGAGATACTACCTGTAGTATCCAGGGATCCACCCGTGAGCGAGCCCACTGGTCGCTGAAATTCTTGAGATGGGCCCCACCGTACCTAGCTCCGCCTGTGGAGCCCCAGCGTCATGCGGTGGACTTAGAGGAAGCGGGGGAGGACTTTTGTTCCTGGGAACTGGCTGTATGCTGCAGCTTTTTCCCTCTACCTCTGCCTCTGGGCAGAAAGGACGCGCCTTTAACCCGCTTGCCTTTCTGGGGCCGAAAGGACTGTACCTGATAATACGGTGCTTTCTTTGGCTGTGAGGGAACATGGGGCAAAATGTTGATTTCCCAGCTGTAGCTGTGGAAACGAGGTCCGAGAGACCATCCCCAAACAACTCCTCACCCTTGTAAGGCAAAACTTCCATGTGCCTTTTAGAATCAGCATCACCTGTCCACTGCCGAGTTCCTGGCAGAAATGGACATTGCGTTTATTTTAGATGCCAGTCGGCAATTATCCCTCTGTTCATCTCTCATGTATAAGACTGCGTCTTTAATATGCTCTATGGTTAGCAATATAGTGTCCCTGTGGGCCTGTCTTAAGGTACAGAGAATCTGACCACGCAGCTGCAGCACTGCACATTCATGCTGAAGCAATAGCTGGTCTCAGTATAATGCCTGAGTGTGTATATACAGACTTCAGGATAGCCTCCTGCATTCTATCTGCAGGCTCTAGAGCGGCCGTGTCCTGAGACGGTAGTGCCACCTTCTTTGACCGACGTGTGAGCGCTTTATCCACCCTAGGGGATGTCTCCCAACGAGACCTATCCTCTGGCGGGAAAGGGTACGCCATTAGTAACCTTTTAGAAATTACCAGTTTCTTATCGGGGGAAACTCACGCTTCTTCACACATTTAGTTCATCAGATGGGGGAAAAACCACTGGAAGCTTTTTTCTCCCCAAACATAATACCCTTTTTTGTGGTACCTGGGGTAATATCAGAAATGTGCAACACATTTTTTATTGCCGTAATCATGTAACGGGTGGCTCTATTGGAATGTACAGTAGTCTCATCGTCGTCGACACTGGAGTCAGTATCCGTGTCGACATCTGTGTCTGCCATCTGAGGTAGTGGGCGTTTTAGGGCCCCTGATGGCTTTTGAGACGCCTGGGCAGGCACGGGCTGAGAAGCCGGCTGTCCCACATCTGCTATGTCGTCAAACCTTTTATGTAAGGAGTTGACACTGTCACGTAATTCCTTCCACATGTCCATCCACTCAGGTGTCGACCCCGCAGGGGGTGACATCACATTTATCGGCATCTGCTCCGCCTCCACATAAGCCTCCTCATCAAACATGTCGACACAGCCGTACCGACACACCGCACACACACAGGGAATGCTCTGACTGAGGACAGGACCCCACAAAGTCCTTTGGGGAGACACAGAGAGAGTATGCCAGCACACACCAGAGCGCTATATAATGCAGGGATTCACACTACCCACAGTGATTTTTCCCTTATAGCTGCTATAATACACAGATTTGCGCCTAAATTTAGTGCCCCCCCTCTCTTTTTAACCCTTTGAGCCTGAAAACTACAGGGGAGAGCCTGGGGAGCTGTCTTCCAGCTGCACTGTGAAGAGAAAATGGCGCCAGTGTGCTGAGGGAGATAGCCCCGCCCCTTTTTCGGTGGACTTCTCCCGCTCTTATAATCATAATGTGGCAGGGGTATTTTACACATATATAGCTTATTAGGCTATATTATGTGTGATTTGCCACTCTTAAGGTACTCTAATTGCTGCCCAGGGCGCCCCCCCCCCCCCCCCAGCGCCCTGCACCCATCAGTGACCGGAGTATGTGGTGTGCACAGGGAGCAATGGCGCACAGCTGCAGTGCTGTGCGCTACCTTAATGAAGACCGGAGTCTTCTGCCGCCGATTTCCTGGACGTTCTTCTTGCTTCTGGCTCTGCAAGGGGGACGGCGGCGCGGCTCCAGGACCGGACGACCGAGGCTGGGCCAGTGTTCGATCCCTCTGGAGCTAATGGTGTCCAGTAGTCTAAGAAGCCCAAGCTAGCTGCAAGCAGGTAGGTCCGCTTCTCTCCCCTAAGTCCCTCGTAGCAGTGAGTCTGTTGCCAGCAGATCTCACTGAAAATAAAAAACCTAAAATATACTTTCTTTTCTAGGAGCTCAGGAGAGCCCCTAGTGTGCATCCAGCTCGGCCGGGCACAAAATTCTAACTGAGGTCTGGAGGAGGGTCATAGAGGGAGGAGCCAGTGCACACCAGGTAGTCCTAAAGCTTTCTTCAGTTGTGCCCAGTCTCCTGTCTCCTGCGGAGCTGCTATCCCCCATGGTCCTTACGGAGTTCCCAGCATCCACTAGGACGTCAGAGAAAATAAGGAATTTACAAGTGTAGAAATAAAATGTCAGTTAATATACAGATATGTCCTCATACACCAATCATTTCTGCACCATATAACAAGAGCCCTAGGGGTATATTTATTAAAGTGCGGGTTTTGAAATGTGGAGATGTTGCCCATAGCAACTAATCAGATACTGTCTATTATCTTCTAGAAGATTCTAGATAAATGCTAGATTGGTTGCTATGGGCAACATCTCCACATTTGAAAACCTGCTCTTTAGTAACTATACCCCTTACTCTCTGCCATTGTTAGCAAATCCAGGACTTTTGTAGTTTTTCATAAATTTAGCATCATATTTACAAGGCAAGCCACATACAGAGTCACTACTCGCAGTGTACTAAACACAAAATATTTGGTATAAAGTCACAGATGATGCGCGGTATGAAGTGTGGCGTAGCTCACTATTACCAGCTCTTTGTACTTTGCTTTTCTACACAGGTTAACATGTCAGTTGTACACAGCAGCCACGTGTAATGACAATGATGGTGTCCTGCGTACCCACGCTTTAAGGGCTGGCCCGAGCCTAAGTGCATGTAAATGTTGGCGCCCCTCACTGTGGATATTGTGGGTGGAGCGTCAATTGGCTGCAATTGGTGCATAAACCTATTGAAGAATGTATGAGCACTTTAAGAAATTAGTGGTACCTGTTATAAGGAAAAACTGTTATAAGTTATTAATTAATATACTGTTTACAGCTCCCAGTGCCGTTTCTTGTGGCGGGCGAGCCGTGCAATCGCACGGGGCGCCCGCCGCAGCACTTCTTTGACTCCTTGCTACCCCCTCCTCCCTCTTCCAGAGTAACCCGCTTGGGGGGGCGGAGTTTTGCAGAATGAAGCGATTGCATCATGACATCATGACGCAACCGTGTCATTCCGTGAAACTGCGCCCCCCCCAAGCGGAGTACTGAGGAGGAGTGGGAGCCGTTGCCAAGCTACAAGGAGGGAGAGGTGGCCAGCGCGAGGAGGGACTGGAGAGGCGGGCTGAAGAGCGGGAAGCACCTCTGCAAAACGTAAGTATTATTATCTCTCTCTCGTTGCCATACTGTGTAAAATGGGAACAGTTGCCTGCCATAATATGTAAAATGGGGACACTTGCCTGCCGTAATGTGTAAAATGGGGACACCTGCCTGCTGTAATGTGTAAAATGGGGTCTCTTGCCGGCCGTAATTAGTAAAATGGGGACTCTTGCCTGCCATAATGTATAAAATGGGGACTCTTGCCGGCCGTAATGTGTAAAATGGGGACTCTTGCCTGCCGTAATGTGGGATTTTAATGTATCAAGGGCATTGCGGTGTGTGGCATAATGTAGTGCAGGGGACATTACTGTGTGGGGCTTAATATGGTAGATTTTTTTTTTTTACCTAAGGTGGCCGTAATCTGTTGGTGCAAGGTCAAAAACTGGGGTGTAAGGTAGTCCTTCAGATGAGGCCACGCCCATTTTAATGAGGCCACGTCCGTTTAACGAGACCACGCCCCTTGTCGGGAGGGTTTTTTATATCTAGGATGGGGGGGCACATTTTTTTGTGTCAATGTGGGGGGGGGAGGGGGGGCGCATTTTTAAATCTCGCACTGGGAGCCAAATTGGCTAGAAATAGCCCTGACAGCTCCTTTTAGAGTATTCAAGTGGAGTTCAGAAGCATCTTTTTGCCATCTGTGATGTGATCATGCCACAAAATTGAGGCAGAACGACTTATCCCTAACTGTCCCTATCTTATGGTCCAAGGGCCTAATTCAGACTTGATCATGGATATGCGAGAAAACGCAAATCTACTATCAATTTATTTTGCATGCAGGGGGACTCCCAGCACAGGGTGGGAGGCTGGAATGCTGGTCCAGCCCCCCCCCCCCCCCCCCCCCCCCCGACAAGTGAAAGCATCGCATGGCAAAGACAGATGGCTACCTACCATGTTAAGGGCCGCAGCAGTTGTGTATAACATCACGCAGCCGCTGCGGCCCGTCCCGCAAGCAGTACGGACACGTCTGCATTGTCTGGATCATGCGCCTAAAGCAGAACATTGGTGCCCACAAAACATGGCATCGACGCCCAGTTCCCGCCCCCTTTCAGGTCTTAAACTGTGTTATGAAGAGAACGCAGTTTAGAACCCTGCACATGCGCGTACCAGCGTATGCACAGATGTGCAGAAATTGCTTCATAGCGATTTTAACGCATCTGTGTCAGGGTCTGAATTAGACCCTATGTTGTTAAAACTCTCCTCCAATGTAGGGATCCTAGGGTGTAACAAGCAAGTTTCCAAGTAGTGTCCATGCCGGGGCTGATGTATCGACCTCCCATGTGCGGCTCCCTCTCCATGTGGACATGGTACATCTGGCCACATCTGTTTGGGATGGGCTGTTGTTAGTAACTACAGCTGCACCTGACTGGCTGCCAGTCCACAAGCGTCAATTTGCTTGCATCCGGGCTAGCGCTGTCTCTGATTCCATGACTACCTGGTGCACTGCTCAGTGTGGTACTCTGCTCAGCCACGTACCCGGTATAATGGTCAGACTGGCACTGAATGCATTGTAATTTTGAAATGCAACTAAGACAAATATTTAGGGAAAAATTCTGTGGGAAGACACATGGGAGCTAATTCAGACCTGATCGTAGCCGTGCAAAATTTTGAGCGGCTACGGTCAGCCTCCCTGATACGCGGCGGGACGCCCAGCACAGGGCTAGTCCACTCCGCATGTCTGGCCCTCCCCACGTCGCACGGGTGTGATAGCATCACACCGCGGCGATGCTATTGCACACAGCGAGTAAGTCCCTACCTATGCAGCATTGCTGCGCTGGTAGGTGACTTTTTGACACTTTCTGAGTCGCAGCGGCTGCGTGTGATGTCACGCAGCCACCGCGGCCCGACCCTCGCATGGTCCGGGCACACCTGCGTTGCCCGGACCATGCCCCCAAAACAGCGGCCAAACACCGCTGGCCCGCCCCAGAGAATGCCTCTGTGGCCCTGCCTGTCAATCAGGCAGAGGCGATTGCTGGGCTGAGATGCCGACACACATCTCTGGCATGCACATGTGCACGAGCAGTTTATTACCTGATCGCCCGCTGTGCGAAAATGCACAGCAGCGATCAGGTCTGAATTAGCCCCATGGACAGCTTAATTGCAAAGTCCATGGCTCGTCAAACAAGGTTATTTGGCATGATTTTAGGATGGGTGTATGTAGAGACATCTGTAACACAAGGAGACAATTCTCTGTATAAAATGAACAGAACTAAATGGATAAATGCCAACTCATATGCTGAATTAGGATGAATAAATAAGTGGTTCTGAAGCTCTATTAAAGTAATATGCCTCCTTGATTTCAATCACAGTAGGCACAATGCTGTACTGAGAACATCTCATTTCTTATTATTAACACAATTGAGTATGTTACTTTAATAGAGTATCATACTGCATTTACAAACCATTAGTGAACTTTGAAAAAGTCTAATGGTATAGATGAAATGCATCATCTGAAAGGATCATATATTAGTAATCAAGGATAAGGACTACATTTTATACACTGCTTGGAAAAGGAGTTGGATTTTCTTACATAAAGCAAGAGGATGCAACCATGCGGAAATCTGTTATTAGTGGCTACTACCAAAACAGCACCTTCTTTGCATATAAGTGAGGTTATTATTTTAATCTATTATTGGCAATATCCACCTTCTGTAATACTCTTTTTAGGACATTGCACTTGGAGACTTGTACTCCTAATTCACAGTCAATTCCATCTGTTCCGTCTTTATTGCACCTACAAATCAGTTCCAATATAGAGTACATGAGCTTGATTTTGTCCTGAAGTTTTTAGCCATATCAGAAAAAGTACCCTGTGGTCCATTTTTTTTAATTTCAATATTTCAATAAAGTTTATTAGGAACTGCAAATTGTGCATGTGCTGTTCTGTTTATTTGTTGAAAGAGCTTCTATTTGGCTTCTCACACTGCAGTATAACAAGGAACATGCATACATTCTGGTTTTAAGAACTACTATTGTAAAAATGCTTTGCACCACCTCTTCTCGTTCAGTATGAAGTGAAGCCTACTGACACTTTACCCCCTCCCCAATGTACTCTTTGGATGCCTTTTGTGCCCTTACTTTTCTGAATGTTTCTTCTCTGTCTTCTCTCATGACTCCACCTCTTCCTCACTTCCTCTACCAGTAGGTGTCCCCCAAGGTTCTGTTGTTGGGCCTCTCCTTTTCTTTCTCTACACATCCTCTTTAGTTGAGCTCATTAGCTCTTTTGATTTACAATATCATCTCTACTGAAATCTACCTTTCCTTCAAGATTTCTCCTCCGCTCTCCTCACTCGTATCTCCAACTGTCTTTCTGCTATCTCTTCCTAGATGTCCCAGTGCTTTCTTAAACTTAACATGTCTAAGACTAAGCTGATCATCTTCCCTCCCTCCCGCATAACCTTTCCTCCCACAATGTAATTATCTATTGATGGCACCACTATCTCCTCTAGCTCCCCAACTGCGCTGTCTTGGAGTAATCCTTGACTCCTTCCTCTCCTTCAAACCACACATTCAGCACCTCACACAAACCTGCCATCTCAAAACATTTCCAGGATCAGACCCTTTCTCACCCAGGATGCTACTAAGACACTCATCCACTCACTAGTTCCTAGTGTAATCTCCTCATTTCTGGCCTCCCTGACATGGTCCTCTCTCCACTGCAATCTATCCTCAATGCTGCTGCCCATTTCATCTTCCTCACCAAACATACTACATCTACCTCCCCTCTCATACAAGCCCTTCACCTGCTCCCCTTCCCATTCAGAATCCAATTCAAGCTTCTAACATTTACCTTCAAAGTCCTCAACCATTCTTATCTATCTTACATCACTGACCTCATCTCTCTCTACACTCCCACCTGTCCTCTTTGCTCTGCTAATGCATGCAGCCTCTCCTTCCAACTGCTTATCTCCTCCCACTCCTACCTACAAGATTTTGCATGTGCTGCTCCCTATCTCTGGAATTCTGTACTTCTCCCCATCTGACTCTCCGCCTCTCTACAAAACTTCAAACGGGCTCTCAAGACATACTGTGCTTATTCACCAAACCCAGCCAACTGTCCTCCTAACCTTCTTGTCCACATTTACAGTCTACTTCTGCTGTGTAACCCCGGTCTGTTAGCCCTTCACCTTTTAGATTGTAAGCTCGCAAGAGCAGGACAGTCTTCCCTCATGTGCCTTTCTTTCTCTTACTTACACTATCTTATACTCAATACTTCCTTTGATGGCACCTAACCCTTGATTTTCTATGCATACCTTGTACTTGTCCTATATTGTCTCAAACTCTAAGTGTTTTTTGTTTCTTGTTTCCTGGCACCATATAAATAAAAGATAATAATAAGTATACTTACCTTCCCCCCTTCCCTCCAACCCTAACCCTCCCTTCCCGCAGCCTAACCATAATCTTCCCAGCCCGCAGCCTAACCCTAACCCTCACCAGTGGTGCCTAAACCTAACCTCCCTCCCCGAAGCCTAACCCTAACCCTCCCTTTCCTGCAGATTAACCCTAACCCTCCCCCGGAGGTGCCTAACACTAACCCCCCCCCCCCCCCCTCCAGCAGACTAAACTTAACCTCCCCTTCCCCACAGCTAAAATCAAGGAGAACCCGAAATACTTACATTTGGGATGACGGTGGTCGGGATGTCGGCAGTTGGAATTCAGGCATTGATATTCTAAGTGGTGTTGGAGTTCTGCTGCCGGCATTTGACCGCTTGTCGGGATTCCAGTGCCGGTATTTCGAGCATCGACATCCCAACCGCTGGCATCCTGACTGTATCCCCTTTACACATAACATTTCTAATATCTCCAGTCATGATTCTATCACTGGAGATATCCTTTATTTCTTAACATACAGTAAGCGCCTTTCAACTGTGCAAGATTCCTGGAACATCGCCAGCTGTAACCAGCACCCCCTCAAATCCAGCACCCAGGGCGAGTGCCCTCTTAAGCCAACACGTGACAGGTAGGCACAATTTACCTGTAAAAAACTTTTTATCCTAGGGGTGCCATGAAAAAGATGCTGATGGTCTAGGGCGCCGTGATTCAAAAACGTTTGAGAACCTTTGGTTAAACAGTATAGTTGAGCCATAAGAGGAAATCCACATTATTGCAGGAAGATAATACAAATTCAAAGCACAGAGCACCCTAGGTTGGAATTGTCTGTTGGAATTGTCTGTATGTTAAATTAATAATCAATCATCATAATAAAGGCTCAACAAACTTCACTGGTATTTCTCACTGTATCTCTCTTTTCATCAACTTGAAAACTCAAGGTGTCCTGGGTATAATCAGTATGTCTGGAACTCTATACATACTGTAGTAAGGTACAGTATGTTTAGCTTGTAAAGAAATGTAACTAATGTAGCTTAAACATATATTCAAATTTATGTTCAGAAATGAATCCAATGAAAAGAATTCCTCAGGCCTTTCAAAATTACCTATTTTAAAATCACAATTATTATACTGTATACATGTGTAGTTTAATTACCCCAATGATTCTGGTCGGAAATCTTTCATTTATGTATTTATTAACATTATATAATTTTTTAGAATTGTTTCATAAACTTAAAATAGGTAATTTTCTAGTGTTAACACTATGTTTATTCTAGAGATGTGCACTTGAAATTTTTCGGGTTTTGTGTTTTGGTTTTGGGTTCGGTTCCGCGGCCGTGTTTTGGGTTCGACCGCGTTTTGGCAAAACCTCACCGAATTTTTTTTGTCGGATTCGGGTGTGTTTTGGATTCGGGTGTTTTTTTTAAAAAACCCTAAAAAACAGCTTAAATCATAGAATTTGGGGGTCATTTTGATCACAAAGTATTATTAACCTCAATAACCATTATTTCCACTCATTTTCAGTCTATTCTGAATACCTCACACCTCACAATATTATTTTTAGTCCTAAAATTTGCACCGAGGTCGCTGGATGACTAAGCTAAGCGACCCTAGTGGCCGACACAAACACCGGGCCCATCTAGGAGTGGCACTGCAGTGTCACGCAGGATGGCCCTTCCAAAAAACACTCCCCAAACAGCACATGACGCAAAGAAAAAAAGAGGCGCAATGAGGTAGCTGTGTGAGTAAGATAAGCGACCCTAGTGGCCGACACAAACACCGGGCCCATCTAGGAGTGGCACTGCAGTGTCACGCAGGATTGCCCTTCCAAAAAACACTCCCCAAACAGCACATGACGCAAAGAAAAAAAGAGGCGCAATGAGGTAGCTGTGTGAGTAAGATAAGCGACCCTAGTGGCCGACACAAACACCGGGCCCATCTAAGAGTGGCACTGCAGTGTCACGCAGGATGGCCCTTCCAAAAAACACTCCCCAAACAGCACATGACGCAAAGAAAAAAAGAGGCGCAATGAGGTAGCTGTGTGAGTAAGATAAGCGACCCTAGTGGCCGACACAAACACCGGGCCCATCTAGGAGTGGCACTGCAGTGTCACGCAGGATGGCCCTTCCAAAAAACACTCCCCAAACAGCACATGACGCAAAGAAAAAAAGAGGCGCAATGAGGTAGCTGTGTGAGTAAGATAAGCGACCCTAGTGGCTGACACAAACACCGGGCCCATCTAGGAGTGGCACTGCAGTGTCACGCAGGATGGCCCTTCCAAAAAACACTCCCCAAACAGCACATGACGCAAATAAAAATTACAGAAAAAAGAGGTGCAAGATGGAATTGTCCTTGGGCCCTCCCACCCACCCTTATGTTGTATAAACAGGACATGCACACTTTAACCAACCCATCATTTCAGTGACAGCGTCTGCCACACGACTGTGACTGAAATGACGGGTTGGTTTGGACCCCCACCAAAAAAGAAGCAATTAATCTCTCCTTGCACAAACTGGCTCTACAGAGGCAAGATGTCCACCTCATCATCATCCTCCGATATATCACCGTGTACATCCCCCTCCTCACAGATTATCAATTCGTCCCCACTGGAATCCACCATCTCAGCTCCCTGTGTACTTTGTGGAGGCAATTGCTGCTGGTCAATGTCTCCACGGAGGAATTGATTATAATTCATTTTAATGAACATCATCTTCTCCACATTTTCTGGAAGTAACCTCGTACGCCGATTGCTGACAAGGTGAGCGGCGGCACTAAACACTCTTTCGGAGTACACACTTGTGGGAGGGCAACTTAGGTAGAATAAAGCCAGTTTGTGCAAGGGCCTCCAAATTGCCTCTTTTTCCTGCCAGTATATGTACGGACTGTGTGACGTGCCTACTTGGATGCAGTCACTCATATAATCCTCCACCATTCTTTCAATGGGGAGAGAATCATATGCAGTGACAGTAGACGACATGTCCGTAATCGTTGACAGGTCCTTCAGTCCGGACCAGATGTCAGCATCAGCAGTCGCTCCAGACTGCCCTGCATCACCGCCAGCGGGTGGGCTCGGAATTCTGAGCCTTTTCCTCGCACCCCCAGTTGCGGGAGAATGTGAAGGAGGAGATGTTGACAGGTCGCGTTCCGCTTGACTTGACAATTTTCTCACCAGCAGGTCTTTCAACCCCAGCAGACTTGTGTCTGCCGGAAAGAGAGATCCAAGGTAGGTTTTAAATCTAGGATCGAGCACGGTGGCCAAAATGTAGTGCTCTGATTTCAACAGATTGACCACCCGTGAATCCTTGTTAAGCGAATTAAGGGCTCCATCCACAAGTCCCACATGCCTAGCGGAATCGCTCCGTGTTAGCTCCTCCTTCAATGTCTCCAGCTTCTTCTGCAAAAGCCTGATGAGGGGAATGACCTGACTCAGGCTGGCAGTGTCTGAACTGACTTCACGTGTGGCAAGTTGAAAGGGCAGCAGAACCTTGCACAACGTTGAAATCATTCTCCACTGCGCTTGAGACAGGTGCATTCCACCTCCTATATCGTGCTGAATTGTATAGGCTTGAATGGCTTTTTGCTGCTCCTCCAACCTCTGAAGCATATATAGGGTTGAATTCCACCTCGTTACCACTTCTTGCTTCAGATGATGGCAGGGCAGGTTCAGGCGTTTTTGGTGTTGCTCCAGTCTTCTGTACGTGGTGCCTGTACGCCGAAAGTGTCCCGCAATTCTTCTGGCCACCGACAGCATCTCTTGCACCCCCCTGTCGTTTTTTTAAAAATTCTGCACCACCAAATTCAAGGTATGTGCAAAACATGGGACGTGCTGGAATTTGCCCAGATTTAATGCGCACACAATATTGCTGGCGTTGTCCGATGCCACAAATCCACAGGAGAGTCCAATTGGGGTAAGCCATTCCGCGATGATCTTCCTCAGTTGCAGTAAGAGGTTTTCAGCTGTGTGCGTATTCTGGAAACCGGTGATACAAAGCGTAGCCTGCCTAGGAAAGAGTTGGCGTTTGCGAGATGCTGCTACTGGTGCCGCCGCTGCTGTTCTTGCGGCGGGAGTCCATACATCTACCCAGTGGGCTGTCACAGTCATATAGTCCTGACCCTGCCCTGCTCCACTTGTCCACATGTCCGTGGTTAAGTGGACATTGGGTACAGCTGCATTTTTTAGGACACTGGTGACTCTTTTTCTGAGGTCTGTGTACATTTTCGGTATCGCCTGCCTAGAGAAATGGAACCTAGATGGTATTTGGTACCGGGGACACAGTACCTCCAACAAGTCTCTAGTTGGCTCTGCAGTAATGATGGATACCGGAACCACGTTTCTCACCACCCAGGATGCCAAGGCCTCAGTTATCCGCTTTGCAGCAGGATGACTGCTGTGATATTTCATCTTCCTCGCAAAGGACTGTTGGACAGTCAATTGCTTGGTGGAAGTAGTAAAAGTGGGCTTACGAGTACGACTTCCCCTCTGGGATGACCATCGACTCCCAGCAGCAACAACAGCAGCGCCAGCAGCAGTAGGCGTTACATGCAAGGATGCATCGGAGGAATCCCAGGCAGGAGAGGACTCGTCAGAATTGCCAGTGACATGGCCTGCAGGACTATTGGCATTCCTGGGGAAGGAGGAAATTGACACTGAGGGAGTTGGTGGGGTGGTTTGCGTGAGCTTGGTTACAAGAGGAAGGGATTTACTGGTCAGTGGACTGCTTCCGCTGTCGCCCAAAGTTTTTGAACTTGTCACTGACTTATTATGAATGCGCTGCAGGTGACGTATAAGGGAGGATGTTCCGAGGTGGTTAACGTCCTTACCCCTACTTATTACAGCTTGACAAAGGCAACACACGGCTTGACAAATGTTGTCCGCATTTCTGTTGAAATACTTCCACACCGAAGAGCTGATTTTTTTGGTATTTTCACCAGGCATGTCAACGGCCATATTCCTCCCACGGACAACAGGTGTCTCCCCGGGTGCCTGACTTAAACAAACCACCTCACCATCAGAATCCTCCTTGTCAATTTCCTCCCCAGCGCCAGCAACACCCATATCCTCCTCATCCTGGTGTACTTCAACACTGACATCTTCAATCTGACTATCAGGAACTGGACTGCGGGTGCTCCTTCCAGCACTTGCAGGGGGCGTGCAAATGGTGGAAGGCGCATGCTCTTCACGTCCAGTGTTGGGAAGGTCAGGCATCGCAACCGACACAATTGGACTCTCCTTGTGGATTTGGGATTTCGAAGAACGCACAGTTCTTTGCGGTGCTTTTGCCAGCTTGAGTCTTTTCAGTTTTCTAGCGAGAGGCTGAGTGCTTCCATCCTCATGTGAAGCTGAACCACTAGCCATGAACATAGGCCAGGGCCTCAGCCGTTCCTTGCCACTCCGTGTGGTAAATGGCATATTGGCAAGTTTACGCTTCTCCTCCGACAATTTTATTTTAGATTTTGGAGTCCTTTTTTTACTGATATTTGGTGTTTTGGATTTTACATGCTCTGTACTATGACATTGGGCATCGGCCTTGGCAGACGTCGTTGCTGGCATTTCATCGTCTCGGCCATGACTAGTGGCAGCAGCTTCAGCACGAGGTGGAAGTGGATCTTGATCTTTCCCTAATTTTGGAACCTCAACATTTTTGTTCTCCATATTTTAATAGGCACAACTAAAAGGCACCTCAGGTAAACAATGGAGATGGATGGATACTAGTATACTTATGGATGGACGAGCGACTGCCGACACAGAGGTAGCTACAGCCGTGTCTGCTGCTAATATAGACTGGATGATAATGAGATGAAATCAATATATATATAATATCACTAGTACTGCAGCCGGACAGGTATATAATATATATTTATTATGTAATGACTGATGACGGACCTGCTGGACACTGTCAGCTCAGCAGCACCGCAAACTGCTACAGTAAGCTACTATAGTAGTATGTATAAAGAAGAAAAAAAAAAAAACCCACGGGTAGGTGGTATACAATTATGGATGGACCAGCGACTGCCGACACAGAGGTAGCTACAGCCGTGGACTACCGTACTGTGTCTGCTGCTAATATAGACTGGATGATAATGAGATGAAATCAATATATATATATATAATATCACACTAGTACTGCAGCCGGACAGGTAGATATATTTATTATGTAATGACTGATGACGGACCTGCTGGACACTGTCAGCTCAGCAGCACCGCAGACTGCTACAGTAAGCTACTATAGTAGTATGTATAAAGAAGAAAGAAAAAAAAAAAACCACGGGTAGGTGGTATACAATTATGGATGGACCAGCGACTGCTGACACAGAGGTAGCTACAGCCGTGGACTACCGTACTGTGTCTGCTGCTAATATAGACTGGATGATAATGAGATGAAATCAATATATATATATATAATATCACACTAGTACTGCAGCCGGACAGGTAGATATATTTATTATGTAATGACTGATGACGGACCTGCTGGACACTGTCAGCTCAGCAGCACCGCAGACTGCTACAGTAAGCTACTATAGTAGTATGTATAAAGAAGAAAGAAAAAAAAAAAAACACGGGTAGGTGGTATACAATTATGGATGGACCAGCGACTGCCGACACAGAGGTAGCTACAGCCGTGGACTACCGTACTGTGTCTGCTGCTAATATAGACTGGATGATAATGAGATGAAATCAATATATATATATATAATATCACTAGTACTGCAGCCGGACAGGTATATAATATATATTTATTATGTAATGACTGATGACGGACCTGCTGGACACTGTCAGCTCAGCAGCACCGCAGACTGCTACAGTAAGCTACTATAGTAGTATGTATAAAGAAGAAGAAAGAAAAAAAAAAAACGGGTAGGTGGTATACAATATTATATATATATTATATACAATTATATATATATATTATATATATTAAACTGGTGGTGATTATTAAACTGGTGGTCAGGTCACTGGTCACACTATCAGCAACTTGCAAGTAGTACTCCTAAGCAGACAATCACAATATATATTATACTGGTGGTCAGTGTGGTCACAATGGCAGTGTGGCACTCTGGCAGCAAGTCCTGCTCTCAGACTCTAACTGCTCCCCACTGTCAGTGTCTCCCCCACAAGTCAGATATACATTATACAGTCACACTATCTATCTATCACTTCAGCAAGTAGTAGTACTCCTCCTAAAGTACTCCTCCTAATGCTCCCCAAAATTACTACTGTGTCTCTCTCTACTCTAGTCTCACTCTCTTCTCTATAAACGGAGAGGACGCCAGCCACGTCCTCTCCCTATGAATCTCAATGCACGTGTGAAAATGGCGGCGACGCGCGGCTCCTTATATAGAATCCGAGTCTCGCGATAGAATCCGAGCCTCGCGAGAATCCGACAGCGGGATGATGACGTTCGGGCGCGCTCGGGTTAACCGAGCAAGGCGGGAAGATCCGAGTCGCTCGGCCCCGTGTAAAAAAAACTGAAGTTCGGGCGGGTTCGGATTCCGAGGAACCGAACCCGCTCATCTCTAGTTTATTCCACATAAAAACAGCCCTTTACCTACGTCCTCTGATAATGGTTTGTATTTATAGATTTTAACTTGCAATGTTTCTCTTAGCTTCAGTGCCTACACCCAAGTCTTCTGTGTCAGGTTGAGGATGAGTATTAGTCTCACAGTCTTTCACTCTGGGTGACTTTGAGAACCCATTCCACAGAACCTGCATTAAAGTATTACAGTTCACAATCACTTAGCGGGAAAACCCTTTTCAAAGTACTGCTGGATCTGATGCCACCATTATCCTCAGTTCTGGTGAGTCACAGTCATCTTCTGGCATTGTTAGGCTTGAATATGAAGAAAAGTGTGAGACACCTCCCCTCCCTAAATTGAATCTAAAGAGATTTATGCCCAACCAATTTTATTGTAGCAATATAAATTTACTGCTGGTTGCAGTAAATCACGGCCAAACTCCTCCCCCATTCCTGCTTCCATTCTTGTCCCCATCCTCTGTCCACTGTCTCCGCCTCCATCATAACTTAGCTTCGCGCCCATACCCTGTGCCTGCCTTCATCCTGCATCATGCTCCACCTCCACCCCCTTCTCCATCCCCATTATACTGTACTTACCCTTCTTATCTGTCATTTCTCCCAAAAGTGGGAACTGTTAGATAGGGTTCTACTGCGCATGTCGGTGATATGCCAGACTTAGCCAATTATTCTGTCTATAAGGTCTGTCACATCTCCAACCTCCAATGGCACCCACTACTATGGAGACAGGGCAGGCATTAGCAGGAGAGGAGGAAATGCCGGGAGGTGAGTATGCAGCCAGGGGGGCAGAGTGGCAGACAGTGGGACTGGACGAAGCAACGGACAGAGAAGGGGTGGTACAGAGTGGGGGGTGGGATTAAGTAGAACAGTGCGCTGGACAGGTCAGGAGGGGGTGGACCATGGGCACCCAGGTCACTTAAATATATTATATCTGTATACTGAATATAATTGCTCATAATCATGTACATGCAGGTGTGTTCTTCAGTGACCGGAGAAAAAGTGTCCAGACAGAGTTTGCCATAATCATGTGCAATAGCTGTATAGATAAATATTGACATCCAGCAAGGCTTGGTGATGATTGAAGTATAATACTCTAATATAAATCCATTATTGTTTTTTCTTCTTTTAAATCTCTTTCATTTTGTAGGATTGGCACAAAAGTCTATCACTCAGCAACACAATTCTAGTTAGTGAGTACATTCAACTCAAAACATGTTTAGATATAATTGACTTCTGTGAAATCTATAGTATTGTTTCAGAAAGGGATAAGTGAAGTTGCTGCAGAATACTAATATATAAAATGGTGACGCAAGTAGAATTGTGTTACAGACACATGGCAAAAAGTCTTTTCTACTGTGAATATTCAGCATTAAAAAATAAATGACATTTGACAAAAGAGGTGGTATCAGAATCAGAATCAGCTTTATTGGCCAGGTGTACTCAGGTACACTAGGAATTTTTTGCAGTACAATGCATCGCCAAGCAGCAATATGAAGGGGGAATACATAGCATAAGAAGGGGGAAAAATGTAGCATACATTACAAACATTACACGTATGAGTTCATACTGCACATTGCAACTGTACGATAGACTCGACATATTATACATATTATACATGTTAGACTTTTAATATATTGTTCAGCTGGTGGACAGCTAGTGGGAAGAAGTTTTTAATGGATCTGGTCGACTTCGTGGGAATGGACCATGTAGCGTCTGCCTGATGGAAGCGGTACAAACAGTTTGTGACCTGGGTGCTGCATATCTGCCACGATTTTCTCAGCTCACTTCCTGACCCTTGACTGGTATAATTCCTAGATGGGAGGGAGGTCAGCCACAATGATCTTTTAAGCTCACCACCCTTTGCAGCCTCTGTCTGTCACTCTCATTGGCAGCCCCATACCAGACTGTGATCGAGGAACATAAGACCGATTCTACGATTGCTGTGTAGAAGATGAGCAGCAGCTTCTGCGGAATTTTGAATTTCCTGAGTCGCTTCAGAAAGAACATCCACTGCTGGGCCTTCTTTACGACATTGCTTATGTTGGGTCCCCATTTGAGGTCTCTGGATATTTTTGACCCTAAGAATTTGAAGGAGTCGACCCATGAAACAACGCTGTCGGCTATTACGAGTGGTCGCATGACATTGGGTTTCCTTCTGAAGTCCACCACCATCTCAACTGTTTTGTGGGGATTTAGGTCAAGGTTGTTCTTGCTGCACCACTGCATTAGCCGTTCCACTTTGCATCTGTATGCAGATGTATCTTCTTCCTTGATTAAGCTGATGACGGTGGTGTCGTCTGCAAATTTTATAATTTTTACTGATTGATAGGCCAAAGTGCAGTCGTTGGTATATAGAGAGAAGAGCAGGGGGGAGAGGACACATCCTTGAGGGGCCCCCGTGCTGATCGTGTGCCCACTAGACATGAATGACCTGGCTTTCACCACCTGTTTTCTTGCTGTCAAGAAGTCGACGATCCAGAAGCATGTTGATTCTGGGAACCCTAAGGAGAGGAGTTTGACTTGCAGGATACTGGGGACGATTGAATTGAGTGCCGAACTGAAGTCGACAAATGCATACAAGCCCAGTTGGTCTAGGTGCTGTAGGATGTAGTGCAGCCCCAAGTTAACTGCGTCCTCGACACTCCTGTTCGCTCGGTACGTGAGCTGCAAGGGGTCTAGGTGGGTGTTAGTTGCTTCTCTCATGTGGTTCAGCACCAGCCGTTAAAACACTTTCATTGCCACAGATGTTAGTGCGATCGGCCTGTAGTCGTTTAGGTCTTTTGCAGCTGCGCTCTTTGGAACCAGGATGATTGTTGAACATTTAAAGTAGGAGGGAACCTTGTATGTCTTCAGTGAGGTGTTGAATATCCTGGAGAAGATGGGGGTGAACTGACCAGCACAGTTCTTTAGGGCAGGTAGTGATACTCCATCCGGACCTGTGGCTTTTCTAGGTTTGACTCTTCTGAACATTCCTTCTACCTCTTTCTGATCCACCCGCAGTGCCTGGGAGTGGGGACCAGGATAGGGGAGTGGGTGGTCAGCTTCGCCCGGAACAGGGGTAGGACTGGGACAGGGGGCCTCTCTCCAAAATCTGCATTAAAAGTTGTTCAGCTCGTCCGCCGGTTCCTGGTGCATGACAGTGAGTTTTCAGGTTTTCTTGTAGCTGGTTATGGCTTGCATACCGCTACAAACTGATGCGGGTCATTGGCCGAAAGGTTGTTAGTCAGCTTATTAGAGAATCGTTTTTTAGGCAGCCTGATTTTGCGTGTCAGGGAGTTCCTGGCCTGTGTACAGGGCCATGTATGGCATCCATGGAAATCTTGTTTACTGCTGTTACAATCTATTTAAAAAATTTCCATGTTGTCAATCAAGCATAGGAGCACTGGACACCAAAACTGGTTGGGTCAGGCTATGGTGGTGATGCAGTGGTGGGGTCACACAGTGGATGTGATGCAGTGGTGGGAGGCAGGCTGTGACGGTAATGTAATAGTGGGATGAAGGTTTTTGCGGGAATGCTTTGGAGGTGGTTAGGCAGGGGTAGAGATACAGTGCAGCCCCCAAACTGCTTGCACTCTTCCTGTGCACAAAGCCATTGAAGAAGTGGACAGAGAGAAGAGAGAGGAAACAGAAAAAAGTGGAATACTGAGAAAAGGAGAGACAAAGAGAATTTTAGATAAGGGCAAAAAACAGGAAAAGTGGAGTAAAAACAGAAAAAGGGAGAGAGACACAGGGGGAAGTCAGCTGGAAGAGGGGGAGCAATTCCGGGAGCAACAGCTAGCAACCTGGCGAGTGACTGATCCAAAATACCAGGTTTTTATTACCCTTTTGTGTTTCCAGTTTCAAAACAATGTGCTTACCCCTGATACAGGGAGTTTCATTGAGCAAACAGATAAAAGGAGTGAGAACGGGATGAGAGGAAGAGATGAGCATAAATTATAGAGCTGTTTAAAGGTCTAGTTAAAGAATATAGGCCCTCATTCCGAGTTGATCGCTCGCTAGCTGCTTTTAGCAGCATTGCAAACGCTAGGCCGCCACCCTCTGGGAGTGTATCTTAGCTTAGCAGAATAGCGAACGAAAGATTAGCAGAACTGCTCGAAAATATTTTCCTGCAGTTTCTGCGTAGCTCCAGACCTACTCCTAGATGGCGATCACCTCAGTCCGTTTAGTTCCTGCTTTGATGTAACAAACACGCCCTGCGTTCAGCCAGCCACTCCTCCATTTCCCCAGCCACTCCTGCATTTTAGCCTGACACGCCTGCATTTTTTAGCACACTCCCGGAAAACGGTCAGTTTCCGCCCAGAAACACCCACTTCCTGTCAATCACTCACCGATCAGCAGAGCAACTGAAAAGCGTTGCGCAGCCCTTTGTAAAATTGCATAGTTTTGTGTGAAAGCACTTAGCGCGTGCGCCCTGCGGCCCATACGCATGCGCAGAATTGCCGGTTTTTAGCCTGATCGCTATGCTGCGAAAAAACGGCAGCAAGCGATCAACTCGGAATGACCCCCATAGACAGCAGAACAGGGCTTTGCGAAGCAGTGGCGTGCGGTGAGGTCAGTTGCTGGTGAGGCACTGGCCGGGGGGCGGGGCGATGACACAACGCGACGAGCCGTGATTGGATTTACACACTGCACCAGATAGAGCCCCATATACAGACTGCACCAGATAGAGCCCCATATACAGACTGCACCAGATAGAGCCCCATGTACAGACTGCACCAGATAGAGCCCCATATACACACTGCACCAGGTAGAGCCCCATATACAGACTGCACCAGATAGAGCCCCATATACAGACTGCACCAGATAGAGCCCCATATACAGACTGCACCAGATAGAGCCCCATATACACACTGCACCAGGTAGAGCCCCATATACAGACTGCACCAGATAGAGCCCCATGTGCAGACTGCACCAGATAGAGCCCCATGTGCAGACTGCACCAGATAGAGCCCCATATACAGACTGCACCAGGTAGGGCCCCATATACACACTGCACCAGGTAGAGCCCCATATACAGACTGCACCAGGTAGAGCCCCATGTACAGACTGCACCAGATAGAGCCCCATGTACAAACTGCACCAGATAGAGCCCCATATACAGACTGCACCAGGTAGAGCCCCATATATACAGACTGCACCAGATAGAGCCCCATGTACAGACTGCACCAGATAGAGCCCCATATACAGACTGCACCAGGTAGAGCCCCATATACAGACTGCACCAGAGCCCCATATACAGACTGCACCAGGTAGAGCCCCATATACAGACTGCACCAGAGCCCCATATACAGACTGCACCAGACAGAGCCCCATATACAGACTGCACCAGAGCCCCATATACAGACTGCACCAGACAGAGCCCCATATACAGACTGCACCAGATAGAGCCCCATATTGTGCCAGGGAGAGAGAGAGAGAGAGAGAGAGAGAGAGAGAGTGAGTGTGTGTGTGTGTGTGTGTGTGTGTGTGTGTGTGTGTGTGTGTGTGTGTGTGTGTGTGTGTGAGAGAGAGAGTGTGTGTGTGTGTTATTTACCAGACTCAGCAGATTCACCGGCTCCAGACAAAGCAATCCGCCTCCTCTTCTTTGCTCTGTTGCCGGAGTCCCGCAGCCGCATCCTCTCCACAGTGTGCTACGGGGACTGGGAGTCAACAGCCAGACAGCGCGGTGCGGGGTCCGGGAGCCAGACAGCGCAATGCGGGGGCCGGGAGACAGTCGGTGCGGTGCGGGGGCTGGGAGACAGTCGGTGCGGGGGCCGGGAGCCAGACAGCGCGGTGCGGGTGCCGGGAATCAGTTGGTGCGGTGCGGGGGCCGTGAGTCAGACAGCGCGGTGCGGGAGCCGGGAGACAGTCGGTGCGGTGTGGGGGCCGGGATCCAGACAGCGTGGTGCGGGGGCCGGGAGACAGTCGGTGTGGTCAGCGGGATGTTTTTTAGCAGCTACCCTGCTCCGCAGCCACTGCTATCACACCCGCCGCCGCTCACAGCTCCTCTAGTGCCAGCCCAGCGCTGCCTCGGAAGTTGAATGGCTGGGCTGATGCTGCTGCAACGACCCTATCCTCGATTCACATTTTAAATGGCGGCGGGCTGCGGGCGGCGAGGAGGGTGGTTGGGAAGGTCCCTGCACTGGCCTTGCCTTACCCATGAAGAGCAGCACAGCACTATTCAGGCCAGGACCTCCGGGGGTTCATGAGCTGCAGTCGAGTGTCCACAAATCCACAAGAGACGGCACAGCATGAGACGAGGGGAAAGTTAGGGACTCAACTCGTGCTCCCCAGCTTACAGTCGCCCCTCTCTGGCTTCCCGGCGTGCAGTGTCCTCTCTCTGGCTCCCTGGTGTACAGTACACTATGCCGGCGTTTCATCTACCAATGCCGCAGCAGGAGTGTCTTGGCTGGGGGAACAGGGCCTTGACTGCTTACTGGCTGCTGTAGATTTTTTTACCCCTGTCTGCTGCTGCCCAATCACTGTGACAGGGGCGTGCTTTCATGGGCTGAAAGCACGTCCCTGCTGCACTGCGGCACCTCTATAGGTGCCGCTTCCAATGCTTTTTTTAATGGGCTTTTACAGCCCTCTGCATGGCCACGCCCCCTGCCGGCCCCTGCTTCCGGCCATTTACAATTAGCAGTGAGAGGCACCGTTCAATGTGCCTCCGAAATCTCTTTGTCAATGCTAAAAAAGATTAGGTTACTATGAGAAGATACTTATGACACAGAACATGTCATAAGTATCTTCTCTGTAATCTTGTAATCCCTTTAATGACAGGGGAGGCACTGCCTCCCCTGCCTCCCCTGACTGCACGTCCCTGTTGCGAAGTGTGGTAAAGATCAGAAACAGAAATATGCACAGCAGGAAGGAATTTAAAGACAAAAGGAAAGAAGAAATAGAAGAATAAAATAGAGAAGTTAAGAAAGAAACAATGTGGATAGAAGAATAACGGGATATAGAACAGGAAGAAGCAGGATGTACAGTGTATGGACTTAAATATATTGGACTGTATCCAAGCCTGGGCCTACACTATACAATTATCTGGCAAATAATCTGCCAGATCTCGCTGGTTGGAATGAAATATGGTAATAGATTAAAGCAAATGACAATCATCCATTTGCTCCCAAACACTGAAAAACTGACAAAAACTGTTGTTCATACAAATTGTTTAAATCTGTAATTCAACCATTTTGTCTGAATGACAGGCTTTGGGCATTTACCAGTGTTTCAGAGGAAATGGTTCATTGTCATTTGCTCTAATCCATTACGAAATTTTCATTCCAACCAGACTTCCTGCATTTTGACAAGATTCCAACATCATCTGTTTGTGTCAGCAAAGGTTAGATTTTTGGCTGTATGTTGACCCTTGTCACAAGGATGGGTGAGTATAGATTCCCCTCCCATGTAGCAGATTTTCCTTCTACATGGACAAGTGGACCAAGCGGCACAAAGGATAAAGGAGGTCATTCCGAGTTGTTCGCTCGCAAGGCGATTTTAGCAGAGTTGCTCATGCTAAGCCGCCGCCTACTGGGAGTGAATCTTAGCATCTTAAAATTGCGAACGAAGTAATCGCAATATTGCGATTACACACCTCGTAGCAGTTTCTGAGTAGCTTCAGACTTACTCGGCATCTGCGATCAGTTCAGTGCTTGTCGTTCCTGGTTTGACGACACAAACACTCCCAGCGTTCGCCCAGACACTCCTCCGTTTCTCCGGCCACTCCTGCATTTTTTCCGGAAACGGTAGCGTTTTTTCCCACATGCCCATAAAACGGCCTGTTTCCGCCCAGTAACACCCATTTCCTGTCAATCACACTACGATCGCCTGAGCGAAGAAAAAGCCGTGAGTAAAAATCCAGACTTCATAGCAAATTTACTTGGCGCAGTCGCAGTGCGGACATTGCGCATGCGCACTAAGCGGAAAATCGCTGCGATGCGAAGATTTTTACCGAGCGAACAACTCGGAATGAGGGCCAAAGTGAGTATATATGAGTGTTTTATTAAAGTTATACTGTCATTGGTGTGTCAGTGACGTGCAGTAAGGTGAGGCAGAGCGTTTCTTATCATACTCCAGATCAGCCAGAGTTTTGACTAGAGATGAGCGCCTGAAATTTTTCGGGTTTTGTGTTTTGGTTTTGGGTTCGGTTCCGCGGCCGTGTTTTGGGTTCGAACGCGTTTTGGCAAAACCTCACCGAATTTTTTTTGTCGGATTCGGGTGTGTTTTGGATTCGGGTGTTTTTTTCAAAAAACACTAAAAAACAGCTTAAATCATAGAATTTGGGGGTCATTTTGATCCCAAAGTATTATTAACCTCAAAAACCATAATTTCCACTCATTTTCAGTCTATTCTGAATACCTCACACCTCACAATATTATTTTTAGTCCTAAAATTTGCACCGAGGTCGCTGTGTGAGTAAGATAAGCGACCCTAGTGGCCGACACAAACACCGGGCCCATCTAGGAGTGGCACTGCAGTGTCACGCAGGATGTCCCTTCCAAAAAACCCTCCCCAAACAGCACATGACGCAAAGAAAAATAGAGGCGCAATGAGGTAGCTGTGTGAGTAAGATTAGCGACCCTAGTGGCCGACACAAACACCGGGCCCATCTAGGAGTGGCACTGCAGTGTCACGCAGGATGGCCCTTCCAAAAAACCCTCCCCAAACAGCACATGACGCAAAGAAAAAAAGAGGCGCAATGAGGTAGCTGTGTGAGTAAGATTAGCGACCCTAGTGGCCGACACAAACACCGGGCCCATCTAGGAGTGGCACTGCAGTGTCACGCAGGATGTCCCTTCCAAAAAACCCTCCCCAAACAGCACATGACGCAAAGAAAAAAAGAGGCGCAATGAGGTAGCTGTGTGAGTAAGATTAGCGACCCTAGTGGCCGACACAAACACCGGGCCCATCTAGGAGTGGCACTGCAGTGTCACGCAGGATGGCCCTTCCAAAAAACCCTCCCCAAACAGCACATGACGCAAAGAAAAAAAGAGGCGCAATGAGGTAGCTGTGTGAGTAAGATTAGCGACCCTAGTGGCCGACACAAACACCGGGCCCATCTAGGAGTGGCACTGCAGTGTCACGCAGGATGTCCCTTCCAAAAAACCCTCCCCAAACAGCACATGACGCAAAGAAAAAAAGAGGCTTTTTACTGATATTTGGTGTTTTGGATTTGACATGCTCTGTACTATGACATTGGGCATCGGCCTTGGCAGACGACGTTGCTGGCATTTCATCGTCTCGGCCATGACTAGTGGCAGCAGCTTCAGCACGAGGTGGAAGTGGATCTTGATCTTTCCCTAATTTTGGAACCTCAACATTTTTGTTCTCCATATTTTAATAGGCACAACTAAAAGGCACCTCAGGTAAACAATGGAGATGGATGGATTGGATACTAGTATACAATTATGGACGGGCTGCCGAGTGCCGACACAGAGGTAGCCACAGCCGTGAACTACCGCACTGTACTGTGTCTGCTGCTAATATATAGACTGGTTGATAAAGAGATAGTACACTCGTAACTAGTATGTATGTATAAAGAAAGAAAAAAAAACCACGGTTAGGTGGTATATACAATTATGGACGGGCTGCCGAGTGCCGACACAGAGGTAGCCACAGCCGTGAACTACCGCACTGTACTGAGTCTGCTGCTAATATATAGACTGGTTGATGATAAAGAGATAGTATACTCGTAACTAGTATGTATGTATAAAGAAAGAAAAAAAAACCACGGTTAGGTGGTATATACAATTATGGACGGGCTGCCGAGTGCCGACACAGAGGTAGCCACAGCCGTGAACTACCGCACTGTACTGTGTCTGCTGCTAATATATAGACTGGTTGATAAAGAGATAGTATACTCGTAACTAGTATGTATGTATAAAGAAAGAAAAAAAAACCACGGTTAGGTGGTATATACAATTATGGACGGGCTGCCGAGTGCCGACACAGAGGTAGCCACAGCCGTGAACTACCGCACTGTACTGTGTCTGCTGCTAATATATAGACTGGTTGATAAAGAGATAGTATACTCGTAACTAGTATGTATGTATAAAGAAAGAAAAAAAAACCACGGTTAGGTGGTATATACAATTATGGACGGGCTGCCGAGTGCCGACACAGAGGTAGCCACAGCCGTGAACTACCGCACTGTACTGTGTCTGCTGCTAATATATAGACTGGTTGATAAAGAGATAGTATACTCGTAACTAGTATGTATGTATAAAGAAAGAAAAAAAAACCACGGTTAGGTGGTATATACAATTATGGACGGGCTGCCGAGTGCCGACACAGAGGTAGCCACAGCCGTGAACTACCGCACTGTACTGTGTCTGCTGCTAATATATAGACTGGTTGATAAAGAGATAGTATACTCGTAACTAGTATGTATGTATAAAGAAAGAAAAAAAAACCACGGTTAGGTGGTATATACAATTATGGACGGGCTGCCGAGTGCCGACACAGAGGTAGCCACAGCCGTGAACTACCGCACTGTACTGTGTCTGCTGCTAATATATAGACTGGTTGATAAAGAGATAGTATACTCGTAACTAGTATGTATGTATAAAGAAAGAAAAAAAAACCACGGTTAGGTGGTATATACAATTATGGACGGGCTGCCGAGTGCCGACACAGAGGTAGCCACAGCCGTGAACTACCGCACTGTACTGTGTCTGCTGCTAATATAGACTGGTTGATAAAGAGATAGTATACTACTAATATTATATATACTGGTGGTCAGGTCACTGGTCACTAGTCACACTGGCAGTGGCACTCCTGCAGCAAAAGTGTGCACTGTTTAATTTTAATATAATATTATGTACTCCTGGCTCCTGCTATAACCTATAACTGGCACTGCAGTAGTGCTCCCCAGTCTCCCCCACAATTATAAGCTGTGTGAGCTGAGCAGTCAGACAGATATATAATATATATAGATGATGCAGCACACTGGCCTGAGCCTGAGCAGTGCACACAGATATGGTATGTGACTGACTGAGTCACTGTGTGTATCGCTTTTTTCAGGCAGAGAACGGATATATTAAATAAACTGCACTGTGTGTCTGGTGGTCACTCACTATATAATATATTATGTACTCCTGGCTCCTGCTATAACCTATAACTGGCACTGCAGTAGTGCTCCCCAGTCTCCCCCACAATTATAAGCTGTGTGAGCTGAGCAGTCAGACAGATATATATAATATTATATATAGATAATAGATGATGCAGCACACTGGCCTGAGCCTGAGCAGTGCACACAGATATGGTATGTGACTGAGTCACTGTGTGCTGTGTATCGCTTTTTTCAGGCAGAGAACGGATTATAAAGTAAACTGCACTGTCCTCACTAGTAAACTCTCTCCACTCAGTCTCTACACTTCTACAGTAACAGTACTCCTCCTAGTCAGCTCCAGTAAATCTCTCTCAGTCTCTTATAATCTAAATGGAGAGGACGCCAGCCACGTCCTCTCCCTATCAATCTCAATGCACGTGTGAAAATGGCGGCGACGCGCGGCTCCTTATATAGAATCCGAGTCTCGCGATAGAATCCGAGCCTCGCGAGAATCCGACAGCGTCATGATGACGTTCGGGCGCGCTCGGGTTAACCGAGCAAGGCGGGAAGATCCGAGTCGCTCGGACCCGTGAAAAAAAACATGAAGTTCTGGCGGGTTCGGATTCAGAGAAACCGAACCCGCTCATCTCTAGTTTTGACTATATAAAGTATATGAAAAATGCAAAGAACATATTCTAAATATCTTCTTTGTATTATTATAATCATCTTTATTGACAAAACTCTGTAGTAAAAAGTCTATGATAGGTGAGTCTATCTTTTCCACACATCTCTGATCAAAACTCACCAAGTTTCCAGCAGTATATACTGCTGCACCTGTGTATAATGCCCACATGAACCCTTGGGCTCATATAATGGGGTATATTTACTAAAATTCGTATTTTCCGGTTTGAGGTCAAAGTTCAATCACGAATGACATCGAAAGTGTAAAGTTGCAACTTTTTGAATTTAGTACGACTAATTTACTAAGCTGCCGTATTCTGCATTTTCGGTTTTACCGATGTCGATGTCATTCGTTTTTTTAGGCAGTGTTTTACGTGAGTGACTTGTAAAACACTGCCGACTTTAATACAATGAATCTCGGCCGGATCTGAGAGATCCGTGCTGGGCTTCATTGTGCACCTTTGTAAAAAATAAAATCAGTGTTAAATTTAAAAAAAAAATTGCGTGGGGTCCCCCCTCCTAAGCATAACCAGCCTCGGGCTCTTTGAGCTGGTCCTGGTTGCAAAAATATGGGGGGGAAAATGTCAGGGGTTCCCCCATATTTAAACAACCAGCACCGGGCTCTGCGCCTGGTCCTGGTTCCAAAAATACGGGGGACAAAAAGCGTAGGGGTCCCCCGTATTTCTGAAACCAGCAACGGGCTCCACTAGCCAGATACATAATGCCACAGCCGGGGGACACTTTTATATAGGTCCCGGCGGCCCTGGCATTACATAACCAACTAGTCACCCCTGGCCGGGGTACCCTGGAGGAGTGGGGACCCCTTATATCAAGGGGTCCCCCCCCCTCCAGCCACCCAAGGACCAGGGGTGAAGCCCGAGGCTGTCCCCCCCATCCAAGGGCTGCGGATGGGAGGCTGATAGTCGTTTTGAAAAAAAAAATGAATAGTGTTTTTAGTAGCAGTACTACAAGTCCCAGCAAGCCTCCCCGCAAGCTGGTACTTGGAGAACAACAAGTACCAGCATGCGGTGGAAAACCGGGCCCGCTGGTACCTGTAGTACTACTACTAAAAAAATACCCCAATAAAAACATAAGACACACACCTTGAAAGTAAAACTTTAATACATACATCCACACTTCCATATACACATACTTACCTATGTTCACACGAGGGTCGGTCCTCTTCTCCATGTAGAATCCATGGTGTACCTGTTGAAAAAATGATACTCACAAAATCCAGTGTAGAAGGCTCCTCTTGTAATCCATTTGTAATCCAGGTACTTGGCAAAATAACAAAACGGACACCCGACCTCGCACTGAAAGGGGCCCCATGTTTTCACATGGGACCCCTTTCCCCGAATGCCAGAAACCCCCTCTGACTTATGTCTAAGAGGGTTCCATCAGCCAATCAGGGAGCGCCACATTGTGGCACCCTCCTGATTGGCTGTGTGCTCCTGTACTGTATGACAGGCAGCACCCGGCAGTGTTACAATGTAGCGCCTATGCGCTCCATTGTAACCAATGGTGGGAACTTTGTGGTCAGCGCTTGACCGAAAGTAACCTCACCGCTGACCGCAAAGTTCCCAACATTGGTTACAATGGAGCGCATAGGCGCTACATTGTAACACTGCCGGGTGCTGCCTGTCATACAGAACAGGAGCACACAGCCAATCAGGAGGGTGCCACAATGTGGCGCTCCCTGATTGGCTGATGGAACCCTCTTAGACATAAGTCAGAGGGGGTTTCTGGCATTCGGGGAAAGGGGTCCCATGTGAAAACATGGGGCCCCTTTCAGTGCGAGGTCGGGTGTCCGTTTTGTTATTTTGCCAAGTACCTGGATTACAAATGGATTACAAGAGGAGCCTTCTACACTGGATTTTGTGAGTATAATTTTTTCAACAGGTACACCATGGATTGTACATGGAGAAAAGGACCGACCCTCGTGTGAACATAGGTAAGTATGTGTATATGGAGGTGTGGATGTATGCATTAAAGTTTTACTTTCAAGGTGTGTGTCTTATGTTTTTATTGGGGTATTTTTTTAGTAGTAGTACTACAGGTACCAGCGGGCCCGGTTTTCCACCGCATGCTGGTACTTGTGGTTCTCCAAGTACCAGCTTGCAGGGAGGCTTGCTGGGACTTGTAGTACTGCTACTAAAAACAATATTCTTTTTTTTACAAAACGGCTATCAGCCTCCCATCCGCAGCCCTTGGATGGGGGGGACAGCCTCAGGCTTCACCCCTGGTCCTTGGGTGGCTGGAGGGGGGGACCCCTTGATTGAAGGGGTCCCCACTCCTCCAGGGTACCCCAGCCAGGGGTGACTAGTTGGTTATGTAATGCCAGGGCCGCCGTGACCTATATAAAAGTGTCCCCCGGCTGTGGCATTATGTATCTGGCTAGTGGAGCCGGTGCTGGTTTCAGAAATAAGGGGGACCCCTACGCTTTTTGTCCCCCGTATTTTTGGAACCAGGACCAGGCGCAGAGCCCGGTGCTGGTTGTTTAAATATGGGGGAACCCCTATCATTTTTTTCCCTATATTTTTGCAACCAGGACCGGCTCAAAGAGCCCGAGGCTGGTTTTGCTTAGGAGGGGGGACCCCACGCATATTTTTTTCAAAAAAATAACACTTTCCCATCCCCTTCCCACTGATAAACATGCACGGATCTCATGGATCCGTGCATGCCTATCCAAACAAGGGATAAAAAAGCAGGTCTGTTTTTTTTTAGCACTTTTTCACGAATTGTATTTCTGCACGGCAGTGTTTGGCTATTGTCGGCAGTGTTTGTGATTTGCACTTTTTAGTAAATTACCGATTTCTACCAAATTGCAGGCGTATTTGACCGATGGTGTATTGATTCGTAATTTTTTCCTAGGACTTCCAAAATATTACGAATGCCCTCATCACTGCCGAGATTTTTGCTTAGTAAATTCCCGACATGACACTTTGAAGAAAAAACGTCATCTCGGTCAAAATCGGGACCTTAGTAAATATACCCCATTGAGTGTAAATCTGGCTCTGGTACTAGCTAGTGCCTCCTGAGCTTTTGACCTCACCGCATGACCCTGGTGTGTGTGTGTGTGTGTGTGTGTGTGTGTGTGTGTGTGTGTGTGTGTGTGTGTGTGTGTGTGTGTGTGTGTGTGTGTGTGTGTACTGTCTTTATTTACATATTTATTTTACAGGGGGGCTATAGGTACCAGCAGGCAACATGATTCTCCATGTACAAGCATGCGGGGGAGGTTTGCTGGGATGTGTATTCCTCCTGTAAAAGACATTATTATTATACCTTTAACTGACTGCTATCAATTTGGCACCCACCTCCCAGGGGTGCTGGAGATAGATTCACCCTAGCCCTGGGGGATCTTTGGGAAGGGAGACTCCTATATTTGGGAATCCCCATCTTCCAAGGAATTCCAAGGTTGGGGTGACATGTAGTGGGGGGGCTTTGGTTGGGATGACCCAAACAAATGTGTCCCTAGGCTGTGGCATTACCTCTCCCCCCCCTCCCCCCTCCTCCCAAGCTAGTAAGAGCACAGTGCTGGTTGTTGGAA